>NC_057863.1:253384910-254026517 GCF_019393635.1 Dromiciops gliroides | reverse complement strand
CAGTTTCCTTGGAGTTCTGAGCAATTTTTTTCTGGTAATTAGGACAAGATCTTCTTAAAAGTCAACTGTAGTCTCAAGTGTTCCCAGCAAGCAAATGAATATAGCCTTTGTCCTAGAGCCTGAACAGATCCATGATTTAAAATGGCTACTGTAAGGCAAAATGAAGAGTTTTCTTATCCATTATCCAACTACCTATGACTCATATGGAATGACTTTACTTTCATTTTGAAGTAAACAAATACATTCCATAATAGTAATCCTCACAGGATGAACTTTGCTCTTGTTGTTGTTTGTCCTTTGTTCTCAAAGAGGACCATGACATCAGGGTGATGTCATGACTTGCAGTGAATTGGATTTAAGTGAGGGAGAGCTGTGCAAGATCACCAACCTCACTCTTTCCTCCAGAGTCATCTGGGTCCAGTAATAAGATATACATCAGGATGACTGGAGATGGCCCCGGATGTTTAAGACAATTGGGGTTAAGTGACTTGCCCAGAATTACACAGCTAATAACTGTCTAAGGTTAGATTTGAACTCATGTCCTCCCAACTTCATGGCCAGTGCCTCTATCCACTATGCCACCTAGCTGCCCCATCCATCTTTTTTTTTTTTTAGTGAGGCAATTGGGGTTAAGTGACTTGCCCAGGGTCACACAGCTAGTGAGTGTTGTGTCTGAGGTCGGATTTGAACTCAGGTCCTCCTGACTCCAGGGCCGGTTCTCTATCCACTGCGCCACCTAGCTGCCCCCTGACCCATCCATCTTACAAAAATATTTATAGCATCTCCTTTTGTGGTGGCAAAGAATTAGAAACTGAGGAGATGCCCATTAATTAAGGAATGGCTAAACAAGTTATGGTATATGAATATTATGTTAATAGCATTAAACTGTAAGAAATGATGAAACAATTCTGAGGTACCACCTCAGATCAGATTGGCTAATATGACAAAAAAGGAAAATAATAAATGTTGGAGAAGTTGTGGAAAAATTAGAACATTAATGCATTGTTGGTGGAGCTATGAACTGATCCAACTATTCTGGAGAGCAGTTTGGAACTATGCCCAAAGAGATATAAAGCTGTGCATACCCTTTGATCCAGCAATACTACTATTAGGTCTTTTCCCCAGAGAGATCATGAAAAAGGGAAAAGGAACTACATGTACAAAAATATTTATAGCTGCTCTTTTTGTGGTGGCAAGGAATTGGAAATTGAGGGGGTGCCCATCAATTGGGGAATGGCTGAACAAGTTGTGGTATATGAATGTAATGGAATACTATTGTGATATAAGAAACAATGAGCAGGTGAATTTCAGAGAAACCTGGAAGGACTTACATGGACTGATGATGAGTGAGAGGAGCAGAACCAGGAGAACATTGTACACAGTATCAACAACATTATGTGTTGATCGACTGTGATGGACTTCATTCTTCTCAGCAATGCAGTGATCCAACATGGTTCTGAGGGACTCATGATGGAAAATGTTCTCCAAATCCAGAAAAAAAAAGCACTGTGAAATCTAGATGTAGATAGAACCACACCATCTCTATTCCTTTTTGTTGTTGTTTTTCTTTTTTGATTCTTCTCTCATAACATGACTAATGCAGAAATATGTTTAATGTGATTGTACATATATAAGCTATATCAGATTACTTGCTGTCTTGTGGAGGAGGGAGGGAGGGAGAAAAATTTGAAACTAGAAATTTTATAAAGACAAATGTTGAAAACTATCTCTAAATGTAACTGGAAAATAATAAAATATTTATATGGAAAAAAAAGAAATGATGAAGGGGAGGGTTTCAAAAAAACCTGGGAAGACACATGAATTGATGCAAAGTAAAGTGAGCAGAACCAGGAGAACAATGTACATAGTAACAGTAATATTGTAATGATAATCAACCATGAAAGACTTAGCAACTCTAATCAATATGATCTACAACTATTCCAAAGGAGTCATGATATAAGATGGACTCAGACCACAGATTAAAGTATATTTTTCCTTTTTTCCTTGCTTTTCCCCCCTAGAACATGACTAATAAAGGAATGTTTTGTATGACTTCATATGTATAATGTATACCATATTTCTTTCTTTTTCAATGGATGGGTGAGGGGCTGAAGGGAGAAAGATAATTTGAAACTGAAGATAAAAATATTTTTTAAAGTAAAATAGAAAATAGGAATCCTTACCACCCCTGCATCATGTAGACAATAAATTTGATGAACTTTCTGGAATAATTATAAGCAAACCAATATGTTACATTGTATTCTATACTAAATCCCAAAAGAATATATAACTTAAATATAAAAGGCCTTATAAAGAAATTAGAGGAAACTGGAAAGTAATGCCTTTCACAACTATGTCTCAGAGGAAAAATCTTAACCAATGGAGATCATAAAAGAACAATTAGACAATTGTGACTACATTAAATTAAAAGACTTTTGTAAGATAAAATCATGTATCTAGCAAAAGAAGGGAAATTCTAACTTGGGAGGAAAACTTTGTATCAAATATTTTAATAAAGGTATGATGTCCAAGATTTATAGAGAATTAAAATAAGTATATAAAACCAAGAGCTATTCCCCAAGAGATAATTGTTCAAAGGCTATGAATAGTTTTTAAAAGAAGAATTTCTATCAACAGGAATTTGAAAGATTCCTCTAAGTCACTCATAAGAAAAAATGCAAATTAAAACAACTCTCAGATTTTACTTCACATCCAGTAAAGTGAAAAAGATGAGAAGAGAGAAAAATAGTTAGTATTGGAGGAGTTGTGGAAAAATAGGCTCACTAATACATGGCCGATTGAATTCTGAATTGATACAGACATTTTGGAATTATGTGAGAACATCACCAAGTTGTTGATACCCTTAGATTCAGAGATCCTACTAGTGGGCATGTACCAATTGCCATTCTCACTTGGGCTTTGAAAGTTACATCAACACTGTGTAGATTAGGAATCTAAAATGCAAAAAGGGAACCCAGTTTCTAGGAGGTGCTTAATTAATATTTACTGAACCTTAATGTGCCCTTCAAAATCCAACAAAATGACAATTGACAGCAGTACCATCACTTAGCATCAGGTGATCTTCATAATCCATGGCAGTAAAATCATAAATGGCAGTAAAATCCAATTTTCCCTCTTCTTCTTATTCAATTCTGGTCCCAGATCATCATCCATCTGTAGCACCTATCAAAGATAGATATGTTGGTGGGCTAACTCAATGGACTGCCCATCGAGCTATATGCCATAGTCTAGGCAATAGTCATTCTTCTTCCATTTCTTCCCTATATCTTTTGTGAGGAGTCAAGATTTCACTGACGAGATCTTTTAAAAAAAAATACTCTGGGGCTTGATGCCATCAGTATATTATCAGGTATAAATAGGCACAGCTGGAGAACATCAACATCCACAGAGAATCCCTGGATCCTTTCAATCATCATAGCAAAATCTTTGGTGAGCATATATCTCTCCATTTTATGCCTCGTGTCATGACTATAATTTGAGGGTGATTGAATGATTGCTGGGAACAGAAAAACAAAAAAGAGACAGTCCCCAAGGAACTTCTCCTTGGGGGAGGGAGGAAGAAAGCAGGGGAGATACAACATGTTCATATTTAAATAAATGAATAATATAAAAAAATACAAAGTGGTTTATGACATGAACAATGAGAGGAATCTGGAAAGGAATCTTAAAGGAAGGTAACATTTGAGCTGAACCTTGAAGGTGTCTAGAGGTTCTCAGAGGTGGAGGTAAAGAGAGAATTCTAGATATAGGGGATCAGTTTATGCAAAAACAGATGTAGGAGATGGAATATTGTATGTGGGGAGCAGCAGATAGGCCAGTTGGGGAGGGGAGAGGGAGAAAAGGAAAGGGAGAGAGGGGAGGAAAGAAAGAGGGGCATCAGCCTGGAAAGGCAGGCTGGTGCCAAATTGCTAAGAACTTTAACTACAAAGCTGAAGAATTTGTATGTTGTTCTACAGGCAACAGGGACCCACAGGAGTTTCTTGAGGAAAGGGGTGACATGGTCAGACCTTAGGAATAACAATTTGGCAAATGTGAGGAAGATGCATGGAGAAGAGGCTGGAGGGAGGAGGACAATTACATAATCTAAACAAGAGGTGACTAATTTAAGGAGGTTGTAGTGTGAGTGGATAGACAGGGACAGATGCCAAAAATGTTGGGGCAGTAAAATCTACAGGAATTTGTATCTGATTGGTTAAGGGTGGTAGTGAGGAAGAATGAAGAGTTAGGAATGTCTCCCTGAGGGGTCAAATACCTTTGGTGAATATGAAGCTCCCCGTAGTATGTTTTGCTTGACATCAATAATCAAAGGAGCTTGCTCCCCTTGTCTCCCAGGTAAGCAACAATTATAAGATAGTCTAGTAATGAAGAAAGCCCATCCTCTTTTTTATCTCTTTCTCCCTTCCCCTCTCTCCTTACACTTCAACCTCAGGAAGTGAAAAATAGAATAAATTTCTCATCCTCCACCCTACAAACAATCTCCATCCATTTAAAATAAAAATATTAAATTATATTTTGGATTGTTTAATCTTGAACACTCCCACCCATGGATTCTGGGAAAGCATTGCTATGTGTAAGAAGACAGCTATGCATCATTCCCCTTCTGCTTCCCTGTCCCCTTCACCTACAGTAAAATGGCAACAGCAACTCTTCCCACCTTTGTAGCCCAAGGACTTTGTGACCATAAAACACTATGGGCCTTGGCGTCAAGTTGTTTCCCACCCGCAGGTTGCCAATCTGGACACAAACCAGTCTTACAAAGCAATTAGTTTGATGGGCTCCAACCTTGGATCCTCTTCCCAGAAGTCACCACCAGTGTAAAAAATAACCACTTGGGTTCAGAGATAAGCAAAACTTGGGAAACAACTCAGCAAAAGAAACTTGCTTAAGGCTAAATAGTACAAGTTCTTTGACCCAAGTGCAGCCCCTCTCAGCCCTTTAGAATAATGTTGGCTATTTTAAATTGTTCTGCAAAAGTCCTAGTTGAGAAGCTCACTCTGAATTTAAATGGAATACAATATAAGCATCTGCTGCAGCTCAAAGATGCTTCCAAAGCTAACTAAAGGAACTTTTCAAAGTTTTATCTTTTTATCTGACACTAAAAACATCTAACTGAGAAGATCATCTAATGTTGTGAGGAGAGGTATCTGTTATTTCTCCCCTTCTCTTTTCAAAAGAAACAAAAGGGTTTTAAAGCAAGGAAGTAATTTAAAATAGAGAATGGCTCAATTAGAGATTTTTTAATCATTCCTTTTACCCTACTGGTCCCTTATGGACCTGCAAAGTTTATCAGTTGCATTGATTGCAGCATCATGATCCTTTGCTGTACTGAAAAGTGCTGGACATTGGTCAGAAGGCTTTATTCCCCTTCTTTTTCCTTCTCTGGTGCTTCTTCTTGCATCTTTTTCTTCTTGCTCCCCTCCAGTCACACTTTACTGAAGGAAGAGAGTCTGGCTCCATGCCCAGGCTACAAAGCTATTAACAGAGGGGATTTTTTAAAGGAGCTGTAAACTACAGTAAATGCACTTATATTGAACTTCCTCCTACCCCCAAGGACCTCCAAGTACAAACTTGCCAAACAAGAGTGTGCAAACATTCTTCTCATAAATCCAGAGTTGGGGAAATCCTACCAGAGATTAGATGGAAAATTGGCCTACCTTGTGTTAAAGACTCAGTCCATTCTTTGACCAGCAGGAGAATATCTAGACTACTCACTCACCATGTTGATATCCCTTAAGAGACAACTCTCAGAAACTAGGGTTTATTTAAAAAAATTTAAAAACCAGTATTATTGATGATTGCTTTTCACATCATAGCCATTTCTTTGATAGATTCTGTATGCATCTCATCTATACCTATCTACTTCTGTTAGAATGCAAGCTCCTTCAGGGCAAGGACTGGGTTTACCTCTTTTTGTATACCCAGTGCTTAGCACAATGCCTAGAACATAGTAGGACTTAATAAATGTGTACTGGTTGATTTCTAGATATAAACCCCTTCCTTACTTGAACCCTTCCTTGTGACAAAGGAAAATAGTTAAGTAAAAATAGTTTACTAAGGGGCAGCTAGGTGGCGCAGTGGATAGA
Organism: Dromiciops gliroides; assembly: GCF_019393635.1. Classification (NCBI taxonomy): domain Eukaryota; kingdom Metazoa; phylum Chordata; class Mammalia; order Microbiotheria; family Microbiotheriidae; genus Dromiciops; species Dromiciops gliroides. Next base: position 254,020,413 of record NC_057863.1, on the reverse strand, counting down.
GCACCGGCCCTGGAGTCAGGAGGACCTGAGTTCAAATCCGGCCTCAGACACTTAACACTTACTAGCTGTGTGACCCTGGGCAAGTCACTTAACCCCAATTGCCTCACTAAAAAAAATAAAATAAAATAGTTTACTCAGTGACAGGGTCTGAAAATGTATGCCACTTTCTGGTCTTCTCTCCCAAGAGGAAAAAGGGGTTTTTTTGTTATCTACTAGGATGGCTTTTGGTTTTTTCAATCACTGTTTCAATTCCTTTTAGTGATCTTTTCATTTACATTATTGCAGCCATTGTGTATAATATCCTGGGTCTGCTTTTTTTCCACTCTATAGCAGTTTATGCTAATCTTCTCACATTCCTCTGAATTCCTCATATTCCTCATTTCTTATGAAACAATAGTATTCCATTATATCCATAGAACAAAGTTTGTTCAACCATTGAATGCCTGCTTTGTTTCCAGTTATTTGCCTCCACAAAAAGTGTTGCTGTGAATATTTGATAATATGTTAGATCTCTCTGTTTTCAACCTCTCGGAGGTATGTGCCTAATATTGGGATCTCTGGGTCAAAAGAAGTGAAGCAGTGTGATGGTAAATAGTTAACAGCCGTGACACATCACCATTTTCTCTATCACTTTCTTAAGTCTAGACAATCAACAAAATAATAGACCAAGTCCTGATTTGTAGCATTTGCTGATTTCTGGGCTGTAAATGCTCACATTGAAAATTTAACAATCAGTTTTCTTGAGCCAGTATGGGCTTGCTCCAGTACAACACCTTTGACACTGTGGTTCCTCAACTCAATAGTCTATACTCCCAACAAGTTTGTAACCAACATATAGGAGAATTCTGGAATATCTACAGTCACCTGCATATTCTCAGATAAGTTCTCTTTGAAGGAACTAACTGGAATGTGGCCGAGCAGGGAGATGTCACAGTTATGTTCTGATTGGCTTCACTCTCAGTATGCCCAAAGTCTAGGGATGAACTAGCTCTGAGTGTCATAAGTGTAGCCTTCATGTCACAGTATCCTTCTTGACAAGAGGACTCAAGTATAAAAAAATTTTGGCAGAGAGACCTATGACAACATTTTTCTGGTTTATATTTTACTTTCAATCATGGAAATTTTGGAAATTTCACAGTCTGGCTTATTTTGCTTCCCTAGACAAGCCTTTCATATTGATAAAACATCAAACATAGAACAAGTTTTATTTAATAGAATTTTAAAATATAGACAGACTCATACCCCAATCTAGAGAAAATAAACAAATACAACCCCTTCTCCTTTCTGGTCCCCCATCTCCAGCATTACTGCTTCCTACAAGGACCTATATTTGGCATTAACTTCTCTCCCAGGGCTTATATAGTGCACATGATTCATGGTACTAGTCAAAAAGATACAGTCCAAGTTTTCTTTTCTACATGGTTCTATGTCTCAGTGTTCCTTCATCCCAGTCTCTTTTCTAATTCTCAGTTCTATGGTTCTCTGCCATGCCAATCTTTGGCACAGTATTGCTTTGTTGCCTACAATTCTATATGCTCTGTCTCTGTCTCTGTCTCTGTCTCTCTGATTGTCTCTGTCTCTCTTTCTCCTATTTATTTTTTAGTCTCTCCATCCTATTGCTGCTTCATAATACACATTGCCACTACTAATGTCTTTGGTTTTTACTGCTGCTATTGGCTTCCTATCATTTGTTCTCTTCCTCAAGGAACTGTTATAATTCTTTTAGGATGAGGGAGCCAGGTGAGGATTTATTTTGCTTTACTATACATATTTTGTCATAAGGGTTTTCTTTTTCTTTCCCAATGAGGGGAGAAGAAAAAGAACAAAATATATATGCTTGATAATTGAAAAAAAATAATTAAAAAAGAGATAGTGCCAATATATATCTGGACTATTTGGCACCATGTTGGTTCTTTCTTTCAGGACCAAGTTGGAACATTTTCAAAGTATTTAACCCAATTCTACTATTTTCCCCTCAAGCTCCATAACCCCATCCTCTACAGAGATTGACTTGGATAATTAGGTGATTGAAGCATGATTAGATGTGACTACCTTTCAATTCGGGGTTCTCGACCAAAAAACAGAGCCCTTGACCCCATTCCCTACTAGTGGGAGAAACAGCAAAACTCATGGCTGATGGGGCATCCTTGCCACAACGGCAATGATTTGCATCTTCTTATATGAAGCAATTGATTTATAGTCTGAGAGGCAATGTGCAGTTTTTTGTTTTTTAAAAGGGGAATTCAACTACTCTTAGAGAGTCCAACAAGTAGCTTTGCATCATGAGAAATTAACCAGTCTATTACATTTTAGTGATGGAGTCACTGTCAGAAATATGCCTTGATCCCTGTCTGAAAGTAATATAATTTTGTTTTCTTCAGCAAAAATAGTATTTAATGTTTGTAATGAATTTTACCTACCTCCTAGGCTTTCTAGTGCTGTCTGAATTTCCTAAAACATCCTGAGCATTCTGAAATAAAATACCATGTGTCTTTTTATGTCTATGTGCATCACACATATTTATTTTACTATTTCAAGGATTTATGAATTAATAAATGCAGATACTTTCTCTACCAACACAGATCCATTAGAATATAAGCTCCTTAAAATATATATATATATATATATATATATATATATATGTTTCTTGAGGGAATAATCTCTTTATTTTGTATCTTTGTGTCTTAAGAACCCAATTAAAGGTGTTCACCATATATCCAAGGTATTGCAGAGGCCTACTGATTTCATCTTTGAAACTTCTCTCAAATATGCCCCCTTCTCTCTTCTGACACTGCTACCACTCTAGTGCAGGTCCTCATCACTTCATACCTTAATTGTTGCAATAGCCTGCTGGTGGGTCTGTCTACCTCTCGTCTCTCCCCATGACCGTCCAGCTTCCTAAAGGTCAATCATGTCGTGTCACTCCCCTACTCAATAATCTTCAGTGGCTTCCTATTGCCTCCAGGATCAAATAAGAAATTATCTGTTTGTCATTCACAACCTAGCTTCCTCCTACCTTTCTAATCTTTTTATATCTTACTACCCAACACCTGCTCTTCAATCTAGTGATACTGGCTGCCTGGTTGTTCCATGAAAAAGACACCCCATCTCTCGGTTCTGGTTGTCCCTCATGCTTGGGACTCTCTCTCTCTCTCTCTCTCTCTCTCTCTCTCTCTCTCTCTCTCAGTCTCTCTCTCGGTCTCTTTCTCGGTCTCTCTCTCAATATCTCTCTAGGTCTCTCTAAGTCTCTCTCTAGGTCTCTCTCAGTCTCTCTGTCTCTCTGCTTCTATCTATCTTTCTATCTATCTATCTTTTCTTCTTAGTCTCCTGACTTCTCTGGCTTCATTTAATTTTCTTTCTTTCTTTCTTTCTTTCTTTCTTTCTTTCTTTCTTTCTTTCTTTCTTTCTTTCTTTCTTTCTTTCTTTCTTTTTGCGAGGCAATGAAGGTTAAGTGACTTGTCCAGAGTCACACAGCTAGTAAGGGTCAAGTGTCTGAGGCCGGATTTGAATTCAGGTCCTCCTGAATCCAAGGCAAGTGCTTTATCCACTGCACCACCTAGCTGCCCCCTAATTTTAAATTATAACCCCACCTTCTATAGGAAGTCTTCCCTAACCTCTCTAAATTCCAGTGCTTTCCCTCTTGTATTTTTCGTCCCCTGTGCCAACACATCTCAAGGTGGTCTAAATACTGCTTCAGAAAAAAAAAACTAGCTTAGTTTGCATAAGGGCAGGGTTTAGGGTATTGCTCCAGTCACAGGTGGTCTTTGTCAAGTTAAGGATAACAAAAAAAATTTTTTAATCTGTTCTCTCTCCATCCACCCCCCCCCCCCAAATAGAACAACACTAACACTAACACCAACACCATCTCCTGGTGGCCAATTTTGTGTTGATGAAGCACTTCAAATTTACCTAGTCTGGTCCTCAGATGATAAGCACACACTCTGTCACTGAACTCATACTTAGTCTTTGATTCCACACTTAAAAAGCTTTAGTTATATACATACACACATATACATATACATTTTGTCTTGTTCAAATTTCTTCCCTAAGAATTAACAGTCATACCTCTGACAGATAACAAACAAGCTATTATATCCCTCAGTCTGGGATTCATTATCCAAAAATACATTTAATGAGGTATTAACCAATTTTTTGAAGGTCTGAATAGGACGATGACTTATGACTATACGCTTTTTTAAATGGAATTTCCTTCTTTAGTCAAAAAACAAAGACGCAGTCACTGCGAGATGAATGTCCTTGCACTTAAGTCTCTTCCTTTACAACATTCTAAATAAACATCAAGAAGCCAACTGCAAGCCTCTTACAGTCTCTATTTCAATGATAAGTACTATCTGTTATGCAGATAAAAGTCATGCACATGACAAAAAGTCATTTTATTGGGCACTTCACTGAAATATTTTATAGGAGACCAAAAATTTTATCTATGATTTTGTCATTCTCAAGTTGTTGAATTTCTCCTCCCTAGCCTTTCTTTTCTTTTTTTTTCCCTTGAGCCAAAGATATTTATTCTAAAAGAATATGTGATTTTCACCCATGCTGGCACTCCTTTTGCTGATGCAAATTAAAATCCCTCCCAAAGACAGACTTTGTAAATTGCTGAGGCTGAAAAAAATCCATCATCCAGTTGTCGTTCTCTCAGCAAATAGCTTCTCTGAACCAGCTAAGCTAGGTTGGTCCTTCCATAATAGACAAATGGATGTGACTTGTCCTTGAAACTTTTCCAGCATGGTTGGACCTGACAGAGCCTATACTGTGGTATCATAGACTTTGAGAGCCAGGGATCACCTCTACACCATGAGAACACATTGGGGTAGTATTTTATTGGAAGAAGTGAAAGATTTAAAAATTATACCATTTGAGGAGAATGTTGCCAGTGTCCAGAATGTTGTGAGGTTGGGGGAAGTAGGAACATCTTTGTGCACAGGGCTTTGGAACAAGCAGACTATTTCCTGGGCCTGTTTATGCATATTAGGAAGTAGATTCTTTGCTTTGTTAGTTTTCTGGAGGTAGGAAACTGACATGAGAGTACTGAAGGAAGGAGAAGGAATGAAGAGTTAATGTTGGGTTCACTGCTTAGGAGATCAGAAGCTGGAGGGCAATAGTTACGGAGGAGTAGGTTTTCAGTGTGTAGCACATCATTGCAGATGCTTGTAATGAATAAGTAGAAAATTAAGGATAAGAGGATTCAGTAAGTATGTATGAAAGAGAGTGAAGAGTCAATAAGATTGAGTGATATGGCAGGTGCAGAGTTGGTGAGTCCTGGCCATGCACAATTCCAAGAGGAATTGTGTGCTTTGATAACAGGGTGCTAGTAAAGGAGCACTATATGAGTAGGAGGAAGTCGAAAGGAGAGGCCATTAATAAGATTATCTGGCATCAAGGACATGGCTCTTTTAAGGCAACTGAGAGTGACTGGATCATGACAGAGAGGTGTCAGTAGAGTGTGAAAGGAGATTACAGTATTTTTTGTGGACAAAATGTATCTCAGGGAAGAAACCTTGAAAAGGAAGCTTCTGAGGAAAAGAGAAGAGAAAGTATGTGTCTTTGAGAGAGTGCCTGTGGCTGGTAGATCTTGCGCAGAAAATGGTGTCTTAAGAGGTGGGGGAGGCAGTGCTTCTGGGAGCCAAGATGGTGGAATAAGCAGTAAATCACTGAAACTCTCCCATATTTACCTCTAAACAGCCATAAAATAGCTCTCCAAAACAAATCCTAGGAAAGCAGAACCAACAAAAAGATAGGGTGAAATTATCTTTAAGCCCAAGAAACTTTGAAGATCAGCAGGAAAGGTTTGTCTTGCTCCAGTAAAAGGGGAACACAGTTCAGGACAGGAAGTGTCCCAGCAAGCCATCAGCAAGTCCCATCTCAGCAAATCAGCCAGAGATCCTAAGCCCCAGTGTGGTAGAGCAGGCAAACACCAAAACCAGGCCTTCCCATGTGCCTCAGCATAGCTATGGGAATGAGTAGACTCCAACTCTGGAAGCCATGTGTTTCACCATAGCCCTAGGCAAACAGGTAGAATCCAATACTACAGGTGCCTAAGAAAACAAGCAGACTCCAGCAGCCAGACCACCATGTGCTTCAGTGTAGCCCAGGGGAAATGCAGAAACAGCTTAGTGGCCTCAGCACATTCCAAACACCAGCACTAGGACCTGGCTTAACACCAGGTAAGCTGCCAGACCCCCTATGGCCTCCAGAAGCACCAGCCATGCTACACTCCACCCCCTACACTCCACCATCTCAGTGCAGCACCAGACACAAGGATCCCCCATGGGCCTCAGGGCAACAGCAGTGAAGCACCAGGTAAACAGCCAGGGCATAAAGTCCCTGACAAAAGAAGCCTGAGACTATGCCTCTTCCACCACTGGAGCAGAGTTAAAATTTAAAGTAAGAAAAAAATGCCCAAAAAGATAAGCAAGAAACCACCACCACAACAACAACAACAAAGAATCTCATCACAGAAAGTTATTCTGGTGACAGGGAATATCAAGACACAAACTCAAAAGAGGACAACGATGTCAAAATACCTGGGGCAAAACCCAAAAGAAAAATGAGAAGTGGTCTCAAGCCCAAAAAGAACTCGTGGAAAATCTCAAAAAAGGAACTTAAAAATCATATAAGAGGGGCAGCTAGGTGGCGCAGTGGATAGAGCACCGGCCCTGGAGTCAGGAGTACCTGAGTTCAAATCTGGCCTCAGACACTTAACACTTACTAGCTGTGTGACCCTGGGCAAGTCACTTAACCCCAATTGCCTCACTAAAAAAAAAAAACCATATAAGAGAGATAGAAGAAAAATTGGGAAAATGAATGAGTGATTCAAGAGAATTTTTATTGTTTTTATTTTATTTTAAACTTAAAGGTATTTTATTGTTTTCCTGTTACATGTAAAGATAGGTTTCAACATTTGTTTTTATAAAATTTTGAGTTCCAAATTTTTCTCCTTCCCTCTTCCCTTCCCTCCTCCCTCTCCAAGACAGAAAACAATCTAATATAGGTTAACAATCACATTAAAATTTTCTGCATTAGTCATGTTGTGAAAGAAGAATCAGAACAAAGGGAGAAAACCTCAAAAAAGAAAACAACAACAAAAAATTAGAAACAGTATGGTTCAATCTGCATTCAAATTCCACTGTTACTTTTTCTGGACATGGAGAGCATTTTCCATCATGAGCCCTTTGGAATTGTCTTGGATCATTGTATTGCTGAGAAGAACTAAGTCTGTCACAGTTGATCATCACCCAATGTTGCTGTTACTGTGTACAATGTTCTCCTGGTTCTGCTCACTTCACTCGGCATCAGTCCACTTAAGTCTTTCCAAGTTTCTCTGAAATCTGCCTGTTCATCATTTCTTACAGCACAATAGTATTCCATTACATTCATATACCAAAACTTGTTCAGTCATTCCCCAATTTCCCCCAATTTACAATTCTTTGTCACTACAAAGAGAGCTGTTAAAAATGTTTTTGTACTTGTGGGTCCTTTTTTATGATCTCTTTGGATACGGACCTAGTAGTGATATTACTGAGTCAAAGGGTAGATGCAAGAGAATTATGAAAAAAAGAGTCAACAGCTAGGAAAAAGAAAACAACTCTTTAAAAAATAGAATTGGTCAAATAGAAAAGGAGATTCAAAAATCCAGTAAAGAAAACAATTCCTTAAAAAGTACAATTGGCCAAATGGAAAACAAAGTACAAAAGCTAACTGAGGAAAACAACTCTTAAAACTTAGAATTGGGTAAGCAGAAGCTAATGATTCCATGAGACATTAAAAATCAAACAAATTCAAAAGAATGAAAAACTAGAAAATGTTATATACCTCACTGAAAAAACAAGTGACCTAGAAAATAGATCCAGGAGAGACAATGTCAGAATCACTCCACTACCTGAAAGCCATAATTGACCTGCACAGTATCTTTCAGGAAATTATCAAGAAAAACTGCCCTTATATCTTGGAATCAGAGGTCAAAATAGGCATGAAAGGAAGATAATTTTATTATATTAAATTAAAAACTTTTGCACAAAAAACCATTGCAACTAAGATTAGAAGGAAAGCAAAAAGCTGAGAAATAATCTTTATGGCAAGTGTCTCTGATAAAGCCCTCAGTTCTCATAGAGAACTGAGTCAAATTTATAAGAATGAAAGCTATTCCCCAACTGAAAAAATGTCAAAGGATATGAACAGGCAGTTTTCAGATGAAGAAATCAAAGATACCTTTAGGCATATGAGAAATGCTCTAAATCACTTTTGATTAGAAAAATGCAAATTAAAACAATTCTGAGGTACCACCTATCAGATTGGCTAATATGACAAAAAGTAAAAATGATAAATGTTGGAGAAGATGTAGAAAAATTAGGACACTAATGCACTGCTGGTGCACTGATCCAATCATTCTGGAAAGCAATTTGGAACTATGTACAAAGGGCAACCAAACTGTGTATACCCGTTGATTCAGCAAATACCACTACAAAATCTGCATCCCAAAGAGATTATTAAAAAGGAAAAAGATCCTACATGCAAAAATATTTAGAACAGCCTTTTCATGGCAGCAAAATATTAGAAATTGAGAGGATGCCAATCAACTGGGGAATAGGTGAACAACCTGTGATATATGAATGTAATGTAATACTATCGTACAATAAAAAATGATGAATAGGCAGATTTCAGAAAAACCTGGAAAGACTTGTATGAACTGATGCAAAGTGAAATGAGCAGAACCAGAAAGGCTTTGTACATAATATCAGCAACACTGTGTGATGATCAACTATGAATGACTCAGTTCTTCTCAACAACACAATGATCCAAGACAAGTACAAAGGACCAACGAAAGAAAATGCTATCCACATTGAAATAAAGAACTGATGGACTCTGAATGCAGACAGAAGCATACTTTTTTCACTTGCTTTATTCTTTTTCATGGTTTTCTTCCTTTTGATCTGTTTCTTCTTTCACAACTGTGAATAATAAGGAAATATGTTTTATATGATAGCACATGTATAACCTATATCAAATTACCTATCATTTTAGGAAGAGGAGAGGGGAGGGAAAGATGGAGAAAAATTTGGAACTTAAAATCTTGTAAAAATGAATGCTAAAAATTATCTTGACACGTAATTAGGAAAAAATAAAATACTATTTAAAAAAGAGAGGTGGGGCTTTTCCCTGGGATAGTGTGTCATACCTCAACAAAAAGCCAATTTAATTGTTGTTCTGTTGGTCATCATGACCAACTCTTTGTGATCCCATTTTGGGTCTTCTTGGCAAAGATACGGGAGTGGTTTGCCATTTCCTTCTCCAGCTGATTTTACATATGAGGAAACTAAGGCAAACAGCATTAAGTAACTTGGCCAGGATCAATTTGCACAGTTTTGCCTCACTTAAATCCAATTCACAAACAAGTCCTCATGATATCATTGGTACTCTTTGAGGATGAAGTATTATCAACAGCAACAAAAAACGTGTCTGAGGCCAGATTTGAACTCAGGAAGAATTTTACCCTATCTACTATACCACCTAACTGCCAATTCAGCTAATCACATGTATTATTTTGTCTACATCACTCTAAGTGATAGGTTTGCTTGAATAAATATTTGCCTTTCTTAGTTAAATGTTTTATTGGATTGATCCAGATGTTTTGGCATGAATTATCTTCTGTGCCTATATTTGTGTGATTAGTCTGACATGTATTTCAATACATCAGCATGGGGAAGATGTTTAAAGATAGGGTGATGTTCAGGAATTTGGGTTTTCTGAGCATCAAAAGTTTCTTGGCATGTATATATGTATGTGTTTCCTAGAAGAGTTAGAGATTTTTATTTAGAGCTAGGGAGCATTTTTCTACCAAAGGGGTGTGAGTACCCTAGGAAAGGGGAAAAGAGTGTTCTTGAGGATCCATTTAGTTTCCTCACTCCTTTTCTATCTTCTTTTTTATGCAATAATATAATTGAATATAGTGTTGTTGTTGTTGTTTTAAGATGATAACCAGATCTCCCCTGCTTCTTTTTTTAAAAGTGTTTCCCATTCTTTTCTCCTATTTAATCCCATACAGGAGTAGGATTTGAAATCCCATGAGATCATTGATTTAAACTGCATAAAGAAAACCCAGATAAATTAGTACACTATTACTCATGAATAGTTGGAAGAAAGATAGATGCAAGATCCCTGCCTAACTTTCACTATCTATGGAGAGAAAATGAAAGCAAACTCTCAAAATATTTTTTAACTTCAATAATATTGAAAAACCTTTTGCTAATTGAGTTTTTCTAATGAAGCATTGGTTCCTAATGCTTACCTAATGACTTAACATCTCCAGGTTCTCTATCACCTTTTGAAAGGTTGGCAATTGGATTGATAATTCTTTACCGATAGGAAAGAAAATCATCACTTCTCAAGCTATAAACAACAGTGGCATGTGGGTATAATACTGTGATATTGAGAAAGAAATTGATTTTACTCTCTCTTTCCACTCTCCCTTTTTCCTTTCCCTTAGGAAATTACCTTATACATGCAGAGCCCAGTAATTTCCCCAGCCTTCTCTTTAAACTATAAATCTCAAAGGGCTAAATTGGATGGAAACTCATAGGATTTCAAATCTGGTGGCTTTTTTCCTCATCCTTTAAGCTGAATTAAATTTATCCATTGAACAATGTTCCAATCATTCAACATTTATTGAGCACAGATTATATTCAGGGTGCTGTGCTGAACACTGAAGTTTAATTAATTTTTTACTAAAAATAAGGGCATGGGTTTTACCATAGCAACAATCCAAAATCTAACCTTTCACAAAGCAATAAACTTCCATAAAGATGGTTTATAAGGATTAAAGGAATGAAAATTGAATCAATTTTACAACTTCTTAGTAGACCTAATTTTTTAATGTCTAGAGAGAAAATCAAACCATTAGCCAAAAATGAGATTTGGGGGCTATTGACATATTTCATATTTTTAAGTTATCTCTAGAATGTATAATAAAGGGTTAGTTTTAAAATCATAACTACAGATGGTATTTTTAAGATCTATTATCTCAACTGATCTTCATAACAACCCTAGGAAATAGGCACTACCATTATTATTATTGTATTTATCTTGCAGATAAAGAGAAAGACTTAGAAAGGGTTAAGTGAGTTGCCCATGGTCACACAGCTAGGCAGTGTTGGAGAGAGTATTTGAACCCTGTGGTCTCCTCTGACCTGACCAATGTCTTTCTACCTTATCACATTTCCTTCTCCACAATGAAAATAATAAAGTCTTAAATATTTTGTGAGCATTTTATGCTTTGACTACAAAAGTGTTCCTTAATAGATATACTAAAATAATAACATATTACATATTATAGATAAAATGTAAAGTGACATTTTACATATTTAATTTTTAAAACTTTTATTAATGATTTTTATTTCATTTTTTATGTTATAGCAACTTCCCCTCAAAGAAAATATTTAAGCACAAGTGCCAATAGTGACATGGTCTGATAGTGAAGGGAAGGGAAAGATATAAAAATCTAACCCTTTAGTTGCCCATCCCTCTACTAAGGATGTGAAATTATGTGTTCAAGATTGATCACTACAGTTAACCATTTTGGCTGTCTTTTAATTTTGTTTTTATTTACATTATTATAGTTATTATGTAAGTTATTCTGGTTCTGCTTACTTTGCTCTGCATCAGTGTATATAAGACTTCTAATGTTTTTCTAAATTCCTCATAATTATTTTTATGGCACTGCTCAGCATATTTTAAAAGTCTTATTCTGGGCAGCTAGGTGGTGCAGTGGATAGAGCACCGGCCCTGGAGTCAGGAGTACCTGAGTTCAAATACGGCCTCAGACACTTAACATTTACTAGCTGCGTGACCCTGGGCAAGTCACTTAACCCTGATTGCCTCACTTAAAAAAAAGTCATATTCTGCATTTGGATTTGAGGAAGTGAAGTCTATCTCATTGTATTTTGTGTGTATTATTCCTAGTCTTGTCCTCCAGGTCTAAGCATTACAAGTGCAATCCATCTTCCATATAAGCTACTCCTCCTTACTGCTTCTGTCAGACTTTTCTGATGTCAGTTCTTCATTTGGTGTCCTTTTCATTTGCCATAGGACTACCCTGATGAAGCCCAAACAGGTGGATGGTCAGTCTCCTATTACCTTTTGCCGAGAGCTCTTCTGACCCAGCAATCTATGTCTGATTTCTAAGTCCCAGCAATTTCTGGTTGGAATGATTCCAGTGCTGAACAGTCTTCAGGCTTGGTACCTCTTGACAAGGGAAAATAATTTCTCTGGCAGCTAGAGCATCTGTTCTCTGCAATCAGTGGAAGTGCTTTGCCTACCTTGAAAATAGAATAGCTATGCCCCAGAAGTATGTTGTCTGATACCTTTTCAACCATGTGGTTGTGATGTGCCTTAGGGCGCAATCAGACTGGATAAGCTGATGCCATCCTGATTTGTGTATCTATCCAGAAAATGCTATGATCTCATATCAGTGTTTAACCTCACAGAGCCAGAGAGAACCTTTTATTTTATTTGTTGTCTTTGTCTTTAAAATATCCTCATAGAACGTATAATTTTGAAGTGGCTAAAAGATTAAATACAATTTTTCAGGTTAAGATCAAGGAAAATTAGAATAAGATTTCCCCCTCTTTATTAGCAGTATGATTTCAAACATGTACTCATTCAATGCAACAAGCATTTATTAAGTACCTACTATATGCAAGACAGAAAGGCAATGTGATGTAGTGAAAGAATGTTGGACTTGGGGGAAACCTGGGTTCAAATCTGACACTGACTAGCTAAGTAACCAGATGACTTGCTCTTCGTCATTGTTCGATTGGAGTCTTGTCTGATGCTTCATGACTCCATTTGGGGTTTTCTTAGCAAAAACACTGGAGTGGTTTGCCATTTCCTTCTAAAGCTCATTTTACAGATGAGGAAACTGAGACAAACAGCATTAAGTGACTTGCCCAGGGTCATGCAGAGATTTGAACTTAGATTTTCCTGACTCCAGTCCTGTAGCTCTATACACTGTGTCATCCAGCTGCCTAGGAAATACTAGTGAATATTTTAAATTGATTGTGAAATTGATTTTTCTTTATTTAAGGTGATAGAAAATGTGATATAATGGAAAGACCACTGTTCTTGGAGCTAGGATACCTGGGTTCCAGTCCTGACTCTGACACTCACTACCTATATTAGGCTTGGGCAAGTCATTTTTTACCCCTCTGACTATTTCTTAATCTGTAAAATGGGATAACAATAATTATATTACCTACTTCACTGGGTTGTTTCAAGGAAAACAATTTATAAACTTGAAAAATACAGTGTAAATTTGATAATGTTGATTATGAAAATAATATATAAAATAATAAGCTATACACTTTAGAAACTAGAGCAGTATATATAGTATTTTGTGAGGTGTTTCTCACAAACACAGTAAAATGTTATTCTGGCATAAAGCATGATTTTGTATTTTAAAATGTCTGAGTTAGTAGTTTTGACATTTATTTTCCCCTTAGTGCTGCCTTGCTTTATGACCAAATTACTTAATCTGAGAAGCAAAGAAACTATGAGTTGTAATAGGACTGAGGGACTATCTGATCCAGTTTTCCACCCATTGCAAGAATTCCCTTTGTAACATCTCTGATAGATAATTATCTATTATGACCTCTACTCAAAAATTTCCATTGTCGGGGAGCCAAATGTTTTTCAGATTATCTATTACATTTCATTTATGGACTGCTTTAATTGTTAGAAACTTCTTAAATTGAGCTAAAATCTGCCTTCCTATAGCTTTCACCCATCAATCTTAGCTATGCCCTCTGGAGTTTCCTTTTCCACACCACAGTGTAATACTATAAAGAGGATTTGGAGTCAGAGGTCCTGGGTTCAAATCCTGATTCTGCTATTTACTATCTGTGAAACCGTAGGAAGTCCATTATTATAATCTTTTTGGGGCCTCAGTTTCCATATCTTTAAAATGAAGGAGTTGAACTAGAAAATCTTTGTGCTAAAATCAAAGGAGTAGGGGAGAGTTAGCCTAAAGAAGGAAAGATATGTGTCTCTTCTGATAAGTTTTTTTCCCCCCTAAGGCTAATTATCCCCACCTGTTTCATCTATTCTTCATATAACAAATTCTATATCCCATGCTATACTGTTTGGCATCCTCTGTACTTACTCTAGTTTTCAATAACATTTAAAAAATATTGTACCCATCACTGAACACAGATATGATATGACCATATCAGAGTGCAATAAATAGGAATATTGCATCCTTTGATTCAGATACTTTACTTATGTTACTATAGCCTCAACTTGAATTAGCATTTTTAGAAGTTGCATCATTCTTCCAGGACATACTTACTTTGGAGTTCATCAAACTCTGCAGGTATTTTTTACACAAACTTTCCCCCTACCTTGTACTTGTATATTTAATTTTAAATGTAAAAGTAAAAATTATAATTTCATGTGTATATATGTGCACAAATATGTACACCTATGCATAAATATGTGTACATGTACATATTCACATACACAATCAAGTATCATAACTGTCATGAGTAAAATTCAACAAAGGTAGACTTTTCTCCAAGTAAGATAACAGTTTATTGGTAAGGCAAGTATCTGTTAATAAAATGGGTCTGACTGCCTCAGTGAGCCAAAGACCCCAAAATAAAGATGTTACTTCTTTTTATAAACACAGAACAAGTAGGTGAGGAAGTAATATAATTGGTTATAGGGTTGGCAGCATCAAAAGGGTGAGAGATCATGATTGGTTACATTAAGAAAAATAGGCTTACACATATGTGGAGCCAAGACCACCCATCTCTGACTTAGAAAAATGTTTTCTGGATTTATGGTATCCAGCTGTACTTCAAGGCTATTAATAGTGGACCAGGGGTAGTAGACTCACTGGTGCCAGAGAATGAGATAAGACCCCTTTTTAATTGGCAAGGATGAGGCTAAGATGGAACAAGGTCAGCCTTTCTTCTCTCAAGGATAGTAAACAGATGTCATAGAATTTCTCAGGAGACAAAATTATGAGGGATAACAAGTTTCTTTGGTGCAAAGTGACTTGCAAGTGGTGCTGAAATAACAATTCTCTTAGTATCAGAACGTTTTGTGAGAGTATTGGACCTCTAAACTTAGCTGAGTTTTTCTTTAATTAAAAGTGATTGATAAACTTTGCCATATAACTAGGAGGGGGAAGACGATTTTCAAAATCATAAGCTTCTTCACCCAGAGAAAAAGAAAAGACTTAGGTTTGTTTTACAATACAGAGTAAGGTTACAGAATAGAATCAATTACAGAGTGAAATAAATCCAGGACCAATATTTAATTTTAATAAATTTATAACACATTACTTACATGTTATACATATTTACATCTATTTTTACATCTATTTGCATATACATAATGCATAAAACAAATGTATATAAATAGAAAGATAAACTTGACCTGTGATTTTATTTATTTAAAGAATTCTCCTTGTGCAAACACCTTAACTAATGCAGACTGACAACTTGTTTATAATTCATAGTCTTGGAGAGGTCTGAAATGCTAAAAAGATATCAAATAACTTGTCCATGGTCACATAATTAGTACGTGTCCTAAATAGGACTTGAACACAAGTCTTCATTACTTCCAGTCCAGTGTTTTATCCAACATGTCACCCAAGTTCTAATCATAGTTCTTTTACTGTGTGACCATGCTTGTGTCACCCTGGACAAGTCCTTGACCTCTATTGCCCCAGGTTTCTTTATCCACAAAATGAGGGGGTTGGATTTAGATAGTTTCTATCTTCTCCATCATGACTATCATGACTCTATGATTCTCCATCTATTCCTATTAAATTTCACCATGCTTGGGTTCATAGACATAGAGCTGCAAGAAACCTCAGAGATTATCTAGTTCAACTACTTGATATTATGAATGAGGAATCTGAGACCCAGAAGGTTTAAGTGACTTTCCCAAGATCACCTTCTTAGTAATTATCAGGCCTAGGACTCAAAGCCTCTGACTCTAAGTCCAATGGTCTCTTCCACTATATTTTATATCCTTCTAGCCTATTGAAATGTTTCTAAATTTTATTCTATCATCCAGTGTTAATGATTCCTCCTAGCTTTGCAGCATCTTCAGATTTGATAACATAATTCATTTGACTTCATCTAAATTACTGTTAAAATTTTATGTAACACCGATAGGTCCAAGGAAAAAGCCCTGTAGTAGCTTGCTACTGGAAACATTTCCCTATGTTGACATTACTCACTCTTCTTTGAATATGGTTTAAAGAGTAGTAGTGGGTGGGGCAGCAAGATGGCATAGTGGATAGAGCATGGGCCCTGGATTCAGGACGACCTGAGTTCAAATCTGGCCTCAGATACTTAACACTTACTAGCTGTGTGACCCTGGGCAAGTCACTTAACCCCAATTGCCCCGCAAAAAAAAAAGAGTAGTAGTGGGTCAGACCTGACTCAGGCTGCTCTGGTAGTTCATTCAATTTTAGAATGAAATAAGACATTTGTAGACCATCTGACGGTTAACTGTAACACCTAGCTGTGGTGTGACCTAGTGTGGATCCCTACATTTACTCTATGGTGTAGCTCACTCAACCTCACCCTGTCCTCTCACTGTCAGCTTTAAGTTCCCAGAGGAGAACCACTGCTGGTCTGGTAAACTCAAACACTCTCAAGGTACTAGAGGTAACTCTATTATGGGGAGGTAGGGAGCGGGGAGGAGGAAAGGGAATAAACATTTATATAGTGCCCTCAAGCCCTTGGCGATGGGATAACCATTTACACTAAGCCATCTACTCACAATGATGACACAATTAGATCTTGAAAATAAATACTTAATATGGCAAAATCTAGAATAATGAAAACATCACAGGTATTCAATATAAAGCAAATTCAGAAATAATCAATACATCATCATAGACTGAACTTAAACCTAGATCATACTCTCCCATCAGTACACTCAGTATATAGGGGGAAGAGTGGTCACATGTTTACAGAAATTTGGCAGGGAAGCACATGAAATAGAAAAACCCCTCTTATGCTCTAGACAACCCACAACTCTGGCCTGCAAGCTTTGAGGTCATTGGCCCATTAAGAAATAGCCATATCATACAACAGCTTTTCTACTAGCTGTTCTTTTCTCTCTTTTTTTCACTCTCCTGCTGTACAAATCCTCTTCTACTCTTGACTTGATGAAATAGTGACAAGGTCTTTTAACTAACAATCACACTTAAAATCATGCTGAGAAAGTGTTACACTGTATTGGCTAGTGGTTCCCTTTATGCGAGAAAATTGCAAAACTCATCACATTGGATCTCTTTGTACAATATAGAGAAGCCCTGATCATTCTTAATTCACTAGTACTCCAAGTCAGTCAATTGAACAAGTCAACTGCAATGCCCCACTTCTCCTTTTTTGCTTTCCTTTGTCAAATGAATGGGGGGGGGGTGAGACAGCAGAGAATAATAATCACCTATAATAGGCTTCAGCTCTCTTAAAACTATAGATAACACTGAAGAATAAGAGCTAAAACTATGACAGAGTTCAACTCTCCTCCAATGGGAATCAGCCTTTATCTAACCAATCAGGAACTAGCAGTTGAAGTGTCTTCTCTTGTTGGTTTCTTTTCTCTTTTAAAAAAATTCAATTTTATTTTATATCCAAGTTCTGAATTATTTCCCTCCCACCTTCCCCTCATGCCCTTATTGAGAAATCAAGAAAAAAATTACAAATTGTATAGTCAAATGAAAAACATTCCTGTCTTGACCTTGGGAAGGAAGGAAAGAAGGAAGGAAGGAAGGAAGGAAGGAAGGAAGGAAGGAAGGAAGGAAGGAAGGAAGGAAGGAAGGAAGGAAGGAAGGAAGGAAGGAAGGAAGGAAGGAAGGAAGGAAGGAGGGAGGGAGAGAATGGAAGAAAAGGAAAAAGAACATATTCTTCAATGTGCATACTGAGTCTACCAGTTCCCTATCTGAAGGTGGAGAGCTTGTTGCATCATGAATCCTCTGTAATTATTGTTGGTCACTGTATTGATGTTAGAGTTCCTAAGTCTTTCAGAGTTGTTTAGATTTATAGCATTATTACAGTATAAATTATAGTATAAATCAAACAACTCATTATGTTTCCCCCAGAAACACTTATCTTTACCTACCTTATCCTCCTGGCTTTTTTATACAGTTCTTTCTAAGCTGGTTTTTCTACCCCATTCTGGGTTCTTGTCCTATTCTCTATATTGTACTTGGTTATTCACCATTTGCCTAATTCCTTACTACTCTCAGTGGCTCAATTCAGAGCCTCCTGTACTCAGTGAATCACTTTTTCTTAATTAATAAAAACTCATGAATTCCCCTTTCTGTTTATTATAAAAACTAATAATCCTTATCTAATCACCCTAGAGCATCCAGACAGTTACTTGATTTATCATTTTTGTGATAAGCCTTAGAAATAATTACATTCAAATGAGGTAAGGGACCAAAATGCCCTGTAGTTGCAGCCATTTCTCTGTCTTCAAACTGGTCCTCTTACCATTGTGTCTCTGAAAACTATTTCTTCATACTTGATTTTATAACTTTTTAGTACTTTATCTGTTCTAGTTCTAGTTCTTTATCTGAACTATTCATTTATGAAAGGGGTATCTCCTTATGTCCTTTACAAGATCATTCGAGTCTTTTTTATTTGTTCAGAGTTTATTTTTCTTTCCCCTTTGTCAACCAAACTGCTTGTATTTTATCTGACAACTATAAGTCTTTTAACATGGATTTTAGCAGGTATTTTTTATTAAACAAGATGATTTTTGCCTCTTTAAACACCAAACTATTTATCTATTAAGAGGGTATTACCTTACATTCTTCTCAAGTTGATTCATTCCTTTTTTAAAAACTTGCCCCTTTAGCAACTAAACTGCTCACATATTAAGGGGTCAGTATGCTATATCTCAAAAGGAGGTTTACTTAGTCCTATCCGGGGAAGGACAAGAAGAGCAAGAAAAGGACATTCATAGAGTATACTGCCTTGATTCACTTCAGCACAGCTCCTTTCTGGCAGCGGCACCCATGGTGGTCTTTTGGTCAAGGCAGAGGGAGCAGTTGGAGTTCCTCATGTCCTGGCTTTTATGTTCTTGGGTAACCAGAATATTTTAGCATTGTAAGCTTATTAAATCTCAAAGAAGACTTTAGCATCTTTTCAGGAAGAAGAACTAGCCATGGAAGGGGAAACTTGGTAGAAATATTCCTACTTCCAGAAACATGAATACAGCTAATTTTGCTATCATCCATGTCATGTCTTGCCACTGGTTAGATAAAGGTAGAAGATAAATAACTGACTACAGGTTCCTGGAATGAGATGGGACTGCCATATGTGTTACCTTCATTTTCAAGCAATCCAGTGACAAGGAAAGAGAACCAGGATGCTAAAGGTAGAAAGAGTAATCAGAAATGAATACTTGGTAGCAATGGAAAACTAGATTGAATGGTTAGGTAAAGCAGCCAGAAATGTAGATAGGGCAAGGTATGGATATAATACAAATTAACATTTTTACATTGAACTTCTTTTGTGGGGCAGTGAGGGTTAAGTGACTTTCCCAAGGTCACACAGCTAGTAAATGTCAAGTGTCTGAGGCCGGATTTAAACTCAGGTTGTCCTGAATCCAGGGCTGCTGTTTTATCCACTGTGCCACCTAGCTGCCCCCTGAACTTTTTTTCTATTAAAAAGTGCTTATTTTTTCTCACACACACTAATGTCCAAATCAAAATTTTAAAACAACCCTTGCAACAAATATGCCAAGCAAACAAAACAAATCCCTGTATTGGTCTCATCCAAAGATGTAAATCTCATCCTATATCTTGAGCCCACTTTGGTCAGGAGGTAAGTAACATGCTATAAAACTGGTCCTCTCAAATTGTGATTCATACCACCCAGTTCCCAACACTATACTTCCTGGAATGAAATTTTGCAAGCACATGAACAAGAGCCACATAAAATGGGCAGTCATGAATGGATTTTTATCTATATCAAGGAAAAGAACATCAATCATATTGAGATCACAGATCCATCAGAGTATTGGAGATGGAGATTTCCAAACCATTAAGTATTAAAGATTTTGAGTCCTCTTGTGCTTCCCTACCCCACCCTTGCCATGCTGCCTTTATGTACTGCATTGTAGACTACAAAATGAAAAGGTGGTTGTTGGGACTTGATTGTTAAATAAACACTGGAGCTCTATTTCTTAGGGAACATTGATTATTGTTACATGGTGCCTCCATTTATACCAGAAGTATTGGCACCTGTAATTCTCTCCCTTCTCACCTCTGCCTTCTGGTTTTGTTTGGTTTTTGTTTGTTTTTTTGGCTTCCTCAAGACAGTTCAAATCCCACCTTTTTCAAGAGGCCTTTCTCAAGTTCTGTCCCCTTTCCTGCTTGTACAGTGAGATTACTAATTACCCTATATATTTCTTGTATGTGGATCATTGTGAACTTCTGAGTCAGATGATAAACAAGATTGCGGGACTAGATTGGTTTTTTTCTTCCTGTGATCCTGTTTACTTCTCAAACCTCTCCAAAACACTAATTATGCACCAGAGGTAAAGAAACTTCAGTTGTCTCCATGGTTTAGGGCACCCAGAATCCAAAAGAAGGTTAAAAACAAACCAAAAACCATGAACTGATGTCTGCATAGCACCCCCTTTCCTCCACCCAATGGTACTGGTAGCAAGGCTGCACTGGCCAACCCACACAGGCTAGCAACAAAACCCAACCCTATATAATCCAGTCTCTCCTCCCTCTCTTTACTGCTTCAGAGATCCTGGCTCCAGATTTTATAAGTCCGTTCAGACTAAGACAGATCATATGTGTACTTCTGCAGCCCTCCAGATTACAAAAGCTCATTGGGTCCACACAGTCATCACCAGGGGGAGCTGTAAAAGATCTCTTCAGGAGAGCCAGGAATAGACAGGAAGGGGCAGGGTTTGTGACTAGGCTTGAAGTAGAATTCAATACCACATACCCTCCTCCCACAGCCTCAGCGACCCAAACTACAAAAATCAGTATTTCAGCATCAGAACCACAGTTCTCTAAACTGTCAGTCCTGGTTGGCAAAGTTGTATACTGATTAAACCATTCTGTAGAGCAACTTGGAACTATACCCAAAGAGCTATAAGACCATGCTCACCCTTTGACCAAACAATACCACTACTAGGTCTGTATCCCAAAGAGATTTTAAAAAAAGGAAATGGACTTTTGTGTGCAAAAATATTTATAGCAGCTTTTTTTAGTAGCAGCAAAAAATTGGAAAATATGGGGATATCCATCAACTGGGGAATGGTATATAATTGTGATGGAATACTATTATGCTATAAGAAATGATGAGCAGGATGCTCTCAGAAAAACCTGAAAGAACTTACATGAACTGATGCAAAGTGAAATGAGCAGAACCAGGAGAACAATGTACACAGTAATAGCAGTATTGTATGGTGATCAATTCTGAACAGCTCAGCTATTTTTAGTAATATAATGATCCAAGACAGTTCTGAAGGACTTAACTATGAAAAATGCTATCCACCTCCAGAGAAAGAACTGATGTAATATGAATGCAGATCAAAGAATGCTTTTGCTTTATTTTCTTGTGTTTTTCTTTTGGTCTATATTTTCTTTCACAACATTATCTCACATGGAAATATGACTACACACATATAATCTATATCAAATTGCTTGCATTATCTTTGGAGGCCAGGGAAGGAAGGGAAGAAGAGAATTTGTAACTCAAGACTTTATTTAAATGAATGTTAAAATTGTTTTCACATGTAATTGGAGGAATAAAATATAATTAAAAAAAATAAACTGTTAGTGCTGGGCCAGAGATCTGAGGAACAGAGATAATGGGACAAGACACCAGGACAGGACAGTATAGTCCTATGGGTGGAGTGTGGATCCACTAAGCTTGAGAGAAAGTACTCAGCATACAGTTGTCCTTGCAAAAGTCAGATGGGGCAGAGTCCTAGGCTTGTGTACCATGATTCATCCATGTGGAAGAAAACTGCCTAACATCGAACATAAGAAGATAAATCAATAAGAAAAACATTAACAACAGAAGGAAATCTATATGGCCTCTAGATCTAGTAACTGAATACAGGTATCTATGAATAAATACTGCAAATTAAAGGAAAATGATTCGACACTTCTTAAAAAAAAAGGACCCTCTGGAATGTGAAGAGAACCTAGAAGCATAATATGCTGTCCCCAAGGGATTCAAATGAGAAGTGAGAATCATGAGAACAGAGTCTATGTCCTGCAGAGAAAAAATAATGGGGGAAATGGAAAAACTGGAAATTACAATGTCAAGTTTCACCAAAGAAACAAAAAAGAGGGGGAGCTAGATGGCGCAGTGGATAGAGCACCAGCCCTGGATCCAGGAGAACCTGAGTTTAAATCCGGCCTCAGACACTTAACACTTACTAGCTGTGTGACCCTGGGCAAGTCGCTTAACCACAACTGCCTCACCAAAAAAAAAAAAGAGAGAGAACAATAATAGATTGAGAATTTGAACATATAGAAAAGATGAAAAATCTAGAAGCAAAAAAAAAAACCCATTAAAATCAAATATTCTCACTATGTAAGCAAAATTGACTGATCTCAAAGACAAGATGCACAGAGACAACCCAAGGATCATAGGTCTCCCAGAAGAAGACAACAGGACAAAAAACCCTAACACCAAATACAGAAAATAATGGAAGACAATTGTTCAGAACTTCTGAATACAGAAAATGAAATGCCAATTGAAAATATTCATAGATTGCCTCCAAAAAAAAATTCTAGCATATGACCCCCATGGCACATAATGATTAGATTTAACAATACAATTCAGAAACAAGTTCTAGAAGACATGGGGAGAAATACCTTCAAATACAAAGGGAAGGAAATTCAAATGATACAAGACTATTCTGCACCATCAGAAAAAGTAGAAAGGAATGGAATAAAGTGTCCAAATAGCAATGGGGCTTAGGAGACAGCCCACATAGATGTATCCTACAAATCTGAGCTTAACCATAAATGTTTTTAAGATGGGCATTAAATAATAAAGAATCATTAAAACATTCTTAGAAAGATGAGACCTTAAAAGATTATTTGCTTCTTGAACATCCCAAAACAAGAGAAATGCAAAATGAGTGAATAAAAGCAGCAGCCAAGAACAAGAGTGACAACAGATAAACCAGTAAGAGACCTCTTTCTTTCTAAATAAACACAAGTTGATGGATGAAAGCAGAAGTCTGGTGGAGGTAACAGTAAAGAGGTAAGCCTGGGAAATTGTGTACAGAATCTGGCGACACCCTGGCTACAGGTAATTGTTTTTTGTAGGACTATATTACAACATGAGAGAGTACATGAAAAAGGAATGGGAACAAGGTGATAAAGAGGAATGCATGATGTGCCCAAGCTACCAATTAGGGGATAGTTACCCTTGTGGTCTCAGTGAAAGAACCACCTTCATGGAAGTGGATGGGGGGAGAAAAGGAGGTTTGAAAAGGAAGTGAAGCGTGTAGGCCTTGTTCTAGTTGTGGGAGGTGGTTCCACTGTTGAATAGTCCTGTGGGTGAAGAAAGATGATCTGTGAAGGAAGATAGGGACCTTGTGCTAGATGTGGTCTGAGGGATTTGGTGCCTGAAAAATCTGCTCTTCTTACCTCGAGTGGGGGAAGTTGGAATTCTTGGGGTCAACTGATTCATACGGGAGTGGAAGAGCATAGATCAAAGGAGGAGATTTTGAGACAAACAGGGAAAAACTGTGAGGGAGAGAGTAATGATTAATGGTCTGTTGCATAATCAGGGACATGGTGGGGGAAGGGAACTACCATCCAGCAATGCCCTCTTTGACACCTTCAATAATTGGCACTGTTCTGGAAGTGAGGCACAATAAAAAGGAGGCATTTGTAGGGCAAGCTCTTCAAGGCAGTAGAAGAAACTGCCTACAGGGGAGAGCCTAGAATAGATACTTGGAAGTATTGATTGGATGAGGAATACAGAAAATAGAAAGAGACTAGGTAATTATATGTATCTTGAATCAGAGAATGAGGGGCTAGAAGTAACAGAATTAGAGGATGAATAATGAAGAAGGTGGGAGAAATCCTTTTTGGAAAAGGAGATAAAAATGAATTTAAAATCTAATGAACAGGACTAGTTGAAGGAAAGGAGAAGGGGGAATCTACTTGACTGATGGAAGAATTATATAGCCAGATAAAAGCAGGAGAGGAAAAGTAATAAGCAAAATTCCAAATGAAAATGGGTAACAAAGAAGAGGAGGGGATCAGGGATGAGGTGAAGAGAAACCAGGGCCACCTTAAAAAAAAAAGGTGAAAGTAAAGTAATTGAAGGAACATAGTACTGTGTTTACATTAGAAAAGAAAAAACTCATATCTTGAAAAAAAAAAACAATGTTAGACACACATGGAGGAAAAAAATAAACCTAACCTTCACAACTTTAAATGTTTGCAGATAGTATTTGCATGTTGTCTCCATCCTAAGAATGTGAGGTTCTTTAGGGAAGGAACTGTTTTTGTCTTTCTTTGTATCTTCAGTGCTTAGTAGTGTTTAGTATTGCTTTGCACAGTGAGTACTTGATAAATATTTGTTTCTGACTAACTCGAAAAAGGAAAAAACTAAACCCTGAGCCTATCCCTTACCTCCCATCACCCCCATTAGAGAAAAAAAAAACCCTTGTAAGAAATAGTCACTGTCAAGCAAAACAAATGACCATGTTAGCTGTGACTAAAAATGTATTTCTTATTCATCTTGAGTGGTCCATGACATCTCTCTCAGGAGGTGGGGAGCTTCATCATTGGTTCTCTGAAACTGTGGTTGGTTCATGCATTGATCAGGGTTCTTAAGTATTTCAAAGTGTCTTCAATATATTGTTTCTGTATAAATTGTTCTCCTGGTTCTTATTTCACTCTCTTTAATTCATATAAGTCTTCCAGTTCCACTGAAATCACCCGCTTTCATAATTTTTATGGCTCAATAATATTCCATTATATTAGACTGTGAGCTCCTTCAAGGCAGGAACTGTATTTTGCCTCTTTTTTGTAGCCCTAGTAATATGTAGAATGCCTAACACTTAATAGGTGCTTAATACATGCTTACTGACAGGAAGTACACTAAACAGCCTGGAGCCTGAACCATGTTAGTGACACTGCTTTATCTTCAGTGGAGGTAATGGTAGTTTCAGGGGTGTCAGAGAAAGTTGGGAACCTACTGTCACCCTCCCCCTCTGCTCCCCACCCCCCAGCTTTACCTGAAGTTAACCAGTCTTTGAATTCCCCTCTGAATATCCTTCTATCCCTATTTCCCCATCTAGGCAGTAGAAAGGCTGAGCAAGAGAGGTCAAGTGGGAGGATGTCATTGCCCAGTTCTGTTTTTGTTCTTAATTTCAACTATATTGATTTTGTTTGTGCAAAAATTGTAAAACTATATGTAATCAAAATTGTCCATTTTATTTTTTGTAATATTCTATAGCTCTTGTTTGGTCATAATAGATCTGAAGATAATTTTTCCTTGCTTTTTTTTTTATGAAATTGCCCTTTTTTTCTAAGTCATTAGAGTAGCTATTTCAAACTTAGCTTGTTATATGATATAATATACAGTTCCATCGCTTTCCAGTTTTCCCAGTATTTTTTTAAATAATGGATGCAGGACAAGTTAGAATTAGGAATTGAGGAACAAAAGAATAGCAGCTGGGTGGCTCAGTAGATTGCCACTGGACCTGGAGTCAATAAGACCTGAGGTCAAATCCAGCCTCAGACACATAGTAGCTTGGTGACCTTGGGCGAGTCACTTAACTTTTTTTTGCCTCAGTTTTCTCAACTATAAAATGGGGCTAATGACACCACCTACCTGGTGATTAGCACAATACCTGGCACATACATACTAGGCACTATTTAAATGCTCATTCTTTTCTCCCCATCCCCTTCCTTTGGACAAAGGATAATAAAACAAATATCCATGCATTCATTAGTGCTCCCCTTTGTACATATCAGCCCCATATCTTCTAGGTTCATAAAGGGATCATCCTGAAATTCATGAACAAGATAATTTGGTTCCCCTCTTAAAGATACAGGAAACTTTGTCAAATGTTTTCCTGAAATAAAAATATACTTTGAGACCCCATTAGAATATAAGCTTTTTGGAAATAGGGACTATTTTTGCCTTTCCTTGAATTTCTAGTGCATAATGCAGTACCTGGTGATAAATGTTTGTTGACTGATTGATTAATCAGTCTGGTAGTCCTGTGGGGGAGAAAGAAATTAGGTGGATTTTCATGACTTTACAATTACTTTTATTGTATATAATAATTTTCAATTATCAGAACCTTTTCAAATATATTTATTTTCTCATTTGAACTTCATAATGACCTTGTAAAGTAGGCATTCTTTCTGCCCTCAAAGTACATTTCCTTTGCCAGCCCCCTTGTTGAGAAATTCATAGGATCACTGATGTAGAGCCGGACAGGATCAGAAGTCATCTATCTAGTCTAACACTTTAACTTCACAAATGAAGGATCTGAATCCCAGAGAGTTTCATTTGTTTCGTCCAATGTCACACAGGCAGCAAGGAGGGAACGCTGTTTCATTTTCTCTTGTTTGGGACCATAATAAGATTTTTCAATTATTCAAAGTTGGACTTCCTTAAGTGATCTTTTCATTTGCATTATTATAGTTGGGTATATATTGTTTTTCTGATTCTGTTATTTTGCTCTGCATCAGTTCATATAAATCTTCTTGGGCTCTTACATTTCTTTGGAATTCTTAGGTATATGACATTAATATATAATGGCAATGATTTAGTTTCTCTTTCTTATTGATGTTATCATTGACATTTGCTATAATTTTATCCAGTACCTCTTGATTTTTCATTTTCCCTTCAAAGGACAATATGATTGAAGGATAAAGAATTTTTTACCATCTTTCTCATTAAAGAAGGATCACCAAATTAATTTTCTGTTGTTATTTTCTTATCATTCTTGATGATTCTGCTCTCTTTTCTGCCCTCCTCCCCACTCTCTGATCAACTTCTTTGACTTTAAAAAAATTAAGGAATCTTTTTTTATTTGACTTTGGTTCCTCAAAATGTATTCCTAGAATTTGTTTTTATCCACTTAATTTCTTTCTTGCCCAGCCCATAAAACTATATGGACTTTCCTTTTAAAAAAATAATCCTACTTAGAAAGTCTTTCCATTTTTGAGACCTCTTTCCCTCTGCAATACTTCCTACTTTGCTAGTTTTGTTATTTAAAGTTATGTTTGAGTATCTGACCCCTATTAATTCTTGGAAATGTTTCAATAAGATATTTTCAACTATTTTCCAGGGACTTTCTATGATTTGTTTTCTTTAATTATTTCTTTCAGTGTTTTCCTAAACTTTCCTAAATACTTTTATCTAAACTTGAGCAAGGCAACATTCTTTATTAGCATCCTTGAAATGTAAGGAGAAAATGAGGAAGGTCTCCTGTATTTTGGGTAGACCTCCCCCTGACAAGTTAAACTCATAGGAGAACATGGACAAAGTCACATCTCCAACTGCCTATTAGACACCTCAAACTGGATATTCCACATCTTAAAGTCAACATGTCCTAAATTGAACTCATTATCTTTCCCTCTAAACTCCCCACTCTTCCTAATTTCCCTATTACTGTAGAGGACACTAATATATTCCCAGTCACCAAAGCTCAAAACCTAGGTGTCATTCTCAACTCTTCTCTCTCACCCCCTACTTTGGATCACTTGTTAAGTCCTGTCATTTCTATGTTCATAACAACTCTAGTATGCATCCTTCCCTCCTCTGATGCTGCCACCACTTGGCGGGGGTGGGGGGGGGGGAAGGGGGGTTGAGAAGGTTATGGTTCTCATTACCTCATACCTTGACTGTTTCAATAGCCTGTTATTTGGTCTTCCTGCCCAAGTTCCCCCTTGCTCCCCACCCCCCAAATCTATCTTCCATTTAGCTATCAAATGTATCTTCTTAAAATTCAGGCCTTACCATGCCACCTTTCCCTCCATTCAATGAAATCCACTGACTCCCTATTTCCTCCAAAATAAATTGTAAAATTCTCTGTTTTTTTAAACCCTTCAAAATCTGGCCATTTCACACCTTTCCAATATTCTTATGTCTTACTCCCATTTGTGTACTCTTTGATCCATTCTCCTCCTTACTTTTCCTTGAACATGACACCCCATCTACTAACTTTTGGTGTTTTCACTATCCCCCATGCCTGAAATACTCTCCTTTCTCATCTCTGCCTTCCAACTTCCCTGGCTTCCTTCAAGGCTCAGCTAAAGTCCTACCTTCTGTTAAGAGTCCTTTCCTGCTCCTATTTAATCTTAGGGGTTTCCCTCTGAGACTACTCCCAACTGTAAAAAAATTATTATTAACTATATCTAACCTGGAAAATTACATAATTGGACTTATGAAAAATTATGATTATATGAAAAATTATAAACTTAGAGAAATTATAATTGGGCTTTAAGTCCTGCTGCAGTCGCCATTCAAAATGTTGAATATTTTTGAATTGACTAGCCTAAATTTGGGGGGATAAAGCTGACTGGAGGACTAATCTGGGGACCTTTGACTGTTTGGCTAACTGACTGCTATTAATTTAGTATGGGCCATTTCTAAAGTTCCACCACACTGCTCCCAAATTGATAAACTAAAGATTAATAAGGCTCTTAACTAACTAATCAAAGTTTATTTATGAGATACTATTTAAAATTAAGAATACAGGGAAATAAAATGTACAACCTGACTACTTTCCTGCGGTCTCTTTCCACTGCTTCTCTTTGGAACTTCTTGAATACAATAAGGGCCTTAGCCGCTGCCTGCTTAGGGCACTCAGTCCTTTATTCTAACTCCAAGCCCCTTTCACTTTGTAAATCCCCCTGCTTCTAACTTTCCTTTCCTTACTGCCACCGCTGAACCTCTGTGTTTCTCTCTCACCAACCTTCTGTCTGTCTGCTCTGTCAGTCTGCCCTTCGGCCTCTCTTTTCCGCTGCTCCTAGTCCTTCTCGTCTTCTCCTGTGTCCTTGTAGCCCTGTCTGTCTTCTCCAACCTCTGCCGTCTCCTCAGCAGCCTCTTGACCTCTTCTTGTCTGTCTGAACCTCTTCTCAGCCTCTCTCGTCCATCCGACCCCCTAATCTTGTCCGCTGGCCTTTCCTCCTTGCTCCTAGTCCTGCGTTACTGTTCGTCTCATCTCCCTGCTCAGCTCCCTTCTAATCTAACTTCCAGGTCTATATATACCTTTTCTTCTCTCCACTCAAATCTCCGGCTTCCTGTGCCCCCACAGACCAAGCTAATCTGCCAGTCAGGGCTACAGCTGGAGGTGGGGTTGCTCAAGCCTCACATGCCTCAGCACAGGCTATGCCAGAGCCCAGCATCTCTGAGATACCTCCTTTCAGGGCAGAGGGGGAGGGGAAGAGACCCTGAGGGCATAAGGCTTTCTAATCTCAGCCTAAAGGTAGGGTCCCCAAATCAAAATAAATTTCCACACAACTTAGTTTTGGTTTTGTTTTGTTTGTTTGTTTTTGAGGAATCAGGGTTAAGTGGTTTGCCCAGGGTCACACAGCTAGTGAGTATTTGAGGCTGGATTTGAACTCAGCTCTTCCTACCTCCAGGGCCTGTGCTCTATCCACTGAGCCACCTGGCTATTCCCATTTTATTCTTTATATTTCTTGTTTGTGCATATATATTTGCATGTTGTCTCTTTTATTAGGATGTGAGCTCCTTGAGACCAGAGACTGTTTTGTTTTGTACTTTTGCCTTTCTTTGTAGCCACCAATGCTTAGAACAGTGCCTGGTACATAGTAGATACTTAATAAATGCTAATTGACTGACTGCAAGGTCCTTAGTCATGGATAACCTGTGATCTACATCATTGGAGGGAACATCTAAATTAATGTGATCCATTTGATTATTTACATTCCAGAAACATTTATGAAGCATTTTTGATTTATAAGACACTCTGGTGTTGGAGGTTACAAAGGTGAAAAGGATAAAGTCTGTGCCCTCAGGAAGTTACAATCTAATAGGGAAGATAGCACATTTACATGTAACACTATTTAGTCTACTGCCTTCCCTGTCTCTGTGCTCAAAGCAGGGAAGAATGGGGCTTTAGAGAAGGGGGAGAACAGATACTCATAGGAAATGACCCAGCTGCCTCAGAGGAATGTCATGATCAAGGTTAAGAACACACACACACACACACACACACACACACACACACACACACACACTCTGATAGTGCTTGACTGTTAACTTCTTACTATATTTTCACCCTGCCCTGTGACAGGCTAGGCAAAGCCAGAGGTGATCAGAGCTCCAAGCTGGGACCAGACAGCTGAGTCTGGGGAAAGAAAAAAGCCATCATTTATCCCTATGTGCACTGGATCCCAAGTTCCATCCTCTTCCTGAATTGAAGGTATGAGTCCAGTGATTCTGCTTTTCCATTTGATCTCCCCAGTTTCATTTAAAATCAATGTTCTTTATACTCCTGCTCAAGAGAGAGCTAGAACTGTCTATTTCCCAGAATACTTGAGTTCAGATTGAGCCTAAGAACTTTTAGGCAGATACACTCTTGGTAAAATTGTAAACTGATTCAAACATTCTGTAGAGCAATTTGGAACTATGCCCAAAGGGTTATAAAACCATGCATACTTGTCAACTTAGCAATACCACTACTAGGTTGGTATCCTAAAGGAGATTTTAAAAAGTTGAATTCGAAATTGGGGTGTTGCCTATCAATTGAAGAATGGCTGAACAAATTGTGAGATGAGATTAAGATGGAACACTATTGTACTATAAGAAATGGTGAGCAGGATGCTATCAGAAGGACTTATGAAAAATGCAATTCATCTACAGAGAAAGAAATGATGGTATCTGAATACAGATTGAAGTATTTTGTTTTTTGTTAGTTCTTCTTTCTAAAGCTTTTTTGTCTGTTTTCTTTTACAACCTGACTAATGTGGAAATGTTTTGCATGACTGCACATGTATAACTTATATTGAATTGCTTGAGTTCTTAAGGAGGAGTGGGGAGGGAGGGAGGAAGAGAATTTGGAACACAAAGTTTTAAAAATCAATGTGAAAATGTGATTATACATGTAACTTGGGGGAAATTCTAAATAAATTAATTTAAAAAAATAATTGTCAGGCAGTATGGTAGAGTGGATAGACTACCAGACTTGGAGTCAAGAAGGCCAGCATTCAAATACTATCTCAAATACTAGTGATGTGACTTTGGGAAAATCATTGAACTTCTTGGGGTTTCAGTTTCCACATTTTGTGGGTGACATTGACAAGCTTGACTCAACCACTAGGATCTCTTCCAGCTCTAAATCTATGGTCTGGTGTCTTAAAGAAATAGGACCCTTCCAGGGTTAGGAAAATGATGGTCTTATAAACTACTTCATAGATATTTTGTTATTTGTTGTTGTTTTGACAACATGGTATATAGTTTTTTGGGTGGGTTTGGCTGACAGTATCCTGTAGTGAAGAAGTATCACTGTTGGCAACAATCATGAGTGTAGCCCAAACCAGATTAAAATGCAATTGGAAAACATTTAACAAAATTAATAAAAACACAATATAACATAAATAATATTACTTTAAAAAATTAGGTTCCCACAAAAAAAACAACAACAAAATTAGGTCAATATGCAATCCGCAGGGATCTTTTTGTATGGTTTAGTGGCCTCATATTTATTGGGGTTGACACCATTGGTAAAGTGTATAGAGAGCTAAGAAGACCCAAATTCAAATCCTGCATCTAACACAGCTCTGCTTGCCTCAGTTTCCTCATATCTAAAATGGAGGGGGGGGGTTGAGGTAATAATAGCACCTACCTCCCAGTATACTATCCAAAAAAAAAAAAAGAAAGAAAGATTAAAAAGGCAAAGTTAGTTCCAGCATCGCTCTCATTTCCCTTTCCATTCTTTCCTCCTTTTCTCTACATCTTCTTTCTATTTCTCCTACTTTCTCTTCAAAGTCCCTTTTGAGAGCCTCCATGGCCTGAGACCAGTTCATATTTTTCTTGGAAGCTTAGGATGTTGGAGCTTTGACCCTGTATAACTTATTTTGAATTGCTTGAGTTCTTGTGGGTGGAGGGTGGGAATGGAGGGGGGAAGAGAAGTTGGAACACAAAGTTTTAAAAAAAATTAATGTTAAAATGTTGTTTTTACATATATTTTGGAAAATAAAATTCTATTCAATAAAAAAAATACTGAAAAAAGGGCAAAGTTTCAGACAGAGTGCTATAAGAAACTTGAGAAGGGATTACTTTCATTTGAGGTGGGGAACACTTCATTTAAGAGGTATTATTTGAGTGGAACCTTGAAGGAAGTTAAATTCAACTGGCCTGGAATTGTAAGAGAAAAGGTGTTCCAGATATATAGGATGGGCTACCCAAAAACATGAAGTCACAGCTATTTTCAGCAATACAATTATCCAAGACAAGGACTTATGATGAAAATATTCTCCATTCCCAGAGAAAGAACTGATGGTGTCTGGATACAGATTGAAGCATACTTTTTAAACTTTCTTTTTTTTTCTTGAGTTTTTTTTTTGTCTATGTTTTATTTCACAACATGACTAATATGGAAATGTTTTGCATGACTACACATGTAGAACCTATATCCAATTGATTGCCTTTGCAGTGGGGGGGGGAGGCAGGAGAGGAAAGAATTTGGAACTCAAAGTTATAAAAAATGAATGTTAAAAATAGCTTTACATGTAATTGAAGAAAAATAAAATACTAAATAAATTCCAAAAAAAAAGAAAAGAAAAACAAATACATGAAGTCAGAAGACCAATCATGATCAAGTAACAGCTACTAATCCAGTCAGGCTGAAGCAAAAAGAATATGAAAGATGTGGTGAGAGAAGGCTGTAGGTTGTAGCCAGATCATGAAGGGTTTAATAGGCATTTATTCTTTCCTCTCTGCTCAGTGCAATCCTGTTTTGGTACTGCCTGTGGCACAAAACCTTTTATGCTTTGGAGAATTTTTTTCTTTACCTAAGTCCCCACTCAGAAACCTAATCTGGAAATATTTTTTGCTGGATAATCTAGGAGCCTGGTACTGCCTTCTTTAATTAAATTCAAGAAATGTGTATATGCCAGGTTTTGCAGGCCCTGGGGATACAACAATAACATAGTAGTCCCTGCCTTAAAAATGCTTACATTCTTATGGGACTGGGTTTGATGACATGTCCACAAAGTAGTATTCACAATTAAAGTATGCTGGCTTATATATGAAAATATTTTATTAGGTATTAACTGCAGTATTCTACAGAAAATAAAATCCTTAAACATCTTATAATATCCCCAAACTTATACATGTTTCTGCTCTATGTTCTCTAGAATCACAGTCTCAGAACTTGAAATACTTAGTATAGTTGTTTTCTCTTATTCCAATAAGTAGGCTGGAATCATCAGTGTATTTTATATATTGGTATCAGCTAGGTGTCCAAATGGATAGAGTGCCTGGTCTGGAGTCAGGAAGACTCATATTCCCAAATTAAACTCCAGTCTCATGCAATGATTAGCTGTGTGACCCTGGCCAAGTCACTTCACCATAATTGCCTCCGTTTCCTCATCTATAAAAACAACAACAAATCATGCCGATACTGGTTTGGGAGAATAACATTCTTTTATCTCATGCTTCTTAGTTTCAGATAAAGACTCACCACAAAATGGTACAACCAATGATCTCCTGAGGTTTGTTTCTGTTTTTTGTTTTTTGAGGGCTTTCCTCCAAAGTGCTCCAGCAATGATGGATGGGAAGATGGACAGGAAAGTGGAAATGGGAAAACAGTCTGACAAAGATTCTGTTTCTTTCACATATGCTTTGTTTTATAACTCTCAAATTCACTTATGATGCAATATTCCCTTTGTGATGTTAGCTTTCCCCAATTAGACTCCTTAAAAACAGAGACCACATCCTATCTCTCCATGGGCAACAGAGCCAATTCAGTCGAGCCTCAGTTTACTAGAGTATTTTATGCAAACTGAGCACATATATCACAAAGAGTGCCTGACAATTATCCTAGGTTACCCCTAAAACGTTGGAATGAATTGTCATGGCACATAGCACAGCCACTGGGAACCACCTCCTACGTAAGTATTTTCTAGGACTCAGAACGAAGTTCAGCACATTGACCTTCCTGATGGATCCTAAAGCGATTCTTTTTTTTTGTTTGGTTTGGTTTGGTTTTGAATCAGTCATTTGCTTTCTCTAAAATCCTTACGTTACTTCAACGTCTCCTCTGGATAATTAAATTGCCGAATTTTCACTACTTGGACTAATTCTATTAAGTACTTCCGATTTCCTTGCACAATTCCAGCTGCGTTTCATTTTCCAGATCATCTGGTCTCCTGTTGGGCCCCATTACCCCCATTATTGTGTATGGAACTTACACCCTCAGAGATTTCACATTTCCTTGCTTTTCTCGCTAAGATTTTCATCCTGTTATTGTTTATAATGTTCCTCTCCTAAACCCCTCCTTCAGCTCTTTCCCAAATTAGTCTTGGTAACTTATTGGAAGGAAGTCCAAGAAAAAGGTTCCCCAAGTGTCCCCCCCTCAAAAAATCTGAAAACAATTCCATAATTTATATCTTTTCTAAATGTCACGTCCGTTCCTTAACCTCTGTATAAGAATTTAGTTGGGGTTTCTAGTGATATGCATTTTTTTTAACCTCCCCAGACAAAGACCCTAGGTTGGAAAATCCTTGCAACTGGGAGAGAAGGACGCAATTCTCCAGTATGCCTCCCCGAGGACTTAGGGATGTCTGGGAAGGATATTTCAGGTGGTCCAAGCGGGCTGATCCACCCGCTGTGCGGAGGGTTTCCCTGAAGTCTGCATCCCACCCCTCACCCTCGCCGCGGGAAGGAGCAGGGAACGCGGAGGGAGGGATGGGAAAAGGCGGAGGGACTTAGGAGCTGGGACTGGACTTCCTCTCCCGATTCCGGAACTGTGCGCTGGGGAGAGACAGAAACACGGAAACCCAACCTGCTCCTACGGTTGAAGCTGCCTTTGGCTGGCGACGCCTCCAAGCCGACAGCTGGGAGGAGCTCAGGCTGGGAGCGCAGCCCAGGGAAGCGCGCTGGGCTCCGAGCTGCAGCTGCCGGTGCCTCTGCTACTTGGGCGCTGTTGCACCCCCTTTCTCTTTCTCTTTCCCTGCTCCTTTGAGAAAGCAGACCGCTGCTCCCCGGGAGGCGTAGCTTCCAGTCCGAGCCCCAGCCTCAGCCCCAGCTGCGCTCCTTTCTCCCTAGTGAGCGGGGACCGACGCGGGGCTGCGGTCCGGGAGCCAACCCGCACTCCGCCTTCTCCCGGAGCCGGCTGCAGTAGACGGGACGAAGGGGGTGGGAGTGAGGGTTGTAGGGGGCGGGCCAGGGCCAGGCCCGGCGGGGGACGATGTGACCAGCGGGGCCGCTGGCGGGCGGGCAGGGGGCGGAGCCGCAGGGACCCGCGGGACCCGGGCGAAGGGACAGAAGCAGCAGCCCCGACGGGACAGAGGGGACGGCGGCGGCGGCTGCGGCCGCAGCGGGAGGCGCGAAAGATGTGGCTGAAGCCCGAGGAGGTGCTGCTGAAGAACGCCCTGAAGCTCTGGGTCACCCAGAAGAGCAGCTGCTACTTCATCCTGCAGCGCCGGAGGGGCCACGGGGAAGGCAGCGGCCGCTTCACGGGTAAGCGGCGCGAGCCCAGGTGCCTCTCGAGGCTCCCCGCGAAGAAGGCACGGACCTCCAGGGCAGGGCCACTGGATAGGGTCGGGGGAGGGGGAGCCCCACGGCCGGACTGAGCCTCGGGTTGGGGGACAAAAGAAGGAGGGGGTGGCTTTGGACGTCAGGACCCTGGGCAGACGGCGGAGCCCAGCGCGTTCGTAGCTAAAAGGGACGACCCCCTGGACGCTTCCCCCCGCCCCCGCCATGGGCTGCTGGGCAAAGCCGGGGAGGGGGATGTCGAACCTCTTAAGCTGGCACTGGCCAGCTGCCTCCTCGTAGCGAGTTGTTGGGTTGGAGGTGAAGGAGTCACTGGTTGGCTCTTAGGATTTGGGATTTCCTTTCGAACTGCACTTGTAAAAATCCCTCTTGGCTATGGAGTGAGAGGTCCAGCATTGGCCGGTGGAAGGCTGCGGGGTTAGAGCCAGGCGGCCCAACTTCTATACAGAACTGCTGGAGGGAAACTGCCTTTCGGGTAAACAAGAGTTTGGTTGAGGGCCTGAGTTAGAGAGATAGACTTTGTGTAGAAAGAAGCAGGAAATTCTGTTTCCACCTGTGCAGGTGCGCGGCGATAACCCTCAGGGATGGAGCGTGTGCAGTCGGCCCTGGGGCCATCCTTCAAGGAAGCTTGAGTTAGTGTCTGGGAAAGGGTAACCCGAGTTCCAGGCGGGTGCTTAAGAGGAGGGAGGATCCTATCTGGTTCAGGCCAGCCAAGAAAACAGAGAAATTGGGCTCACCTAAGAGGATTGCTAAACTTGTGTGTGGGTGGCCCTTGGGGGGAGTGGGTAGTTCCAGACTTTCAGCTCGTTATGCCTCTATAGGAGAGGTACTTGTGGGGTTATCACAATAGCGAAGGAGGGGAATCTGGAGGAGCTACCGTACTGTCATTTCTAAAGCTAATCTTCCTGATTGCAAAATGAAACGGTTTAACTTTTTTTTTTTCGCTTCAGTTTCCCCTAAGGAATGGTCTGAGACAGAATTCTGGATTGCTAAAGGGGGGTGAGGGTGGGGAATCCTAAATTAATATAATAGAAAGTAAACTCTTTGAGAACGATTGGATCCCCCCTCCCCCCATCTTCAGCACCTAGCACAAAGCCTTGAATTCAGGAGGTGATTACTGAATGTTTGTTGGATGAAGAGACAGAGGTGTGTTAAGAAATGCCATATAAAACCAAGGGGATTGGTCAACAAGTTTCAACAGCTGGGTATAACTGTAGGCACAGCTTTCTACCAGGTGCAGTACGGAATGTAGAAGTAGCATGAGGACTATAAAATATTTAGGGAAATGAGATGAAAAAACTATGGTTGGAAAGTTTTGTGATACAGGTTTTCAGAGAAAGAAGTCAGCATTATGAGTCAGAGTACTTGTAGGGATGTGACTTAAACTGGGCCTCTAAAAATGAGTAGGAGTTGGATAGGTGGAAAGGATGAAAGATAACATTCTAAATGGGGGAAAGGGATACTTTCCTTGTCATTGCTCATGCTATAGGTGTGGGAGTGGGCAGTGAGAAGAATGATCTGTCTGAAGGAAGGAGATCAGGCTATTTGTGTTGGGAGATAAAGTTGGATGCTCTAAATGCTAGAAACAGAAGTTTAGACTTAATTTTAAAAAAAAGCTGTGGGCAGGTAGGTGGAGAAGTGGATAGAGTGCATGTCCTTGAGTCAGGAAGACTCCGCTTCCAAAGTTCAAATCTGGCCTCAACCACTTACTAGCTGTGTGACCTTAGTCAAGTCACATAACTTTGCCTCAGTTTCCTCATTTGTAAAATGAGCTGGAGAAGGAAATGGCAAACCATTCCAGTATCTTTATCAAGAAAACCCCAAATGAGATCATGAAGAGTCAGACGATTAAAAAATGATTAAACAACAAGAAAAATGAAACATTGCAGGGTCTTGAAGAGAAGAGTTCAGGATAGATTTTAGGGGACAGGAAAGATTAGATTTGGGAATATTTAGTCTTTTTAGCATATGTACTTGAATATCTGCTTGGAGTTAAGCATGATAGCTAGTCTTTAAGATTGGTGGGATGCTCAGGATTTGAGTCAGATGGAAAGTTGAAAGTATTTGTTCAAACAAGAACTATGGGGGGGGGGAGCTAAGAGACTCCCTGATGATTTATCAAGCTGTATAGCATTGAGCACATTATAGGTTGTCCAATAATAATTTATGATAGACTCAAAGCAATTTTGAAACATTGAGACTCTATTACATTCAATGTCCTTGAGTCCATTTTAGTGTTTTGCCAGACCTGGGTCCTAATTGTTTCTTGATTATAATTGGGAGAGCAGTCCTGTGAACCTCTTAACAAGTATAAGTAGTAGTATCCTCATAGGATCATAGATTTGGAGCTGGAAGGGACCTAGAAGTCATTGAGTTTAACTTTCTCATTTTACAAATGAGAAAACTGGAGTCCAGAGATATTGAGTGACTTTTCAAGGGTCATACAGCTAGTATGTGTCAGAGGAAGGATTTGAACACATGTCTTCCTGATTCTAAGTCCAGCACTCTATCCATATCTCACATGTCCAAAACAAACATTCATACACACACAAACCCAATCCAAAAAAAAAAAAAATCAGAAGCAGAGGGTGTTGAGGGTGTTGGCTCCAAGAATTGAAAGAACTCAGGTTTCCTGACTGTTTAATTTCCTAGGGACACAGTGTACCATGTTGACCTTAATGATGGCACAGTTCTGTGTAGTTTTATGCCTTTCACTTTTAGATATGATACCACAAGACAAGTTGCATTTGTTTTGTAGTTGGAGAGACCCTGAGTTATCAGGTCAGATTGTCCTTAAAGGGAAACTTAAGCTGTTAGCATAGAGTAAGAGAAACATCACTGTTGTGAAGGTTTGGGAAAGTATAAGAGTTTAATCTGGTAACATTAGAGATCTCAGAAAGTAAAGAATACTCTGGGCAAGTTCTGAGTTAAATTCATTCTTTTAAATACTAAAAATTTGGTGTCAGATATTTAGAAAAATGAAATTTGGGAAATTCCTTGACTTCCCCTGAAAGTCAAGAGAGAAATAGAGACAATTCAATTTGCTCTATGGATAAAATATAAGTAATTATGAAGAAAAAAAACCCTGTACTATAGGTACTATAAGACTAGGGGCAGCTAGGTAGCCTGGAGTCAGGAAACCCTGGGTTCAAATATGACCTAGGACACTTATTAGCTGTGTGACCCTTCACCCTTTTGCCTCAGTTTCCTCATCTGCAAAAATGAGCTGGAGAAAGGAATCAAAAGCTACCACAGTATCTTTGCCAAGAAAGCCCCAAATGGGAGTCAGACACGACTGAAACAACTGAACAACATAGAACCGGGAGTCAGAAGCCCTGCATTTTAACACTGATTCTGCCACTAACTTTGTGTGACCTTGGACAAAGCAAGCTTCTGGAAGCTTCAGTTTCTCATTTTTAAAATGAGAGGAATGGATGAGATAGCCTTTAAGGTCCCTTTTAGGCCAGTCCTGTGAATCTGAATTTTTATATGATGCTGAACTTTACTAAGGGATTATGATGGGAGAGGAGAGTGTAGTAAGAGCAGGAGTGCTGGTCTGGAATGGTAATGAAAGATGGTGGGATTGGAGATCAGAGAAAAAAAGAAGAATGAGTTTAGGAGGAATAAGGCTTAGGGAGAAATAGAGAAAAGATTATGATCATATTAGAGTTCTTGAACCTGGAAGCAGAACACTTGTGGGGGATGGCCTAGGGATGATCTTCCCATTCTTTTTATAACCTTTACTTTTTTAAAAAGAAAAAAATGGCAAGGGCTCGGGTAGGTGAAGAGATAATAAATTTCATCCTTGTGCTGCTGTTTCTTAGGCAACAGAATAGGAAAACTCATCTTTACCCTCCAGGGTTTACACTTCCTTATTCCTAAATTTGAGCAATTCAGAGAGGTCAATGACAGTCTTCATTTGTTCTTCCACCTTGGCACTCACCTTTGTGGACAGGAGTGCTATAGACTCCCTGGGTGTCAATGAAAGTTTAGAAACACTTACCCCCACCTCACTAAAAGTAAAAGCAGTAGGTTTAGTATAAAAAAGAAGCTGCTACCCTCTCGGTCAATGTGTAAGCCAGCCCAGATGGACTCTATGATTCTCACTTGTACTGACCATGCAAGTTGTAGGTCAGACTTTATTGCTAAGTGTGTCACTGTAGGAAGTTTTCAGGGTGCCAACATTAGTGATGTTGGTGCCATGGTGCCAAGCACCCTAGTTGGATCCCTAAATAAGTTTATTTATTTATCTACTTATTTATTTATCTATCTATTTATCTACCTGTCCATTCATTCATTTGTTTATTTATCTGTTTATCTATTTGTTTATTTCTTTATTTTGCAGGGCAATAAGGGTTAAGTGACTTGCCCAGGTTCACACAGCTAGTAAGTGTCAAGTGCCTGAGGTCAGATTTGAACTCAGGTCCTCCTGAATCCAGGGCTGATGCTTTATCCCCCTGCACCACCTAGCTGTACCCTTAAATAAGTTTAAAATTCAGAATGCCCTGGGATTATAAAATGTGCAAAGAATGAGCATTTGGGAGAAAATAGAGAAATTAGTACACCATTATTTTCCCCTACCCACCCTTCTGGTTTAGAACAACTATTTGAGGGGCAGCTAGGTGGCACAGTGGATAGAGCACTGGCCCTGGAGTCAGGAGTACCTGAGTTCATATCTGGCCTCAGACATTTAACACTTACTAGCTATGTGACCTTGGGCAAGTCACTTAACCCCAATTGCCTCACTAAAAAAAAGAAAGAAAGAAAGAAAAAAGAACAACTATTTGAAATGTCTTTTCAAATGAAGGAGCTCTATGCTCATCTATCAGATTTCAGATCTGCCCTTTTGAGGACTTGCTTGCTTTTATTCTCTAGTGTTTTCAATATCTGCATTTCTGTTCCTTCCTATAGCTTGAAGATATGCCTTGATCTTTGGGCAATTATCATTGTGTTCTTCAGAATGCTTGTACTAATGCTTTGTGCCTGATCTTGGATTTGACCATACTCAAATGGGTCTGTGATCTCTTCAATCTAGGTATTCCCTCCAGCTGTATAGAATATAACCCATCTATGCCTGCCCATCATGTGTGAATCTGGTCCATGCCTTCCATATATTTTTCATATGGTATCCACTCCATATTTTGGTTGCTGTCCTCAACTTGTTTTGGTTTTGTGAAGATACCAGTGAAGCACCACTGGTTGGTCATTAGCTCTGTACAACCCCCTTGTCTATTCTTGATATTATACTTTTCTTTGATTATATTTTGTATGTTTCTCCTTTATAATTTCTTGTTTTAAGAAGTCATGGTCCTCTCCACCATGCTTAACTCAATACTTTCATTACTCTAGTATTCCAAACAGCTTCACTGGAAAAAAATTTTTATTAAGATGATGAGGGGGCAGCTAGGTGGCACAGTGGATAAAGCACCGGCCCTGGATTCAGGGAGACCTGAGTTCAAATCCAGACTCAGACACTTGACACTTACTAGCTGTGTGATCTTGGGCAAGTCACAACTCTCATTGCGCCACAATAAAAAGAAGGAGGAGGAGGAGAAAGAAAAAGAAGAAGATGATGAAGATGATGATGATGAAGATGATGATGATGATGATGCTAGAGGGAAGAAGAAGAAGAAGAAGAAGAAGAAGGGACCCCAACCCAGTATGTGGATTTATTTTGCTTGACTATGCTTATTGCCCACAAATTCCAAATGAAGTAGAAACAAGTGCAAGAAATTCTCTCCATTGATTATTTAAATCACAGGTCTTTCTGGACTAATCAAATGGTCCCTGGGCCCTACCATAGTGCTTTCTTACACTTTACATACTGCATTTCATTTGAATGTAGTAAGAATAATGCATTTATAATTATCTAATAAAATACTTCACTCACTGATTTTCTGTCAATCTTCTAGCATTTAACATGGTTGACCCTACTTTCCTAACTATATACAGCTCTTAGGGTTTTCCTGATGCTGCTTTCTCTTGGTTCTCCTCATGTTTTTCTGACTGTTCCTCAGTCTCTTTTGTCCTTACTCTCTATGCGGGTGGACTCTCATGTTCTGTCCTGGGCTCTCTCCTATTCTCAATATTCCTTCAGTGACCTTGTCAGTTCTCTGCAAAGAACTTTGAAATACAGAAAGCTATCCCTAGTCTCTCTCTTTAGGATATTTTAATTGTATGTCCCATTGGTGTCAGTAGGAAAACTCAATACATCCAAAACAGAACTCTTTTCTCCTCTCCCGTCCTCCAATCTACCCTATTCCATACTTCTCTGTTTCTATGAGGGAAAAGATCATGCTTCCAGTCACTCATACTTGGCTCTTCTCTTTCCTTTAGCCCAATATCCAATCAGTTGCCAAGTCTCATT
Organism: Dromiciops gliroides; assembly: GCF_019393635.1. Taxonomy (NCBI): domain Eukaryota; kingdom Metazoa; phylum Chordata; class Mammalia; order Microbiotheria; family Microbiotheriidae; genus Dromiciops; species Dromiciops gliroides. The sequence continues at coordinate 253,978,296 of NC_057863.1, read as the reverse complement.
GATTCTATCTCCACAACATTTTCTCACATGTTTCCTTTCCTCCACTTACATGGCAACCATCTTTGTTTTGGTCCTCATTACATCTCCTGTATTATTAAAATAGGTTCTTAATTGGTCTCCTTTTTTGCAGTTTCTCTTTTCTTCAATCCTTCTCTCCCTACAGTTTCCAAATATTCCTAAAGCACAGGTCTTACCGAGTCACTTCCCTGATCAATAAGCTCTAGTGATTTCCTGTTGTCTCCTGAGTAAAATACCTGGGAAAGACCTTAGCTTAAAAAGTCCAAGGTCTCTCCATTGCATCTGGGGCTGTCTCTAGTTGTCCTAGTGTATATCTTGCCACTGGACCCAGATGGCTCAGGAGGAGAGAGTGAGGCTGGTGACCTTGCACAGCCCTCTCTCACTTATGTCAAATTCATTGCAAGCCTTGACATCACCTCCCAATGTCATGGTCCTCTTCAAGAATGAAGGACAAACAACAGGGGTAAAATGCAAACTCCTCATTTTGTCATTAAAAGTCTTTTATCTGTCTCCAGCCTACTTTTCCAGATTCTTTATACAGTATTCCCCTTGACATACTCTTAACTTCCAGCCAAACTGGACATCTTGCTGTTGCTCACAGATGACATTCCAACTTTTATTGCTCTTTTGCACTGCCTGGAATGCATTCCCTCCTCATTTGTACCTTTTAGAATACCTTGGGGTTTTTTCTCTCAAAACTCAGCTCAGACTCAGCCTCCTATGTGAGAATTTTGCTGACTCTTCTCCCCCGCTCTAGGTGCTAGTGCTTCCTTCTGTAATGATTGGAATGACGCCACCTACTGGAGACTTGCTGTGGAGAGCTCCACCATGAGGAAAATGCCTCAGAGGCATTGTGGCTTTTCCTTGGCGTCAGGAAATGATGCTTGCTCATGGGTGCTGTCTATCAAGTCTACCAGCCAATCAACTGGAGGAGCCTCCTATGGTCTGGGAGGAGACAGGAAGGAGGAAAGGGAGCCTGCGCAGGGAGCGCAGGCCCTTTTTGGCTTCCGGACTTGATGGTGGTGGCGGCAGAGGACTTCACAGGAGATTTGAGGAAAGATAGGAATGCCAGACTGTTAGAATTCTGTTCTCAATCTTTTTCTTTCTATTTTCCAATAAACCCTTAAAACCCTAAACTCGTTTTATCAGTGATTTTTAGTCAGTTTCCCCCAAACTGGGGGAACACATTAGAATCCACATTTAGAATCTTAAATTACACACTTCTTAATAGTACTTTGTATTTACTTGTTTAATGTTCTTCATTATCAGTGAACATGGAATCCCCTTCACTCCAATAGAATGTACATTTGTTGAGGGCAAGGGCTATTTTAATTTTATCTTTGTTTCCCCACCTACAGTAGTACTTATGATAGAGATTTTTGTTGTTTGTCCACATCTAACTATGTGCCTTTATATCATATAGGTACATATTAAATAGGCATTTTTAAATTGCTTGTTTGTTTGATCAACATATGCCACAATAATAACCCAATTCTAGATTTTGAGCTGGAAGGAATTTTAGAGGTTATCTAGCCAGACCTCATTTCCTTGATGATGAAACTGAGACCAGAGATATTGAAGTAACTTCTCTGAGATATGTATTGTGTGTGTGTATATGTATTTATGTGTATACATAGAAAACTTCTCTAAGATATATACATACCTATATTAAAAACTTCTCTAAGATACACACACACACACACCTCATTCAACACTCTTTCTACTGTACCACATGCTAAGTTGATGGTGTTGATTTCATTGTGTGCCCTAAGGCACATAATGTTTCCAAAGAGAAATACTGGTTGATCAGGCTTATTTGCTATGCTATGCTTGTGATAATCATAAGCTAACAGACCACAATGAAGCTAATTCCAGCTTGATAATTGGCATTTATGCACCATCTATTGCAAAGGATGAAGTAGAGAAATTGACTGAAGAGTAGCTTGGAACAAAGACCTTTATAGATATCCCTTACTTTGATGGATCTGTGGTCCTTATGATAAGGGTAAGGGTACTCCCATAGTGTCGGGAATGGCTACCTAGTCACTCATCCTGTAGGGCTTTTGCCCATGTTTTCCCATAATTCCTCCATAGAGTCTCCATCAAATGTGCTGGGGGCCTTCCTCTAGATCTCTTGATGTAAATCTACCAGAGGATCACTCAGACTGTCTATCACTTATTTATCCTTTAGTCTGGAAGGGAAATTGGGAGAGTTCAGGTGAGTTCCTGCCACTACTCTTCCAACTTGGCTCCTCCCTTTGCCCTTATCCCTTAGTCTTACTACAGTTCTTTCTCATCACCTTTTGCATTTACATATCCTTCTGGTAGAATTTTTACTAATTTTTCTGTGCCACTCTTCATTAGTTATATGCGTCAGCCTGCTCATTCTTCTCCAGTGACTTTTGGGAGACCTACAACTTTAAATCTTTGGTGACTATGATATTCCATTACTCAATTACTCATAGCCACCCAGCAAAAACCAGAAGACTATTGATGTTTAAAAAGTGGGCCTTTGTACCATACAATTTCCCAAAGGCAATCCAGCCCCCTCTCTTCCTCTTATTCAATTCTGGATCCATTGTCTGTAAAAGGCAGATACATTGATATATCTTCTCTGTGGTTTGTCTGTCCAATTGCAATATCATAGTCTAGGCAAGTAGGTACTCTTCATTAACTTTTTCTTTGTAGATAATTAATGTGAACTCTTTTATGTGATTATGGCTCTCAATGTTCCAGGGCTAGATTTAATCAGTGCAATGTTATCTGCAGAAAGAAGCATCTGGATTGCCTCAGCATCTGTAGGAAATCCTTCTTTTGGACTGTTCTGGACAGCCTCCATGATGGTGGCAAATACCTTTTGGCAAACATGTTTCTCCTTTGTTTTATACCTGGTTCTATATTAAAAAATCAGAGGGTTATTGAATAAATTTATCTCTATTATATCTTTCAGGGAATGTCATATGATTTTACCATGTGCATGGGTGATGAGCAGGGTGGTAATGTGTAAGATTTTAAAGATATATAGAGGAGACCTCTATCCTTTTAAATTCTAAAGCCTATTAGGGAGCAATGGATGAACAGAGAAAGCTCCATTTAGCATTGCTAACTTAGGGGTGCTTCTGGTTTTGTATTCCAGTAGTGGCCAAAGGACCATTTTTAACAAAATAAAACTGATGACTCTTCCACTCCTGGTGCAAACATTTCCCATAACCATTTTTGTACATTTACCAAACAAAAAAAAAATTAAATAGCATTCTGCATATTTGAGTGACTCCTCAAATTGGAGATCTATAGTTGCAGAATAAGCATTATTACAATAATAGGTCATATTTATATAACACTTAAAGAGTTAATTGACATAGGCGATTTCATTTTATCCTTGCAACAACCCTGTAAGGTAGAGTAGCTCAAATGCTACTAACCCCATTTTACAGATGAGGAAACGAAGGATGTCATAAGGAAGTTGACTGTCCAAAGTCACAAAACTGTTAAATGGTAGACCTAGGATATGAACCAAGGTCCTCTGACTGAATCCAGATTTTTTATTTCTTTATGTGTCCTATAAGGAAAGTTCACAGCCATGGAGTTAGAATTGAGAAAGGGTTTTTTTTGTTTGTTTGTTTGTTTGTTTTTAATGTATTGAATTATGACAGCACAGTGTGTGCAGGAACTGGTTGTGTCTGTAACTGGGAGATGCCCCATTCTAGCTCTGCTTGACTCCATTTAACATCAGGGTAAAAATAATAATTCTTAATAATAAAAGAGACATTTACATAGTACCTAAAAGTTTACAAAGCACAAATGTACATTATCTCATTTGAATTTCCCAACAACCTTATGAAGCTAATTACCAAGGGTACAAGTAGGATCATTCCCATTTTATAACTGAGGAAAGTGAGGCTCAAAGAGGTTAAGAAATTTGCCCATGGTTGCACAGCTTATAAATGTGTGAAGAAAAATACATGTCCCCATCTTCTTAGCTCTAGGTCTAGCTTTCTATCCCTTATGCCAACTGCTCCTCATAAGGTAATTTGTGTTCTGAGCCAATAGACACACAGTCTTCTAGCTAACTGGTGGTAAATTAATGCCAGTAATTTCAAAGAAAACCAGAATCATTTCCCCAGTAGATAAGTTTTGTTTATTACCTATCACCAGTTCAACCTGAAATTTATCTATTCTTGTCTCTTCCTCTTGTGCTATGGGAGGTATGCAGTGCATGAAAACAAAACAAATACCCTTTTAAAATATAATCTCCTCCAGGGTCTATTCTGGCTGTTCTAGACAAAGAGTGACTAATACATTGTGGGCACTCAATAAATATTGATGAAAAACAATTTTAAGCCCAGGCTTGTTTTGTTTTAAAATCAAATTCCTCAGTATTTCTTTCACCTTCTTGTTTTAAAATCTTCTTGCCACTAGGAAAAATTACCTGTGGAGAGCTTGAATTGACAAATAGTAGAAAATTCACTAGCCATTCAGAAGGAAAGTATACTTACCTTAGTAAACTGTGACACTTAATGCATTTTATTTTTTAGTACAAAGTACTTATTTTCTATTGATCAACCTGGTAGTGAAAAAAAAATGGATTTGAGCAGTTAGTTCAACTGCTCCTTCCAAAGTCCAGCTTAGCTTTTGGAGTAGGAAGGTATTTTTGTAACAAACAGGGCACATTGAAGGAATAAGACAAAGTAGTCCAGTAAGCTTGTTTGATGCAAATGAAGAAACCAAATTAGGAAATATGATTTGAGAGGAGGTAGTTGGATGCATGAGGGCCTCGGTTTACAAATTATTCTTTAAAACATTTGGTGGTTTTTTCATCTGCAATGAAAGGGTAATTTAGTCAGTCAGAAGATGAGTTTATATTCTTCACTCTATTGATATGCTACTGGATTGTGTGTGTATATGTGGCGTGCACGCCAAGATATTTTTCCTCTTTGTACCTATTAATATTCAGTGAGATAAACATTGTGTGGAAGACAAGGGCACATTATAATTATTTAGAGGATTTTGTCCTACTGCTCCTGTGGAAAATGCTCTTCAGAAAAGATAGTATATCTTAAAAAAAAAAACTTTTAATATGCAATATGTCCTCCCTCTGCTACACCATTTGTTTTATACAATTTGGCATTGAGTTCACAAGATTTTTGACACATATTCTTTAATTTTTTCTCATGAAACTACATTTTTATCACATTAGATAAGTACACTTTTGACAAAATCCATTTTCCAAAGACTAACCTTAATTATAGTCCATTGGCTTATGAAATTTTAATTACTTTTTAAGAAACAAGTATTTACTTTCTCTCCAACCCTCCCACCTTGAAAAACAATAGAAAAAGAAACCCTTCTAACAAATATATGTAGCCAGACAAAACAGATTCCTTCATTGGCCATGTCCAAAAATGTGTGTCTCACTTTGCTTATTGAATCCATCACCTTTCTGTCAAGAGGTGCATGACATTCTTTATCATTGGTCTTTTGGAACTGTGTTTCATGCCACCCATTTCTCAACATTAGAAGCCCCTGTGTGTATTTCTGTAAGGACTTGGATGAGAGTCACACAGGATGAGCAGGCATGAATGGGTTTTGATCTATATCACTGGAACACCCTCGTTGTAGTTGGACTCTCTTCCAGGCCTCCAGGTACTGAAGGCTTTTTTTGAATCCATTTGTGATTCCCTTCCATGCTGCCTTTTTGTACCATACTACTTGCTGTGGAATAGGGAAAGATGTTAGGAACTTAATTGTTAGATGAAAGTCGAAGCTCCAATGCCTATTATTTCTATGATCCAATCCAATCATCATAAATAGTCATCTATTATTATTGCCACATGATGACTTTATTTATACCAGGAATGCTAGCACCATCATGAAAAGCATTCCTCCCCTCCTTTCCTTTCCCCTTTCCTCTTTTCCCCTCCCCTCTTTTCCCTTTCCCATCCCCTCCTTTCCATTTCTTCCCCTCCTCTCTTTTACCATTCCCTTCTTTCCCCTCCTTTTCTCCCCCTTCTCTCCCCTCCTTTCCCTTTCCCTCCCTCCCTCGCTCCTTTCCCATTCCTTCTCCTCTTTTCCCTTTTGATCCCCTCCACTCCTTTCCCTTTCCTTCCCTTTCTCTTCCCCTTTCCTTCTCTCCCTTCGCCTCCTCTTTCTTTTTTTCCACTCTTCCCATTCACTATGGGGAAATCTGTTCCTTGTTATTTTTAAACTTTCTGTGCTAATACTTATCACCTGGTATCTCCTGACTTCTTCATGATTTATAATGATACACAAGCTTCTGGGGGATATAGTTTTCAAATAGAATATGCCCCCTTTATGTCTGTTTAGTATTTTTTAAAATTGGATTGTAGTTTTCAGGCATATTCTTTCTGATAGATTTATAGTAATTCCATTAATAATTATTATTATTTTAATATAATTTATGCACCTTCCCTCATTACTAAACTAGCAACAACATTTTTCCTATTATTCTGGGTTTGGTACTATATTTAGGATGGTTGAGATTGCAAGGAGTTTGAGGGATAGAATAGGATGGCAGCTACAAATATGTATGAGACAAAACTGAAGATGATGAGGATGGATCCTATCAGGATGGCAGTGCTAGCTCATTGGAGTTGGTTGGCTGCCAGAGTCCACACGTGGGCTGATTATCCATGGAGTTGTTGCTTGCTGCCATGTTTCCTGCATTATCATTTTCTTTTTGATAGTTAACTGCTACAGGAGTCAGTGGAATGCTCCTCTTCCTTGAGGTACTTTATTTCTTTTCACTGAAACCCACCCCACCCCACCCAATGCACGGTATACCAGAAGGAAAGAGGTTGGAGCTCTCATGACCTTCATGGAAGATCTCACTGTTTTTTAGAATCAGTACCATTCCCCCTCCATTTTGAGCTTTATTCTTTTAAATTATTTTCCTTACATGATTCTTATCACACCAAGTGTATAACACTATTATTATTTGAGGCAGTCTCTCCCAAGTCATGGGAGAAAACACGATACATGAACTCAGGGGTTAGGTGAGAATTTCAATGCTAATAATTATTTTCCCCCTTTAAAATATCAAGTATGAAATTGTATAGATAGCAAAAAATACTAGTATAGTATTTGAGGTTTAATTTCCTCTTTTGCTCTAAAATTTCTCTTACTTTCCCCCATATCCCAGGGGTAGGCTGCTGGGAGAAGTATTTCATTTTTTTGTATTGGTATCCCCAGCACCAAGTACAGTGCATTGCACATAGTAGACACTTAAGAAATGCCGGTTGATTAATGGAATATACCCGGGCCAGTATTTATGAGTTCCATTTTTGTATTTAAAATCTAAAAATATTATGTGGCTGAACTAGACTGTGTAGTAATTGAAAAAGGAAAATCTGTTATGTATCTGTGTGTATAAAATACATATATGTGTATAGGTGTATGTGGGGTAGCTAGGTGGCACTGCAGTGGATAGAGTGCTGAGCCTGCTGTTGTGAATACTCATCTTCTTGGATTCTAATCTGGCCTCAGCCACTTGTTAACTGTGTGACCCTGGGCAAGTCACTTTACCTTGTTTGCCTCAATTTCTTCATCTGTAAAATGAGCTGGAGAAGGAAATGGCAAACCACTCCAGTATCTTTGCCAAGAAAACCCAAATGGAGTCATGAAGAGTCAGACATGGATGAAAACAACCAAAGAGCATATGTGTGTGCACATATTGTACATATATAGATATGCATATATATGTATGCACACATACACATGCACCCAGTTTTAAGAAAATCTATAAAAAGTTCTGTGCAACGTTCCTTTAAAAGGTGAGCTTTTCTGGTGCTTATAAAGTTATTTATTTACAAAAATTCAGTGGCCTGCTTTGGGTTGACTGAGGTACTGTTGTATTGTTTAGGTTCATGAAAGGGGGCAAGAAAGATGGGACATGGGGATGAGTAGCCAGAAAACAAAGTGTAAGGATTCTTGTTCTGCATGCAGGGAATACAGAAGCTGAGAAAGCAAATTTTTGATACTGTGATATTATCGAGATTAACAGAAAGGACTGAACTAGCTTGGCTGTGAGTAGCAACAGTTAAAATAGTGTGCCTCTGTTGCATCACAGACTGTTTCTGCTTTTTATCTTTTTGTCTTCTCACCACTCCATATTTAGCATTCATAATGTCTAGCACACGTGGGGTGTGTTGTCTTTACAGAGGCTTCAAATCTATTTCCAGAAATGCCTCTAATGTCACATATTTTTATTTACTCCTAATTCCAAAGCATCTTCATTGAGAGGCATTATACTTCTTGTTTGCTGGGAAAAGAACCTTTTTTTCCCCTGATAGAGGAGCTAGTTTTAGAGACATAATAATAATTTTTGTCCTCCCCCCTTTTTTTTCATAGTAGATACTTAATAAATGCTTCTTGACTTCTTGTTGATCCCACATCCATTTGTGACTTATCTTCACAGATTGTAGTAATGAAAAAGTAACATTTAGCCTGTTCTTTAAATATATATATATATATATATATATATATATATATATATATAGAGAGAGAGAGAGAGAGAGAGAGAGAGAGAGAGAGAGAGTCTTCAGTACTATTGCATTCTTTTTTTTTTTGCAGGGCAATTGGGGTTAAGTGACTTGCCCAGGGTCACACAGCTAGTAAGTGTCTGAGGCCGGATTTGAACTCAGGTACTCCTGACTCCAGGGCCAGTGCTCTATCCACTCCGCCATCTAGCTGCCCCAGTACTATTGCATTCTTAATCTTCACTCTGAAAGCTTTTTTCCCCAAAAATATTTAAACATAACCATTTACAGTACTTTAGCTACTCCTTTTAACTTTGGTTTTTAGCTATTTGGAATTATGCTCCCAAACTCACTAACTTGTGCATACCCTTTGACCCAATGATAGCACTACTGGGCTTATATCCTAAAGAGATCAAAGACAGAGGAAAAGAACTTATGTGTACAAATATGTTTATAGTGATTCTTTTTGTTATAGCCAAAAACTAGAAACAAAGATGCCCATCATTTGGGGAATGGCTAAAAAAAAATTGGTATAGGAATGTAATAGAATAGTATCATTCTGTAAGATATTATTGAAGGGCTTCATTTCCAAAACACCTGGAAAGGCTAGTATGAATTGTTTGAGTGAAGTAAGCAAAACCAGGCAGAAAATGCATAGGGCAACATTGTAAAGAAAAGCAACATTGAAAATTTAAGAACTCTATCAGTGGAATGACCAACCATGATTTCAGAGAACTAAGGATGAAGCATGCTATGTACGTGCTGACAGGTGAGGGATTTAAGATGCATTTTTTTTTCAGGCACAGCTATTGTGGAAATTTATTTGCTTGTCTACGTATATTTGTTGCTAGGAATTTTTCTTCCAATAGGTGAGATGGGAGGGAAAAGAGAGAATAGGGATGGAATAGCCAAGCCAATTGAAAACAAACATTTATTAAGTGCTTACTATGTGTGTGTGAAGCTCTGTGCTAAGTAAGCTCTGTGCTAAGTAAGCCCTGGGCTAAGTAAGCCCTGGGAGTATGAAGAAAAGTCAAAACTAGCCCCTGCCCTCAAGGAGATCACAGTCTAATAGAAGAGACAACAGGCAAACAACTTATGTACATTCCCATTCTCTCCCTCTCCCGGATTCTTTATATAAAACATTTACATGCATATGTATATTCCCTTATATTATTTATATTATACCATATATACACCATACTGTGTATTTAGAAATGCCCATTTCAAAAAAATTAGATAGCGCCCCACACAAGTTTTAGACTTTTAAATTCACAATTTCTGGCACTTCTTTCTTTTGTCCAAGAACACAAATAATGTAAATCTTTATGGAAGGAGTCTTTGTACCTGCGTATCATAACTTATGTAAATTTTTGTTGCCAAAATGCATTTTAGATATTTGTTTATGTCTTTCCTTCCTTTTCCTTAATCATATTCCTTTAAAGTTGAAGTTGATTAGAAATATATGATATTCAGTCAGTAAATAGCCTGTGTGTTTAGCACTGAAGAAGGCACAATTGGACTGTACAAAAGTATTGTTATAAAATAGTCCCTGTCCTTGAGGAGGTTTTAATCTCAATGAGAAAACGTGTATAAAAAAGCATGATAAAAGGTACTAAACATTTTAGCTAAATATCAGATGCTATGGGAGGTCATGGAAATCAGAGAAACATATAGGCTAGAGTAGACTGGAAAGACTTTGGTGTTTGTTTGTTTTTCCATGATGATGGCAAAGGCTCTTTTATATAATCAGACGTTATACAGAGCTCGCTCGCTCTCTCTCTCTCTCTCTCTCTCTCTCTCTCTCTCTCTCTCTCTCTCTCTCTTCCCCTCTCTCTCTCTCCCCCCCTCCCTCCCAATTCAAATTCTTGTGAAAGCCTTCCCAGTTCTTCCCAAGCCATGCCCTGAAGATGTGATAATTATAGTACATTAGTATATCCCAACTTCAACTCCACCCTGGAACCAACCCTTGTGAGCCATATGCTTGGGGAGGGTGGTATACTTCTGCACTCCTCATCCTCTGCTTTCCTACTGAGAAGTGTTTCATAGTCTATTCTTTGCATCTAAGATTCATCGTTGCATTTAATCTGAAATTCACTGGTGTTTTCATTTGAATGATTATAGTCTCCATATTTCTTTTTATTCCTCTCTGCATCAGTTCATAGAAGTTTTCCTGTGTTTTTCTGAATTCTTCAGATCTGTCATTTATTACAATATGATTACATGCTTGTGCCACATTTTGTTCAGCTGTCCCCAGCCAATGTGTAGCTACTTTGTTTCTGAATTTGGTTGGTTTGGGTTGATGTTGTTGTAGTTGTTTGCTTCCACCAAAAATATGGGTAGGAATATTTTAGTAATGTGGTACAGTGCAGAGAACACAGGTTTGAAAAGCAAGTAATTCAGTTCAAATCCTCACTCTGCCATTTCCTACTTGTACGATATAGGGCAAGTCAGTCAGTTATATGGGCTTCACTTTCATTATCTGTAAAATGAAGGAGCTGGATTAGATGACCTGTAAAAATCTCTTCCAGCTCTAAATCTATAATCTTTTGTCCAGGGAATTTTTCAAATGCACAAATCTTCATTATCTTATGTATAAGGTATAATTTAAAATAAGGGCACTAAAACATATGTGCATAATTTTACTGCTATGGACCTCATGAATTAGTAAAGGGAGCTGCATCAGTTTCCACAAATCTTTTTGCATATGCACTAGATTTCTTTCTCGCTTAACATTTAACTGTACAATCTAGTAGAGACTTCTTATATTCTCATTGAGGATAGTATTCTGGAGCCCATGACATATTGAAAAGCCTAAAAACACAACCTGAAGGAAATTATTGAATGTTGTAACTCTTCAGTTGGCCCCAGAGATATATTGAAATGTCAAACTTCTTCCAAACTTGTCGTTAGTTAAGGAGGTAGCATTGTCTGTATTTTTCATTTTGGATATCTGGCTTTTCTTCCTCATTTCTTCCCCTTTATGTAGAATCTTAGTAACCAGCCCTTGGTTGATTGGAATGAGGGGGATTCATTTTCACATTTAAAAATAGATGCACCAGCTGCTGGTTTCAAGCCCTTTAGTCCTGTGGGAGGAGCCTTTCCTGGCTGGGAGCTGTTAGCATGAAGTCCAGTTGCCAATAAGCCCAGTGCATCATTGTGTCTCTGTAAGGAATCATGGTATCACAGAATTTTAGAGCTGAAAGGAACTTTAGAAATAATATAATCCAACCCCCTTAGGAAATTGTGGCCCAGAGAACTTTAGCCAGTTGCCCAAGACCAGACAACTGCTTACATTTTTGACCTGTTATGTAACGGAGTTATGTGAATGTAGAAATAACAATAGCTGTAACTAGGTTGAGGTTAAAGGAGCTTTGATCCAAGGTGTTGACATTCATGATGGTAATGGTGATGGTGATTGAAATGGTGGGGTGTGTGTGTGTGTGTGTGTGTGTGTGTGTGTGTGTGTAGGGGGTGATAGGGAAAATTTTGTACTACTATCCTTGAACTTTTAATTGGCATTTAGGTGGCTCACTGGATAGTGCCAGGCCTAAAGTCAGAAAGACTCACATTGCTGAGTTCAAATATGAGTATTTGAGGATACTCAGACACTTAATAGCTGTGTGACCCTGAGCAAGCCACTTTACCCTGTTTGCCTCAGTTTCCTCAACTGTCAAACAAACTGGAGAAGGAAATGGTGCTCCAGCATCTTTGCCAAGAAAACCCCAGATGGGGTCATGAAGAGTCAGATATGACTGAAAATGACTGAACAACAACAACAACAACAACAACAACAAAATTGTGCCTCTATAGGCTTGGGCTGGACCCTCCAGGATCCAATTATAGACATACCCTTCTTCTAAGGTCTTCTTTACCAGAATGGGCTACCCTTTCTCTAGTTATAACTCCATGGCCAAACTGGTCTGTGCAACCATCAATGATATCAAACTCAAATAGACATGAGCCCCTGTGCCATCCATAAGCCTCCCTGAGAAAGGCATATTGATTTAGAAAACCACGTATTAGCATTATCTATGTTTTACTGTATTTTTATTTATTTTGTTAAATATTTCCCAATTACATTTTAATCTGGTTCCGACTACACTGGGAAGAGGGTTGCAGGCCATATATTTAACACCTCTGCTTTACAACTGTGGGGTCAAACTCATATCGAAACAGATTCCTGGGTCCACATAGCACCTGTTTGTTATTGTTATTCAGTCATTTTTCAGTCATGTACAATTCTGTGACTCCATTTGGGATTTTCATGGCAAAGATACTGGAGTGGTTTGCCATTTCCTTCTCCAGCTCATTTTACAGGTGAGAAAACTGAGGCAAATAGGGTGAAATGACTTGCCCAGGGTCACACAGCTAGTAAGTGTCTAAGGTCAGATTTGAACTCAGGAAGAGGAATCTTCCTGACTTCAAGTTCAGTTCTCTATCCACCGTGCCAGCTAGCTGACCCTAGCACACAGTAGGCACTATATACATGCTGGCTATGATGATGATAATGTTAGAGACTATTCCTGCCCTTTAAAAATTTACAACTTAATGGTATGAGAAGGGACAGATCAATTTCAGATATGTTTCTTATTAGTTGATTTAGTAATAAAAATGTCTGATGGGAGGAGCAGGACCTATCTGTTAAAGCAAGGTCTGGAACTTATTTGTGAATTTAATTAGGCATATATTTGCCCCCTGTGTTGCAACATTACCTTTGGATTACTAAGGATTGCCTATTTTTTTAAAAAATCTAGTGTTTTGTACTAGAAAGACTTAATTAGTCCATCTTTTTTGTAGTTTTATTCTTCCTCATGTAGAATGATTTACCGTGTTCATGTATTTGCGAGCCAGAAACCCTGAAATGACCCTTGACTCTTCTGCATCTCTCACTCTACCTACAATCCACCATTTAAACAGTTGCTTAATCTTATCAATTCTAACTCCACATCCCTTTTCATGTCCAGTTCCTTTTCAAATTTAGGCAAGCAATCTTAAATGTAGTCCCTCATCAACTTTTGCCAGGGCTTCTGTAGTAAATACCTAACTGTTCTAATTTCTTCCTATCATAAACCTCCAGTCTTACAACTGCTGAAGTAATTTTTCTAACGAACAGGTCATACCATATCATTCCCCTGCTTTAAAACTCATCAGTGGCTCCCTTTTGCCTTGGGGATAAATATAAACTTCTTAGCTTGACATTTGAAAGCCTTTCACAATTTAACTCCAACTTACTTTTTCCTGGATCATTTATTTCATGCTCATCACCTTGACACAGTCTTATGTTCCAGACAGATTGGACAACTAGTTGTTTCCCGAACTAGATATGCTCCATGCCTGGAACATATCTCCACCTTCCCTCCTCTTCTAAGACTCAAGTCAGGTGCCTCCCTGATTTTTCAGTTCTTATTCTTGAGAAGATAAGCTTTCCAAAAACAGGGATTTTGCAGGGTTTGCATGCTTGCTTGTTCCTAGTGCATGCAGGTACTTAATAAATCTGGAGGAATGTTTTTCAGATTTTTGAGGCACAAGATCTGGAAAATGCAGCTCTTTTCACACTTAATTTTCCTTAATTGTTTGTCTTACATATTTCTGGTGGAAAGGAGTGGCAGTGAATAGTAAGTTAGGAATGTATGGTACTAATGTTTTCAGAAATCTTAATTCTGACATTAGGTGGCCTGATGAGCCCTGAAGGCAATGGTTTGCCAGATAAAACTTGTAGGTTAGAAGATCTGTTGGGCAAAGGAGAGGCCAGAAGATTGTTAGGATGATGAATGCATTTATCATATACTTGGTGGTTTTTTTAATGTTCACAAAATATCATTCACATACAAAGGATATGAGGATACTTCCCATGAATTGTGTATGTTTCTTTTATTTCTTTTTCAGGCAATCTGCATTTTGGTACTCACATGAGGATTCATAGGTTGATATAGGATGGGAAGATGATTAGAGGGACTCCTTAAGCCATGTGTTGGGGAAATTCCAGACTCCTTACCTTAGCACCATGTGAGAGACTCAGCATGTCTTCAGTTCCCCTTGACTCCCAATCTCATCACATGAAACTCTGATTGGTTTAGAGCAGGGGTTCTTAAACTTTTTTTTTTTTTGGTTATCTAGTGAAGCCTATGCACCCCTTGTCAGAATGTTTTTTAAATACATAAAATAAAATATATAGGATTTCCAAGGAAGTAAAAAATTAAAGAAAATAAAGATTCAATTTTTTCCCATCCTAGTTCATGGATTCCCTAGAATTTATTCATAAATTCCTTGGGTGTCCACGGTCCCCTGCTTTAGAATGATAGCAAGAGACTATTGAAACTCTACCCAAAGGTACACTAAGAAAGCTGGAAGGGAATTATATGAAATAATGAAAAGCTAAATAAGAATGAGAAGAATAGAGGATATATGAAGTACCTCCATAGAACAGGGAAAGTGATTGACAGTTGAGTCCTGATTAGGAATATGGGTGGAATGATTAAAAAGTGATTATGATATCTTATCAATCAAAATGAATTCATTTGAATGTAAACATCTAAAACTTAGTTGGCTGTATTGATATCTGACTTTTAATCTTTGAATAAAATCTTTTTAAAAGTCCTCTAAGGGGGCAGCTAGGTGGCACAGTGGATAGAGCACCGGCCCTGGAGTCAGGAGTACCTGAGTTCAAATCCGGCCTCAGACACTTAACATTTACTAGTTGTGTGACCCTGGGCAAGTCACTTAACCCCAATTGCCTCACTAAAAAAAAAAAAAGTCCTCTAAGGTAGGGCTTCTTAAATTTGTCTGCTCCTGACCCCTTTTCACTTGAGAAATTTTGACCCATGTAAGGGGCTAAAATTCTAGCTAGACTGTCTAAAATCTAATCAGAGGTCACCAATAAATTATATGTTTTATCAAGTTAGAATTTTAAGCATTTATTAAGGAGAATAAGAATTTGGTAAAGAGAAAGAGAAAGGCCTAAATTCATCTATTAAAGGGAGAGCGCATTCCTAGCTCCGCTCTCCGCCAGAGTCCACATGAAAGAGAGAGAGTCAGAGCGCCAGCCTCCCCCTTCTTCCTCCCACAAGCAAACGTCACTTCCTGACGTCAAAGAAAAGACGCATGGTCCTGCCCTCAGAGACCTTCTCCTCATGGTGGAGCTTTCCTACAGTAAGTCTCCAAAAGGTGGCGTCATTCCAATCGTTACACCCCAGGTATGTAGGCATATAAAATAGGTTTACATAACTTTTTACTGTTGCCAAATTTTTGTGACCCCCACATTCAGTTGTTCAACCTCATGTGGGGTCATGACCCACAGTTTAGGAAGCTAGGGCCTAGGGTACCACTAGTCTCCTCCTAGTGCTGGAGAAGACAGTATCAGTGTATAACAGAGTTTAGAGTCAGAAGGGAGCTTAGAGGTTATCTAGTCCAATTTTTTCATTTTGCAAATGAGCAGTTATAAATAATAACAATGATGATAGTTGATATTTATACAGCATTGTGTTCTTTCTATGTGAGATAAAGGACCAAATCTTTAGAATCTAAGAATGACCAATCCAGACCATTGGTTTATCCAGCCTAGTGTTCAGTAATGGACAGTGGCACTGAAGAATGGCTTGTTAGGAGGGTCTGGTATGGCACTTTTGAGGTTAGAGATGTATCTTTGAACATCCTTAATCTATCTACCCTTTAGAAACCATGGATATTTCATTTATTAGTTTACCGAAACCTTTCTCAGAGTTCTTTGGGTTTTTTGTTTGTTTGTTTTCCAATTAGTGGAAGCCGATTACATATATTTTCTATCTGTTGGAAAGAAAAGAGTTTCTCTCTGTCTCTCTCTGTCACTCTCTGTCTCTGTCTGTCTGTGTCTCTCTCCCCCTCCCCCTCCCTCCCTAACTTCCTCCCCCCCCCCCTCTCTCTCTCTCTCTCTTCCCCCCACCTCCTTCCCTCTCATTGGGCAGCTAGGTGGTACAGTGGATAGAGTGCTGGGCCTGGAATAAGGAAGACTCATCTTTCTGAGTTCAAATCTGGCCTCAGACACTTATGTCTGTCTATATGATCCTGAGCAAGTCACTTCACCCTGTTAGCCTCAGTTTTCTCATTTATAAAATGAGCTGGAGAAGAAAGTGGCAAACCACTTCGGCATCTTTGCCAAGGAAATCCCAAAAGGGATCATAAAAAGTCAGATGCGACTGAAAATGACTTAGCAAAAGATAGAAAGAAAGAGGTGGGGTATATAATCTAAAAGTACTTCTTTCAAGTTGAATGTCCCTTAGAAATCAGTATTCTATGATTTAGTGAGCAGTTTCATAATTAATTTTATTCTGGTTAGTCTATAAATAAGAAATTCTAAGACCTGGAATTTATAAATGTCAGGGTATAAAGAACTGACCTCAAAACCAGGAGGACCTAGGTTCAAGTCTAGCCTTGGACATTCTAGTGTTTTGTTTTGTGTGGTTTTTTGGGCAGGGCAATGAGGGTTAAGTGACTTGCCCAGGGTCACACAGCTAGTAAGTGTCAAGTGTCTGAGGCTGGATTTGAACTCAGGTCCTCCTGAATCCAGGACTCATGCTTTATCCACTGTGCCACCTAGCTGTACCTAGCCTTGGACATTCTGATTATTTGACCCTTAGCAAATTGTTTAGCCTCTCAGAACTCTGGGTAACTCTCCAAAATTATAATTTTCAGAGAAAGAGTGCAGCCCTGCATTTGCAGAGGAAGGATCCTCACTTCTATTGTTCTCTATAACAATAAGTCATAGATCCAGTTCATCCCTATCCCCTATGAAAATGTGTTGTCCTTTTATGCCAAAATGATTAGTAATGACTGCTGGTAAGCATAGACTTTGAATTATTTTTCAAGTAATGAAAAGAAGTGTGTCCTCAGCCATCCACATTCTCTTTGCCAGTCTTCCCCATGATTAGTGTTACATATTTGTGAGATAGCAGATTGTGAATATGGGGCTGTAGAACAACGTGTTTCTCTATGCAGAGCTGTAATTGGAAAGTAGTTCAGGCCTGGAGTCAGGAAGACTCATCCTAACCCTGTTTTCCTCAGTTTCCTCCTCTGTAAAATGAACCTGAGAAGGAAATGGCAAATCACTCCAGTTTCCTTTGCCAAGAAAATCCCAAATTGGATCAGAGTCAGACATGATTAAAACAACTTAACAAAGAAATAAACCTACAACTTTAGTCTTACTATTAAGATTTCTCTTATGTGCTCTTTTCCCTCTCCCTTTTAAAAAGAAAAGCTACAACATCTCTTCATTAGACTTTAGGACATTGTGTTCCACATTATGAAATGATTCATTATGTGAGAATAGTAAGGATAGTATTCTTGGGGTTTTCAGTTCTTTGGTGGACCAGGGATGCCCACAGAAGGTCTTTGTGAATATTGCCAGTAGGGGAATAAAGGAAGATCATTGGAGAAAAAAGTTTTAAGAGCCATACATAGTATTATATGAATACAATTCAGGAATGAGGTGTGGGGACCAATTTTTAATTGGGGAGTGTTAGCTAAGTGGCTCACCGCAATATTGGGGCAAGGAAGGAGACAGACAGCCTCCCTCAAAATGGAGCAGGATTTATTTAACAAGAACAAACTTAAAAAAACACAAATAGGATCAGTAGGATCAAGGGAAAGGAAATAAAATGGGGAAAGGGAAATTATACAACCTGAACAACACCACTGCCTAGGAATCAGCTGAGAACACACAGCAGCATCCTGTCGCCTTCCAGCTTCAAGCTAGAATGGCGAACAAACCTCCCTTCTTCCCAGCAGACCCCAGGCTGACCACACACAGTCCCCAGCCAATTGGCTGGCCACTCTGACAGTCACATGACTGCCCTCACTGGGTTTCCAATCATTATAATTTTGCCACGTCTATGTAGGCGTGGGCAAGAGGCGATGATGTGAGGTGCCAGTGCCATGGCAATGGCTACAACCAGTGGGTGGAGCACCATGCCATTTGCAGAGCCCTAGAGGCCAGTGTGCGCACCAAGGTTCTCCTTTTAAAAATTCTAGCCAAAAAACAAAGAAAGAAAGGGGGCGGCTAGGTGGCACAGTGGATAAAGCACCAGCCCTGGATTCAGGAGGACCTGAGTTCAAATCTGGCCTCAGACACTTGACACTTACTAGCTGTGTGACCCTGGGCAAGTCACTTAAACCCCATTGCCCCGCAAAAAAAATATCTAGCCAAAAGATGGGGTCATAAAAACCTCAAATAACAATTAATTCTTTACAGAGGGAATCCATAAAATGCCTAGACAATGTGAGGTAGTGCTTCTAATTACAAGTAGAACATACCTAATGAATAAGGAAGAACATAATTCAAGATTCAGAAATGAGTAAACTTTATTTTTACTATTTATTTTTATTTAGGGAAATATTGCCATTCATTAGGTGAACCTTTAAGCCATAATTGAATTTGTTTCCTATGGGCCTATTTTCTGCATTCTAGTCACTTTTAGATTTCTTAGGAACCCTTTACAATGCCATATTTTGTTTGTTGCCTGTAATATAGACGAGTAGTTGTTTATTAAGTTAACTAAGCAAAGTAGCCATGGTTCTGGATTTTGAGAGAAATTTGGCTTGGTCTAAAAGAAATCCTGTGGTGGGCAAATAAAATGGGAAAATATGAATCAGCCTTACCACTGTTTCTTTGGGTTCATTAATATTAGATGTAGGACATTGCTAAGTGACAACTGAATAGAATGTTTTGAATAGAGTATTAAATTGGTTTCATTTTGAAGTCATATTGTTTTACATTATCTTATTGTGTTTGTTTTTAGTATTTAAAGCATGCCTTATACTGTGGCCAGAAAAAAGTATTTAAGATGTAATACCTCTTGGAGATGGTATCTAGTGGAAATACTTCTGATGTGTTTTATAGTCTGCAAAAATTTAGAGATAATAGTTTTTTGTTATTCTTCCAAATAGCCTTTTGAAATCAACCTGTTGAATGATAGCATGGCTCTTTGTGTGCTGCCTTCTTTAGACCTACAGAAAGGCAGTGTGTCACTATATTAATTATCCAGAGAGAAAGTGTGATCTCTTGAGTTGTGCACTAGGTGGGTTCTATACTTAACCACTCTATGGCTATTTAGTTTCCTAAACATACTTAAGAAACTGGTTAAATGCTCCTCCATAGAGCGCTGACTGATTTTCTTTAAAAATTTCTCCGGGGCAGCTAGGTAGTGTAGTGGATAGAGCACCGGCCCTGGAGTCAGGAGTACCTGAGTTTAAATCTGGTCTCAGACACCTAACACTTACTAGCTGTGTGACCCTGGGCAAGTCACTTAACCCCAATTGCCTCACTTAAAAAACAAACAAACAAAAATTTCTCCTACTCTCAGATTTCTGGGAAAGGCTCTGAAGTTTCCTTTACTACAGGTGGCTTAATATATGGACTAAAATCTCCCAGAAAAAATGTCAGATGCTAGCTGCCAGGAAAACGGATTCTCTGTTAAGCAATTAATGCTTTTTCTATTTTGCACAGCAGAGGGTAGAACATTCACTTAACTGCCTGAGAACTACCAGTAGGTGAATTGTTGGCATTTTTAAAAACTTGACTGTACTTGCATAATATATTGCCTAAAACTGAAGGGTCAAAATAAAATGCAAGGAAATAAATGGTTATCCTATCTGAACTCCTGTCACTTGCCCAGCTTGGAGTGTGGCTTCAGACCAGTACTGCCTGCATCTTTTCTGTGCAGGTGTGTTCTTTCTCAGTGGTTGAAGTTTTTGGACTGAATCCAGAAGAATCTTTAGTTCTGAAAATTCTGGGGAGATAGAATTACTCATATTTTCTATCCTTCTCCCTCCTTCCCATCCCAGACAAGCAGTCACTTAACCTCTGAGATTAATTTGTCCTATCTTGCAAATGGAGGAAATACATGCCCTATCCACTTAAAAGATTTTGGGTTTTGTTTGTTTTGGTTTTGGTGAGGAAAGTGCTTTAGAAACCTTAAAATACTATAAAAACATGTGTTAGTAATTATTAATTGTGAAACACCTTGGTACCTCTTTGTTCTGCCTAGCAAATATAAAATTAAACTCCTTGAGGGCAGGGAGTGTTTTGTTTGTATCTTTGTACAGTATCTAGTACAGTGCTTGGTACATTGTAGATGTTTGATAAATGTTGAATTGAATTTAGAAAATGGTGCTTCAGAGGCAGAAAGATCCTATCAGCAGAGTGGAAAACCTTCAGGGTTGATTTTTTTTTAAAGTTGTATTAATGTGTTTTGTTTTTATACTGTACTTCCAAATAACTTCTACTTTGTGAGACCTATCTTACAACAAAACAAAAGCTAAATAAAATTAATTATACAGTGACCTTGTCTCAAAGTGCATGCAACAGTTCATAGGTATAATGTGGGTATGCATGCACACACACACACACACACACACACACACACACACCTCTCTATTTTTTCAATGCATAGAAATCTGTTTCCTCTCCCTCCTACACTGACCCCTCATAGGGGAAAAAAGAAAAGAAAAACAAATTTCTTATACACATAATCAAGCAAAACAAATTCCCTCAATGCAAAGATATAGACTGCATAGATTAGTTGACATTAATGTTCAAATTGATATAAAGGATCTGAAAGTTTTAAAGTCTTTTTAATATTTTAAATACCTTTCCCTTTCTTCTTTTGTTCATATATGTGTGTGACTTCAAAAGTTTCCTAAATTGTTTTGTCACAAAAATGGAAATTTTTATAGCCTTTGATAAGAATAAGTTACTAAATCTGGTAGCCTATTGTGTACTTATATGACATGACTAGTGTTGAAGTTCTTCAGCTGTAACGGCTTATTCCACAGTTTACAGTGGTGAGGCATTTGCCACAGTCACATAATTTGTGAGCTCAAGGATTCTAGTCTGCTGAGTTTCAGAAGGATTAACAAGCTTTCTTTGATGTAGAAAACTGTTGATTTCCACATGACTCTAATAATAAAAACTCTGGAGATTTAAGCTGTGATTGTATATGCATCGATAATAAATGCTTTGCTGTTGGTGAATGCTTCTTGTTTTAGGTTACTTTTCTTGTTGCTTTTCTGTGGTAGTTTTATATGTCAAAACTTGTTTTTTGTTTTTCTTCAAATGTCCTCTGCAATCTCCCCATCTCAAACTGTTTTATTGTACTAAATGCTTTTTTATTACTGGTAAGATAAAATAGGAACTAATTGCCCGTTGGGTGATTGGGACCTGCTCATCGTTACTTGCAGTTTTAAAAGAGCCATATTTTTGTGTAGTCCTATCTAAGCAGTAATAGTGAGGGTAGGATTATAGATTTAGAAAAGGAAGGGACCTCATTTAAAAGATCTAAGCCCCTCATTTAACATAAGGAAACTGAGGACCAGAGAAGATAGGACTTGGACATATAGGTAATAAGTGAAATAGTCAGCATCTGAATGCTGGCCCACTGATCCCAAAGCCAGTGTTTTTTTCTGCTGTACCATCAGTATTCTTGCCTCTCTATATCATTATTTTGGTAGTTTGATCACTGAATAGATTCATTGCAATGGCATGAGCCACACTGAGTCCAGGTTAGTTCCTTCTTGCTGAGATTTCTATGATCTTGAGCAAATTATAGAGGGAAGCCCCCTTAAACCGAAGGAGCTTATGCCAGAATTGAAGATGACAGAAATGGACAGTAACTTGGAGATCGTAATCTAGCTCTTTCATTTTACAGATGAAAAAATTCAGGTTCAGAATACGTTAAGTGATGTGTTCATGGTCTTATAGCTAGTAAAGAGAAGAAGCAAGACTAGAACCCACATGTCCTGACTTCAAGTCTTCCAATTTTTTAGGCAAGGCTATGCTGCCTCTCATTATACTGTGCTTCCAGCTGTGTAAATAATAGAATCACCCATAATTCTTTCTTAAATGTGTCTACATAGGAACTCTAGTACTGCATGACTGATATGACTGATATGACTAATATAGTCAATTAATTATATTAGGAGGCAGGAATGCTCATGCATTGAATTTTTAAAAGAAATTATTTGTTTCAGGAATTGAAATTCTCTAGCCTCTCTTTTCTCCAGTCCATTTTACTACTACCAGATAGATATTCCTAAAATACAGATCTGACCATATCATGAATATTTCCCCCTCCCCCTCAAAAAACTTTGTTGCCCCTAATACAGAATCCTCAGATTGTCATACAATCATACCTTCCTTCTTGCAGCCTTATTTATTTCTTGTTACTCCCTCCATTCACCTCCATGTGTTTGAGTTAAACTAGTCTGCTAGTTTTTCTTCATACATGTAATACTACCTGCCTCCAAGACTTTTCCAATGTCTCCTATGCTTATATAAAACTCCCTCCTCACCTACACCTTCTAAAATCCCCATCTTCCTCAGGATAATTAGTTGCCTTCTATTTGAGGGCAGTCCTTTTATTCCTGATTCTTAGTGCCCTCTCCCTCTTGAAATTACTTTTTTTTTTTTGGTGAGACAATTCGAGTTAAGTGACTTGCCCAGGGTCACACAGCTAGTAAGTATCAAGTGTCCGAGGTCAAATTTGAACTCAGGTCCTCCTGAATCCAGGGCCAGAGCTTCATCCACTGTGCCACCTAGCTGCCCCTTGAAATTACTCCTTGTTATGTTGTATATACTTATCTGTGTGTGTGTTGGGTCTCTAGTCCCCACCCCACCCCCCAATTATAAAGTCTTTGCAAGTAGGAACTGTTATGTTAGTCTTTGTACAATACCTGGCACAGTACCGAGTATGTTGTTGTTGTTGTTGTTGCTGTTGTTGTTTGTCCTTCCTTTTCGAAGAGTACCAATGACATCATGGTGATGTCTTGACTTACGTGTGAACTGGATTTAACTGAGGCAAAGTTGTCCACCTCACTCTCTTTTCGAGAGTCATCAAAGTCCAGTGGCAGGACAAAAGACAAGATGATTGGCTATGGCCCAAGATGCAGTGGGTGACTGGTGTCTTCAATGTCTGACCAAGCTCTGAGCACTGCCTAGCCCCTGCTTCAGCCACTTTCATAGCTATTGCTTATTCTGCTGAGGGATGTCATCACATGCTTGGGGAAGACATTACAGATATTCTCCCTGTGTGAGAGGTGTCCTGTTATAAAGTAAAACAGTTAAATAAAATGAATAGGGGGCGGCTAGGTGGCACAGTGGATAAAGCACCGGCCCTGGATTCAGGAGTACCTGAGTTCAAATCCGGCCTCGGACACTTGACACTTACTAGCTGTGTGACCCTGGGCAAGTCACTTAACCCCCATTGCCCTGCAAAAAAAACAACAAAACAAAACAAAAAAAACAAAAATAAAATAAAATAAAATGAATAACAGTGACCTCATCTGAGAGTCCATGCAACATTTTATATTTATAGCACTCTTCCCCACCATTTGTTTTTTTCAATGAACAGAAATCTATTTTCTCTCCCTCTTACTCCTACCTCATTAAGAAAAGAAAAACAAATTTCTTATAACATACACATAGTCAAGAAAATTGACTATACACATAGTTAAACTAATTCCCTCAATGAATGCATAAAATATGTGTGTATGTATGTGTGCGTATGTCTCATTCTATGTCTTAAATCTCTTGTGTCTCTATAATGGATAGAATGTTTCTACATCAGTCATGAATAGTCATTGTATCAATCATAGTTTTTTCTAGATTTTGAAGTTTTCTTTTTACACTGTTGTTTATTTCTCTATAAAGTATTGTCCTGGTTCTGCTTATTTCATTCTTTATCAGTTTATAAAAGTTTATAAAATTGCCCATTTTGAAAATATTGATGGTAGGACAAAATTACTGATTTTGTTTCCTTCACTTTGCATCTGTTCATATAAGTCTTTTTGAAATCATCTTTTTCCTCATTTCTGCATAATAATGCACAATAGCATTCCATCACATCGATATATTGCAACTTATTTAACCATTCCTCAAAGGATAGGCATCTCTTTCATGTTCAGTTTTTTGTCACCACAAAAAGAGCTGCTATAAATATTTTTATACATAAATGACCTTTTCCTCTTTTTGTTCCGAGAGTAAAGTTTTATAAATAGTCCCCCAAAAATGATGGGGAAAACTCATGACTTATTTCAGACAGGTTTTGCCTGTTTTATAGAGAAAGAACAAATGTCAGTGCTAAAACAAATTTAACTAGATGTGATCTATTATAAATATGTAGAGGTCCAATGATCCATGTTTTTTAACTCCTCCCCAGCTAAAAGGTATGATGTTTAGATCTGTGATCTCCAAACTCTTTTGATTATGAACCCCTAGCAATCAAACATTTTTGAGCATGTACCCCTCACTATGTATATATTTACCCAGATAACAAGGATCTACAACATTTACAAAAATAAATGTACAACTCTTCTAGTGACTGTAACTTTTGAAGCTTTTGACTATTCTGCCTACATCCTAAAATAATCACTTACTTAAGTGATTTAACAAATAGTCATAGACTAGAGTTGGAAAGGAGCCTGAGGGTCATCTAATCCAACTGACTCATTTTACCAATGATGAAATTTGGGCCTAAGGAGGTTAGGTGATTTTCCCAGGCCTACGCAGGTAGAAAACAGAAATGGGACATGAACCCAGGCATTCTGAGTCCAGAGCCAGTAATCTTTCTTCCTCCCTTCAATGGACAAACAAAACAGTTATGATAAATAGAAAAGTATTCTCTCACCTCAGAAAAATAATTTCAAGGACCAAAGTTCTGGATTAACAGAGTTCATTCTTGGGGATTACTCTTAGGAAATCTCTAGCTCATGCCCCTGCCCAGGGGTTTCCCCTGAAAAGATCAGAATTTGGTTTGAGATCTCTATTTAAAAAAAAAAAAGATAAAGGGTCCACAGCTCTTTAAGAAGCCCTCAGACTAATAAGACATTACATCTAGCACAAGCTTTATCTATCTAAACAACAATACAAAGAACTTGTGTCCAAGCCTATGAAGAATTGAGAGAATTAATTCTCTTCAGTGAAGTATGAGACCTGCCTTTATTCCTCCATATTTTGGCTTTCTTCCTTGCTGCTCCTTATCAGAACCAAAAAAGGGAAGGGGGGTGGGGGGTGGCAGGAAAGATTATTCTTTGATTCTTTCCTCAAAATCAATAAGGGAAAAAATTTTTATTTTTGTTTAAGACAGAATTTACCCTAAGCTGGCTCTTAAGTTTAAGGAATGGCTATGTGTCATAGAGAATAGGGTGCTAGGCCTGGAGCCAGGAAGACCTGAATTCAAATCTAGCTTCAGACATTTACTAGCTATGGAACTGGTCAAGTCACCTAACCTCTATCTACCCCAGTTTCTTCAATTGTAAAAAGAGGCTAAAAATAGCACCTACCTTATAGGATTGTTCTGAGGATCAATGAGATAACATTTGTAAATCACTTAGCACAGTGCCTGCCACATAGTAGTTGTTTAATAAATACTTGTTCTCTTTCTTACTCTTCCCTTCCCTTTCCCTCGTCCCCTTTGTCCAGAAATGCTCCACTTTGTCTTCTTCACCTTGTGCAGTTTCCTTAGTGTATGCAGTTCCCTGGAGGGCAGTATGGTTACCCCTCTCCTGTGTGTGTGTGTGTGTGTGTGTGTGTGTGTGTGTACACATGTACCTAGAGGAACCTTCGGGATGTACAACCCTCCAGAGCTCTGTTTGTATCCCTTTCTCCTCTATATTCAGTTCAGTATCTGGCTAGACTAGTCTCTGCAGAGCCCCCTTTTCAAACCACAGTCTACAAGTGTCACTCAGTTATAGGAGCTACCTTGGAATCAGATTATCAAGTTTTCTTCAATATTTTGTCAACACATTTGGCCACAAGTGCTCAGGACAAGACAAGTGTATACACCATGTCAAAGAGAACAAAGGCCTCATGAGTGGAGCAGGAAAGATGGTTCACCTACCAGAGCACTACCTTGTCAAGGAGACATCTTGGGTACAGAACAGAGACCTCGGCAGTGGAGAAACAGGAGTTGGAGGAATGCCATGCATACCTAGTACAAATAGAACAGCGGAACCTGACAGAGGTGTCCCCCAGAATTAAAAAAAAAAAAAGATAACCCTTTTGCTTGTGCTGCTCTGCCTTTTTTCTTGGTGCTATAATTGTTGTTGTTCTTTGTCTTTTGTTCTTGAAGAGGACTGTGACATCGGGGTGATGTCATGAATTGCAGTGAATTGGATTTAAGGGAGGGAGGTCTGTGCAAGGTCACCAACCTCACTCTCTCCTCCAGAGCCAAATGGATTCCTTCTGGAGAGTGCAGCTGGAAAAGTAGAGTGGTCTCTGACTGAGATGAACAAGTGTATCTGGAGTCCTAATGAGAGGGGCATGACGGTTTCCTTCAGTGTGAAGAATGCTTAAGGGCCAGCATTCTCCAAACTGCTCGTGGCTTTAAAAAAACAAACAAACAAATTGATGTTATTCTAGCACAAGATCATCAATACTAGCATTTTTCTGCATTCGCATTTGTTGTTGTTCACTCATATCTGACTCTGTATCCTTGTGGATCATACAGTCCATGGAGTTTTCTTGGCAAAGATAATTGGAGTAGTTTGTCATTTCATTCTCCAGTGGATTAAGGCCAAAAGAGGTTAAATGACTTACCCAAGGTCACACCGCTAATATGTGTCTGGGCTGGATCTGAACTCAGGTCTTCCTGACTCTAGGCCTAGCACTTTATCCACTGAGCCACCTAGCTGCCCCATGCATTCTCATAACATAAAGCAATAATTGGTCTGGGATGGTCATACTTTCAGTTTTATTTAAATAACTTCTTATTGTACTTAAATTTCCATTTTGTTTCTGTTCCAATCATTGGTCTGCATTTATTTCTCTATTACTCTTTTTTTTTGTGGGGCAGTTGGGGTTAAGTGACTTGCCCAGGGTCACACAGCTAGTAAGTGTTAAGTGTCTGAGGCCAGATTTGAACTCAGGTCCTCCTGAATCCAGGGCTGGTGCTCTCTCCATTGCACCACCTAGCTGCATATCTATTACTCTTTACCACACATGTATCTTTCATTTCCTTTCATGTCATTCTCTTAACTTCACTTTCCTCCTCCCTCTCTTCTGCTCATGGGTTAGGCCAGACCTCATGATTTAGGGTAGTCAGCTCCCCAGGGTGCAGCATGCTAGGAAACATGGGAGACACATATTCAAGTCACTTTATTTATGCCAGCAAATCCCATAGCATGTAGTCATATTGTGACCAGTAAAATGTATTCCTATGAATATATGTATCTCCCAGCCTCAGAAACAGTGAAGAAATGTTCAGATCTCACCTAGAGTACACAGCCACTGTGTTCTGGATTTAGGCTTCCCAGGATCACTGTAATCTCACCTCTTTCTAATGCTTTTCTGAAGCTCCTTTGCTACTTTATAAATCCTTGACTATATCTCTCTCACCTTTGTATTCTTAGCACTTTAGTCAGTGCTTAGGAAAAATTTTAAAATCCAACTGAGCCCTTAAGACAGTAGTGAGATGCCCTGTAAAGACCAACCTGAGGAAAATAGGCACCAAGTCCAAGGGAACAGTGTTGTCACATTACCAGGAAATCTCCTATAGAGAGACAATGGGAGACCTGAGTGAATGCTCTTCCTTATTTCCATAGGATATGACGCTGACTCTAGAGAAAAAGATGGGCTTTCCCTGACCCTTCTCCCTCCTTGTTACTGTTTCTTTTGCCAGCTTGTTACTGTGGCTAGTTACAATATTTCTTCTATTGAGACCTTGTGGAGAGACAGGGCAATCTGTACTTCAGAATAACACAGTTGATACAAACATTAAATGACTGCTCAGTGTAATCTTAAAACAAAACAAAACAAAAAAACAAACTTCAAAACTTTGGCCCCAGGACAAACTTGTTTCATGAAATGTTTGCATTGTGTCAGGATCCAGGAACACAAAGCTGGCAGAGGGTTGTCTTAGCCATTTATATGCTGAAATATGGGTGGCAGACAGCAGACTTTGAGCAATAATATTTCAAGATCAGAATCCACACCAGAGAGCTGTAGTTACTGGAATTATATAGAAATTGTTGTCCTCAGGCCTAAAGATACTTGTTTTCAAATTTCATTTTCCTTTATAATGCAATTATACTAATAATTAGGACTCTGATGAACGTATTTAATTTTATGTTTGAAAGAATTTAACTTAAAAAAAAAAAGTCCTGCTCAATAGCTATAACATATGAAAGCAGAAATAGGGAAGAAACCTTTCATTGATAACGGTAAACTCCTTCTACCAGTGCAAGTTGGCTCCTTCATTGCAGTCTTAGAGAATTGCCATAATTGGCCCAGGTGGGGCTTAAGCACAGGTCTTCTTAAGGTCCAGAGGCCAGCCCTCTGTCTAGTCTACAACACTGCCTCACCAGTAGTGGTGAAGATATAGAAGTTCAGGATGAAAAAAAGAAGTGGTTAACTTTGTCTTTTGTATGGCAGAAGGAATGGAAGATGGTGTACACAGTTGTGCCAAAGCCCTTATGAGAAGTTTTGACCGGCTCTGAAGTTCTTTAAAAACATGTTACGTGTCAAGTCAACATGTATGTATTTATTAAGTACCTACTGTGTAACAGAAACTGTGCTAAGCATTGGGGATACAAAGACAGACCAAAAACCAACCTCCTACTCTCAAGGAGCTCACAGTCTAGTGGAAAACACAGCATACACAAAACAAAGTACAAATAAGATATATTCAGGATAAACCAGAAATTATCGATATATGGGAGGCACTAAAATTAAGAGGGATTGGGAAAGGCTTCTTATGGAAAGTGGAATTTTTGCTAGTTCTTGAAGGAAGCCAGGAGATAGTAATAAGGAGGAAGAAAAAGCCAGGTATCCAGGACAGCCACTGAAAAAGCCCAGAGATGGGAGAAGGGAGTGTCTTGTTTAAGGACTGAAAGGAGGCCAATGGGGGCAGCTAGGTGTCACAGTGGATAAAGCACAGGCCCTGGATTCAGGAGGACCTGAGTTCAAATCTGATCTCCGACACTTGACACTAGCGTGTGACCTGGGCAAGTCACATAACCATCATTACCCTGCAAAAGAAAGAAAGAAGGAAGGAAGGGAGGGAGGGAGGAAAGAAAGAAAGGAAAGAAAGAAGATCAATGTCATTTGATCACAGAAAGTTGTCAATACCCAAAATACATTGTGTTATTGTACAAGGGGTGACATAGTAGTTAGACTGCTGGTACTTGTAGTCAGAAAGACTTGGGCTCTATTCCTATCTCTGACACTAGCTGTGTGACTCTGGGCAAGTCACTTGTCCTCTCTGATTTTATTTCTTCATCTGAAAAATAGGTATAGTAATAGCACCTATATCACAGGGTTGCTGTGAGGCTCAAGTGAGCTAATGTAGGTAAAGTCCTTCACAAACCATTAAGTGCTATATGAATGTCAACTACTGGTTGAATTTGATCTTGTTTGGCTAGCCTGAATATTAGATTATATATGTCATAGAATTTAGAGACAAAAGAGAACTTGGAGCTCCTCTGGTCCAACTCCCTTGTTTTACAAGTGAAAAAAATAAATAAAGCCTAGGGAGGGAAACTCACTTGCCTAAGATTGCACAGATAAATCAAGTAGCAGAGTGGGGATTCTAACCCAGGTCTTCTGTCCCCATAGGGGTTGAAAAACAGAACCCTGTGCTTCAAATTTCTTTAAAAAAAAAAAAAGAAATCTTTTACATTTGCAGTCTTAACTCTGTCCCTGTGGAAATCTCTTTCTATTTAAGTAGCAAATGACTATTGTACCAGTGTCTTTCATTCTGAACTTGAACAGATGGAAGTGTCCTGCTTCACTGGCTCCTTCTGACTCGGTACATTGATTACCATCTTGCAAGAATAGAGCATAGCCTCCTTTTCTTTTCCCCTCTCTGCTCCCCAATGCTACCTTGCTCCATTTCCTGCCTTTAATTAGGTACAGTTTTTCATGCAAAGGTGTGCTGTGCAAGGTAGAGGGAACACCGGGTCTCTAGCATGGGTTTAATGTGAACCATGTGCTAAATTTATGATTGAATTTGGCTTCCAAACCCATTTACATAGGCTGCCTGCTGGCAGTCCTGTTGAACAAGTCTAGCGACCTTTCTTCTCCCAGGCTCTGAGACCTGAAAGAGAAGGCTTTGTTTTTTCTTTCTTGTTTGGTCCTGTTCTTTATTTCCTGGCCTCTTTGCCCCTGAACCTGACAGTTGAAAGATCCTAAATTTGTAGCCAGGTCTCAATTTGTTAGAGGCAGGCTTTGAGAGAGAAGATGGTAAACTCCCAATCTGTTTGAGGAATGCAGGTCAATACCTGTTAAGCTCATTAAAGCGCTACCTCAGAAACTACTTTGTTATAATGGAACCTATTGCCCTTGCAAACAAAGCAAGGAGTATAAGATTCTGGTTTGTTGGTTTGTTTTCTTTCATATAAAGCAGATAATCTGCGTACGTTTTATTTGCAAACAAAAACAAATGGACAGGAGAGGGATTTTATGTAGGCATTTTTTTATTCTTTTAAATTGAAGATTCCTGGTAGGGTAAATATGGTCTAATAACCTACTTAATAGAATTTTAAAAGGCTTTTCTAAACATTTTGTCAATGGAAGGGTGGGAGTGTGTGTGTGTGTGTGTGTGTGTGTGTGTGTGTGTGTGTGTGTGTGTGTGTGTGAGAGAGAGAGAGAGAGAGAGAGAGAGAGAGAGAGAGAGAGAGAGAGAGAGAAACAGACAGACAGACAGATATATCCCCTTATATCCAAGGGGATATAAGGTCAAAGAGATGGTTAGATAGAGGTGCGGGTAGTGAATTAGTAATGCCACTTAGTCTGGGATAAAGATTTCAAATTGTGCAAAGTAGTAGAGCAGAGAGTTGTCAGGAGCAGGATAGTCTAATCAGCAAAGATCATGTGACTGGGGCATTTGGAGGGGCCAGGGAAGAGGCCTCAGGCTCCATGGGAGAGGGACAGGTGATTCTTTATCCTGTAAAGGGAATTGGAAGGGGGGAGGGGGAAGGGAGGAGAGGTGTGTTGAAGTGTGCATTACAGCTCTCTCTGCTCAATCGCCCAGTGTTTTATTAAGGGAATGTATCAGATTAAAAAGCCTAACTTTTTGCTAAGTCTTGGGTTCCACATATCCAGTCCCTATAATTTCTTCTTAGTCTTTCTCCCTGCCTTGGGACAAACACCCCTTCATTTTACTTCAATATATTTTAAGCTTCTCTTTACCTTATGACTAAAAGTATAAAGTTAGTTGTTGTCCTTAAATATTATGGGGAAAGGCCAC
Source organism: Dromiciops gliroides (assembly GCF_019393635.1). NCBI lineage: Eukaryota > Metazoa > Chordata > Mammalia > Microbiotheria > Microbiotheriidae > Dromiciops > Dromiciops gliroides. Next base: position 253,946,573 of record NC_057863.1, on the reverse strand, counting down.
CACTTTTACTAAATAGGTTGACTGCTAAATGGATGTGAACATGCAAAAACATCAAGTATATGAAATTTTCATGATATAAAATTACTTGTATCCACATCAGCAAGCAGCATTAATATAGCTTGTCTGTATAACATGGAAATAACTTCATTTATATTGAACAGGATGTAATGGTGGCATTTGCTAAAGCCTAATTCATCTTACAGTGGTATTTTGAGCATTTGTGCATTTACCCTGGAGCCTTACTATAGAACATGATCGCATGGATCAGTATGAAGTATTAAGGCTCTTTTCAAAGGAGTCTTATTCCTGGAAGCACTAAAAGGAATTTGTAATAACAGGAGCCCACCATCTCTTCCCCACCCCCAGCCCCCATACACACATTTATAGTGACTCCATTGTAATTATAATTAAATACATATGAGTGTAGTTGTGGGGTGGGTCAGAGAAAGGAAAAAAATCCTTGTATATTTAATTTAGGTGTCCAACTGGGGATACCTTTGGCTTTTTGAGTTGAGTTTTGAGGGAAGGGGGAAGAAAAAAAGGAAATACAACAAACTCTCCCTTAATAGTAAGGTGATGTAATTCCCACATGATGAATCAAGGTCTCTGTGTGGTCATGATTCAAGATGACAGACTTTACCAGTCTTTTCTCCATCTGGACTACAGATGAGAATTTGTGTCATACTGAGGAATAATAATAATGAGAAGAAGGAGCAAGAGGAGGAGGAGGAGGAATGTATATGTGTGTATATAATACAGATTATATCTTGTATATACTTATATGTGTACAAATTGTCTCCTCTGATAAGCTGCTGGAGGCCAGGAAATGTTTTGGTTTTGTCTTTTTATGTCTAACACTGGGACCTGCATAGAGCAATCCCTTTGTAAATCCTTGTTCATTCATTGCTAGCACTTTAAAGTGCTGTATGTATGTGTGTGTATGTGTATAATCTCACTTAATCCTGACATCTACCCTGAAAGGTAGGTGCTAATGTTATTCACATTTTATAGGTGAGGAAATTAAGGTTTAGGAAGATTAAATAATGTGCCCAGAGTCATACCATGTGTAAGTGTCTGAGCAGGATTAGAAACCAGGCCTCCCTAGAGGAAATGAAAGGTCACCTTCTAAAAGATATTGATCCATACCTGTGATATGGATTACAGGTGGCAGCCAAGTGCCTGAGTCAGAAAGCCATATCCATAATGTATCTCAAAGGTGTCAGATATCCTTGACATAATGTGCTTTTTCCCACCTTTTTTGTTTTTTAAACTTTGACCTTGTGGCCAGTATAGCATAGAGAATGAATTAGGTAGAAAAAGCAATCAGGTAGCTGTTTTTGCCTACTTCCTGGTTGATTTGGTTATCTTATAGCCTTCACCTACTATTTCTGTTGCAGTATCTGAAAATAGCCCCGTAGTTTCTTGGTTTATGATGGGGCTTTCTAAAAACTGAATAATTTCTAATGAAAACGTTGTTCAATTTTTTTTGGGGGGGGGGCATCTGGACTGACAAAACCCATTAGAATTTAGGAGGAGGTCTGTTCCTGTTGAAAGAGCAAATAGATACATAATCTGACATAAAGATTGTAATTGTTTTCTCTCATCAAATATTTGGTTGTGAGGGATGTTCAGTATGGTCTCTGTCAGAAGTATTATTTATGACTTCAGAGTTCTTTTCTTACTTCCACTTACCCCCCCTCCCTAAATCTCACACAGACCATGCTGAATGGATGAATAGTATCCTGACAGACTGCTGCTCCTAATGCAGACCCAGAATGGTGTCATCCCTGTCTCTGTTTGTGTTTGATCACATTTGGGGATCTTGGACAAAATCATGACAAGCTCTTGGCTCGTGTGGTAGAATTTTCTGTCATGTGTCTGAACTGATTTATTGTTTCTGGAGCATAAAGCCAGGCAGGAAAACCTGTGACTATGGTTTCATGTGGCAAAAACATTTGCCTTTTGGCTTTTCTCTGAAATCCTTGCATGTTCATTTTCTAACCTTTTTTAAAAAGCATTTTTGTTTGTCATGGAATTACCTTTGTAAAAATTATTTTATTGGACTGTTACCAGGAAGAGTACATGTAGCATTCAGCAGCTGTTGTCTTTAAACATTGTGTTGGGTCTGAAGGATGGAGAATCAAAAATAATTGAGCAATAATAACTCAATTTCTACAAGGGCTTTATTTTTCTTTTTCAATATAGGGGGAGGTGAAAGAGAGAGAGAGAGAGAGAGAGAGAGAGAGAGAGAGAGAGAGAGAGAGAGAGAGAGAGAGAGAGAGAGAGGATGGATTTTCCTTCCTTGAAACAATAATAAAATGAAACTAATTGTGAAAACTAATAACTCACCTTTTCTTAACAATTTCCTCAGCACTTCCTTCACAACAGTCTTGTGTCTAGGTAGTACAATTATTAATATAACTGTTACGAAATGGGAAAACTGTAACTCAGGTATCTAAAGTGAGATGCTTTGTTCAGTGTTGTTTCCAAGTTATCAGGGGTAAGAGCCAGGATTAGAACTGAGGCCAATGGTGCCTTCTGCTGTACTACACTGCCCCATCTTCGTGGATGTTAACATCGGGTATAGTGGTGGGGTGCAATAAAATATATACATGGCATGATTCAATGAAACATTTATTAAGGGTTTACTATGTGTCAAACACTGTGCTAAGTGCTGGAGATACAAATAAGAAAAAGAGACAGCCTCTTATGCCAAGTAACTTAGACTCTATGGAAAACAACACACACACACACGTGCGCGCGCGCATGCACACACAAGCTTTAAAGTGGGGAAAGAGCAAAGGAGAGAAGGTATCCAGTATGGGAGCATGATGATAATGGTGGTGTTGATGAATCCAGGAGTGCAGCTGTTGGGAAATGGTATGTGTAATTACATAGAATAACTATTGTGCAGAATAGGATACGACAATAAGGTAGATACAGAATTTTTTGAGTTTGGAGGAAGGATGACAAACTGCAAACTATAGGGCTTATACTGCCATCATTCAGAAACAAACTATTTCTAAGCCCCCTCTTCCCTATTTTCTAGCCTAATTACAGAAATTATTGTTTGAAATCATGCCTCCTCTATTGTTACTCAGATGGCTTAAAAATAGAAGTGTTATGAGACATCCTTCTCTGGGTTTTCCTTGAACAGCAAAAGATCCTAGGATTGTGGATCCCTATCAAACCACCATGTGCAGTAGTGCAGAATTCAGTAGCTGATGAGCTCCTTACAGGGAGGTTTATTGCTGGAAGCTTAGTTTTTTGTCCAACATGAACTGAAGGCTTACCCAGATTTGAGAAGAGTTTTAAATGCTAAAACATTGATACTTTAAAACAAACACAGAGACCCCCTGATTGGACTAACAACATGTTTGATAGAAAACTTTTAAAGGTTATTACCCTACCATTACTACTTTTATATTTAAAACTATCAAGCAAAACAAAGAAACATACAAAAAAACTGCCACTACCGTATGTCATTGGGAAGTGAGGGAGGGAATAAGCATTTATATAGTACCTACTATGTGCTAGGCACTGTGCTATGCACTTTAAAAATATTACCTTATTTGATCCTCAACAAACCTGAGAGGTAGGTGCTATTGAGGGAGCTAGTGGGCCTGGAGTCAGGAAGACCTAAATTCAGGAAGACTTCTGATTGCCTGACAAAAGGATCTATTGGATCCACTGAAGTCAAGGAAATGACAACCCCCTCCAATCCGAAATGGGTCACAAAGAGTTGGACACGATTGAAATGACTGAAGGACAACTGCAACAACACAAAGGTACTATTCTTATTCCTGTTTTATAGGGAAGGAAATTCACAGTGCCTGGCATGTAGTAGGAACTTAATAAATGTTTATTGATTGAGGCAAACAGAGATTAAGTGACATGCCAGGGTCGCACAACTAGTAAAATGTCTGAGGCTGGATTTGAAGTAGCATCTTCCTGATTCCAGGCCCAGTGCTCTATCTGCTATGCCAGCTAACTGCTGTGTCAGTGAAACAATGTGCCTTATTGGTAGGAGTGATACGGATGATCATTGACATCAGAAATCAGTTGATAATTTTCACATCTTCCATCTTTGATGTTTTTCCTGCTTTCATCTTAAAATTACTTTTTGCTATTTCCTCTCTAATGTATGTATATCGGCACCTTTGTCCGGTCCCTCATCCATTTTTATATCTTCAGTCCTATTTTTTGCCTTTCTATGATTCTCATGGCTTTGCGTTTTGTTTTATTGACTAGCGATCCAACCACACTGGCTACCCTTTGTGAATTTTAAAGCTGCTTCTCCTACAGTTATTGCCAGTTTAAGGTCATCTGTGTATACCCTGACTGGGAACTGCCTTTTTTCCTTTTTACACACTTCATTTTCAAGTTATAGGTCTGCTTCCTTATGAAGAGGCCAAACAATGGCATATATAGCTAGGGATTATTCAGGCAACCTTATCTCTCCGCTCTTCTCACTTTTCTCTACTCTACCATATATGCATGGTGCATAAGGATTGTGGGATTTAGAACTGCAAAGAATCTTAGAAATCATTTAGTCCAAAATCTCATTTTACAGATGAGGAAACAGACCTAAAGAAGGTAGCCGGCTTACTCAAATTCACACTAGTAACAAGTAGCAGAGCCAGGATTTGAAAAGAGGTTCCCTGCTTCTAGATTATCTACATATAGCACACTGTCTCAATAGGGACTGGTCATATTGGTACTATGGTGGAAAGAACTCTGGGTTTGGGTTTTGGTCCTAGCTTTACATTCAACAATCCAACAATTATTAAGATGCTGCTGTGTAATTGCACCACAATATGTTATGTATTGCCTTAGAAATACAGAGTTCTGGGGCAGCTAGATGACACAGTGGATAGAGCACCAGCCCTGGATTCAGGAGTATCTGAGTTCAAATCCAGCCTCAGACACTTAACACTTACTAGCTGTGTGACCCTGGGCAAGTCACTTAACCCCAATTGCCCCGCAAAAAAAAAAAAGAAAGAAAGAAAGAAAGAAAGAAATACAGAGTTCCGGTAAGACAGTCCCTGTCCTTATTTTGTTCCTATGTCCAGTAAGGGGATAAGATCAACACAAATAGTGGTAGTACTCAGCACCATATAAGTATAGTACAGAAAGGGCTCACAGAGTACCACATGATGACCTTGGAGGGAATGGAGGCAAAACTAGGAGGATCAGATAAGGCTTCCTAGAAAAGTTGGTGTTTGACTTGGACTTTAAAAGATAAATAAGAAATTCAGCAGGTAGAGGAAGGAAAGGTAGGTATCATACCAGCCATCAGGAAAAAAAGCATAAAAATAGGTATGGGCATAATGATTAGTTCATGGTAGTTGAAGCACAGAGCATGTGGGTGGAAATGACAAATGAGGATAGAAATGTAGGTTGTGGCAGATTATAAAGGGGCTTAAATGCCAGGTAAGGGAATTTGAACCTTACCTTTTATTAGCCTATGGTTAGGAGAAAATCATCTGAACTTTCTGAACTTCTGTGAAATAGGAATATTAATAAATAATAGTAATAACTAGCACTTGTAGACTACATTAAGATTCACAAAGTACAAATATTATGTCACTGATCCTCATGACAACCCTGGGAGGTAGGTGCTATTATTATCCCCATTTTACAGATGAGGAAACTGACGTAAACTGATTTTTTTTAAGCGACTTGCTCAGGATCACACAGCTAGTTAGGGTTTGAGTCTAGATTTTGAACTCAAGTCAAACTCCTGACTTAAGGTCCAGTGCTCTATTCATTAAGCCCCCTTAAAATACTACCTACTGGGGGCAGCTAGGTGGCACAGTGGATAGAGCACCAACCCTGGATTCAGAAGGACCTGAGTTCAAATCCAGCCTCAGACACTTAACACTTACTAGCTGTGTGACCCTGGGCAAGTCACTTAACCCCAATTGCCTCACCAAAAAACAATTGGGGAATGGCTAAACAAGCTGTGGTGTATGATGATGGACTATTATTATGCTATAAGAAATGAAAAGTCGAATGATTTCAGAAAGGTCTGGAAAGACTTATATGAACTGATGTATAGTGAAGTGAGCAGGACCAAGAGAACATTGTGCACAGAAGTTGCAATATTGTTTGATGAAGAACTGTGAATGACTTAAATATTCTCAACATACATTGATCAAAGACAATCCTAAAGGACTATTGATGAAACATACTAGCCATTTCCAAAGAAAAAACTGATATTGATGGAACACAGACTGAAGCATGCTATTTTTCACTTTCTTTTTTTCCCCTTTTATTCAAGTTTTCTTATACAAAATGACTAATAGGGTAATATTTTGCATAATCATACATGTATAACCTATATCTTATTGCTTACTGCCTCAGGGAGGGAGTCGGGAAGGGAGAGAAGAAGGGATAAAAATTGGAACCCAAAACTTTAAATAAAAATGTTTATTACTAAAAAAATACTATCTACCTGAAAGGACTGTGAATAATTTTCCATAATTAATAGGAGTAATGGTACTGCTTTCAAAATAATAGTAGAAATGGAGGTGTCATGCCTGCAAAGAGTCAGAAGTTGGGCATGGAGCCATATGGTATAGCACTGAGATAAGAGAATGTATTTACCAAGGCAGAAAGAAGATAAGAGGACAGTTGGCATGGTAAAAGGGGAAGTGGTCCATAAAGAATAGCAGGTGGAACAGAAGTAGGGTCCTTAATAGCAGCAAAGAGGGGAAGCCTCTGAAAAGGCAACATCCCTTTTCCTCGTCAGGACCATAAAACGTGGGGTAATGAAGAAGGTAGATTGTCACCTGGAGACAGATGCTAGGATGCAGGGACAGCAGGGGCTGGCCAGGCACTTGAAAGCACCTGTTCTTGCTTCTCAGCATCATGAGGAGAATGTCTGTTGAAGGCAGTTTCAAAGCCAGGTTTGATGCTGCTGGTCATCATTAAACTGGCCTAATTAGTTCTAGAGATGTCAGTGATTTCTGTTGTGTCAGCAGCAGATTATAGCTCAGAAGATTGGGACAGGGTCATGTATGCAGGGGAGAATCTCTACAGCTGAAATGTTGGACTTCCAGAGCTCAGGGAAGCAGGGGGCCCTTTCTATTTTAGTTGCTTGTAGATTGTGAAAGCAAGTTGGAACATGATCTGGACTCAGGTTATAGCAGAGAAAGCCTTTGAAATGAAACAATACTGGGATGTTCTAGTTGGTACAACCTTGAAATTATAAAACTGAGACTTTTCTTGCTGTTAACACAAGAAAACAGCATTGGGTTGGGAAAGAAAACTTTGTGCTGAAGGTAGGCAATATACAAAGTATATTTAGGTAAAATATAGTCTCTGCCTTCAAAGAGCTTACCATTTAGTAGAGAAATAAGGTACCAACATAGGTGGTTCATAGGATTTGAAGCTGGAAGGGACCTTAGATTTCATCTAATCTAGCGATTCTCAAAGTATGGTGCAAGGATCCCTGGCAGATTCTAGATGCTTTCAGGAAGTCCACAAGGTCAAAACGATTTTCATCATCATAATAAAATGTTTTAATTTCTATTTTGGTAAATATTGATAGCTATTCAGAGGTGTCTTGGAGCCAGCTTGAACTGGCTCTTGAGCTGATTGTTAAATTTTCAGTGTGAGCAATAATTTGGGGGGGGCAGGGCAACGAGGGTTAAGTGACTTGCCCAGGGTCACACAGCTAGTCAGTGTCAAGTTTCTGAGGCCAATTTGAACTCAGGTCTTCCTGAACCCGTGGCCCACCTACCTGCCCCCTGTAGGCAATAATTTTTAAGAGTGGGTTGGGGAAAGCTGGGAATGGGGTCCTGAGGCCAAAAATTTGAGAACTACTGATCTAATCCAACATTTTTGTTTTAGAAGTGACAAAGCCATGGCCCAGGAAAGTGAATTGATTTGTCGAAAGCCAGAATTGGAACTCAAATCTTGTGATTCCAAATCACTGCTATGATATACAATAGATAATATGTGAGCACATCAGAGAGGTGCAAAACAAAATACTATGTGAGGTCTGAGGAGAAAAGTTGTTCCCAACCCAGGAAACCAGTTAAGCTTTCCTGGAGGGAGGGGGCTTTCAAATTGTGCTTTAAACGACAGGTAGGAATTTGGAAGGCAAATATGGAAACAAAGGAAATAGGAAATAGTGTGAATTGAGGCACAGAGCATGTTCAGTGGGGAAATAATATACTTTTCATTCCTTTCAAGAACAAAAGAATTTAAATGCAAGAGAACAGCTTGTAGAGAGAACCAGAGGACAATCAGACCATCCAGCTGTCCATGGACAATGGTTTGGGAGCCAGTGAATTAATAGAAAGTTATAACAGTAGTTAGAAGATCCAGGTTCACATTCCAGCCGCATCTAACTCTGTCAGGGAGATGGTAGCAAGTGTCCTAATGCAATATTTGTATTTTGTCATTTTTAACTTTGTTGAAATTATTACTGTTTTGAATTAGATATTCATTTCTTTTTCTGGGAAGTACATATAAATTTTTCTATGTGTTGTTTAGTAATCTGAGATAGTAGTGACTTCTTTAAAAACTTTTTTTCCTTTTATGTACTCATATGTAAACAGTTCATTCTACAAAAAAGAAAATGATTGTATATGAAATGATGAACTTATTTCACTTAGTTTGCCTTTTTAAATATTAAATTCAACATAATAGTACCAAAACTACATCATTTATGTCTCCTTCTGAACTTTCATTTGCTTTCTTTGTATTTTTGTTAATGCTTCATTGATTCTTTTTCTTTCTTTTCTCTTTTTATATAACTAACTCCAACCCTCCCCTTCCTGATAGAATCCCTCCCTTGTGACACTTACTCAGGCAAAACAAAATCCACACATTAGCTATGATTGAAAATGTATGATTAGTTCTCATTGATGTTCTTCATCATTTTTGGAGTTCAATTTTAGAAGATTTTTTTAGCCTTAAATATTTTACACATTTATAAAATACAGGTTCCACATTCCACAAATTCTGGATGAAGAAAGCTGCTGAGAGGGAATATATTTTATAATTTGTATTGCATGATATTATGAATTAACTAGACAATTATTTGGCAAAATGAGTAGAGAAAAGGACAAGTTAGCATCAAAAGCAGCAGGTACCATCATAAATAAGGAGTACCTGACTAGGAATCAAGAGACCTCAGTTCTAGTCCCAGCAGTGACGGGTTTGGTTTTTTTTTTTTGGTGAGGCTACTGGGGTTAAGTGACTTGCCCAGGGTCACACAGCCAGTAAGTATCAAATGTCTGAGGCCGGATTTGAACTCAGGTCCTCCTGAATCCAGGGCCGGTGCTCTATCCATTGTGCCACCTAGCTGCCCTGCAGTGACACTTTTTAGCTGGGTGAGCTTGGATGAATCACTTAAGCTTTCTAAGTCTCGGTATATAATACTATATAATACCTCAGTCTAATAATACTTTCAATGTTATATGGTAAGCAAACAGTGCCAGAATGCAGTGAAATAACTTATATAAGTACTTTGTCATGGTAAAGTGCTATATTCATGTTGAATTTTTCTCATGAGACGTGTGAACCACTAGGAGGGCTCATGTTGGGGGTAAGTGGTTTAGGCCCCTCTGCCTGTGTGATGTGGTTATCCTTCCTTCAAGAGTCTTTTCCATCCAGTCTATGCTATCTGACATGAAATTTTCACCATAAGAAATTCCTCTGGGCATACTTCCAGAAGTTCCCCATGTTAGAAATACCAGTGGAAATATAACACTCATTTTTACTAGCCCTTCATATCTTTATCAAACAATTAGCCATTATCTTACAAAGTATCAGAACTCTGACATAATAAGATCTAAAACAGGTGACTTCTGATGAAGGGAAAAAAAACCCAACAGTTCTAGCTAGACCTAGTATGGGTATTGAGTGAAGCAGGCCCTATACAACCAGAAAGAATTATGCTCTAGTGGAAAGACACTCCTCAAAAGAATGCCAGATCTCCCTCCCGCTAGATTCTGACCCCTGCCTGAGGTAAGACACAACCATACTTATAATCCATCCTGTCTCCCAAAGCTACTACCCCTTATCACCCATCATTTGGGGGGGACACCTTTGTGCTGCTATTGTTTCCCAAGCTATAATCCTACTGCAGAAATCTCCAATATCATTTCCCATAAGAAATTATTACGGCATGTTAAATAGAATTATAGGGTGCTTCATTATAAAAAAGCTGAAATAACCACAAATCCCCCAAACAAGTCTTAAGTAGTTATGGTAATATTAAATTCTGACCAATCCAAGAGTTAAAAAAAGAGTTCCTACCTACTGCATAGTTCAGTTTTTCATTTTTTTAAGATAAATGTTCTTTCGCAAACAAAAAAAATAAATAAAACATAGTAGTAGTTTATGCTCTTTTGATGGGTCACACAATTCGCTTTGCCCTTTGGACCCTTAGGCATTGGAATCTGACCTGCAACTCTAGTTTAAGTACCACCTGGCCTTTTCATTTGCCCTGAACATGAACACTACTATATGTGTTGTCGACCTCAGTTTTCTATTTGAATCACTAGAGCTTAGCACAGTGCTTGGCACATAGACATAGCGCATTCAATAAATACTTTTTCTATTCCATTGCATCTAATATAAACCATACCTGAAAGGAATTTCCTCAACCACATAATTGCAACAATAATAATAACTAGCATATACATATATACATATGTAAGTATATGTGTCTATACACATATACATACACACATACAGAACTGAGAAGGTGCAATAGTGTTTGGGTTTTGGAGGCAGTTGGGGTTAAGTGACTTGCCCAGGGTCACACAGCTAGTTAAGGTGTGAGGTCAAATTTGAACTCAGGTCCTCCTGACTCCAGGGCTGGCAACACTATCTACTGTCACCTAGCTACTCCCACAGTAGTATTATAAGGTTTGCAAAGCAGTTTTACTAGGTTATCTCATTTGATCCTTATAACAACCCAGTAAGGTAGATGTTGATCACTTTAATTCCATCCCACATCAAGAGAGTAACTGATAGGGGCAGCTAGGTGGCACAGTGGATAGAGCACTGACCCTGGAGTCAGGAGTACCTGAGTTCAAATCTGGCCTCAGACACTTAACACTTACTAGCTGTATGACCCTGGGCAAGATACTTAACCCCAATTGCCTCATCAAAAAGAGAGAGAGAGAGAGAGAGAGAGAGAGAGAGAGAGAGAGAGAGAGAGAGAGAAACTGATTCACCCAGATTCACAAAGCTAGTAAAGATCTGAGGCAGAATTTGAACTCGGGTCATCCTATCTTAAAAACCAGCACTCTCCTTAGTATACCACCTAACTGCCTAAGAATTAGCCTTTAGCCTCTGTTTAAGGAATTCTGAAGGAAAGCCACACAGACACACACACAGACACACACACACACCTTCTTTTTCACTTTTGGGTCAATATGATATTTTAAAATGTCTTTGTTAAGGTAATGACCCATTTAAGGTTGTTGATTTAAAACTGAAAGCAACCTCTGAGGCCGTCTAGTCTAATTTCCTTATTCTGTAGTTGAGGAAACTAAATCGCAGAAAGGTTGTGAGTTTTTTTCAATATCACAGACATTCCAGCGAGCCAGGTCTGGACTCCAGGACTCCAAATACAGTGGTTTTTCCTTTATTCAGTAGTCAGACTTCTGACAATTGTCTGGAGCACCTCAGCAAAGCAAGAGAAAAACAGATTTCTAAGCAGAAAGACAATAGTTGTGACAAGCACAGTATTTGTTGCAATGGTAATGGTTATTCACAATTCACATTTATGCAGCAGTATAAGGGTAACAAAGCCCTTTTTGTACAATAACCAGTGAAATGGGTAGCTTCACAATGTCAAACAAGACTTAGCCCTTTAAGCAGAGTGCATGGACTTGGAATTATGTGTAAAAGTATGGTTACCAGTTTAATATGCTTGATTAATTTGAATTCCTAATCAGCAATATGGAGGAAGCAAGGAAAATACTGCTGGAGGCAGACAGTAACATCAATAAGAAGAAATTTAAAAAAAATAAGAGATAGATGGTGGCAAGTAAGAGAGGAAATAACATTGCAAAAGCACACCAGTTTGGGGTCATTTCATGTATTGAAAAGTAGTCCTAAGTAGCTCCAGAGGCCACAAAGGCATTACTGTATTTACCATACTATACAACAATGGATGCTCCTAAGAAGATGGTAAATCATCAAGAATAGGTTAAATTGTGATTGGGATACTAAAAAAAATCTTTATGAAAGTCTTTCTTTAAGGCCTTATCAGGTTATGGAAAAGACCCTGTTTTTTAAAAAAATCTAAGGCGGCAAGAGTGCAGAATGACAGGTCTAACCAAGCTTAAAATGCTTCTTTTCTGGATCAAGTTATGTCCTGTGCATCTTTCTGCCCTGAGAAAAGCAGCCTGGCAGAGGTCAGAAAGACTCATCCCCATGCTTGCTACGAGGTGATGAATATTTTCAGCCTCAGCAACTCTTGAAGACTAGCTACAAAATTATGGATGGGCCATGATCTGTATTTAGTGGAGGGAGTGCCCCTGCTGATAAAATTATATATCTTTGGAGTATGACAAGGCAAGGAGGCTTGTGATGTCATTTTAGAAATAGTATTAACCGGGGCAGCACAGAACACCGGCCCTGGATTCAGGAGGACCTGAGTTCAAATCTGGCCTCAGACACTTGACACTTACTAGCTGTGTGACCCTGGACAAGTCACTTAACCCCCATTGCCCCACCAAAAAAAAAAAAAAAGAAATAGTATTAACCAACATGGTTCCCATTTAAATCACAGAATCATAGATCTACAGATGGGCACCTCAAAGTTCCTTTAAATCTCAACTGAAATCCCATCTTGTACTGGAAGCCTTCCCCTTTAAATGATTACTTCCTGTATATTGATTGCTTTGTATATGTTTGTTTGCATGTTGTCCCAACCATTAGATTATAAACTCCTTGAGGGCAGGGACTGTTTTTTGCCTCTTTTTGTATCCCATGCACTTAGCAAAGTACTTGGCACATAGTAGGTGCTTAATAAATGTTCATCATTTGATTGATTGCTCTAGCCTGACCTTTGGATGAAGATGAAGATGATAGATACAAATGAGGAAACAGAGGCCCAGGTCCTTTGACTCCAGGGCCTACTTTTCAATGGATTTGAGGAAATTTGTATACCATCATGTGAAAGGGTAAATTGTCATTTTGATCTGTTTACAAATGCATCGCTTTGCTCAAAGATGCCCCTTTTGTCATTTCTGTTTAAGGTCGCTTGGTAGGCGCACTGGATGCAGTCCTGGATTCCAATGCACGTGTTGCCCCTTTTCGAATTTTGCTACAAGTTCCTGGATCACAGGTTTACTCTCCCATAGCATGTGGTGAGTTATTGAATGGATCAGAAGTTTACTGGGCCATAGCCATTGGTGAGTTACATACCAAAAATAAATTACAAAAGCTAATGTCTGAGCATGCTAAGTATGCATGTCCAAGAAGCTAAAGGTAACCCCCTTTTAGAAACTGATTAATGGGTATAAGCATATTGGCTGGATTTTTTGAGGGCGGGGGTGACTTTTGTGTGCTTTAACCATCAAAATATCTACAAGCCATAACTCAGGGGCATCTTAGCTTTGCTTAATGGTTCTTAGGCGTGTTGCATTTCATTGGTTCAATGAGCTTGTCTAGAGTGTCTGAGTAGGATGTAAGATGTTTGCTATCCTAACCCTATTTTATACTCACTTGTGTGTATACACTTATTTTTTTAAAATAAAAGTATTTTATTATTTTCCAGTTACATGTAGAGATAGTTTTTCAGCATTTGTTTATATAAGATTTTCAATTTCAAATTTTTCTCCCTACCTCCCCTCCCCCCTCCCCTAGACAGCAGGTAATCCAATATAGGTTATATGTGTGTGTGTGTCTGTGTACACACACACATTGTGTATAGACTTATAAATTTCTTTGGCATAGGAAGAGATTTCTTTTAGTTCTCCCCAATTCCAAAGCAGACCTTGATATTGTTTTGCACTGGACTTCCACAATTTTACTGAACCATTTGATGTGGTGTCTCTGGGAATGATTGGCAATCATTTCATAGTAATTCCTTTCAGAGCAGTATGTCTCAAAAAACATTTGCAGAGGCAAAAGATAAATTCCTTGAGGTCAAAGATTATTTTTGTTTTGTTTTGCCTTTGTATTCTCTGTGCCTTGCACACAGGAGGTGCTTAATAAATGAATGCCAGATTGAATTGAATTTTCTGGTGCAATTCTTGATTTATGTGGTGGTATAAAGTAGCTAAGAATGGAGAGGATCATTATACCCTAGGACCAATGGTGCTGATTAAAATATTGTACTTCCTTCCCCTATTGGTAGGTGACAATATTTTTAAAAACCTATTTCTCAGATTTTATTGTCCCCTGGGCACAATAATAGGAATTATTTGATTCTAGCATTTCAAGCTGCAGGTAAATCATAGGAAGAGAACGAGAAACCAGAAGGAAATGTGGGTGGTAACTAGAGCAGTAGTCTTCAAAGAAGTAAGCAGAACCAGTCTACAATAACAAATATACTGTAAAAACAAATAATTTCAAAAGCTGTAAGAAGTCTGATGAGTGTAATTACCAATTATGATCACAGAAGATTGATGATAAAATATGCTACCAGAGCTTCTACTAACAGAGAGGTGATGGACACATGGGGTGCAGAATGAGACATGTTTTTTGAATGTGATTGATACCAGAATTTATTTTACTTTTTCTTTGCATATTTGTTATAGGAATTTTGTTTTTCTTTTATTTTTCCCAATAGGAACATATGAAAGGGAAGAAAAAATCTATTTTTGTTGTTAAAAAAATAATATTTCAGTTAAAAATTGACGAAGGGGGCAGGCAGCCAGGTGGCACAGTAGATAGCACTGGCCCTGGAATCAGGAGGACCTGAGTTCAAATTTGGCCCCGGACATTTGATACTTATTAGCTGTGTGAATCTAGGCAAGTCACTTAACCCAGATTGCCTTACAAAACAAACAAACAGAAACAGAACAGGGGATATATCTCTATCCATACACATATACACATTTATTGTTGTTTGGTTGTTTTTCAGTCATGTCTGACTCTATGTGACCCCATATGGGGTTTTCTCAACAAAGACACTGGAGTAGTTTGCCATTTCCTTCTCCAGCTCGTTTTACAGATGAGGAAACTGAGGCAAACAGCATGAAATGACTTGCCCAGGGTAACACAGCTAATAAATGCCTGAGTCTAGATTTGAGCACAGGAAGTAGATGTCCCTGATTCCAGACCTGGCACTCTATCCACTGCAACACCTAGCTCTGTGTGTGTACATATATATGTGTGTGTGTGTGTGTGTATGTGTGTGCACAAATGTGTGTACATATGTATGTGTATATATGCATTGCCAAACACACATATGGATATCTTAATTCAGAATTAAATTCTAGCTCTACCATTTAGTAGTAGAGGGCAATTGTCTTTTTCAACCCTGCAACTTGCAAAGGCAAAGACAGAAATCTTTTTTGTTTGTTTGTTTGTTTGTTTGTTTGGCAGGGGCAATGAGGGTTAAGTGACTTGCCCAAGGTCACACAGCTAGTAAGTGTCAAGTGTCTGAGACTGGATTTGAACTCAGGTCCTCCTGAATCCAGGGCTGGTGCTTTATCCACTGCACCACCTAGCTGGCCCCCGGAAATCTTTTTTTGTTGTTGTTTTATTTTGTTTGGATTTTCCCCCCAGGATATCAGGGTTAAGTGACTTGCCCAGGGTCACATCAAAAATCTTTTTGAAAGGAATGTTTCCCCAATTTTATACTCATCTGGAATGGACGTGACTGGAGTCAAGATAGATTATGAATGACAAGCCAACAAGCCTATTAGAATTCATGGAAAACTTGAGCAAATTATCAAAATTCCTTGTCCCTTAGGTTTCTCATCTCTAAAAGGAAAGAGTTGACAAGGTTACTCTGAGGTCCCTTTTAGCTCCAAATCTATGAGCATGTATCATCCTGTGTGCAGAAACTTATTTAGTAGTCCTCTGTACAGTTTGTGAGCATGTATACATATATGTACATGTGTGTTATATGTATATGTGTACACACACATCTATACACAAATATATATCTAGATATAGGTACACATACATGTTTTATATATGTATATACACATACAAACACACATGTACACCTATACATAGATATATACGTATTTAGTCAAATTTGATGGCCTCCAAGGTCCCTTCTAATTCTACGTCTGTGAGCCCATGATGATATTCCATATAAATATATGTACATTTATATTTATACAAAACAGGTATATCTAAGTATACAAATACACCAATGTATATTTATATACACATGCATACATATATACATGCATGCTTGTGTAGGAACTGGACCTGTGATTTCATTAGTATAAGGAACTCCAGGATGAGAAAACTCCCGTAACCAAGGCAGGTCTCTGAGTGTATAGTCTTGGAGAACTGTCTTGAGCACTGGGAGATGAAGTGATTTGCCTGGGGTATTCATGCATGCATGTATGTGTGTATGCATGTATGTGTGTATGTGTGTATGTATGTATGTATGCATGCATCCATCTAGCTACTTAATCTGTCTAATCTATGGAGACATCCAGGTAGGGAGCTGGCTTCCAAGACAAGAAGACCAGGGTCCAAGTCCTATCTCTGACACACACTGGTTAGGTGGTTCTGGGCAGGTTATTTAACCTCTCAGGGCTCTAGGCAACTGTCTAAAATGATAAAGTTGTGGGAGGGGCAGCTAGGTGGCACAGTAGATAGAGCACCAGCCCTGGAATCAGGAGGATCTGAGTTCAAATCCTGCCTCAGACACTTGACACTAGCTTTGTGACCCTGGGCAAGTCACTTAACCCCAATTGCCTCACCCCCCCAAAAAAATTTTTAGTTGTGGGGAGGTACCTACCTGCCCCAGTGATGTCATAGATGTCAGTCCTAACCCCTGCCTATCTGTGTAGATAGATATCTATCCCTCCATCTATCTTTCTATCTCTACCCACAAATAAGAACTCTATAGCCCTGAGCCAGTTGAGTGAATTATTTACCATTTTCGATTGTCTTTGAAATTGCTCCCCTCCATTAGTGCAGAGATTGAGACTGGATTGTATTACTTCTACCTTTCTTGAATACAAGAGAAGGGGAAAGGGAGGGAAGAGGGGAGAAAGGAAGAGATTGAGTTTATGAGCCTGTGTATGTGTTGGTGTGTAAGTGTGTTGCTAGATTCTGGATTCCATCAGAGAAGAGTAATTCTATCATTTCTGTGTTTCATGTTATCCTAGTTGTTGTCAGCCTACAAGTATATCGGAAGTTGAATAAATCGGAAAAGTCTTCAAAACTTCATATATCACCTTTTCTTTGCCTTTCTCCTGGGCCCCAAGTGCTTTATATTTACTGGATTTGGGTTTTTGTTTGTTTGTTTTTTTGAGGCAGTTGGGGTTAAGTGACTTGCCCAGGGTCACACAGCTAGTAATTACTAGTGTCTTAGGCTGCATTTGAACTCCTGAATCCAGGGCTGGTGCTCTATCCACTGCCCCACCTAGCTGCCCTGGATTTGGGTTTTTAACAAATGTTATGTTATTAATACAACATTAATATATTATCAGTATCAGTCAGTTTAAGTTCTGGTACGCTCTGGTCCATTTTCTAAGACAGCTCTCTTGATGTACCTGATAAAATAGAGAGAGAGAGCAGAGTCCAGAGGAGCATGGCACCATGGCAGAGGTCATGAACTTTTTTTTTTGGTGGGGCAATGAGGGTTAAGTGACTTGCCCAAGGTCACACAGCTAGTAAGTGTCAAGGGTCTGAGGCTGGATTTGAACTCATGTCCTCCTGAATCTAAGGCCAGGGCTTTATCCACTGCACCACCTAGCTGCCCTCTGTAACGAACTTTTCATGGAAGCCCTGGCCCACCGTCCTTTTCCTGCCTGTGTGTATACCCCCTTTTCCACTGTACACCTCTAATGTCGAGGAACGAGGTTGATATTAAAATAGGGATGAGCAGTGTTATTAAGAAAGCTGAGAGAAAGCAAGAACACGCCTAGAGGGAAGAACAAAAACCCTTCATATTCAGAATTGCCATGGAAGAGAGAGCACAGCACAGGTGATACAGACATACAACACTGTTTGTGGTCCTCCCTCACTTGTATCTATTCCCTGAATCTGTTTGTAGCCTTCAGGGAAATTTTGTTGGGGAAACCGTGGGTACAAACTTGCATATCACAAGACCACATTGGCAAAGGCAGGATTAATATGTTTTCATGGACTTGGGTCACGTAGTGGAAAGAACATCAGATTTGGCATCAGACAACTTAGAATCTAACCCTGATTCTACTACCTGTGAAATTATCAGCAAATTACTTAATATCTCTCTGGTCGTCAGTTTCTTCATCTTTAAAATAAAGAAGTTGGACTGAATAACATCTGAGGTCCCTTTAGTTCTGAATCTATGATCCTGTCATCTTATGTATAGAAACTTACCACGCTTCCAATTCTCTCTCTTACTCTTACCTTATTTCTTGACCTTCCCCATGACTAACAGTTTCTTATTTCCTTAATTGTTGTTTGCTTCCTCATTAAAAGAGGAAATGATCTAGTGTGGATCACACTTGGGGATGGACTCTGGGCTGGTGTATCTACCCTGTGCCAAAGTCATGAAGGCAATGCCAGCTTGATAATTTTTTCAGATACAGAACTCACTGTACAATCAATTCAAAGAAACTGCAGGGAGGTTGGCTAGCAAGATATAAGTGAGAGGGGTAAACACTTTGTCTAAGGTCACAGAGTATGTGTTGTCATGCATATTTTCAGTTCTTCATGATTTCCTTAGGACAATTTTTTTTTGGCTGAAATTTTCCATGTGGCGGGTAAGAGGGGGGGAGATCCAAACTGAGAAAAATATTATCAGGAAGCTACGCCCTGGACTTAATTTCCATTTTGGTATTACTGAGCACATTAAATAAGCACTTTTGGCCTCAAATAATGAAACTGGTATAAGTCAAGGCTCATGGAGGACTCCCGTGAGTGTTTCTCAAAATTGCTTCTAAAATATTATAAATTCTATATCTTAAAATAACCCATTTTAAAGGGTCATTTTCTCTCTTCCTATGCCCCTCCCTCTTTTCTTACCTTCCTTTCCTGCATAGAGTCATAGCTTTTCAGCTGGAAGAGACACCAAAAAACATCATGGAAAACTTTGTTCAGTTTTAGGCAAATCATTTAGACTCTATGAGCCTTACTTAATTTCTTCTATAAAATGAGATAATCATCTTTGTATAATGTTGTTATAAACATAAAATGAGAGATAACATGAATTAATTTACTACATAAGCCTAAATATAGGAATAGTTGAGGTGAAGAAAATGGGCGTATGGGCATTGACACAAAAACAATATATAGAAACATTGTTTAATCTGATCTTTGTAATATTACCGCGAGGTAGGTAATGCAAGATGGGGAGAAGGTGATAATTCCATTTTGCAGATTGAGAAAGTGATGCTTATGCTGCTTAAGTGATTTCCTTCATAGTTGTGTGATAAGTGGCAGTGTTAGCATGTGAACCCAAACTAGCCTGAAAGGGTTTTTTAAAAACCTAACTTATTCCCATTGGAGCCACTTATACAGAATCATAGAACTGAAAGTTGGAAGGAACCTCAGAGTCTATGTAGTTAAACCCTGACCTGAAAAGGAATCTCTACTATAACACATTTGACAAGTGGCCATTTGGCCTCTCCTTGAAGAACTCTAAGGAAAGGGAAACCAGTGCCTCTTCAGGCAGTTTTACTCTACTTTTGGATGGCTCTAATTGTCAGATAATTTTCCTGAGCCTTATGGGTTCTTGTTTAATAGGATTGTTGGACTGGCATATCAGAAAATTCTGTAGATATGGTATATCTTTTGTTGTTGTTCTGTCATTTCAGTTGTGTCTGACTCTTTGTGACTCCATTTGGACTTTTCTTGGCAAAGATACTGGAGTAGTTTGCTATTTACTTCTCCAGCTCATTTTACAGAAGAGGAAACTGAGGCAAACAGGCTGAAATGACTTGCCCAGGGTCACACAGTTATTAAGTGTCTGAAGCCAGATGTGAACTCAGGTCCTCCTGACTCCAGGCCTGATGCTCCATCCACTGTGCCACCTAGCTATATACCAATAGTATACTTAGATTTCTGCAGAGCATTTGGCACAGTTTCTCATATTATGCTGGTGGGTAATAATAACAACAATATGCTGCCATTCTCTGCCCAAGCTAGTATCTTTAAGTTACTTTTGACTTTTCTCTCTCCCACACATTCTTTCAGTTGCCCAATTCTATAGTTTTTCTACCTCCCTAATCTTTCTTGTACCTGGCCTTTCCTTTCCATCTGCCACCCCCTCATTTCTTCTTGCCCAAGAAAATTTTATATAGGTATATAAAATAGGTATACAAATTAAACATTTACTGTCATATTTTTGTGACCCCCACATTTAGTTATATTACCCCATGTGGGGTCACAACCCACAGTTTAAGAAGCTTTGACCTAGATGACTTTAATAACCTCCTGACTGATTTTTTCTGTCTTCAGACTATCCTTTTTCTAACTGATCATTTATATCAGTGGTATCAAACTCAAATAGAAGTTGGGGCTACTGTCTGTAAGGATCCCAGGGGGCCACGTGTTGACTTAGAAAACCACATCCTATTTCTAGCTATGCTTTATTATATTATTTACTTTATTAAATATTTCCCAATTACATTTTGATCTGGTTCTGCTTCACTGGGGAGTGTTGCTGCCCATATGTGACACCTCTGATTTTTGCTGTTGCCCAAGCAATCTTCCTAGTGTATTACTGTGATGATTTTATTTTTCTAATCAGAAATTTTCAGTGATTTTTCACTGCCTAATTAATGGCCATGTCACTCATGGCTTTCCATAATTTGTCTCCAACCTATCCATGCAGTGTATTATGAGTGCTGGCAATACAAGAGTGCTCTCTAGTCTTATTCTTTTATCTTCTCTGTGTATTTGTTCATATAGCTCTCCCCCTGCTCAATGACTAGAATTGACTTATCCCCATCACAGTCTTCATCTATTGGTGACCTTTTCTGCCTCTATTTTTGCATCTCAGTGCCTGGCACTTTTGTGTAGTGAGAGCTTAATATAGCTGTTGAATTTTCTTCATTCAATGTACATTCATTATGCACCTACTGTGTACACAATATTTTGTTAGGTGCTAGGGGAGATAAAAAGTTTGGATAAGTTCCTCTGCCCTCTTCTGTTAGGGCTATTAGAACGCAAACAAATACTAATGATGCACATAAGTTGCAAAAGACACCATGTAATAGTAGATAAAGCAGTGGCCTCAGTGTCAGGAAGACGTGGATTCTGTCATTCCTCTGTGGTCCAACACAAGTCACTCGACCTATCAGTGCCCCTGTGACAGTTTCAGATCTGGGGGGCTGCTAGAACAGGTTCAGCACTGCTACAGGTAAGATGTTAAGTAAAAAAGACACAGAGACATTGGATGGGATTGGAAGGGCCCCATGCACTCAGGTGGAAGCAAAAGGCAAAGTTTATTCGGACAGTATGACATATTTATACTTGACGTGAGCAAAAGGAATGTCTTTGTTTGAAGTTCACGCCAAAAGAATAGGATGAGGGGATTGGATCATAGACCTTGGGCCATGTCAGCCTTATCTATGATGAGGAGCATGTTTCTGTCCTTTGAAGTTTCCTTGGTGCCTATGCAAATGTATCATCCTTGGTGCCCAGCAAATGCATCTTCATCCAGAAAGGATCATTGTGGTTTACAGCCCTCTTATTAAGGGCTAACTAAGAATCAGCACATATTTTCTGGAAGGGGGTGGGGGAGCCCTGTCTGTGAGCTTTGCTCAAACAGTGAAAGGGGAACTTCGTTAGCCCCTAACACCCCAGGTCTGTAAGTTACAGAAAAAGTGATGATCTGCATGAGTGGGGACATGAAATCAGTGCAAATGAAATCAGTCCAAAAACAAAAAACAGTTCCAAACCAAGTACAATGCACAGCGTGAGGAAGAAGGCCACATCTGCCTGGGAGGATTGGGCAATGCTTTATGGGGCAGATGGCATTCATGTTGGGCTCTAAATAAAGCGGATTAGAAGGAATTCAATAGAAGATGAGGCAAAGGAGGTATATTTTTAAAAAACAGCATAAGCAATGGCCCTGGGGTTCAAGAGTGAAGAGGGTGTGGGGAGTGGGCAGAAAGTAGGATAGTTTGTATACCAACTAGACTATGGAGAGTAGGGGGTTCCTTAAATACAGGGGTCAGTGCACTTGTTTTTTCTTGTTTTTTTTTCCATAATTGTACTTGAATGGGTTTCCTTTGCTGTCAGTCAATAACCAGTAAACATTCATTGAGTACCTATTGTGTGCCAGGTACTGCACTGCATTAGACATACAAAGAAAGACAAAAGGTACTCCCTGCCCTCTAGGAACTAACAATCTAATGAAGGAGAGAATCCTGTGAATTTTATTTTAATGCATTTAAAGACATTATCAGCAACTGAGTGGCACAGTAGATAGAGTGCTGGGGTCTGGAGTCAGGAAAACTTATCTTCCTGAGTTCAAATCTGGCCTCAGACACTTAGTAGCTGTATGACCCTGGGTAAGTCACATAACTCTCTGCCTCAGTTCCTGATCTGTAAAATGAGCTGGAGAAGGAAATGGCAAATCATTTTGCCAATAAAACCCCAAATGATGTCAAGAAGAGTCAGGTGCAACTGAAATGACTCAACAATGAGAACAAGAAGACATTATTCGGAGAAGTACTCTATAGGATTTTATAGATTGTGAAAGAGGGCTACCACACATGAAAAAGTTAAGAATTCCTGATGTGGAGGGAAATGGTTTGAGAAGAGAAAAAAGGGCAAAGAGTGATTTAGAGAACTTTAGATGCCAAGTAAAGAAAGGAGTTGGAACTTTATTTTGTAGGCTGTGAATCCCCTGACAATATTTGGTAGAAGAATGACATGACCAGACTAAATTTATCAGAAGAATTAGTTATGGTAGTCATATGAGTTTAATATAAGCATCAGCATGGGGAAAGTCATAACCTCTCAGAATTTCAGTTCCCTACTTTGTAAAATGAAGGGGTTTGGTTACGTTGAGGGTTAGTAGTGAATAAATTTCAAAAGCATTTATTAAACACTTACTATGTACTAAAATCTTTGTGCTAAGTGCTGGAGATACAAATAAAAAAGTTGGGCCCTGCTCTCAAGGAGCTCACATTCTAATAGGGGAGACAAGACCACTGGGAAGTTTCAGCTGCAAGTCAGATAGAAATGTCCTATGATCCTTAGGGTGCAAATGGCAAAGCAGATGGGAATACTTTGTCATTAATTTCCTTTTCAAATCATGCGATTTTAGATCATATCAGTGGTGAATCTGGATTCAGAAACTGAATAACCCTACTACCTTCATGACCTTGGGGAAGTTACTTAACATCTCTTCACCTCATTTTTCTCATCTATAAAAGAAGGGGGGTGGATCCATGGCATCATAGATTTTGAGATTGAAGAGACCTTAGATACCACATAGTCTGACTGTCTTATTTTACACATGAGGAAACTGAGGTCCAAATATATAAAATAATTTGCCCAAGGTCACACAGGAGTAAGCAGCAAGCTTCCCGGCATTTGAACCCAGGTCCTTTGATTCCAAATGCAAAGTTTTTTGTATATCATAATCCTGCCTTCCCAAAATTCCAGGGCATTTTCAGCTCTAATATTCTATGATACTGCAACTCTTTACAGTAGAGGTTCTACTAGATATATGAATTGCTTGGGACTGGAAGTATAATTGATAATATCTTAGTTTGCAAAGGTACTTTTACATACAGGATCTCATGTGATCCTTACAACAACCCAGTGAGGTAGATATTACTGTTATCCTCATTTTATTGTTGTTATCAGTCATTTTTTTCCATCATATCCAACTCTTTGTGACCCCATTTGGGGTTTTCCCCACAAAGATCCTGGAGTGGTTTGCCATTTCCTTCTCCACCTCATGTTGCAGATGAGGAAAACTGAAGCAAACAGGGTTGTGACTTGCTCAGTCACACAGCTACTAAGTGTCTAAGACAGGATTTGAACTCAAGAAGATGAGTCATCCTGATTTCAGGCCTGGCGATCTGTCCACTGCACCATGATGAGGAAATGAAAATTTAAAGAGATTAAGTAATTTGCTTTTGGTCCAACAATTAGTAAGAGTCAGAGGCAGGATTTAAACATGGTTCTTTCTTAACTCCAAATTCAGAAGTTTTTTGATATAAAGTGCTACCTCCCTAGGTTTTGTTGGAAACCATTATCATCAGTGTAGATATTATGCTTTAAACTTTGTAAGGCATTTTATACACACACACACACACACACACACACACACACACACACACACACACTCACAGAGGGAGACAGACAGACAGACAGAGACAGTGAGCCATCAATCTCTTTCAATCCTTACACAATAACCCTGGAGTATAATTTTACAGAGGAGAAAATGAATGTGAGAGAAACTAAATGTCTTGTCCAGGGTCCTAGAGTATAAGGTATGATTTGGATCTAGGGCATTTTTATTCCAAATCTAGCACCTTATCAAGTAATGTCATAGTATCTTTCTTAAAATGGAGATCCAAATAGGTGAATTTCATCTTTCTTGAGATAAAAAGTAAGCAAATATTAAGAACAAAATATTAAGAACAAAATTCCCTATTAAGTTAAAAATACTTAATAGGGGCAGCTAGGTGGTGCAGTGGATAGAGCACCGACCCTGGAGTCAGGAGTACCTGAGTTCAAATCCGGCCTCAGACACTTAACACTTACTAGCTGTGTGACCCTGGGCAAGTCACTTAACCCCAATTGCCTCACTTAAAAAAAAAATTAAAAAATAAATACTTAATAAAAGCAAATGTCTTCTCCCCCACACCCCAAAAGGGTCACTGATGTTGGATTTGGTCGAATCTTTCCACTCTTTGAAAATGTTTATAGTAACTTATGAATAAATACTTAATGTGTTGGATTATAACTAGATTTTTTAATGTATGAGGTTTGTTTGCCTTTTTTTTAATGAGGGTGTTTAGATTGGATAGGAAGAGAAGCAAGAAGGTTGTCAAGGATTTGAAAGTGTACCTGTTTTAACCTGATTGCTTATGCTATACAGTCGGATCACATGACTCTAAATGGATTTCAACCAAGGTCCATGTAGGGACTTTTAAAACTAGTTCCCTGAAATTCTAGGTCTGGCTATAAGGGTATGTGTTTTCCTGGCAGTGGCCATTACAAAGCTATAATTTTCACTTAGTCATCTGTGTTAATACCAGCTAGAAAGTGTTATTAATTGGTTGAATGTGTCAGGCAAAGATCAGATTGATCTGAAAGCTCCAAAATATTTTTCCCCAGCTTTCCCTCAAAGATTTCTGTACTTAAGATGCCTGTTAGGTGGAATAGGGTTCTTCTTGGCATATTAACATGATAGCTCCTTTTTTCATCCTCACTGTGTCACAATTCAAACTTGCATGTGATTAAATGGCAGATCTTTGCTCCAGTGCCATCTTCTTGGTGAAGAAAAGAACTGGTAAAACAGCACTTGAAATGAGACTGCACAGATTAAATTCTGTGTGCTGAAAACTGTTTGGAGAGACATTTCTTTTACCATTGTTTGTTTGTAAAAGGTTACTTCCTCAGACTCTTATCCTCTCTACTAATACAGAAGTCCAGACCTGTCTAGTTTCAGTGTAATTTTCCAGAGTTTATAATGACATGGTTCTATCAAAACGTACCCCCACTGTTCCCTTTTTTAAAAAACTGATTTGATCTTACTGAATCCAAACCAGGATATTTACCCACTGAGCACTAGGCAAGATTTCTTTCTGACACAGCTCATCTCTTGAAGTAGCAAGCAAATAATGACTAGGAAAGTAACATGGGGCATACTGAGAGAGAAATGCCATGATGTTTATGGATTAAACCCCCTAGCACTTTTATAGAAAACACAAAAGTTGAATTGTTCCTTTCTTTTCTGTATTCTCTATATTACTATATTTTTTAAATACAGATGAATTCAAGCCAAATAATCCACTGGGACTTAATGACAATAGTGTCAGCTTTGCCAAGACCAGTTGATTAAGGTGTCATTAGAAAGAGCTCTTTGCAGTGGTCAGTCCCTTAAACCAATCAGCACTGTTTCCAGCCACACTGTGTATACTAAGTGGTTAGCCATTGAAAGCGGCTGGGGGTAGGAGGTGGGGGGGGGGGGTAGAATGACCTCCTATTTCCCTTACAGCTAGAATAACCTTGTATTTCCCTTACAGGCATGGCAAAGAATCACTTAGAAATCCTAGAACAGTAATTTTCTCTGTGTGTGTGTGTGTGTGTGTGTGTGTGTTTTAAAACTTCCATTATGTTTGAAAGTCTCCTAGAAGTGCTTTGTATGATATGCATTTTTTAAAATATTTAAACAAATTTTATTTTGAGGTTTGTTTTTAAATAGATTTTGCATCATCCTTCAAGTGATCAGAGGCACCTGATGGTGCTGAAAAGTACTGAAAAGAACGAGTAACCCTGGATCTGGAGCCACTTTTGGCTTTCAGACAGTCTTCACTCCTACTTGACTTTTGACTGCTTTGCTGCATTTGTTCCCTTTGGGTCCAGGTTTCTCCATAGATAGGCCCTGAGAAGGAAAGGGTACCTGCTTCAGATCTCCAGAAATTTACCTCATTTCTAGAGGAATTAGTTCTTCAAATTTTTGAACAAATGCCATTTGGAAAAAAAGAGACTTGAGATGGCTGTGTGTCTTCTGGGAAATTAACATAAATCATTAAGTGATAGCATTTACAGTTAGGTTTTCTTAGCCTTTAAAGTTTGTGGGTTTGTAGCTAAGCCACCTTTTAATTCATTCCTGTAGCTCCATCTCATTCCCCATTTCTCCATAAAGTTGAAAGTGCATTCGGGATATAATTACCCTTCAGTTTTACAGACCAATTGAGGTAGAAGGGGAAAAAGATAAGGAAGGGAAAGAAAGGCATCTGAAGAGGGATTAGAAGAGTGAGTACTGATACAATTCATTCTTCTCTTTTGCAGAGAAGTGGAGGACAATGGTAGCTAGAAGGTGCAGTGGATAGAGAACCAGACCTAACGTCAGAAAGATCTGAGTTCAAATCCAGGCTCAGGCATCTTCTAGCTCTGTGATCCTGGGCAAGTCACTTAAACTGTGTGTGCCTCAATTTCCTTATCTGTAAACTTGAGATAATAATGGCACTTACTTCTCAGGGTAGTTGTGAGGATTAAATGAGGTAATAACTATAAAGCCCTTAGCACAGTGCTAGCACATAGTAAACTGTATATAAATGTGAGCTGCTGTTGTTGTTGTATATACAAGGTTGCCTAAAATGATCAGATGTGGTCATTGTATTGGTTGTTTTTTTTTGGGGGGGGGGGGTGCTTAACTTTTTTTTCTTTTGTAACAAAGAAGTATTTAATTCTGAGGCACTTGGAAGGAGAGGTATATATAAATAAATGACTAATGTAAAAAACAAAAGGTATCAATAAAATCTATTTTAAATTATTTAGTCTTTTATATTGATAAGAACAAAGTAGATTCTACTTTTAAAAGAATTGGTCATTTCTAAGTTGGAAGCAACCCAAATCTAATAGGTACTCAGTAAATGTTTGTTGAATGGATTGATTGAAATGTGGGAATTATGTGGGTAAACATTTTTAGTTATTTTCTCACAACACGTGCACTTCAGAAATGCACAAAGGATGAAAATCTTTAGGTAAGTATGGCATTAGCATGCTGAAATTCTGTGTGATCTTGGAAAGATTACTTTGGTTTTAGAGCTTAGGTGTTATTTCTGAAAAATAGAACTTTGGTATATATACTGTTGAGATTGATTTCAACACTTCTCCTTAGTTTTACGTCATTGACTATAGTTCCATCTTTCTTAAATTACTACATGTAAGGCTAAGCTTACATATGATATTGAAGTGTGTTTAAAATGTTGGGACCTTAAATAATGCTTCTATTCAAATGGCTGCATGTTGCCTTAGACCTAGTATTTGCACAGTAGTAGATTGAAAAGCCTGACTTTTGACTGCCTGCTTTGTAATTTTAAACAGTCTGACTTATTCAATCTGCTTACAGACTATTCAGTTTCATGGTACGTTTAGGCATTTTGGTTGCTAAGAGAAAACACATAATTTGTTTTATTGGCGGAGGAAAACAGTTTCTCTTTAACCTAAGAGTACAACTCTGTGTGACTTGTGTTCCTGTTCAAGTTAGAACTCTAGACAGGGATATTTCACTTATTTCACTTCCTGAAATATCTCCAGGGAATATAGGTGTATTTCACAGTATAATGGGCTACTTCAAACTACCGTTTTTTATGGTCCAACAACTTGAAATAGATGAAATAGAAAATTTCATGGCCAGTTTGTCAATATAGAATGACTGATCAAGGTGACCTCTATTACTTATTTATTGGCTGGCATTCATTCACACCTTGTAGATGCCATCTTCCATAAGTCTAACTGAGTTTTCTGGGGTGTTTTTTCCAGTTTTTGAGAGTTCATAAATTGACTACAGTGCTTTTATCCTCGGAATCTGAAACTTAGTGCTGGACTAGGGATTTAGGGGGAGGGCAAGTCTCTTTCTACAACACAAAAGATGATACAAAAATATCAACATTTTGCTAATTGGATTTCCAATTAGTTCTAATCTAAAGTCTTTATATAACTTTTTATTTTAGATTTTCCTGTATTGAAAACTGATAGCATAACTATCTTTGAAAGTAATTTCTTCATAATCTATTTCAATAATAGAACTTAAATTTTTAAAATCCGTTTAGAATGTTTTGAATAGCCAATTAAAGGAAGAACAGAAAAAAATTCAACTGCTTTGATTATTTTTTATTCAAGGAGGAATGGAAATAAAAAGAGGGAACTTAAGGGCCCTAGATTTGTGTTCCCTAATGACTAGCATGGTGTATTGCATCTAGTTGTTATTGTTATTGAGTTGTTTTTCAGTCATGTCTGACTCTTAGTGACCCCATTTGGAGTTTCCTTGGTAAAGATACTGGAGTGGTTTGCCATTTCCTTCTCCAGCTCATTTTACAGGAGAGGAAACTGAGGCAAACAGGGTGAAGTGACTTGCCCAGGATCACATAGCTAGTAAATATCTAGTAGTATCTAGTAGCCAGATTTGAACTCAGGAAGGATGAGTCTTCCTGACTCCAGACCTGGCACTCTATTGCATCATCAAGCTGCCCTTGCACATAGTAAGTATTTTCTTTTCAGTCTGGTTTTGTGGATCTACATCCTGCCCTTAAACCTGAGTATACCCAAAGGCCCTCTTCTCTCTCTAACCTCTCAGTCATTTTATCTACTCCCATGAATTCACTTAGCTCTATGCAGAAGATTTCCTGATCCATATATCCCACCCTACTTTCTGTCCTGAGGTCTAGTCCTCCATCTCAGACCACCTATTAGACATTTTTAACTAAATGACCCATAAGCATCTCAAACTCAACATGTTCAAAACAAAACTCATGATCTTTCCCCTTCCAAACTCACGTATCCTCTTCCTAACTTTATCGTATGTGTCCCAGCCTCCCTATTTTTCCTTGATTTCACCCTGCTAAGCCTTAGCCTTGAACCACTCCCACCATTTATTTGTTGCCTTCGCTCCTACACATGTGATGCTGAGTGAAAATGAAGAAAATTACATAACCATTCTGACTGGGTCCACTACAAATTTATGTTATACAGTCTCAACTGGGCCCTCACTACTACTAGGGAATCCTACTATGCCTGCCTTATCAGTTCTCGATTCTACTTTCCATGGCAACTATTCTTAACCTTTTCATTCCTCCTCAAACCTCCCATGGCTCCTTATCAACCCTCCCCTCTCAGCTGCGAGCTTTATCTCATATTTTATAGAAAAAAATGAGGCCATTTGCCCTGAGCTCTCTCGATTCCCTCTTTCCTTATCTCGTCACTCAGGTGCCCTCAGCCACTCTCATATCCTTCACCCCTGTCTCACATGATAAAGTGGGTTTACACCTTCCCAAGTCTAACCCCTCTACATGTTCAAGCAATCCCATTTCATCTTGTCTCTTCTAACAGGTTGTCCCCTCTATTATTCCCACTTTATCCCTTATTTTCAATCTCTCCCTCTCTACTAGCTTATCATTCTCTACTGCCGATAAACATGCCCCCTAGAATCAAATACAAAATCCTCTGTTTAGCAGAGCCATTTAGAACCTAGCCCCCCATTACCTTTGCCATCTCCTTTACTCTGCCTGCCACGCACTCTTTGATCCAGTGGCGCTAGCTTTCTTGCTGTTCCACAAACAAGACTCCATCTCTTGTTTCCAGGCATTTTCTCTGGCTGTACCCTATGTGTGGAAAGTTCTCTCACCTCATTACTACCTCCTAGTTTCCCTGGCTTTTAAATCCCATCTACAAGAAGTCTTTCCCAAGCCCTCTTAATTCTTTCCTGTTTATCCTGTGTACAGCTTGTTTGTACATATCTGTTGGCTTGTTGTGGCTCCCCCTCCCCCCACCTTTGGTTTTGAGCTCCTTAGGGGCAAGAACTGTGTTTTGCTATTTTTTTTTAATATTCCCAGCACTTAGGGCAGTGCCTGAAACATAGAAGGCACTTAATAACTGTTTATTGACTATTATTGACTACTCCATTTAAAACTGTTGTGCTATTTATTGGAGAGGAAAGCTGGGCCTTTAGCAGAGCAGATTTCAAAGGGTTTACAGAAAAGATAGGGGTATGCTATAGGCTAAAATTCTAGAGGGGAAGTCAGCCCAGAAGGATGGGAAGATCTTAAGAATGAAATTCTGAAGACACAAAGAGAAATAACTCCATTTAAAAGGGGAAAGTGTAGTGGTTTAAAAGCAAACTGATGAAGAATCCACAAACTTGGATTTTTAAAAAAGCATGAACAGACATACCAGGAGTAAAGATGGAAGTAAAGCAGATGATGAAGGATGAATATAAAGTAATGGCATAGTCCTGTAGAAAAGAAGCTGGAGAGCTAACTTTCATAATGAGCTCAAGGCTGGTGAGGCATGAAAAGGGTGTTTTTAAGACTATATCAAAGGAAAGAGAAACCTAAGAGATAGTCCTGGTAGTAGATGGGATAATGATAATTAAGAATGGAGAAAAGATGGGGGCCTCTAGGTGGCACAGTGGATAAAGCACTGGCCCTGGATTCAGGAGGACCAGAGTTCAAATCTAGAACCAGACACTTGATACTTACTAGCTATGTGACCTTGGGAAAGTCACTTAACCCTCATTGCCCCGCCCCCCCCCCAAAAGAAGAATGGAGAAAAGATGGAGTTCATTTCTTATTTTGCTTGTCATCTGTGACAAAGAAGATGATCTTTGACCTGGAAAGCACTGAACAAAAATGGCTTAATACAGAATTGATACTGAAAATAAGTATAAGGAAATAGCAATTGATCACTTAGCTTTGTCTTTGTGTTCTCAGTGCCTAACATAGTGCCCATATTAAGCTCCTGGTTTACTTTCAGATTCTTGCTTGGCCTTCTTTATAATTAATAGCCACATGTTTATAAGTCAGCTAGATGGAATTAAGAATACATTATTTCGGGGCAGCTAGATGGCGCAGTGGATAGAACGTGGGCTCTGGATTCAGGAGGACCTGAGTTCAAATCCGGCCTCAGACACTTGACACTTGCTAGCTGTGTGACCCTGGGCAAGTCACTTAACCCCAATTGCCTCAACAACAACAAAAAAATACATTATTTCATTAAATGAAGAAAAAAGTAAGTGGTTAACATGGAGACCAGACCTAAGCTTGATATTATTGTTCTAATGCACAAAGCTAGCCAGTTAAAGATCTCAAAAAAATAGAGGATGGTGCATAGTAAGCCTGAAGTGGTGAAAGGCTAGAAGCTTCACAGTCTTGGTATCCTTTGGTGAACCTGAAAGGATTTAAGAAAAATAGAAGGGTTAGGGGACCTGCAAGAATAAAGGGTTTTGGGGGCAGCTAGATGGAGCAGTGGATAGAGCACCGGCCCTGGAGTCAGGAGTACCTGAGTTCAAATCCGGCCTCAGACACTTAACACTTACTAGCTGTGTGACCCTGGGCAAGTCACTTAACCCTCATTGCCCCCCCCCCCAAAAGAATTTTATATATATATGAGAATCAAGGATTTCCAAGTGCTGAAGAGGAAGGAAACAAGGAAAGGATTGGAGGAGAATGCTAGGATCAGAACTACCCATAACTAGATGGCAGGGCTAGGACTAGAAACAGAAAGAAGTTAGATTTTATCTGCTGAACCAAAAGACAAAGTTTAAAAATCATCCTTAAAACCAAAGAAGCTAAGATTGTCAGGTCCTTAGACCTTGAGAAGGAAAGAAATAGCCGATCAATGACTATAAAGTGCTTCCCAAATAAAGAGCTATATAAATGCTAAGTAAGAAGAGAAGAAAATTGATTTTAGTGGAGAGTAGAAGGACAACCTTTTTTGTAGGATCTTACTTTGTAGCTTGAAAGTCAATATTTAAAACTGGATGCAGTGGACATTCAGAATAGTGTAGAAATTGTATCATTTTCCCTTATTCTCAGTTTTGTTGTTGAGTTGTGTCTGACCTTCTGTGATCTCATTTGGGATTTTCTTGGCAAAAATATTGGAATAGTTTCCGTTTCCTTTTCCAGCTCATTTTAGAGATGAGGGAACTGAGGCAAACAGGGTGAAGTGACTGGTCCAGGGTCACACTAGTAAATATTTGGGGCCAGATTTAAACTCAGGAAGATGAATCTTCCTAACTCCAGTCCTGGCACTTTATCCACTGTACCACCTAGCTGCCTTGAAACACATACACATTCTCATATTCGCTCTCTCTCTTGCTCTCTCTCCCTCCCTCCCCCCCCCCCACATACACAAGTACACATGTATATTCATATGCATTTCTGTTCACATATACCCACATACATGTACCATATTTACATGTGTATGCCTATTTGTGTGTTCATGTGTATGTATAAATGCCAATAAATAACATATGCTACTAATCAGACAGTAGTACAAATGGAGTTTTAAATTATTTTATGGGATAAAGATAGGAAGTAGATCTTTGATTTCATTAGTATAAGCATCTCCTGGTTTAGTAAACTCCCTCTACTAACAAAGGTCAGTGTCTTCTTTGCAGTTTAGAGTTGTCCAGAGCACTGTGTCCAGGGTCACATAGCCAGGGTATGTCAGACTTAAACCCAGGCTTTTCTGACAAGAAGTTAGTTGTCTATCAAATATATTATGCTAATTTACAAAGAATTTCCTGCTGCATTCTGTAAAAATCAACTTAAAAAATATTGGGATACTTTATATAAGGATTAAAAACATCTTCATTCAAATTTATATTTTGGATAAAGACAAAATGCAAATGACATGGCAAAACATGTCTCTTTGCGGAATACAACCGACTTGGTACACAACCAAAGGCATACTATTTTGTTGGTTCTCAAAAAACTTTGGTGGGGGTGGGCGGTGTTTTTTGGCCCCCTAAAGTATCTTTGAAATGTTACTATGTACTCTATTTCCCATTAGGAAAATCTGGCCTTTCTAGCCTAATATAGATTGGCCAGCTTCCTTTGCCAGGTGCCTTGGGAGTGCTTATTACCTCTGAATTTCAGTTATGCTTACTTTGAGATTACTTGGAACCCAATCTAAAGAACTAAAAATACTAAGGTTTTTTTTCTTTAATAAGGGTGTGTTGCTTTGCACTTATAAAGTTATTTCTGTAATTAAATTGTTTAAATTATTATAAATTTTATTTGTTTTCAAATGTGTATAGTAAAACAACTACCACCACCAATTCTTATACATTTTCCTTTGAAATGTTGAGGGCATTATCAGTGAGCCAACTAGCATTTATTAAGTGCTTACTGTATCTCAAGCACTATGGTAAACACAAGAAATGCAATGTAAGGCAAAAATGTGATTCCTCCCCTCCGGGAGTTCACAAGCTCACATTTGTATGTGTGTGTGTGTGTGTGTGTGTGTGTGTGTGTGAGAGAGAGAAAGAGAGAGTGTGTGTGTGTGTGAGAGAGAGAGAGAGCACATGTGTGTGCAAGCATGCACATACATGCGTGGGGGGATGTAAAAATTGAACATAAAAGACAGTGTAAATAGAAGGTAATCTCAGAGGTACACAAGGGGGAGGGGGAAAGGGAGGGAGAAGGAACCAGGAAAGGATTTCAGAAGTTGGAATTAGAGTTGAATGGTAGCCATAGAAGCCAGGACACAGAGATCAATCAGTCAGCTAGCTTTCATTAAGCATGTTAGTATGCATGTTGTGTGTGTATTTATGATGTGTTTGTATATATAGATATGTATATATGTTTTCATACACGTGTATGTATATGTTTGTGCGTATGATGAATTGGGAATGACCTCAGAGGGAATGCAGCCAGTGAAAAGGCATAGCATCTGGAAAATGGAGTGTCACATGCAGGGAACAAGAAGACCAAAATCACTGGATAATACATTACATGGAGGAGAATAAAGTATAAGATGACTAGAAAGGTAGGAAAGGACTAGGTTGTAAAGGGATTTAAATGCCAAATGATTTTATATTTTACATATTAATCCTTGAAGAATAGGGAGCCACTGGTGTTTTTGAGTAAAGGGCGATGATATGTATTCAAATTTAGCATTCCCAATCTCCCCCAAAACTCTAATGAAGTACATATAAGATATACGGGTGTGTGCGTGTGTGTGTGTGTGTGTGTGTGTGTGTGTGTGTGTGTAGTTCAGTTATTTCAGTCATTTCCAACTCTTTGTGACCCCATTTTAGGTTTTTTCTTGGCAAAGTTACTGGAGTTGTCTTCCGTTTCTTTCTCCAGCTCATTTTACAGTTGAGAAACTGAGGCAAATAGGGTTGTGACTTGTCCAGAGTCACACAGCTAGTAAGAGGCCAGATTTGAATTCGGGAAGATGAGTCTTCATGATTCCAGAGCATTCTAGTCACAGTAGACAGACAGTGCAGTCACAGATTTGGGAAATGGAGGGCAGTGTTTAAGGGGAGAGCAAGAGAAGTCTTATACATTATAGAATGAATGGAGAGGGTGTGGGGAGTAAAACCTAAGAAGACTGGAAAGGTAGAAAGGGGGCAGGTTATGAAGGACTTTAAATGGAATCCTAGAGGAGCCACTAGAGGTCATTGAGCATGGTCAGACCTATGCTTTAGAAAATTTGAGCTTGGTGTAAGGAATTTTTTTTTTAAATAGAGCTGTCCCCAAGTGGAATGGGATGCCTCATGAGGTAGAAGTTTTTGCCTGAAGGTAGATGATAACTTGTTAGGGATGTTGCAGAGGAGGATTCGTGTACAGATATTGTTAGACTGGATGACTTCCTAACTCCCTGAGCCTTTGAGTCTGTGTTTAAATAAAGTGTAGCTAGAAGCAATGGAAAACATGGGTTCCACTGCATTTGAAAACATACTTCATCTGTGTATGAGTTGGTTTTTTTATTCTTCACATCTTGTTTCTTATTCCAGGTGCAACTTTAGAAGAGATTAATCAGCATTGGGAGTGGTTAGAACAAAATCTGCTGCATACATTGTCTGTATTTGATAATAAAGAAGATATTGCTAGTTTTGTGAAGGGGAAAATAAAGGTAGGTTTCCTTTCCTTAGCTTTATTCCTGTGGTTTCTTATTTCTATTGCTTCTTCTTTCCTAACATGAATGTTACTGTTACATCTGTAACCAGCATAATTTGAACATACAACATTCCTGGACAAGCATTTACTATAGAGTTACTGTAATTTTGACATAATATACAACAACTTGCTGACTTTCTGTCCCTGCAGAGATTAATAATCCAGTAAGATTGGCTTTAAGTATTGAATGTCTTAATTGCGAATTTGACATTACGCCACTCAGGGTACCTTTCTTATCATTTATTTGATTACAGGACACCCATCCTTCTGCCTTCTAAAAATTCTATAAAATATATATTTGTTTCTAAAATAAATGAATTCAGGGGCGGCTAGGTGGCACAGCGGATAAAAAAAGATTGGGTAGCTAGGTGGCGCAGTGGATAGAGCACCGGCCCTGGACTCAGGAGGACCTGAGTTCAAATCCGTCCTCAGACCCTTGACACTTACTAGCTGTGTGACCCTGGGCAAGTCACTTAACCCTCATTGCCCTGCACAAAACAAAACAAAATAAAATCCATGAATTCATTCAGTCACATTGATGTGAACTTAACTTAGAATAGGGGGAAAGTTTCATGACCCTTCTCTACTTCCACTGAAAGAAAGTGATAGGGGGCAGCTAAGTGGCACAGTGGATAGAGCACTGCTCCTGGAGTCAGGAGGACCTGACTTCAAATCCGGCCTCAGACACTTCATACTTACTAGCTGTGTGACCCTGGGAAAGTCACTTAACCCCAGTTGCCTCACAAAAGAGAAAGAAAAAGAAGAGGAAGGAAGGAAGGGAGAGAGGGAGGAAGGAAGGAAGGAAGGAAGGAAGGAAGGAAGGAAGGAAGGAAGGAAGGAAGGAAGGAAGGAAGGAAGGAAGGAAGGAAGGAAGGAAGGAAGGAAGGAAGGAAGGAAGGGAGGGAGGGAGGGAGGGAGGGAGGGAGGGAGGGAAGAAAGGAATCATATGCTCTTAGGGTTGGAAGGGACCTTACAGGACATGTAGTTCACTCTCTCCTCATGTAAGAATCTTCTTTTATAACAGTCCTCGCAAATGATCATTCATTGTCTTCAACACTTCAAGTGATGGAATTGTGGGTGTCTTGGGTATTTTGCAAATCTAAGTTTTGGAATCACTGAATTAAAGGCTTTGGAAAAAAGAAAAAAACATTGCATTTTTCTAATACTTTGTGCTATCCTATCTAATTAAACATTTACATGCCACCATCTACAATTCTGCCTTGTTTTCTTTTAAATGAAGTGCCTGACCTTGATTTTTTTCTTTGACAGAATAGTTAATTCTCAGTCTTGGTTTTGCAGCCTTCAAAGGTTGTTGTGGAATCCTTGGATTTTCAAGAAAAAATTGTTTTTATTCATGTAAATTTAATACATTTCATGCAACATTTAGTATGCCAGAGGAGTGGTTGGGATGCTGTGATACATTACTTCTCTTCAGTGGTTTCAAGATATCCTTAGTTCAGAAAGTCTGACAGTCATTACCATAGTCTAAACCAGAGTTCTTAATTTGGGGTATAAGAACAGATTTTAGGGAATTTGTAAACTGTTGATGGAGGGTGAGTAATTACATCTCTTTTTTTACTAACTTGTAACCACAGTTTGGCATTTCCAGGTCCATAGGCTTCATGTGACTGCCAAAGGGATCCCTGACTCAAAAATAAAAAAAAAAAGCAGGTTAAGAGCCAGCCTTGGTTTAGACAACTCAGAAGCGATGACCACCTTACAGGTGGCAAAAAACTATGTGGTATAGTGGAAGGACTGGCAGCTTTGGAACCGGAGGATCTGACTGTCACTTACTACCTGTGTGACTTTGGACAAGCCACTTAAATTTCTCAGGGACAGTTTCCTCTCCTCTGTAAAGTAGGGGATTGAATTAGATGACTTCTTAGGTCCTGTCTAGCTCTAAAGCTATGATTTTACAAATCTATTCTATTCAAGAATGTTATATGTTACCTGGGAAAGGCCTAGTTAAATACCAAGGACCTAGAGTGCAGCTGGCAATAGAGACCGACCATGGAAGCCAGTACCATTGGCTCCTCAGCCCTGACTTGACCTGCATTACCATTTTCTCCCCTTCTCCCTCAGTACTCCTGTCTTCTCACTAGGTACCAAATGGCACCTATTTAAGCTCCACTTTTGGAAACACACATTTCATAGGTTTTATGATGTTTAGGTAAGTCATCTCCTTAAGGGAATAAGCCCACTATGTGTCAGGCACTGTGCTAAGTGCTTTACAAATATTATCTCATTTGATCCTTACAAACAACCCTGGGAGGAAGGTGATCTAATTATCCTCATTTTACATTTGAGGAAACTGAGGCAAATAGAGGTTAAGTGTTTATTTTATTTTAATTTTTTTGGTGGAGCAGTGAGGGTTAAGTGACTTGCCCAGGGTCACACAGCTAGTAAGTTTCAAGTGTCTGAGGCCTGGTTTGAACTCAGGTCCTCCTGAATCCAGGGCTGCTGCTTTATTCACTGTGTCACCTAACTGCCCAATGTTAAGTGTTTAACCTAGGGTCATTGTCTGAGGGCTGACTTGAACTCTGATCTTGCTGATTCTAGGTTTAGTTCTTTATTCACTTTACCACCTAGCAATCACTGTTACACCTTTTGAGCCCTTATGATCTCCTTCTCTTAGTTGAAAGAAAGATGAAATTGTTCACACTTGAAACAATCTTGGAAGGACTCTGAAATGAAAAGCCTTTAGATAAAGGCTACAAGAGATCTGCTGACTGTGTAGTTTTATAAGCCAGAGGTTAAAAAGGGAAGGGCTCTACCCATTCTAAAGCTGTTGGCTACAATTGCTGAACTGCACCTTATGGAAAGAGAACAGTAATGTTTGTTTTCCTATTGCTTCTTCTGCCAGAAGTCCTAGGGAATGAAGTATTTCCTATTCACACCCTGAACTTCCAACAGTCTTACAAAGCTTTAAAAGAAAAAAAGAAAAACTCCCTTCCTATGAGAGATTCCTGGGTCCCAACTTGGAGTTCCAGACTTGGAGTTCAAATACTAAGTTTGTCTCTCCATCATGTTCTAACCTCATCTAAATCATGTAGCTAGTTTCCCCATCTGTAAAATGGTGATGATCCCTATGCTGCCTGCCTCTCTGGGTTATTGTGAGGATCAAATAAGCTCATTAATATAAAGTACTCTGCAAAACACTCTATAAATGCAAGGGTTATACTCGTAGTTCTTCAGATTCCTTTTATTGTTTCATCCTTTCTGCTTGTGCTGTTGAGTATCTCGATGGGCTATCGTCACTATTCTGTCTTGTTACTTGATTGCTAAGAGAACTACACATTAATTTCATGTTTCTTTGTCAAAGTAATAATGATAGCTAACACTTCTATAGCACTTCTAAGTTTTGCAAAGTATTGTGTTTACAGGCATTTTCTTTTCTGATCCTCACAACTCTGTGAAGTGGGTGCTATTGTTTTGTCACCATTTTTACACATGTTGAAGATAAGGCTGAGAGAAATTAAGTGACTTGTCTCAAATCAGACAGGACAGGATTCAAATGAAGGTCGTCCAAACCCCCATGACAGCATTCCCTTCTGAAATTTAATGAACACCAAAAAAAAAAAATTATGTAGGATAGAGAGACCATATTTGAAACCACAAATTTCCATTATGTTCAGCTTTTTTTTTTTTAAGTATATCATAAATTTAACATGATACTTTCAAATCAGTCCTGCTTGTGGCTCTTTCTGAGCTTCCTCTGTTCTCTTCAGTGCATTTTAAAAGATTCTTTACTAACTCTCTTTTCTTTCTTTTCTCTTTTGGGGCAATATTATTACTAGGTTCCTTCTTAAAGATACATTTTTTTAAAGTCTTTTTATAAAAGCAACAAAGTTTTGTTTTGTTTTGTTTTGTAAAGATATTCTTGCTCAAGTCTTTTCATTGAAAAGGTGTATCTTAGTTTCCAGAAAGGTTTTGTAGCATACTGGAAAGAATATTGGACCAGGAAGCAAGAGTTCTGGGTTCAAGTTCTTATGCTATCATGCACTGTTTCTGCTCCTTTCCTGCTATTATGATCTTGAGTAACTGACTTCCTCTCTCTGGGCCTGTTTCCTCATCTATGCTCTTGGCATTGTTAATTTGAATTCTGAGCCCTGAAGTACAAATTTAAGAAAGGCCAGTCTGTGTGTTATTAAGTGTAAAATAGAAGTGGAAACAGGGCCCCTCCCCTTTGCTTCCTCCCTGTGATCTAGGTGTTTCCTGGATGATATTTATGATTATTCTTGGGAGGCTTAAGTAAAGTAAGGATCTTTTTGCCTAATTGCAAAGTGTAAATGAAGCCTGTCATGTGTTATAAATCTTGAGAACTTGTTACTATATATTAACACTTTAAAACCTTTTAAAGGAATTATATTTAAAATGTGTATATGGTGGTTCTTTTTGTCTCTGGATCCCTTTAATTAGCTCCCAACAACACAATCTACCTCCCCATTTCCTTTCTTAATTAGAAAAGAATCTTTTTTTGTTTCCAACAGGCCCTGATTGCAGAAGAGACTAGCAGTAAATTAGCAGAACAAGAGGAAGAGCCAGAGAAGTTTCGAGAGGCACTTGTGAAATTCGAAGCCAGATTCAATTTTCCTGAAGCGGAGAAGTTGATAACCTATTATTCTTGCTGCTGTTGGAAGGGCCGGGTCCCTCGTCAGGGTTGGCTCTACCTGAGCATTAACCACCTCTGCTTTTATTCTTTCTTCCTGGGCAAGGAACGTAAGTGAAGAATCATAAGTCATAAGTGATCATAAATCATGTCAATCAGTATTAATTGAATGTCTATTCTGAGAAAGACATTGTGCTATAGTGGATGCAATGATGAATAAATCATCTGATCCCCTGCCTTCTAGAAGCTTATAGTCTAGTTGGGGGGCTAAGACTTAGAAATTTATTCAAATATTGTACTATTATTTAATAGTTCAAGTCAACAATAGGAGAGATGTCAAAGACAGTATGTGATTAACTGCTAAATGAATTATAAGGATGCTTATGTAATTATGTTAGCTTAGGTCTTGGTTCTAGGGAACTAGGTGCTATTTTTACTGCTCTAAAATAATTTCTCTGGCAGCAAGCTTGGTTATAGATATGCAAGTCATTTTTTACTACAATATTTCACTCATTAATATCAGGGAAACATTTACAAAGTTCCCAATATTCTAGCCCTGTTGTTTGTAAGAGTTACTGGGTAAGGAGTGCTCTAGAAAGGGAATTATTCACCCTGGTTCACCTCAGATTCTATTAAACATAAAGCTTTTGCCTTCATTACAAAGGACGAATGATGTCAGTTGTGTATTTCACTTCCTGTCATCCCCCTCAAAGCCTCTTCTGTGGCCATGATGCACTTTCAGATGGTAAAACTCAAGAAGTAAAAATGATGCTAATGGAACTCAATGTTTGTTGAAATAATTAAGTTTTCAAAGTTGATCTATTTTGGGCAGAAATAGGTTAGTGTGTATGTGGGGAGACAGGGGGAAAGAACGTCTATAATTAAACACCTTTCAGAGATCTCCACCAGCCAGTTGTTACCTCCCTCACCTTCACTCCTCCCATCTTTCCAACCTCATTTCTTGTTATTCCCTAGTTGTGCCTCCCTATTCTGGACTAGCTAATCTGCTTTTGTCTTTTCATTAGTCTCATCTTCATGCCACTACTCTCATTTAGAATGTGCTGTGAAATTTGAAAACTGATATTCAGTGATTATTGATTGAGAATTATCTAATCAGAATCAATATTTATAAATCAGATTCAGACTTGCTTATATAGGCCTTGTTGGATAGATATAAATCTGTTTCTGGTAGTAAAATTAGTAAGAGTCTAATTGAAATCTTCTTATGGGCTGAAGTCCAACCACAAAATTTCTATTCCATGAAGTTTGATTGAAAGTCATGGAGCTTTCCAGAGACTTTATTTACCTAGTTGCCCAGAGTTATGGAAATATACCCTTCTTTGAATCAGACCAATCATAGCCCACATTCTACCCACCTCTGTTCTGCTTTTAATTTTTATCATGGTCTATTATTTTGCTATATAATATTTGTACTACTTTGCTTTCCAGTACTACAAAAGAGCTGCTCTATCAGATGTATTCTTCACTACTGAGGAGCCTTAGATCCCATTTATTGGCAATTGCTACCTTTGCTAATAAATTGATCATGCTTAGAACTTTGTGCCTTGGTTTCTCTTTAATCACAGATTTTTTTTTATTACAACTATTATCTTCCTTCCCTTCTTCCAGTCCACATTCCTCCTTTCCTTTCAAACCTTCCTCAGAAATCTCCTTTAGAAAGATTTCTCTAATAATTCTCTCATAAGAGCTTTATAGGCTTTAGAGCCAGAAAGAATCTTAGATATCATCAATTCTTTCATTTTACAGATAAGGTAACTATGGTTCAGAAAGTGACTTGCTTACAGTTAGGATTAGAACCTGAGTTTTGACTATAATAAGCCCACTGTTTTCCCCCCTACTTAGTATAACATTACTTTACATCAGAGTATTTATTTCTTTATTTGGTCAGAATTTCCTTTTATTTATTGTTTTGTGTGTGTATTATATCATTCTATAATTACTGACGTTATTTTTCTAAATGTTCCTAAGCAATGTCATGTATTGTGAGGTGATAAACCAACTGGATTATAAGGATTAAATGAAATGATTCATGTAAGCCATAAATTCTGGCTGTCATCTGCATTCCAAGTTCTTGGACGATCCATGGTAGTTTTTGTTGTGTGTTTTTGTGGGGGTGGGGGGGAGGGGGGAGATGAACTGTTTTTTATTCAACCACAGCATTTATCACAGTGCGTTGAACAGAGTTCTCAACCCTTGATTTTGGTTACTTTAATTGACTCTAATTAATCAATATTAATTGAATTTTTTCAATCATTTTGCACTTTGCAAAAAGATTGCTTTTCTTTAATTATAAAATAATTCATGTAATAAGTAAAATAGACATACACATATCTATCTTCATTATTGAATATATGTAAAGATAAAGTTATCTAACCTTCTTCCTAGAACTTAACATATTATTGTTATGCTAATGACAATGAAGAAATGAATATAAAGTAGTAAATGAAAATATTGTTTTGCACACCACAGAGGGTAGGTATTAAAATAGAAAGAAAAGAGTAGTAAATAAACCTAGCTCTTGATTTTCACTTATCCAAAGCCTCTATCAAGACAGTGTGCTACAGGGGGCAGCTAGGTGGCACAGTGGATAGAGCACCAGCCCTGGATTCAGGAGGACCTGAGTTCAAATCCGGCCTCAGACCCTTGACACTTACTGGCTGTGTGACCCTGGGCAAGTCATTTAATCCCAATTGCCTCATAAAAAAAAAAAAAAAGACAGTGTGCTACAATGAAAAGAACAATGATGGAGGCACAGAACCTGAATTTGAATCCTGGTGCTGCCACTTCTTACCTGTATGACCTTGGGCAAATCACATAATCTCTGTGGACCTCAGTTTACCCCAAATGTAAAATGAGGACTAAATAACCTCTAAGGTACTTTCCAGTCAAGATATATATAATCCTAAATCACTTGAATCCTCTGCACATGTGAACAAATTACAAAATTATTAAAACCCTCTTGCTCTTGTAATCAAGCAAGA
The DNA here is from genome assembly GCF_019393635.1 of Dromiciops gliroides. Lineage (NCBI taxonomy): Eukaryota > Metazoa > Chordata > Mammalia > Microbiotheria > Microbiotheriidae > Dromiciops > Dromiciops gliroides. The sequence goes on along the minus strand of NC_057863.1, from coordinate 253,903,251 downwards.
TCAGGCATATGGCCATCCTAAACTAAGGCTTAATTTTAATGAGGTATTAAAATCCATTAGTTCTTAAATTTCTATTTTATTTAGACTTTTTATTGAGGAATAAGTGAGAGATAATATGAATGCTAATAACTTGTGTGGCACTTAAAGGTTATATTGCCCTTTTAAATACCTTTGTAGGCTCATTTGATGCTGGACTTGGAGTCAGGAAGAGCAATTCAAATCCTGTCTCAGATACTTAGTAGCTGTATGTGTCCCTGGGCAAGTCTTTCAATCTCTCTCAGCCTGCAAAATGAATGCAATAATAGCACCCACTTCTCAGGGTTGTTGTGATGATCACACTAGATAATCTTCATACAGAAATGCTAGCTATTTTTGTTTGTTTGTTTGTTTTGGTGAGGCAATTGGGGTTAAGTGACTTGCCCAGGGTCACATAGCTATTAAGTGCCAAGTGTCTGAGGCTGGATTTGAACTCAGGTCCACCTGACTCCAGGGACGGTACCCTATCCACTGTGCCACCTAGCTGCCCCTGCTAGCTGTTTTTTATTAGCTATTATCATTATCCTTGTTTTACAGATGGAGAAATGGGCTTGGAGAGGTTGTTATTTTTCCAAGGTTCATTAGCTTCTTCTTTTTTTTTTGGTCAATAGCTTTCAAAGTGGTTGAACTACAACTCAAGCATAGGATATCTTACTCTAAGTCCATTACAACATGCTGTCCAGTGGATAGATGATGGATGCATATGATACTGTAAATTTATTACATAATTTAAAAATTATAGAACCAGATGCCTGATTCTATTTCAATGGTATAATTCCATTTAAACAGCAACTGGTCCTGATGCTTATTTCCTGTTGTTCCAGAAATGGCCTGACTTGATTAGTTTCAGCAAAAGGAACAAGTCTAGTATAGGACTCTAGTGTTTTTAATTTATGTGTATTTTTATATTCCTGTTTATACTGAGCTTGCCTTCCTTTTCCTGTTCTTTTCCTAAACTTTGGTTAGTCTTGAATTGAGTCCTATAAACTATAAACTTTATAGTTTAGGAGCATGAATATGAAATTCTACCCTTCAAGACCTGCTCACATGCCACCCTGACCATGCTGGAAGTGATCTTTCCTTCCTCAGACCTTACATAATAGTGGACACCTTTTATGTTCAGAGAAAGAATTCCCTTGTTTTTCAGTCATGTCTGACTTTATGACACCATTTGGAGTTTTCTTGGCAGAGATACTGGATTGGTTTGCCATTTCCTTCTCCAGCTCATTTTACACATGAGGAGAGAGAAGCAAACAGAGTGAAGTAACTTGCCCAGGGTCACACAGCTAGTAAATGTATGAGAACAGATTTGAACTCAGGAAGATGTCTTCCTGACTCCAAACTCGGTACTGTATTCACTGCGCCACCTAGCTCACACATGTGTATGTACATGTGTGTGTATCATTAGATCTATATACTATTAGATCTAAATCTGTCTATCCATCCATCCATCCATCTATCTAGATATATCATTAGCTATATGTGTAGATAGCATGGACAGGAGCCTAATGAGCTGAGTTTGAGATTCTTTGCATCTGAGTTGCTGTTGAACACTGGGCAAGTCAATTCATTACTTTGAGCCTTAGTCAGGGGGTAAGCTAGGTGGTGCAGTGGATAAAGCACTGGCCTTGGATTCAGGAGGACCTCAGTTCAAATCCAGCCTCTGACACTTGGCACTAGCTGTGTGACCCTGGGCAAGTCACTTAACCCTCATTGCCCTGTAAAAACAAAACAAAACAAAACTTTGAGCCTTAGTCCTCTGATCTGTTAGAAGGTTGGACTAGAGGAAACTAAAGTTCCTTCTAGCTCCAAACATTCTGTAAAGTTCATTCTTTTTTTCTCTCAAACTCTTAAAAACCCAAAGACAGGTATGCTTGTTATTACAAAAAAAAATAACGGAAATAAAATAACTCATTTGGTCATCTGTTTTGTTTTCAAAGAGAAAATAGCCCTTGCCAACAGTTCCTGTTCAGAGATCCACTGTCTTGTTCCCATGATATTATAAGACTTGAGGAACTGAGCCATTTTCTCATTACTGCTAAAAATAGTTGCTGGTTGCTCAGTTTTCTTTCATTTTGGTTTAAATGCATGTTGCATTTTATGGTTTATAGGGTGCTTTCCTCACCATACTTGAAAGACTGGTACTTGTAGATAAAGATTTGTGTAATGACGGCCCCAAGAATTTAAATAACTTGCTCAGTGTTATACAGCTAAGCTATCATTTGACCCTGGGACTCCTACCCAGGTTTCCTGACTTGAAGTCCAGCTTGATTTCCACTCTACCCTATTGCCTCCTTGTAACTGACATTGATTGAAAAGTTTTATTTTTCCTAGCAGCAAGATATAGCGGAAGGTTAGTTTGGAATTCTGAGAGGCTGATTCCAAATCTTGACTGTCTCTGCCACTGGCTTCTTGAGTGACGATAATCACTTCAGTTTTCTGCATCTCACATTCTTCTTCTAGAAAATGATGGGGATAGAAGCCCCTCTCCCCCTGGTCTCTTCCAGTTCTGATTCTCTGATATACAATCACTTTTTCTCCTCAGCATTAGCTGGCAAGCTTACAGGAGAATACATAATTTATATCCATAAAGGACAACACAAACAGTAGGTTTTTTCTTATAATAAAATAACCGCATAAAAACTGTTTGTACCCAAATTTGTAAGTCTCTAACACTGTTCTTTGACGCAACCTAAATGTTAGGCCTATTTGGAAAAACTTTGGCTGTGAATAACCTTTTAACTTAAAACAATCCCTTTTCATAGTTCCTTTTTTATATTAGATGAATGTTGCCCTTGAAACTAGAATCTCACAGTTGGTGGTTTAAAAAAAAATATATTGACTGACTATACTTGTGGTTCTAAATATTCAAAAACTTTACACAGGATGATTGTTAATGGTATGCTTCAGAATGATCTTCTTTATACTTACATTTATTGACCACTTTACTGGATAAATCTTGTGACTTTAGAAAATGGTGCCAAAGAGAAAACTGGCATATGTACTGTTTTTATACACTATGCTCCACCTCTCATCTCTATCCTTTACACCGGTCATTTCCCACACTTGGAATATTCTCTCTCTTGTAAACTTGGACTCTGAGAATCTCAGGCCTCCTTTAAGACTCGAAGAAAGAAAAAAATTTAATTAAAAATAAAAAAGACAACTTACATGCCATCTACTTTAGGAGGCCTTTCCTGGTTTCCATTCTGTCCCCACGTGCATTTACTATAAGGTTGTCTTCCATCTACTTCCTATTTATCTTATATATTCTGATTTATGTATGGTGTAGCCCCAGTTAGAATGTCAGCTTCTTGAAGGCAGGAATTATTTTTGCTTTTTCTTTGTATCCCTAGCATTTAAGACACTGTTTGGCACATAGTAAGTGGTTAATAAACGCTTGTTGAATGATCAAAAATCATTTTCATTTTGAAATACAACTGCTGACCGGTCTTTTTCTTTAAAAAACAAACAAACATTTAAAATGATGTTTTGAGATCTGCATTTTTAAAGAACAAGAAAACAGGACTGTTGTTTTATAAAGTATCTCGGTTTACTTTGTAAAGGAACATGTTAAGATAAAGATGCCCATTTCACTCTCTTCTATTGCAGTCAAACTCATCATCCCCTGGGTTGATGTTCAGAAGCTAGAAAGAACATGCAATGTCTTCATGACAGACACTATCCGCATTACCACGCAGAATAAAGAGCGAGATTTTTCCATGTTTCTTAATCTTGATGAAGTATTTAAGATAATGGAGCAACTGGCAGATGTGACACTCCGAAGGCTACTAGATAATGAAATCTTTGAACTGGATCCAGACTTACAGGAGCCAACCCAGATTACCAAGAGGTAAAGGCTTAAATTGCTCTCTGGGAGGAACACATGTAAATATGTGTCTTTATTTTCATTAATTATGCCAAGTTTTTAAAATGTAGGCTTGAGGATTATATCTTGTTTGCATAACCTAAATGTTTCAATGCTTGCAATCCAGAGAGCTCCATTCTTAGAAAATGACTGTAATTTCAGACATGTGTTAGATTCTTGTACTCCATGTTGCTTCCCTTATATTTTCATATATGTATATATATGTATGTGTGTGTGTGTGTAGGTGAGGCAATTAGGGTTAAGTGACTTGCCCACGGTCACACAGCTAGTAAGTATCAAGTGTCTGAGGTTGGATTTGAACTCAGGTCCTCCTGAATCCAGGGCCAGTGCTCTATCCACTGCGCCACCTAGCTGCCCCGATATTTTCATATATTTTTTTAAAAGGGTTGCCATAAAATACAATTTGGGTGGCCTGTGAAAGGACCTTGAAGCTCTGTTCTCTCAGGGAGTAGCTGGAAGTAAGTCAGAAAAATCTGTTTTTCAGAACTATTTTGTAGAAGAGATTTTGGTTGGGCTGGTATCTCTTCATTTTTGTGCCAGGTTGACCTTTCTCACAGCCCTGTAGCTCACCATTAATAAAAATTAGCATTCTTCATTTGTGCCCTGAATACATATAGTTCCAAGACATAATAATAAGGATGATAACAAATCAAATGAGTTACCTCATGCTCTGCTTGTGCCTTTAAGGAAACCAAGTTCAAATTTCTGGTCTGAAGTTCAAACCAGGGTTTGAACTTGACTGTGGTTTATTACAGACAGCTGGATAGCTACAAGGCTATTTCTCTAACACAGTTTGAAAAACTGTTTAATCTGCTATTTTGACTATGCTTTTTTTTAAGTTACAGAATTAACCACAGTTTGAATGCTTGTAGTTTTGGGAAGTTCTTTGTTTTAATTTCCTCTTTTTTAAATTTCAGTGAATTTTCTTGAAAATAAGGAGATCCAAAGAACATACAACTTTTGCTTTTGGGTAGTAGCCAGGTCCTAGAATAAAGGATTTTTAAGTCCCTCCTCGCCGCCCCGCTCCCGCCCCGCCATTGGTAAATGACATCAGTTGTGAGCCTATAGCTCATAAGAACTATAGCAAGACCAGGAAATATTAATATAGTTGTATCTCAGAAATATTACAGGTTCAATTCCAGACCACCACAATAAAGCAAATATCACAATAAAATGAGTCACATGAATTTTTTGGTTTTCAGTGCATATGAAAGCTATGTTAACATTATACTGTAGTCTATTAAATGTGTAGTAGTATCATGTCTAAAAAAATATACATACTTTAATTAAAATAATTTGCTAAAAGTTGCTAACCATCATCTGAGCCTTCACAAAGTCAGTATTTTTGCTGGTGGAAGTTCTTGCCTCAATGTTGATGGCTGCTGACTGATCAATTTGGGGTGGCTGTGGCAATTTCTTAAAATAAGACAACAATGAAGTTTGCACACCAATTGACTCTTCCTTTCACTTGAGCACTTAAAGGCCATTAAAGGGTTGCTAATTGGCCCATTTTCAAAATTGTTGCGTCTCAGAATAGGAAGGCCCAATCAGTGGAGCAATCAGAACATACCCAACATTTACCTATTAAGTTCACCATCTTATATATGGGCACAGTTTGTGGTGCCCCAAAACAATTACAACAGTACCACTAAAGATCATCATAACAGGTATAATAATAATGAACAAGTTTGAAATATTGTGAGAAATCACCAAAGTGTTACACAGAAATACAATATAAGCACATGCTGTTGGGAAAATGGTGCCAATAAACTTGTTGAATGCAGGGTTGCCAAAAAACTTCAATTTGTTTAAAAAAAAAATGTTAAAGTCTGCGAAGGGCAATAAAGTGAAGCACTATAAAACAAGGTATCCTGGTAATAAATACCCATGATATCACATCATCTCTCCTGTTTTCACCATTGCTCTGTGAGATAGAGAAAGCCAAATATGCCCATAACAGATGAGAGAAATAAGACAAGTTATGACCTGGCTCCAACAATACATTTAGTTAGTACTAGGAGCAGGATAAGAATTCAGGTGCTCTGACTTCCAGCCCACTTCTCTTTCTGCTTGCTCATCAGGCTGGGGTTTTCCATTACATCCTAATTTTAAAGGGAACATGTTTTCGAAGGAGATCAGTCCCCTAATACAGCAAGATTCTCCTTTCTCCATGGTCTCCTCAGGTAGCTGTGGTCCATGCAGCCACCTACCTTTTGCTTCTTTAAGACTAAAGAAAGTCAAACAAAATGTGTCATTTCTATCCTTGTGTATTGATCCACTTTTAATAGTGTGGGTGAAGTAGAAATATTTTCTTGTCATATTAACCACTAAGTCCAACATTGTCAAAATGAGGTTAGATAACTCCTGAGAAATAGATGTTGCCTAATTCTTTTTTTTTTTTTGAGAGGCAATGGGGTTTAAGTGATTTGCCCAGGGTCACACAGCCAGTAAGTGTCAAGTGTCTGAGGCTGGCTTTGAATTGTACAAAAAATTAATTATTAATAACTATAACTAAACTGGGAAAATTATACATAATTGGATTTATGAAAAATTATGATATGAAAAATGATAAATTTAGAAAAATTATAAGTGGGCCGTAAGTCCCTTCGTGGTCGCCATTAAAATGTGAAAATATTTTTGGTGACTAACCTAATTTGGGGGGCTAATCTGACTGGGGTACTAATTCTGAGACTGTTGACTATTTGGCTGACTTCGTTAATTTAATATGGGCCATTTATAAAGTTTCACCACACTGCTCCCAAACTGATAGACTAAAGATTAAGAAGCCTCTTAACCAAATAATCAAAGCAGAGTTCATTTATGAGATACTATTTCAAATTAAGAATATAGGGAAATAAAGTACAACCTGACTGCTTTCCTGTGGTCTCTTTCCACTGTCTCTTTCCCACCTGCTTCAGTTCGAACTTCTTGAATACAATAAGGGCCTTAGCTGCCTCCAGCCTCAGGGCATGTTACACTTTCCCTGGTTTGTATTAAGGACTGTAACTTTGTCAGCCCCATCTCTCCTTTTCCCAACTGAACTCTCCTCCGTCCTTGTCTGAGCTCCCTCTAGTCAGCCCCTCCTCCTAATCTTGTCTATCTAGTCCATCCTCCTCTAGTCAGCCCCCCTCCTCTAACTCCCAGGTCGATATATACACCTTTTCTTCTCTCCACTCAAATCTCGGGGCTTCCTTCGCCCCCACAGACCAAGCTAATCCGCCAGCCAGAGCTGCAGCTGGTGGGGGGGAAGGGGGGGTGCTCTCGAGCCTCATGCCTCAGCACAGGCTATCTGGGATCTTTCAGATAGCTCAGGTCGGAGGGAGCTGGGGCTTTTTTTTTTCCCCCAGCTGTCTGACCTGGCATCTTGTATAGCCCACGGGGCTTTTTCACTCAGCTGAAGCTGAGGAGGGGGGGGAGAGACCCTGAGGGCCTAAGGCTTTCTAATCTCAGCCTAAAGGTAGGGTCCCCAAATCACACAGAACTCGGGTCCTCCCAAATCCAGGGCCAGTACTCTCTACACTGCGCCACCTAGCTGCCCCGATGTTGCCTAATTCTAAAGGTTTACCACCACAGTCAAATTTGGCATATCCTTCCAGCTTACACATTTGGGACACAAATTTATTTCTCTGGCCTTATTGGGAAATAATATAATAAAAAAATTTATTGTTCATTCATTTCCAGTTCTTTGTGAGCCCATTTGGGGTTTTCTTGGCAAAAATAGTGGGGCAGTTTGCCATTTTCTTCTTAAGGTCATTTTATAGATGAGAAAACTGAGGCAAATAGCACTAAGTGACTTGCCTAGGATCACAAAGCTAGTAAGTTGTCTGAGGCCAAATTTGAACTTAGGTCTTCTAGACTCTGGGCCCAGAGCTTAGCTGCCCCAATTAAAATTTTGCCAAAGAACTATTTGGGGATTTCTGTAAGATAAACTTTATTTTCCATTTTTAGCAGTACAAAGGAGTACAACAACACCTCATCTATCCAAAACTCAACTGTCTAACAGACTTATCTTCAACATAGCCAAGAACCAAGAGATAGACAGAGGAGGCCTTTAAACAGCCCAAATACTTGTAACTAGTTTGCAGACATTGCTTTGTAACCAAGAATGTCCTTGTTATACCTGATAAAATAATAATAACGGCTTACATTTATGGAGTAATTTGAGCTTTATGGTTAGACCTTATAAGAATTGAGAAAACCACAAACCCCTTCCTAATGCTCAGTGACTTACTTGTCAGTAAGTCAGTATTTATAAAGTGCTTACTATGTAGTAGGCTCCGTGTTACACCTTGGATATACAAAGATAGGCACTAACAGCCCTTGCCTTCAAGGAAGTCACAGTCTAATGGGGGAGACAATATGTAAACAGCATAAACAAATGAGGAATATGCGCAGGATAAATTAGAGATAATCTCAATTTTAAATGTTTTGAATCACAGTCTTGGAGCTAGAAAGGGACTTTTTGCTGGCTTTATTTTTGGACAGAAACAGAAGAAAAACAGAAGAAAAGTCAAGACTGTAGCTTCTAGAAAACTTTGAGTAAAATTATTAGTTCTGAAAGTCAGGGAAAAATTTAATACTTGTATATTATGCAAGTTCTTATTCTTGACATTCCATGTGCAGGTACACCAGGATTATACAGATAAATGTTTCGTTGTTGTTGTTTTTATTGTTTTTCGTTTTTTGTTTTGGGGGCAATGAGGGTTAAGTGACTTGCCCAGGGTCACACAGCTAGTACATGTCAAGTGTCTAAGGCCGAATTTGAATTCAGGTCCTCCTGAATCCAGAGCCAGTGCTTTAACCACTGTGCCACCTACCTGCCCCCACCCCAGATAAATATTTCACAAATGACTCTCCAGAAAAAAAAGTCACACTTTTCAATTTAATCTACATTATTTAATTTTGCTCCAAATACCTTCTTAAGTGTAGATAATCAACAAAACAATAAATCAAATCTGGTTTTGTAGCATTTGCCAGTTTTCTAGATGTTCACAATGAAAATGTAATAATCAGCTCTTTCAAATTGGTAACTGTTGGCTCCAGCACACCCAGAGGAGCAAGAAATAAGGGCAAAAGGGGGCAGCTAGATGGCGCAGTGGATAGAGCACTGGCCCTGGATTCAGGAGTACCTGAGTTCAATTCTGGCCTCAGACACTTAACACTTACTAGCTGGGCAAGTCACTTAACCCCAATTGCCCCGCAAAAAAAAAAAAAGAAAAAAAAGAAAAAAAGAAATGAGGGCAAAGAAAGGCGAGGGGTAAATAGTTCAAATAGAAAGCAATAGTAGAAGTGTCACCTAGAGTTGCTGAAAATTTGTATGAAACATCTCATGTAAAGACCATATTTGATACAATGAGGGGAGAAATGTACTCTGCTTAGGGAAATGTATGTATGTATGTATGTGTTTCCTATCATTTTCCCTAAAAGTGAAAGGTCATCTTACTACCTGACAAATATCTATTCTTATTTTTATTAATTTAAAATAAATACATGTGTATATTTTATATATATAATACCAGTATATACCTTTGTGTGTATATATGTATACATATATGCATATTATATATAATACCAATATATACATATATGGAAATATGTAGGACAGCTTCTAGTGTTCTTGACTTCAAAACTAGCCCTTTAGCACCTACACCAAGCCTTTCATTAAATACTTGTTCATTGGGTGGTTGATTTTGTTCTCTGATTGGGGGTGGGGAGGGAATCAGAATTAAGTGACTTGCCCAGGGTCACACAGCTAGTAAGTATCTGGGGCCATATTTGAACTCCGGTCCTCCTCACTCCAGGGCCAGTACTCTATCTACTGCGCCACCTAGCTGTCCCCTTGTTCTCTGCTTTTAATGGTAGAATAGATGTCCAGAGGGTGAGGGCAAAAACTCTTTTTCTCCTCCTACATATCTTTTTGTAGTTTAGTTCCTAGTATGGCATGGGTGCTCTGGATGTGTTGATTTCTCAGATTGCTTGGGAAACATGAAGTAGATTTAATTTATATTCTTTTGCTTACATCTACAGCTGCTTTACTCAGTTCCATAAGCACACACTTGGGAACATGTAAGACTGAAGTCTGAGTGCATGTGTGTGTGTGTGTGTGTGTGTGTGTGTGTGTGTGTGTGTGTGTGTGTGTGTGTGTGTATACAAGCTGCTGACTAGAAACTCCATTCTTCCATGATAGAGGAAAGACATTTTGTGTAAACACAAGTTTCAGAAATGAAACGTGCGGGATGTTTTCATTTTATACTTGGGCCTAAAGAGAAAGCCAATAAATAGTATTTCTGCATTTCTTCCAGATTATCAATGCCCAACAGGTTAATCTTTCTTAAGATGCAAATAAATATCTTTTTAAAATTATATTCTGTAGCTTTATACACAGAGACGCCTCATAGGCAGACACATTCTTAGCTAACAGAACTGGAGAACTCTGGATCTTCTTAATGAGATGAAACTGATAACAGAATTAGTGAGCCTGCCCTGTCTCTATAAACATCTTTAGTCTAAAAGGCCACTAGAGGTTGTGTGAGGCATTCATTTTTTCATTATGCAAATGGAAAATATTTTCATGCTGAGGTAACCGAGACATATCCTGATTCTGCCTAGTCACAATGGCAGATCCCTTTACCAGCTTATCTGACAGCCTTGTGTTTTGGGAAATGATTAGATATTCAGCAGGTTTTATGCTTTTCTCACAAAAGAAAGACTTTTTCATGGGCTTTAATAATACATTTATCTGATCAGCCTTCCCACCTAAAATGTTAAACCCAGTGTTAGTCGTTAATCAGCTGTGTAAAGCGGCTTCCTCAGCTTCTTCTGGGTTAAGGCTTTCATTGTCTGTGGTATTATGTGTGGAGAAAATTTTTCTAATGATATTCATCACTTTCTTCCATAAAATCTGACTCTGATCCTTTACTGTGGTGTAGAAGTGACCCTGTGTTCTCTAAGGCTAGGCTATTAGAGCAAAAAGTGTTCTGGGAAGGCTTCAGGAATAGCCCCAACAGCTGTTTGAGCCTGTATTCTAAGAAGTAACCCAGCTAATTACAGAGAGGTTCATGGCCAGCCACTTGGTGACATTTTAGGGCCATTGCAATTTGTGAAACAAAGAAAAATATAAAATGGCTATTAGTTCTGTTCATACTCCTGATTCCACAATGGTGTTGACAGAATGGCAGAAAAGGAGTTGGCTTTTCCACTGTCTGTAAACTTGAAGTTGACTATTGACACTGTAAATGTAAGATATTCCTCCAGTGGCCAGTAATGAGTGTATATATTGCTGGGGAAAACCCTGGTGTTCTTGCTCTAAATGAAACCAGAAGAAAGAAAGAAGTGGAAGATAAATGGAAAGATGGCTTATAGTGACTCCTTGGAGGACAATCAAAGAAGGGTGTTAGTAAAATTGGTATTTGTCCTATGTACAAAGGCAACAAGGGGCAGCCAGGGGGAGCAGTAGATTGAGTGCCAGATGTGAACTCAGGAAGACTCATTTTCCTGAGTTCAAATCTGGTGTCAGACACTTACTAGCTGTGTGACCCTGGGCAAGTCACTTTACCCTGATTGCCTCAGTTTCCTCATCTGTAAAGGAAATCGCAAACCACTCCAGTATCTCTGCCAAGAAAACCCAAGTGGGGTCATGAAGAATTAGACCCAACTAAACAACAACAACAAAAAAGTAACAAAGGCAACAAGAAACATTATTTAATGAGATATCAGCTTTACATGTTAATAAGTATTTAACAAATGCTTTTTCTTGATGAATGAAGCACAGCTTCTTTTAGGGGGGGGAGGCAGTGAGGGTTAAGTGACTTGCCCAGGGTCACACAGCTAGTAAGTGTCAAGTGTTTCAGGCTGGATTTGAACTCAGGTCCTCCTGACTCCAGGGCCGGTGTTTTATCCACTGCACCACCTAGCTGCCCCCCTAATAAATGCTTTTTTCATTCATCCATTCATTCACCTGTCTTATGCTACAATACTGATGATAAATATTTGCAAAAAGACAAACATGCAAATATTTGCTGATTATGCAACATCAGTTAAGAGGTAGAAATTTTCTAGTAAGATATGGATAGTGCTCTTTTCTCTCTCCTCTCAAATTATCCAACAGTACTTTGTCTCTATTTTGCTTCCATAATACTATACCCATATAAATATAAGTATAAATATTTATGTCTATATAACTATAAATATAAAAGGCATGGTGGCCAATGTGGCTTCTATACTCTTCATTTCTCCTTCTGGGCTACTTAACTCACCTTACCATGCAACCATGATGGTAGGATGGTTTTTTTTTTTCCCAGGGGTAGGGGGATAACAGTAGTCACCATGTGGCTACAACTTACTCTCAAGGTGCTAAGGATAACCATCATATGGGAGAAACACATGTATACTCTCACAGCTGCAGCTCCTGAGTCCCCACCATCATCCTCCTTATTTACACATATTGGTCAAAATGAAAACATTAATTCTTAAACATGAGATATTTTACTGAAAAGTGAAAAGTAAGAATAATCATGACATAAATTTTATTCAATAGAAGGCAGGAGTAATCAAAACATACCACCACCCTTTAACTTGGGTCACACTCATTTACTAGGGTTCATAGGGTGAAGAGAAAGAGCATATACTTAGAGAAATCTAGCTGTGAGGCACACAAGTAGGAAAACTGGGGTGCCCAAGGCACCTTATGACTCTGAATGTAGCCTTGGAGATGTACCTCTTCTTCTTAGGGAACATTCTACGCCATATATCACCTGTTTTTCTTAAGAGCCTTTCCCATTCTCCTGTTGGCCAAAGCCTTTTTCTGCTATCTAAGGTCTATGAAGCAATGTTAAGCTCTTTTTGCTAGCAGAACTCTTAATCCTAATATCTTCAGAGCTTGCCAGGTTTACAACCTTGGCTAGATGTTGAAGCAGCCAGATAATTTTTCAGGGAAAAACACTTTGCTTTAATTATGAGACCTGTAAAGTTATTCAGGGCTTGCTTTCTATAGGCTTTAAGAGGTCTTCCCCTCTCAAGTCATAGATGGAAGGAAGGGGTAATGGAGGCAGCAAGCCTTTGAGGGGGTTCACTTCTTCAAAGCTATGGATGGCACTAGAAAACAAATCAATCTTTCCCCCAGCTACTTCTTCACCCACAGAATAGGATTCTGTTCTCATCAATTATCATTTTAGCACTGAAACTTTTCTTCAATGAGATCAGCTCCCCACATTAGCTGCGGAACCTGCCTGTGAGTTGTATTCTCCTTCTGGCCGTTTTTTGGCTCCTTGTCTTCTTGGTTCTGTAGACTTCTTGTTCAGGCTTTTGATTTCTGTAAGCAGCTTCTCTCTTCATCTTTTCTCATTTCTGTCTTGCTTCCATCTTCTTTTTGGTCATTGGCTTCTAGTCTTATGTGCCTCAAATCATGGTCTCTTCCTTAGTTATGTAACCCATCTGTAACTTAGGGTAAGAAACCAAAATCTACATTTTGTGTCAGAATTGATACCAATAATGATTATGTAACAGTTCCATAGTCCCCAAGGAATTATTTAATGAAGTTTCCCCCCAGTAAACTTTAAAATCTAGAGAATTTATATGAGTAACTGCAGAACAATGCATGGTAGACATCTCTACTACATGTCAATACCTTTCTCTTGTGATACTTTAAAAGTTTGAGACATAGTTTATGGGTAATTTAGTAATTTTATTAATAAGGCCATCAGGTTATTAATAAAAGGATAGTCATTTGGACATCTCTCTTAGGCCAAAGACCCCTAATGGCAGTGGGGTCACAGTTTATATGCCCTTCGAAGAGGAGGTGTTCCCAACTCTCATTGATCAATCAAATGGGAGGTAGGCTATCTTGAGGTCCATGTTGTAAGTTACTCAAATCTTGGTCAAAGAAACATCAATTTCCATATCACCTGTCTTGATAATAGAAAGAATCAACATTTTCCCAGGACCTGTCTGAGCAAATAGAATGAGCAGGAAATACACCCATTAGCCCATACTTAGAATTTCTTTTACTGTCTGATTAGATCCTGACCTGGGTAAATCTCTAAGAGAGATTTCCCACACTGGTTGATTTCTGGATGAGGAAGTAGAAAAGGGGAAAAACCTTGGTCATAATACAATAATTAGTTATTAAATATAAGAAAGAAATATTTATTTCTCATACTCCAAGGAACTGTTTTCTCTCAAGTCCTTTCAGAATCTTAACTGAGTTGCTTTTCTTTCAAATTCTCTTAACATAGCTGCTTTTATCTGTGAGTCAATGAAATAGCATTTTTCTTCCCCTTTCAATAAATAGAAGTCCACATGTGCATAAGGCATTTTTCATACAACTCTCTTGAAGGAACAGACATGTCATTTTTAATCTCTCTACATCCCTTATACCTATCACAATGCCTTGGACACATACTAGGTACTTAAACATTTATGGAGTTATTTAATTGAATCTTTGTTGATGGAAGGAGGGTCTTCAGTAAAAGATGGGTCCTTAAAAGATTTTGTGGTAAGAAAGATGCCTTAGGTACTCCAAAGCTTTGTGAATATGCAAAGGAACAAAAACACTATTCTTTTTCTTTTCTTTTTTTTGGGGGGGTGGGGGTGGGTGGGACAATGAGGGTTAAGTGACTTGTCCAAGATCACAAAGCTAGTAAGTGTCAAGTGTCTGAGGTTGGATTTGAACTCAGGTCCTCCTGAATCTAGGGCCAGTGCTTTACCCACTGCACCACCTAGTTGCCCCACAAAAACACTATTGACCCCTAAATACCCCAAGTCTCTTGTAATTTTTAGTGTTGAGATATAATTCTTTGAATCTTCACATATTTTTTAAAAATTTTATACTCTGAATAATTTTTTTAATAAAGTCATTTTTATAGCAAAATCTCCCACCCTCCGTAATCGTGACATTTGTTTTATGTGACTGAATGTACTTTTGATTGACACTTGTACACTTTGTATATAATTACACCTGCCTAAGATGGCATACTTTTTAAGGCGGGAGAAAGCTGTTGGCCTACCTGGTTGCCTCTTTAACCTAGCAGCAGTAACTAAATACTGAAGACAGAAGATATCAGAAAACACGATGGAGGGGGTTGGGGGTAGGGGTGTACATAATGAAAGAGAATATGAGTATATGGACTGAGAGTCATGGGCACCAACTAAGAGGCCGATGCAGTATTCCAGGAGAGAGGCAATGGGATCTTGAACTAAGACAAAAGGAAGTAGGAACCAAAAAGAGCACATGGAGGCAAAAGACACCGTGGTAGTAGAATTGATAAGCCTTGGCAACTGGTCATGGAGCTATGGTTTTGAGCTTAATCAGCTGAGAAAATAACTGATCATTAATGGACATAGAGAAGCCAGAAGCATGAATGCATATGGAGGATAGAGTATGTTCTTCAAGATGTTGTTAGAAGGGGCAGCTAGGTGGCGCAGTGGATAAAGCACCAGCCCTGGATTCAGGAGTACCTGAGTTCAAATGTGGCCTCAGATACTTGATATGTACTAGCTGCATGACCCTGGGCAAGTCACTTAACCCCCATTGCCCTGAAAAAAAAAAGATGTTGTTAGAAGTAATGGTGGGACATCCAGTGGAATTTATCATGCAGATGAAAGTGCTTACTTGAAGCTCAGGATCACATGGAGAACTGGATGGAGGCAAATCTTCCAGAGGAAGTGGACAGTAAAATTCATGGGAATGATAAACAAAGGAGAATCTGGAAACAGAGAAGAAAAGAGTGCCAAAGACTCTAAGACTGTAAGGCTTTACATTGTAGAGGGTAGGTAGGAGGAAAAGAAGCTGATAAGAGGTTATGGGATTTAGGATTATACTCTGTGGAAGCAAAAACAGCAGGAGGCCCCTGAAGAAAAAACATTAGCCAAAAAAAAGGTAAATACAAATATGAGTAACATACGTTTACCCTTTTTTTGTGTGTCAGGGACTCTGTTGGCAATCTGGTAAAGCCTACGGATTCTTTCTCAGAATGAATAAAAATACAAGGAATTACAAAGGAAATAATTATATTGAAATAAAGATATAGGGTTTTTTCCCTCAATTCTTGAAACACCTGAAATCTATCCACAGATCCTTTGGGGTAACCCCATGATAAGAACCTTTGATATAGAGAGCCCAAAATCTCTTAAAGAAGTTGGTTGATTAAATAGAACTTTGATTAAACAGAACTTAGAATAGAAATAGATTAAATAGAATTGAAGACTGAGTCAATAGCTGAAGTAGTAGGTGCGTGAACCAAAAAATTTAAATATGCTACAGGTTATGGAAAAAACTAATCACAAGCGTGTGTGTGTGTGTGTGTGTGTGTGTGTGTGTATGTATGTGTGTGTGTTTGTAGGGGGGGGGGAGAGACAGAGAGGAGAGGAGTAGGGGAGGAGAGAGAAAGAGAAGACAGAGAGAGAAAGAATGTATGTTAGGGAGTGGGCAAATATGAATCCTCCCACCCTTCCTGTGCTTTGGTAATATTCATCTGTGATTCATCACACCCCCATATGTTCACCTCTGCCTCACCCATCTCCTAAGGGGAGAGTGACATCTTCCAGGAGGAAGAAGAAAATATTTGGCTTGTAGAAAATAGGTTTGTAAGATACACAGGTTAATAAATGTTGGGATTGCTTAGCATACATTTTGGTAATTAGGAAATATTGACTAATACAAAATTTCTAAAACAACATGTTTAATTTAGCATTTTCTGTTTCTGGCCCTCTTTTGCTCACACCTCCCAATAATGATCTGAAGGATTTAGCATATTTTGCCATATATACATATATACATACATGTGTTGCCCCATTGCCCCACAAAAAGAAGAAGAAGAAAGAAGAAAGAAGAAAACCTCACTATTAAAAATGACTGGGGGCAGCTAGGTGGTGCAGTGGATTAAAGCACCGGCCCTGGAATCAGGAGTACCTGAATCCAGCCTCAGACACTTGACACTTACTAGCTATGTGACCCTGGGCAAGTCACTTAACCCTCATTGCCTTGCCCCCCACCCCCCAAAATGGTTAAGAACCCCAAAGATACTTTATGTGAGCCATAGTTATCAATATTTATAATATTCTAAAAATTCAAACTGATACATCCTTAAAAAATATTTATTTTCATTTTAAAATGAAAACATTACACATCCACATAACTAAAACATTTTAATGAAAATAGCTATATTTTCCAAAGCCAAAAGAAAATTAGTGAGAAGTGTCATTGTTTATATATATATATATATATATAATATATATATATATAATATATATATATATATAATATATATATATATATATAATTTGGGGGGGGGTTGAGGCACTTGGGGTTAAGTGACTTGCCCAGGGTCACAGCTAGTGTTAAATGTCTGAGGCTGGATTTGAACTCAGGTCTTCCTGATTCCAGGGCTGGTGCTCTATCCACTGCGCCACCTAGCTGCCCCTGTTTTATTTCATTTTACAAATCACTTTAATGTCTGGCTTAATCTAAGATAATTGGACTTTCATATCTGCTTCTGTATCCAATGTGTTGTAATATGTTGTTTTGGTTGGAGTATAATGAGGAAAATCTGGCCAAGCAAACAATGTCCTAGTATTATTATGAAAATGGCTTTGACCTTATTGATACCCTGCAGAGGTCTCAGGGACCTCACCCCTTCCGCCCTCCAAGGAGTTTTCAGATCATACTTTGAGAATTGCTTTCCTAGAGCATATGGATTGGATATCTTAGTATGATGCCTTACTATGGAATGAGAATGGGCTTTGTCCTCTGAGGATCAATTTAGCCAGATTCAGAGATCTTCTTCACCAAAGACCTGGGTACAAAGTGATAAATTTTTTTCCAATCATAATAATTTACATAGACCATTCACCAAGGTATGTAGAAATTTGCATTGTCCTGAGAATAATGATTACTTAAATGTGTTGAAAAATCCATAATTTCATCAAATGAGACAAACTTTGGTGTACTGAATTATGGGTCAAATAATCTATATAGTAAATAGATGATTTTTACTAATAGCTGGGCACAAAAAGGAGAAGTTAAATTTAATTTTCCACCTAGCCCTATGGTTTTTAGTTCAAAACCCAAATTAAAGAACATTCTAATTCACTATGTATACAGTTTAAATATCTGATCTTTAAAAATCGACAAATATTTTAATTTGAATGTTTTGATTAAAATTTTAAAAGTAATTTTTTTATTGCTATCTTTTATAATGTTGTAGACAAGGGCTGGGCTGTCACTATTACACTTTTGATTATACATTAACTGTGTTATCACTTATATCCCTTCTTCTACTCCCTCTCAGAGAACCATTCCTTATAATAAAGAAGAAAAAAAAGGGAAGAAAAAAAGCTTAGCAAAACTAACCAATATATTAAAAAAGTCTCACATGTGCAGTGTTTTATATCCATGGTCCTCCACCTCTGCAAAGTAGTAGAAGAGGTCTTATTATATCTCCTCTTTATCTTGGCCATTATAGTTTCACAGTATTTAGTTTTGATTTAAACCAACAACTTTAAAAAAAAAAACACCCTTTTATTACCTTGGAGGCCTGCTTTTAGCTGAGAGAAACTTAAAACAAAAACAAACTAATTTCTCATAGTGTCTAGAACTCTATTTTCCTAATTCTGGATTGTAGACACTGGAGGAGGCTGCATTGGTATTGCAGAGAGTCCATAAGTTCATATGTTCACTGAAGAAAATAATTACTTAAAAATTAGAATTGGGCAAATGAAAGCTAATGACTTCATGAGGCATTAAGAAACAATAAAGCAAAGTCAAAAGAATGAAAAAAATAGAAGTATGAAATATCTTATAGGAAAAACAACTGACATGGAAAATAGATCGAGGAGAAATAATTTAAGAATTATTGAATTACCTGAAAGCTATGATGATAGAATGAGCATAGATATCTAATTTCAAGAAATTATCAAGAAAAATTGCCTCAATATCCTAGAACTATAAGATAAAATAGAGGTGGAAAGAATCCACTGATTACCTCCTGAAAGAGATGCCAAAATGAAAATTCCCAGGAATATTATAACCAAATTCAAGAGTTCCCAGATCAAAGTGAAAATACTTCAAGCAACCAGAAACCATTTAAATCTTTTGGAGCCATAGTTAGGATCACAGAAGATCTAGTAGCTACCACATTAAAGGAAGAGAGGGGGTGCAGCTAGGTGGCGCAGTAGATAGAGCACCGGTCCTGGATTCAGGAGGACCTGAGTTCAAATCTGGACTCAAACACTTAACACTTACTAGCTGTGTGACCCTGGGCAAGTCACTTAACCCCAATTGCCTTACCAAAAACAAAACAAAACAAAACCAAAAAAAAGGAAGAGAGGGCTTGGAATATGATATTCTGAAAGGCAAAAGAGTAGGAATACAACAAAGAATAACCTAACCAGAAAAATTGAGCATAAAAAAATCCATCAAGGGGAAAAAATGGACATATAATGAAATAGAAAACTTTCAAGCATCCCTAATGAAAAGACTTATGACAATTAAAAATTTAAGAGACATTTTCTGGGCAAATTAATCATTTTATTAATAAGGCTGCCAGGTTATTAATAAAAGGATATTATTTGGCTGTCTCTCTCTGACCAAAGACCATCATGGTGGTGAGGCATGGAGCTTATATACCCTTAAAACAGTAGGTGGTCAATGGGGCCAAGAATAGACCCCTGCTGGAGATTATCCCCAGCCTTGGGCTATCAATTTAAAGAAGGTCCTCCTCTTGGGGGTGGGGGGAGTAACCCCTCCCTAGACTGAGAGTCCTTATCTAGACAAAATGGATCTGTCTCCACCCAAGCTTGCTTATTAGAACAGGATGAGCTTCCCCACCCTAAATTCCTTGCAAGCTTGGAATGGGTCTGACCAATATGAAGATATTCAATGCAATCTTATTATGAAGCAGAAACTGAACCTCAAGAGTCAGTGGTCAGAAGCAGGACAGATTTTAGAGGAGAAATAGGATAAATAGAATGGCAAACAGAATAGGATGGTGGGAAATGGATGGTTAGTAATCATAACTGTGAATGGGAAGAACTCACCCATAAAATGGAAGCATATAGCAGAGTCCAACAATATTGTTTACAAGAGACACTAGAAACATAAATACAGAGTTCAAATAAGGGATTGGAGCAGAAACTGTTATGCTTCAGGTAAACTTAAAAAGGCAGGGGTAGCAATTATGATCTCAGACAAAGCAAAAGCAAAAATAGACCTAATTAAAAGGGATAAGCAGAGAAACCACATCTTGCTAAAAGGCACCATTGACAAAGAATTGATATCAATACAAAACATAACTGCACCAAAAGGCATAGCATCCAGATTCTTAAAGGAAAAGTTAAATGAATTACAGAAGGAAATAGTAAAACTATACTTGTGGGACGGACATCTCAGTTTTCCCCTCTGAGATAAATAAATCCTACCATAAAATAAGAAAGAAGTCAAGGAGATTAATAGAATCTTAGAAAAGTTAGATATGATAGACCTCTGGAGAAAACTGAATAGGAATAGAAAGGAGTATATATTTTTCTCATCTGTACCTTCACCTTCACAAAAACTAACCACGTAATAGGGTATAAAAACCTCACAAATACAGAAAAGCATATTAGAGGTACCCTTTTTAGATCATAATGCAATAAAAATTACGCTTAATAAAGGACTGTGAAAACAGATTAAAAGATAATCAGAAAATAAATAATCTAATCCTAAAGAACAAGTGGGTCAAAGAAAAACAATTATAGCAATAATGAATAATTTTGTTAAAGAGAATGACAGCAGGGGATAGCTAGGTGATGCAGTGAATAAAGAACCAGCCCTGGATTCAGGAGGACCTGAGTTCAAATCTGACTTCAGACTCTTGACACTTACTAGCTGTGTAACCCTGAGCAAGTCACTTAACCCTCATTACCCCACCAAAAAGAGAGAGAGAGAGAGAGAGAGAGAGAATATGAATGACAGCAATGAGACAACATTCTAAAATTTATGGGCTGCAGCCAAATCAATACTTAGGGGGAAATGCATATCTCTAAATGCATATATCAATAAAATAAAAAGAGAAGATCCACAAATTGGACAGTCAAATAAAAAAAAAACAGAAAAAAGCTAATTAAAAATCCCCAATTAAACAACAAAATGAAAATCAAAGGAGAAATGAATAAAATTGGAAATAAAAAATTGAATTCATAAATAAAACTAGGAACTGGTTTTATAGAAAAACAATAAAATAGATAAACTATTGGTTAATTTGATAAAAGAAAAAGAGAAGAAAGAAAATCAAATTACTAGTATCCAAAATGAAAAGGGTAAATATACCACCAATGAAGATAAAATTAAAGCAATTATTGGGAAGTTATTTTGCCCAATTATATGCCAGTAAAAGTGATGATCTAAGTGAGATGAATATTTACAAAAGTATAAATCTCCCAGATTAACAGAAGAGGAAATAGAATACTTAACCCAATCTTTGAAAAAGAAATTGAACAAGTCATCAATGAGCTCCCAATTTTTAAAATTTCAAGGAATAAAAATCCCCAGGAAAATATCACTTCATAAGTGAATTCTACCAAATATTTAAGGAATAATTAATCCTTATATTGTATAAACTATTTGAAAAAGTAGGTAAAGGAGTCATACCAAATTCCTTTTGTGACACAAAAATGGTTTTGATACCTACACCAGGGAGAACAAAAACTATAGACCAATTTCTTTAATGACTATCAATGCAAAATTTTAAAATACTAGCAAGATAACAGCAATATATCACAAAGATCATACACTATGACCAGGTAGGATTATACCAGGAATGCAGGTCTGTTTCAATATTAGGAAAACTACCAGCATCATTGACTATATCAGTAATAATAAAAAAGTTAATATGATTATGCCAATACATGAAGAAAAAGCCTTTGACAAAATACAACACTCATTTCTATTAAAAACACTAGAAAGCAGGGGCAGCTAGATGGCGCAGTAGATAAGGCACCGGCCCTGGATTCAGGAGTACCTGAGTTCAAATCCGGCCTCCGACACTTAACACTTACTAGCTGTGTGACCCTGGGCAAGTCACTTAACCCCAACTGCCTCACCAAAAACAAACAAACAAAAAACAAAAACACTAGAAAGCAAAGGAATCAGTGAGGGCTTTTTTCTTAAAATGATAAGTAGTATCTATCCGAAACCAAGAGCAACCATTATTTGTTTTTTTTGTTTGTTTTTTATTTATTTATTTTTATTTTTTTAGTGAGGCAATTGGGGTTAAGTGACTTGCCCAGGGTCACACACCTAGTAAGTGTTAAGTGCCTGAGGCCGGATCTGAACTCAGGCACTCCTGACTCCAGGGCCGGTACTCTATCCACTGCGCCACCTAGCTGCCCCCGCAACCATTATTTGTAACACAGATAAACTGGAAGTATTCCCAGTAAGATCAGAAGTAAAGCAAGAATATCCACTATCACTACTTTATTCATTATTGTATTTTAAATGCTAGCTATAGCAATAAAAGAAAAAGAAAATGAAGGAATAAAAGCAGGAAGTAAGAAGACAAAAATATCTGCCTTTGCAGATTATATAATGGTATTGCTTAGAGAACTTTAGAGAATCAACTAAAAAACTAGTTGAAACAATTAACTTCAGCAAAGTTGCAGGATATACAATAAATCCAAATAAACCACTAGCATTTCTATATACTGCAAACAAAATCCAGGAGCAAGAGATAGAGAAATTACATTTAAAACAAATGTAGGTAATATAAAATATTTGGGAGTCTACCTGCCAAGACAAAACTAGATATTATATAAATACAACTAAAAAGCATTTTTCACACAAAGACAGATTTAAACAAATGGAGAAATATTAATTGCTCATGGATAGGCTGAGCCAATATAATAAAAATGACAATCCTTCTGTTAAGTTAATTTATGTATTCAGTGTCATATCAATCAAATGATCATAGAATTATTTTATAGAGCTAGAAAAAATAGTAACTAAATTCATCTGGAAGAATAAAAGGTCAAGAATATCATGGAAACCAACAGAAAAAAAAATGTTAAGGAAAGTAGCCTAGCAGTCCAGATTTCAAACTATATTACAGAGTACAAATCATGAAAACAGCCTGGTTCTAGCTAAGAAATAGAGTGGTGGATCAGTGGAGTAGATTAGGTGTACAATGTATAGTAGTAAATCACCATAGTAATCTAGTGTTTGATAAACCCAAAGATCCAAGCTTTGGGGATAAGAATTTGACATTTGACAAAAATTGCTGGCACAACTGGAAAGCAATTTGGCAGAAAGTAGTCATAGACCAACATCTCACACCATATACAAAGGTAAGGTCAAAATAGAGAAATGATTTAGATAAAAAGGGTGTCACAAGTAAATTAGGGGAGCATGGAAAAATGAGCCTGTCAGATCCATGGATAAGGGAAGAGTTTATCCCAAAACAAGTGATAGAAGGGATTATGGGAAGTAAAATATATAATATTAATTATGTGAAATTAAAAAGCTTTTGCAGAAACAAAATTAATGCAGCCAAAATTAGAAGGAAAACAGGAAACTGGGGGAAATGTTTGTAGGAAGTTTGTACAACAGCATAAGTTTCTTCAATGAAGGCCTCATTTCTCAAATATATAAAGAATTGAGCCAAATTTGTAAAAATAAGAGCCATACCACAGTTGATAAATGGTCAATGGATATGGACAGGCATTTTTCAGAAGAAGTCAAAGCTATCTATAGTCATTAAAAAAATGCTATCAGATTGGCTAATATGACAGAAAAGGAAAATGACATGCTAGAGAAGAGGTAGGAACATTGATGTTTGAATGCTGATAAAGTACAGATAGAAGCATACTTTTTTGAATCTTTTTGTAGTTGTTTGGATTTTCTTTTGTAACATGGCTAGTATAGAAATGTTTTGCTTGACCTCACATGTATAATCAAAATAAAATTGCTTGCCTTCTCAAGAAGAGGGAGGAACAAGAGGAAGAGAATTTGGATTAAAAAAAAATTTTAATTATTGTTAAAATTTTTATTTACATGTTTATAACCAATATCAGATTGTTTGCTGGCTTTGCAAGAGGGAAGGGAAAGGAGGAAGGAAGAAAAATTTCGAATTCCAAATCTTACATAAATGAATAATGAAAACTATCTTTACATTTGATTGGAAAACATCAAAATAAAATACTATCCCAAAAAGAAGAAAAAAATTATTTACATGTAATTAAGAAATATTTAATGAAATTTTTTAAACAGAATGGTTACTTTGTCCAGAGATCAGTTCTGAGACTTTTGCTTCATTAAATAAAGTTCAGTGTAGAGGGAAAAATAATAATTCTTTCCAAGATCATCTTACAAATTGGGTATCTATAGTTTGATGTGTCTAATTCAAAGTCCACATGATCTATTTATTTTAACTTAGAAATATCAGTTTTAGAAGAGTGAGGTTGGTTTTTTTTTTTAATCTCCCTTTCCCATCTAACTTTCCCCCCCTTTTTTTTTTCTTTTTCCCTCCCTTACAAGGGATCTGGAAGCCCGAGCACAAAATGAGTTCTTCCGGGCCTTCTTCAGGTTGCCAAGAAAGGAGAAGCTACATGAAGTTGTAGACTGTTCTCTTTGGACACCATTTAGCCGCTGTCACACAGTGGGACGGATGTTTGCTTCTGATAGCTATGTCTGTTTTGCCAGCAAAGAAGATGGCTGTTGCAATGTCGTCCTTCCGCTTAGAGAGGTAGAATCTGTCTCTGGATTTCTCTGTTTGTTGTTTTTCTGTTTCCTGGGAATGTGTTCTTTTTGCACATCGCTGAAACTATGTCAAGGCAAGACATAGAGAAGAATCAACTTCCCCACCCAGGTCAGAAATGAGATTCTAAGATGTGTGGACCTTTCCCTCACACGTATAGTAGGAATCAAAACCTTGGGTATTTTTTTCCTTTCTCCACTCTTTTCTATTGAGAACTGAAAATTCTGAAGCAAAGTGACTTGTAAAAGCAGCCTACCATGACTTCTACAGTATTGATAAAGCTATTATTAAGAATACACATGTAGCAATTAAAGCTTTTCTATGAACTGTCAGTGGAGGGAGGAAAAAAAAAAACTTTCTCCTTTGCAGTTCCCTTCACCAATCCTCTTTCTCTCCTAGCCCCTAAAAAACAAAACAAAACCATTTTTATTTTGAAATTTAAAAAAAAAATAGTAAGCAGTGTGGGCTTTATGGTCTCTTGGTATTTCATTTTAAAATAAAAAATTAATAATTCCTTGGAATAGTAAGAGATATATAAGTGAGTTTAAAATATTCAGATTTTTTAAAAAAAGAATTCTTAGAACTAATAATCCTTCCTTGTGGAAAGAATAAAGATAATGTTATTTTAATTTTTTGCAGGGCAATGAGGTTTAAGTGACTTGCCCAGGGTCATACAGCTAATAAGTGTCAAGTGTCTGAGGCCAGATTTGAACTCAGGTCCTCCTGAATCCAGGGCTGGTGCTTTATCCACTGCACCACCTAACTGCCCCCAAGAGGAGAATTTTAAAACCTAGGTTTACTGACAGATCTAAAGCAGTTTGTGACCTCAGGGAAGTTAGTTAATCCCTGTCTCAGTTTTACTATCTATAAATTGAAGGTGATACCTACTGTTCAGGTAGAAAATACAAGGTCAAAGGAAGGAGAGAGTAAGCTTGAAATATGTCCTAGCAACAATGGAAACAGTGACTAACACATCAGGGACATCTTACCAAGACCAGATGTTTCCTGAGTGATGATGTAAGAATATGGAAGATAGATATGTATGTGTGTATGAGCAGCCGAATGAGCTTTTCTAAAAATAGTGCTAAACGTGATAATAAGGATGTGGTAGTAATTATTTCTTATTCATAGCAACAGTGAGAACACTCAAAATAATCAAAGAGGTTAAGATTTGGCTGAGAGGCAGCATGGAATAGTGAACAGAGGGTACTGGTCCCAGCTGAATGATCTAGGTTTATGTACTGCCTCTGATTCATAATGGCTCAATACCAGGCCCATCATCTAATTTCTCAGTGCCCTAAGCAACTCTAAGGCTATAATTTGCAAAATAGCAACTGATCTGCATTGGTGGAGGGATTTTCCTTACTGGGAGTACCCTATTCTAATTAAATCACAGGTCTCAACAAGGTGAAAAAATACAAATAAAAAAGGATTTGATGGGCAGCTAGGTGGCACAGTGAATAAAGCACTGGCCCTGGATCCAGGAGGACCTGAGTTCAAATCTAGCCTTAGACACTTGATACTTACTAGCTGTGTGACCCTGGGCAAGTCACTAAACCCTCATTGCCTTGGGGGGGAAAAAAGGATTTGACAAGTCAACACTAGCATATCATCTTGCATTCTCCAAAGAATTGTTTAAATTCACCTCAGTTTTTGGATGATTTCTATCGAACCGTCTTACTAAATTAATATGGGTTCTGGTTTTGAGTTGAAATGCAGTAATGAAATGGTCAGCATCTGGAGACAGGAAGACAGAAAAAACCTTTATACTCAGACACTTTTGCTTGCAGTTACCTTTTTTGTTTAAGTTCTTCTGAATATTCAATGAAACTACTTTCTTTCCCCTCATATTTTGGCATGTGTTGATTTGTTTTTCTTTTAAACAGGTAGTGAGCATAGAAAAAATGGAAGACACAAGTCTACTTCCTAATCCCATCATTATCAGTATAAGGAGCAAGATGGCCTTTCAGTTCATTGAACTCAAGGATAGAGAGAGCTTGGTGGAGAACCTGCTCATGAGGCTGAAGCAGGTTCATGCTAACTGTCCAGTGCATTACGACACCTTGAAAAATGAAGATGTGGTAGGATGCTTCAAATATATATATTGCTATGTGTGTGTGTGTGTGTGTGTGTGTGTATATATATATATATATGTGTGTGTGTGTGTGCATATGTCTCAGGCTTATATATCTAGGCTCAAATATATGTACATATGTACACATGCATGTATAAATTTATACATACACATGCTGTGTATATTACATGTACTCAGTGTTAAGGGCTAAAATTCTAGCTAAACTGTCTAAAATATCTAATGAGTGGTCACCAATAAATTATAAGCTTTAGCAAGAGTTAGACTTTTAAGCATTTATTAAGGAGAATAAGAATTTGATAAAGAGAGAGAGAAAGGCCTAGATTCCTATCTATTAAAGGGAGAGCGCATTTCTAGCTGCCTTCTCCACCAGCGTCCCCAGGAAAGAGAGCGAGACTGAGCGCCAGTCTCTTCCTTCCTCCTCCCATTAGCCTGTGTCACTTCCTGACGCCAAAGAAAAGACTCCTGGTCTTGCCTTCAAAGACCTTCGCTTCATGGGCGGAACTCTTCTACAGTAAGTCTCCAGCAGGTGGCATCATTCCAATCGTTACATCAGGAATCACAGTTATTCATATTCTCCCAAGTACTTTTTGTTTAAAAGTTGATTCTGGCCCTATAAAAACTAAGATCTTCTTGAAATTCCATGTAATGTAAAAAACATAAAAGGGCATTTCATCTATTGGGGTTGAGGGTGCCGCTGAGGATACTTATTCGATTATACAGTAGGATGTACCCAACAAGCTACTAGGTTTGTTTTCCCCCGGTACCCACAGAAGCTGTCATGAGATTTCTTTGTACAGATTCAGAAATGATTGTCACTTGACTCCAAAGCCAAGAATATTGGTGCCTTATAATTACTTAGACCTGTTGATAAATCAAGAATGCAGAGAAATTATAGTGCCGCTGTTGAATAGCACTCCTGATTTATTTATTGCCAGGCATGGGAAAGAAGGCTTGACAGTTGTTAAATTCTCATCTGATAGGACTGAGAAACACAATGCATTTCCCAGAACAGAATTGCGGGGAAGAGAAGTAGATGTTATGGAAATAACTAACATGGTAATTGGTGGGAGGTGGGTTTATTATTCCTTCCCCATTCATCTTCTCTCTATATAAATTTAGACTCCTAATAACTTATCTTCTTTTATTCTCCACTCTATTCTACTCCTTCAGCCCACCCAATATATGCCACCAGCCAGGCCACAAGTTAGCAAACAAGTTTGTCTACAATTCTCATGCAGTTATTTCAAGAATTTGAAGCTAAAAATCTGAGCAAGATAAGGTTGAACTTGCAAAACTCAATGCATTATAGGGTTTCAGTTTCAGGTTTGGGGTGGGTGGTTGATGGACTATATAAGCACTGGATATTTGTCTTATTTCTCCTTCTTGTCCCCCATTCCTACCCCTCCACACACACACACACAAACTGCTTTCCAAATTTTCATATTAGGATTTCACATAGACTTTAGGAAAAGGAATCATTGTATATTAGAATTGAGCTGAAGTGATAGACAGTTTCCTATAACCTCTAGGCTCAAATAC
Source organism: Dromiciops gliroides (assembly GCF_019393635.1). Classification (NCBI taxonomy): domain Eukaryota; kingdom Metazoa; phylum Chordata; class Mammalia; order Microbiotheria; family Microbiotheriidae; genus Dromiciops; species Dromiciops gliroides. The sequence goes on along the minus strand of NC_057863.1, from coordinate 253,874,969 downwards.
AAACTCCATGGTTAGGTATTTAAAGCCATTTATAACTTGGCTCCAAACATTTACAGGCATCACACACACTATGTGTGGTCCAGCCAGACTGGTCTTGCTTTTCTCACACATGATATTGTATCTCCTATCTCTTGTGTTTTTGCACAGGCTGTCCCCAGATTTAAAATGCATTCCCTCCTGACCTTTATCTCCCCTCATTTCCTTCAAAGCTCAACTCAAATGCCATCTTCTATAGGTCTGACATCCCTAGCTGCTAGTACCACACACCTGAAATGACATAGTATTTATTTTGATTATGTTTATAGGACTAGCAGTGAATAGACAAGATTAGTAGAACAAACCTTTCAAACCCTATCCTTGAGATTTTTTTCCTTCAAAGAAGCACATGTCCAATTTTGTAGAATGCAAAGGAATAGAAAAAATAGGGCTGACATGTGAATTTCCCTTTTATGAATAATGTTGGGGGATATATCTACAAATGCACAGTTACCTGCTTTCTCCTATTTTTAAAGAAAAGCGATGAAATTGTTGGGTTTAGTGTTCTGGGACTTCTGCCTTGTGTGTTCTCATATTCAGGGACAAAGTAAAAACCTCAGTGTAGACAATTCCATTGTAAAGGTAAAGCCTTATGGGATTTAATGTCTTGGTGTATTTGTCTCTTCTCTCAAGCCACAATTAGATAGATTTTTAAAATATAGTTGTCCATTAGGGGTTGATGTGGAAACTCAAACAAATTCCACAATGCTGAAAAAGTAAAAGCAAAAACAAATACCTCCATTTTTGTTTTTTTTAGACGTCCTCTCTATTTCAGTCAAATAACGTTTGTGGTGACCAAAAGTTTGGGACTCTCAAACTGTCTCAGAATGGTAACAAGATTGACAAAGAAACTAGCCCTCTGCCAAATTCTGAGGCACTCATAGCCATCTTCCACCAGTCGGGAACTCAGAGCCCTGATTCCAGAATGGTAGGTAGAACTCACCTTATTTTTCTGTCCCCCACCCCCACCCCACTCCCCTAACTCCATTGCCTTTTTAACACAGACCCAGCTGGTCTAACTGTGGGATTTGGCTTAGAGAGCAGTGAGCCCAAGAAGTGTCATTCTGTGGTTCTGCAATAACTTATTATGGACTTAATACCTGCTCAGTACCTCTGTATGCCAGCCACAAAAAGGCCAGGGGTCTACCATCCAAATAGCTGCATGCGTGGAGCCAATTTCACAACTCTTTCACCTTGTTTACTCTGTGTTCAAACACTGAAGCTGCCCTGGTGCATGCTTTAAGCTCCCTAAGCTGTGATAAGAGAAAGTGCTGGTATCGGTCTATGTTCTCAAAGAGGATGGCATTGCTATCCACTTTTCCTAAAAACCTTTGCATTAGTTGCCCTTGTTGCCTCCGTGACCTTGGGCAATTCACTCAATCTCTCTAGGCTTCAGTGCCCCATCTTAAAGCAGACTAGGTGACCTTTTGAAGTCCCTTCATATGCCTCATATGCTCGGTTTGCAGAATTAGGTATTTTTTACCTCAGCTCTGCATTATTTGGAGGGATGGAAATGTGGGGTGGGCCTTATCACGTCCATGTTGTATTCTCAGGGAAAATGGAACTCAATTTTTTAGTTTCAGATTGGACTAAAAAGATTTGAAAGCCTTCTCTGAATGGAATCAATTGTTTCCATTCAAAGTATGAAAGTTCAACTGGGGCTTTATAATCTTCAGTAAAGATCAGTTATAGATATTAGCAACCTTTTGTTTGGCTGTGACCAATTTGCCTCCCAACGGGGTCATAAAGAAGAAAATATCATCTAAGCTTTCTAACGTCCTTGACCTTAACAATGCCCTTTTCTCTTGAGCACGTGTTAAGAAGAGCTATTATTTTACTGATAGGCAGCATTCTAATTTCAGTTCAAATTTTTTTGCAACTGAAATAAAGAGTAAATATAAGGCAGCTAGGTGGCACAGTGGATAAAGCACGGGTCCTGGATTCAGGAGGACCTGAGTTCAAAACCAGCCTCAGACCCTTGACACTTACTAGCTGTGTGACCCTGGGCAAGTCACTTAACCCTCACTGCCCCTCAAAATAAATAAATAGAAGAGTAAATATGAGTATCCTTCTGTTGATTCTCTGCATAGCTAAAACATAGATCTTTATAGCAATAGCTTTGTTGGTGCCAAATATGAACACCTGTAATGTGTGAGCCCTATAGTTATGAGGCTTGAAATAGTAACAGCCAGTCCTTAATTGCACAAATATTCCCCAAATTTCATTTCGGTAACTGGCTTCAACTTTAACCCCCACCACAACTTTAATTAGGATTGATGAAAAGTAGCGAGTGAATTTTCTTCCTTCCCTTTTCCTCCCCTCACCAACCCACTCCATAAACTATTCTTGGTGATGCGCAACAGACAGTATGAAATGTCCTGAAGGTTAACAGACAAGAGAAAGACATGAAAGGAGGTGTAAAATATTAGTCCCCTGAATAAGGAAGTTAATTTCTATCTGATTTCTGTTGTATCTTGTTTCAGATAATGGAAGTAGAAAATTTCTTGAGTTCATTTTGTTTCCTTTCTTCCTGCCTCTCCTCCAAATCCTAGAACAAAAAAGCAAGTGGGAGAGGGTCTCTCTTTCCTGCCCACCCATTAACTAGAGCAGAGAAAAGGGAGACTCCTGTGCTCTTATATTGTCAGAGGAGATTGCAATAGTCTCTTGGTAGCTGTTGCAGCATTTAGTCCTCAGCCTGCAATCATGGTCACGAGGTACTTTTGTGGGAGATCTTGTTCCTCTTGTTAAGCTTTGCTACTGAGGTTTAATTGCCTATAATTGTTGACTTCTCAATGAACTTCTTCTTCTATTATACCTTGTGGTCTAAGAAAACATGGTGGGAACATGTGGATGATATATGCCACACCTGAAATGTGCATATTATGGTTTCTAGTCAAGAGAACAGATAAAAGCAAGCCTATGGAATGACCATTTTGTGGAATATGGCAGAACAGTGTGTATGTTTCGTACGGAGAAGATCCGCAAGCTTGTTGCCATGGGAATCCCCGAATCTCTGCGGGGTAAACTCTGGCTCCTGTTTTCAGGTAAAAACTTAATTTCGCTTTTTCTCTTATATCCTTGACCAAATGTTAGTTTGAGACATTACTTACAAATAAGAGGATGAGGGGGCAGCTAGGTGGCGCAGTGGATAAAGCACCAGCCCTGGATTCAGGAGGACCAGAGTTCAAATTCAGCCTCAGACACTTGACACTTACTGGCTGTGTGACCCTCAGCAAGTCACTTAACCCCCCGTTGCTCCACAAAAACAACCAAAAACCAAAAAAACCCAAAACAAATAAGAGGACGAGGTCAGAGGGATTGTTCTGGGTTCCAGTTGAGTTAGCCATATTTATTTTTCACTGTGGAATCTCAAACACAGGGCTTCTTAAGTCTAAATATTTTAATTTCTGACTTCAAGACAGTCACTAAACCACTTGGGGTGTGTTTCCTCCTCTATAAGGTCATCTGAGACAGTTCTGTAATTAGAAGATTTTTTTTTTTTTGGTGAGGCAGTTGGGGTTAAGTGACTTGTCCAGGGTCACACAGCTAGTGTCAAGTGTCTGAGGTCAGATTTGAACTCAGGTCCTCCTGGCTTCAGGGCCAGTGTACCACTTAGCTGCCCCAGAAGATTTTCTGTATATTATAGTGATACCACTATTAACAAATCCCCTAGGAATGGAGTGGCTTCAATTAACTCTGACTTTTGAGATCACTTAGTGCAACCACTTAATTATATAGATGAGGAAACTGAGGCTCAGAAAGGTTGTTATTTGTCCCAAGTCATATAGCAAGTAAATGGCAGAGTTGTGTAGAATCTAGGTCTCTGGATTCTTATGCTAATGTTGTTTGGCCTCAATGAAGTAAGTCCTATTAAAATGAACAAATAAGCAAAATATATCCTTGTATGAACTATAGTGAACAGAGCTGTTGCTCTTTGCAACTGTATGACAAAAAGACTTCCATATGCTGTTTCTTCCCACTTGAAGGCATCCAGGATCCACCCTGGATAGAACTGTGAAGTCTTGGAAGCTTGTCTTCTGCCCACAGTTTTCTTTTTCTGTGCTCTCACTGGCTCAGCAGTGACCCCTTCTACTGCTTCAGATGCCCAAAGCCTTCTTGTTTGCTTTTGCTTTTCCTAACAAAAGAGAAGAATTAAGAACTCATAACACTTGAATGCCCAAATCACTGTATTCTGTGAAAATGCATTCACATCAAAATGTTGCCTTATTTTAAAAAATTATAAAATAATTAAATGTTGCCTTATTTAGCCATTTTCAACCACATCTGTAAGGTGAAGAAGATTTCTTACCATCTGATTTAGTATGAATATTGGGATTATCCCTCTAGAGCAGAGCTTCTTAAACTTTTTCCGCCTTTTTCGCCTTAGAAATTTTTACGTGTCCCTGGGTATATAGGTGTATAAAATAGGTATACAAATAAAACATTTACTGCCAAAGTTTTCACAAACCGCCCCCCCCCCACACACACACACATTCAGTTACACAACTCTATGTGGGATCTTGAACCCACAGCTTAAGAAGCTTCACTTTAGAGACTCCATAGTGATTTATGGACAGAACTAGAGACAGATGAAAGGTTACGAGAGATATACCGTATATTTAATACTGTTCAAAACATAAATGAATCTTTTAGTTCTGTGAGGTTTTGCTGGGCCTGGGATTTAGAAGAGTAAGTGGGAAAGGACATGTCCCCAGCCCATTGGCCTATTTATTTCCTCCAGACCCTCAGCACTGCTTCCCATGGTACCTGCTGCTGCTTTGCAAAAAACCTACAGATGCTTCTGACAAATTCAGAAGTCATCATGGTCACAGTATGTTTATCCTGTGCACACAGACTCACACTTGGTGTGAGGCATCTGATATGGCAAATTAAAAAGTTCTAGGTTCCCCTCTTTAATAGTCAGAGATACCTTTTCTTGGTTTCAAATTGGAAGCAACGTGGTATAATGGAAATACCACTGGAGTGAAAGACCTGGGATCTAGTCCTGGCAATGATTCTTGCTAGATATGAGATCCTGTCACTTAATCTCTCTGAGCCTCAGTTTCCTCATCTGTAAAATGAAAGTCTTAGGGGGCAGCTAGGTGGCACAGTGGATAAAGAACCAGCCCAGGATTCAGGAGAACCTGAATTCAAATCTGGCCTCAGACACTTAACATTTACTAGCTATGTGACCCTGGGAAAGTCACTTAACCCTCATTGCCCTACCCAAAAAAAAAAAAAAAGTCTTGAACTAGATGAATTCTAAGGTGGAAGTTTTAATGTATGTGGGGTCCATGGACAGATTTTGGAAGGGAGGTGCTTGAACTTGGATTAGGAAAAAAATATCTTCTTCTCACATAAACCTATTATTTCCTTTTTTCTATATATTATATTTATGCAGTTAAAATTGTTTACTCTAAAAAGGGGTCCATGGGCTTCACCAGGCTGCTAAAAGGGTCCATGAAACACAAAAAAGTTAAGCAGCACTGACCTAATGTGTTTTATGCCCATGTGTTCCTTTCATTCTATGAGGAAGAGTCTGTTGCCCTTCTTAAATCATTAAGGCAGTCTTTAATGCTTCGTGTGGGCCATTTTCAGGCTCTTTTATGATTACTGAATGAATGAATGTAGAGCAAACATTTATTAAGTACCTGTTGTGTGCAGAGCAGTTTGATAGAAGAGATACCAAGTTGAGAAAAGACATGGTATCTGCCCGCACAGAGCTAACATTCTAGGGTGGTCACTTACACTCATATATTATTTTAAGATTTACAAAGGATTTTGCTTGTGGCTCCCTTTAGAAATAGGTTGCGTTGTTAGTAATGTTATCTTGACACTTGTAAATCAGCACTTACTTAGCAAAGCACCTGCAAATAGCAGGTGCTCAATAACTATTACAGGAATTAAAGCAATGATTCTTCAACTTTTTGGCCTCTTCAAAATAACTAAGGACCCCCCCACACCCAAAGAGTTTTCATGTGGGTTGTATCTATTGATATTTACTGTATTAGGAATAAAAATATCTTAGTATTATCATGAAGATGGTTTTGACTTGGAGGTCCCCAAAACCATATCAAAGGATCTGTGAGGCCAAAACTGTTTTCACAATAATACTAAGATGTTTAATTCCTAATACAGTTTTAATTTCTAAAACTGCTGAATTAAAGAAAACTACATCTATACTTGTGCATAATCCTGGCCATGAGAAAATGTATACTTGTTAAAAGTGATTTTTTTAAAAGTTGTTAATAAGTGCTATTTATTTTTTTTAGTGCTATTTATTTTCAATATGAACTATATTATTTTCCCTCCAACTGAGTATCCATCTTATAAAAGAATGTTAATAATTCTTCTGGATCAAGGCTATGTGAGAAAAGCTCAAACTCAGTTGTGCACAGTTTTTAAGTACTTTATGTTCCCCATCATACCAGATAACACGGATGTTCTTTGACAAATATAACTCCCAGAGTTATACTGGAAATCATCCTTAATTCCCTTTGCATGTGTATTGTTTAAAAACCCCTCAGATGCTGTAACTGATCTTGCCTCTCATCCTGGTTACTATGGGAATCTGGTAGAGGAGTCGATGGGCAAGTGTTGCCTAGTAACGGAGGAGATAGAGCGGGATTTGCACCGCTCTCTACCAGAGCACCCTGCCTTCCAAAATGAAACCGGAATTGCCGCCTTGAGGAGAGTACTGACAGCCTATGCTCACCGAAACCCCAAGATTGGATACTGCCAGGTGAAGTCATCATAATGGGTTTTCTACCTAGCATCCTTAGCTCTCCATTGGAAACCATATTTTCTTTTTCCCAAAACTTGAAATTTTGAAAATGAATAGTGATTCATTTATAATATATCTATATCTATATCTATCTATCTATCTATACATATATATCTCAAATTACTTGCCTTCTCACTGATGGAGCACAGGAGGGAGGTAGAATTCGGAACTCAATTTTTTTAAAAAAATGATCATTAAAAATTTTATATATAATTGGGGAAAAATAAAATATGAAATAAATATTTTAAAAATGAATACTGATTGGAATGAAGAGCATCATGAGTTGACTAACTTACTATCTGACCCCTGGGGGATTAATATCTTCCTCCTCTGCTTCAATTTTAGTGTCTACAAAATGGGGTTGATAATTGCCTTGCATAGCATTATATGCCTAACAGTATCTGTAATGGTTGAATATGTGTGAAAAAGAAAGTAGACTCGGGACAGCTAGGTGATGCAGTGGATAAAGCACCAGCCCTGAATTCAGGAGGACATGAGTTCAAATCTGGTCTCAGACACTTGACAATTTACTAGCTATATGACTCTGGGCAAGTCACTTAACCCTCATTGCCCTGCCAAAAAAAAAAAAAAAAGGTAAGTAGACTCAGAGGGCAGACTGTTGTTTTAATAGAAGCATATGGAGGTACAGAAATTCCCTATTTGAACTGCTCTAGATTTTATGTGATTTCATGAGTGATCTGCACAATACTAAAAAGTAAGGGCAGTTAGGTAGTGCAGTACTTAGAGGACCAGTCATGAAGACCCATCTTCCTTGAATTCAAATCTGGCCTCAGACATTTCCTAGCAGTGTGACCCTGGGCAAGTCACTTCACTGTGTTTGCCTCATTTTCCTCACCTGTAAAATAAGCTGGAGAAAGAAATGGCAAACCACTGTAGTATCTTAGTCAAAAAAACTCCAAACGGGGTCACAAAGAGTTGTACACAACTGAAAAATAACTAAACAACAAACAAGAGTAAGATAAAACTGAGTAGCAAAACCAGCTCCAATTTAAATTGTAGAAGTTTGTGGCATTAAAAAATTGAAAATGTTAAACTTTACTTTCCAGGGAATAATCAGGGTTAAGGTAAACTAAAAGCTGTACATGTTTGTGTGTGGACACTGAATGGTTTGGGGTAGATTGCAGTTGTCCTTGGACTTTTGATTATCTACATAGTTAATATGGATCACTGTAGCCAGACTTGTCGTACAGTGATCTACTCTGATTTGATGCAATAAATTTGCTGTATGAGATTTTGTCTATTTTGTATGCATCAGTGTGACTAGGGTTTCTTTTGGTATTTTCTAACCCTGTCATCTAACATCTGAAAACTAACCAATAATACCATTAACAAGCATTCATTCAGCTTCTCCTTGGTGTGCCTAATGTGTGGTAGGCACGGGGATACATGAACAAAAATGAAATAGGCCCTTCTTTTGTTCTGCCTCTCTCCTTTTGTGTTATAATGGCGATCTGTTCTTGTCTCCTCAGGCAATGAATCTTTCATCTTGTGCTTTGATCTGATCATATCTCTCCTCTGCTCAGAAATCTTCAATGGCTCCCAATTGTGTGGCTCATAAAGTTTAAATTCTTTTTCTTGGCATTCAGGGGCCTTTGTAGTTTGGAATCATCTAAAGCTTTCGACCTTATTTCATTTTACTCCCTTCCATGCATATTATACTCAACCAAAATTGACTTTCTGCCCCAAATGAAGCCTGTTATTTCCCACAGGCGGCTACTAGGTGGTACAGTGGACAAAGCATTGGGCCTGAAGTCAGGCTAGATAGTTCAGTCCATTTCCAGTAATGTCTGACTCCTTGTGATCCCATTTGGGGTTTTCTGGACAAAGATACTGGAGTGGTTTGCCATTTCTTTCTCGAGCTTATTTTATAGATGAGGAAATTGAGGCAAACAGTGTTAAGTGACTTGCCTAGGGTCATACAGCTAGTAAATATCTGAGCTCAGATTTGAACTCAGGAAAATTAGTCTTCTTGACTCCAAGCCCAGCACTCTGTCTACCCACTGTGCCACCAGCTACTCCATGATAGATAAGACATGAATTCAAATAGGGTGTTTTTGCCCCTGGGAAAATCACTTAACCTCTACCTGCCTCAAACTCCAAATCTACAAAGTGGAGATAATAATAGTACCTACCTCATAGTGCTGTGGAGATCAAAGGGGAAAAGATATGTAAAGTGCTTTGTACAGTCCCTGGCACATACTAGGTGTTTAATAAATGTTGGTTGACTAGTACATACTAGGAGCTTAATAAATGCATGCCCCCTTTATATTTCCCCACTACCATCATATCTTTGCTAATACCATTCTTTGTGCCTAGAATATCCTCTTTCAACTTCATTTGAATTCCTACCCATCCTTTAAAAGCAAACCCAGATGCCGCCTTTTCCATGAAGGCCCATTGGTAACAACCTTCCCTTTTTACATGGCACTTTGTTTTTCAACTCTCTAATGTCATATATTATAGGTATACGTTCATGTTTTGTACTCCATGAGCCAGGTGCTGTCTTATTTAAACATTGTTTCTCTCTCATTGCCTCATGAGATGTCTGGTCTACAGCAGATTACAGTATAATTTCTTGAATGAATGAACTAAAAAGAGTGGTCAGTAACCTCTTCCTTCCTTGTGAATTCTGTGCAGTCAATGAACATTCTGACATCTGTGTTACTTCTATATGCCAAAGAGGAAGAAGCCTTTTGGCTGCTGGTTGCTGTGTGTGAACGGATGTTACCAGATTACTTCAATCATCGAGTAATAGGTAAATGAATTCCATTTGTGCTACCTCTGTACCTAGGAATAAATACAGTACTAGTGGTAAAGTCAGTATATATAGACTAGATAAAGCGTTTTATCTTTTAGAACAAAAGTATCAAACTTAGACATCTGCAAAACTCTCTTTACAGCTGGAACAAGATTAAAATGTAACCAGGCCATGTTTAACAAAATAATTAAAAATATGAAATTACATAGATAATGTTAATCTGTGGTTTTCTAAGTCAGTATGTGGCCTGCAGGGATTCATTTCTGTTTGAGTTTGATGCCCCTCATTCAGACAATTAAGTAAGCATCTTTTTCTGTATTAGAGCTAAGGCACCTAGGTGGATAGTGCAGAACCAGTCAGGAGTCAGGAAGACTCCTCTTCCTGAGTTCAAATCTGGCCTCAGCTACTTACTATCTATGTGACCCTGGGTAAATCACTTAAACCTGTTTGCTCCAGTTTCCTCATCTGTAAAATGAGCTGGAAAGGGAGATGACAAACTACTCTAGTATCTTTGCCCAAAAAACCACAAGTGGAGTCACAAAGAGTTGAACACGACTAAATAACAAGAACTACATTAGGGACTTCCCAAAAATTAGACAGCGTGTGTCTTGCCTTCTTCTATTCACAGTAATAATTCCTATATACATGTTTTTAAATTATTTTCTTAAGGAAAATTCACTTTTTCATCATCCTATCTCCTTCCCCCTCCAAAAAAACAAAAACAAAAACAAAAAAACAAACCTCAAAACCCATGTAATGATTATCCATTGTCAAGTAAACAGATTCCTGAATTTAGCAATGCTCCACCCCACCCCCCAAAAAGAAAAAAAAAATGCTTCAATCTGCACTCTAGAGCATCATCTTTCTGCCAGGTAGACATTGCATTGATTAGAGTTCTATCATAATTGTTTCTCTTTACAAGGTTGTGTATAAATTGTCCTCCTGGTTCTCCTCAATTCAGGTTTTTTAAACAACTCAATTTGAAGATCTAGACTGAAATCTTGATTGAATGTCATCAGTGACTGTAGACAAGTTAGATAATTTACACTTCAGGGTAAACTTTTATTTATGCATTAACTCTATCTCGTTTGGCATTCTTTGTTGATCAAAATAATATGATTGGCAGCTCTTCATTTCATATTACACTGAGTTGAGGTTGCAGTCACAGATAACAAAGAGGTAGGCAGGACTCTGTCTCCCTCCATATACATACACACCTATATATATATGTATATATATATATGTATATATATATACATATATACATATATGTACACACACACACACACACACACACACACAACTTCTTGTTCCATTGTTAAGTCATGTCTGACTCTTTGTGACCCCATTCAGGTTTTTCTTGGCAAAGATGCTGGAGTGATTTTTGCTATTTCCTTCTCCAGCTTATTTTATAGACAAGGAAACTGAGGCAAACAGGGTTAACTGACTTGCCCAGGGTCATACAGGATGTGTGTGAGGTTGGATTTGAACTCGGGTGGATGAGTTTTCCTGACACCAGGCTTGGCACTCTGCACTACAGCGCCACCTAGCAAATACTACAATCATGTAAACAGAAACCCTGAAAGGCATGTTTCAGGTCTAATGCAATGGCTTTCTTTGTCCTTCAGGACAGATAATGAAACATCCCTACTTCTTTCCTCAGTAGAGAGATGGGAAACTATGAATATGAAGTCTATGGCACCACATGTAGTGGCTGCATCAGTTCTGCTTGGGTTTTTTTTAGTTACAAAGGAGGATTCTGTGGTAAGAATTATGTTGAGAAACGACATTTAAAAAATCTAAGAATCTGGTAGAAATTTGAATTCTGGGTTTTACAGTTAAGTAAAGTAGTTAAGATGGCTAGAGTTAGCCTTAGAATCAGAAAACCTGGGGTCAAGTAAGTTCTGGCTATGTCATATATATGTCATAGCAAGGCTTTGTGGGCCCTGGACAACCCAGTTAACCTCTTAGCACCCCAGGCACCGATCCAAGACAACAAATTGTAGAGCTGGCACATAAATAAGCAATGGTGAAGGGAATGACTCACTAAACCCATGAAGTCAAAAGTTGTTTTAAAAAATACTTGCTATAAATTGCTGACTATTAATTGCTGATATGTGGTGAATATCACCACATCCTCCATGATGGGAAGAAAATTATTTGTTTGCTTGCTTAGGGGATTTCAAGACTTTGGGGTTCTTCTTTTTGGATGGTTCAAGCAGAGGATGTGGGAGATTCAGGAATGAAAAGCCATTGGCTATATAGTGGAGTCTAGAGGTTGGTTTATGACTGAAGACGTGGACTAGCCAGGAGGGAAATCCCTAATGTCTTCATAGGGACTTACCAGCCCTGGTTACTACTTAATTTGTGGGCAGTAGAATGAGATGGAGAAAAATAAGCCTAGCTGCTTCTTTTTCTTATGAAAAGCAACCGGGTGGTACAGTAGATAGAACACTGAAGTTAGGAAGACCTCAGTTCAAATCTGGCCTCAGATACTTCCTAGCTTTGTCTTTGGATTAGTCACTTAACCTGTTTGCTTCAGTTTCCTCAACTATAAAATTGGAGATAATAGTAGCACCTAACTCAAAGAGGTATGGTGAGAATCAGATGAGGTTTTTGTAAAACACTTTGCACAATATCTGGCATGTAGTGGGCACTATATAAATGCTTATTCTCTTCCCTTTCTTATGATTGTTACCCCCAATGTTTGTTCTAGGAGCCCAAGTAGACCAGTCAGTCTTTGAGGAACTGATAAAAGAGAGACTTCCAGAACTGGCTGAACACATGAAGGATCTATCCACTCTGGCTTCCATTTCCCTTTCATGGTTCCTGACCTTGTTCCTCAGCATCATGCCTTTAGAAAGTGCTGTGAATGTCGTAGACTGTTTCTTCTATGATGGTATCAAAGCCATCTTCCAGCTGGGGTTAGCTGTGCTAGAAGCAAATGCAGTGGAGCTGTGTAGCAGCAAAGATGATGGCCAAGCCTTGATGATCCTTAGCAGGTTGGTGACCATCCCATCAGACCATGGGTTTTATAGCTTGTCTTAAAACAAACTGTCAGGGGCAGGTAAAGTTACATGGAAGCTGTTGTATTAGAAAGGTGCTTAAGGAAATACCACTACAGGTATGCTGGTGGCACTGTAACAGCGATGGCAGCTTCCTGCTTTCATCCTGCCACTCCACTGCCTTGTTTTCTGCATTTGGATTCAGTAGGAGTCCCGCTGCTTTTTATGACTGTTTATGTGGAGGGGCATTCCTACTTTGGGGTGATACAAACAACTACTCACCTACTTCTGCAAGTCTAGTTATGGGAGCTCCCCCTTCCTTTGCCTCACTCATTGTGAAGAAAGGTCTCAGGTCAAAGGCTTTATGTGCTTTCTAATAGAGTTCAAGCATCTAGTTCTGCACTGACATATCTAGCCCTTTGTCCTGATCAAGAGCATTTTAGAACCATGTAAAACAAAGGGGCGGTGGGGGGGAGAAGGCCTACCAACATTTGAATGCAGGCACTAAGGTGTGCTATTTATGTGTAGGAAACAATGTGGTAGTTAGTAATTTGATTGCTAAACCACAGAATCTAAAGAGCAGTGTTCTAGTCCTGACCATTTCACTTGAACAAATCATTTAACCACTCTGTATCTGCTGTATCAAATGGGAACGACATGAAAGCACTTTGGAAAAATAGAAAGCATTTTAACTGTTGCTTCCTTCTTTAAAGGTGGGCTCAGTGGGGTAAGGGATATTTTAAAAATCATGATACCTAAAATAGAAGGAACCAAAAAACATTTTATTACTAATGTATTACCATATGAATATTAATTCTATGTAACTGACCTTTCACACATGCCATGCCTCAATTCAGCTTGAAAGAATTCACTGAAGGGATATTCATCTTTATTGAATTAGGATCACAAGAGTTTAACATTTTCCTTTCTCTTCTTTTAAAATGTACAATGAGCTGTTGAAGTGAGCTTCCACTCAGAACTACATTTGGCTATATTTCTGTTCACATTAAAAGAATAAAATTCTCTGTAGGTTTGCCCTTTAAGTAGTCTTTACTCATTTTAAAATCTGCAAGATACATTATCTCTTTGAAAGTTGAAAGCTATCTTTTTTTTTGTTTATCATTAGGTTTGTAATAATGATGTGCTTTTATTTTTAAAAGGATTTATCTCAACATTAAAAAGTTGTATCTTTACCATTAAAAAGACTTTATAAAAGGTAGTGATACCATGCTGTGTGGGTGACAGCATGTCTTTGAATGGGTTGGTGGTTCTATTTAGGTTCCTGGATCATGTTAAAAATGAAGAAAGCCCTAGACCACCAATTGGAAATCATCATACCTTTTTCTCTGATGATCAGGAACCCTACCCTGTGACAGACATAGCAGATCTAATTCGGGACTCCTATGAGGTAAGAAGGGCCACCTCTGGTCTACCCAGAAATTTTCTTTTTAAAGGAAGAATGGATTTTGTATTCAGAATCCACTGAGAATTGTTTGCATTTGCTGTTTCTATATGTGAAGGTATTTTTCAAATATGTCTTGCTGCAGAAATTTGGAGACCAGTCAGTAGAACTGATTGAGCATATGCGCTGCAAACACAGGATTCGAGTTCTCCAAGGTCACGAGGACACAACAAAACAGAATGTTGTAAGTGAAGTGCTGCCCAAAATGGCTGCTACGGAGCAAAGCCGGGCACAGGGTGGGAAAGTTTTGTGACCTTACACGTGTACTTTCTAGAAATATTGGCTCACTCTACCACCACCAGCCACATGAGTGATTTTGGTGAAAAGGAAGTTTGCAATTCAACCTTTTATGCATCACTGAATCCAACTTTTCAGATTTCCCAAGTCACCTATTACACTCTCCCATACACAGAAGCAGGTATTAACTCCAAATTATTCTTTCCTTAAGCTCCGGGTTGTTATTCCAGAAGTATCAATTCTCCCTGAAGATTTGGAGGAACTCTATGACTTATTCAAGGTATGAATGTGTAGGAGTTAAAGTAAAACTGAAGGTTGTTTTATGATAAAGATACATCATTCATAGCTGCCTTTTAAAAATATCTGTTCTATAATCATGCTAAGACTGTTGACTGAGGTCTTTGTGGTTCCTTTGCTATCTCCATTTAGTGTTTGTTTTTTTTTAATATTTGTTGTTCAGTCATTTCAGTGGTATCCAACTCTTCATAACCCCATTTGGGTAAGGATACTGGAGTGGTTTGCCATTTCCTTCTCCAGCTCATTTTACAGATGCAGAACTAAAGCCAACAGGGTTGTGATTTGCCCAGGGTCACATGCTAGACCAGGAATGAATGCTGGTCTTCTGGACTCCAGGCTTGGCACTCTATGCACTATGGTGCCACCTAGCTGCCCTTTGTTATAACCAAATTCTTGGTTATGTGCTTTGTTATGTATGCTTTTTGCAGACAACCAAATTATGCAACTCTGAACTTGGGACCATCAGTAGGATTTTAACTGGAACTGTTTTAGGTATAGTGACTCACTTACCTGGGAACCCCTAGATTCTAGAACATAGCTGTAAACTCCGTAGTAAAAGGCCTGAGTAGACAAAAGAAGTTTATGTGCTCCATTCAAATTTTGGCAGCTCTAATATTAGGCACAATTTCAATAGGTTTGGTTGTCTGGCTTTTCAGCACCTAGGTGAAAAGCAGCAAAGTAATAAGAGACTGGCATAAGGATAGCAAGAGATAATCTGACAGATTTGGCGGGGAATTCATAAAAAGATAAACAAAATTTTTAAAAAACCACAGCATCTGTTATCATTTAGTGTAGGGGCAAACATCCTGACACACCTCAGTTTAGTTGTGGGCCAGTGATTCAGCAAAGTAATGAATGGTTATGACTTCGAAAGGTTTGACTATGCAATATACTGTGCATTGTAAGCCAAGGAAGTGTGGGATATTTTAGGGACATTTCTATCAAAAGGTTGCTGGGGCTTTTTTGTTTTGTTTTTAAAACTTTGATTTCCACCTAAATGTTAACTGGGAGATTCACTCCGGAGTACTCTATTTCACACCTGCGTTAAGTAAATGAGGTGCTATACTTACTTTGTGCCAGATTGTATTTTGTATTTGGGAAATGGGCACTTATTTCATAGGGAATAAGCCAAAACTCCTCTTTAAAGCACTTTAACTGAGGCCCAGAAGGGTATTGCAATAGCTCAGGGTGGTGCCATTGTCAAAGGAGAGAAGGGAGGCAAGATATTACAAAGGCAAAATGGATAGCATATGGCAACAGCCTGGATTTGTGTGGCATGTGAGAGAAAAAAATGAGTTGAGGATGCTATCTACCTAAGTTATGAGCTAGGATGGCAGTGCCCTTGACATTAAGAGGTTAGTGTGGAAGTAGGGAGGGTTTGGGGAAAAAAGATGATTTCGTTTTTGGACATATTGAATTTAAGATGGCTACAGGATATTTATTCAAGATACCCAATAGGCAGTTGGAGATGCAAGACTGGAGGAAGGCAAAGGTTAGGGCTGTGTATGAAAATTTAAGAAGTATCAGCACAGATGATGAGATCCTAGGGAGCTGATGATAACCAAGTGAAATAGTACAGAGGAAGAAGAGGGTCCATAGGTTACCCACATTAGCTGGCAGGATCTGGAGGAAGATCTAGGAAAGACTAAGAGGTGGTCACAGGAGGAAAACCGAAAGACTGCTGTCACAAATACCAACAGAAAAGTGATCAAGAGTGTCAGAGGTTGTACAGGGATCCAGAAAGATGAAAACTGAGAACAGACTATTAGATTTGTCAATGAAGAAATGAATGGTTAGTAACTTGAGACATTTTGGTTGAACAGTGACCTCAAAGGCCAGTAGACTTAAAGTTGAGAGGGAAAAAAAGGGCGGGAGGCAGCTAGGTGGTGCAGTGGATAGAGCACCAGTCCTAGAGTCAGGAGGACCTGAGTTCAAATCCAGACTCAGACACTTGACACTAGCTGTGTGACCCTGGGCAAGTCACTTAACCCAATTGCCTCACCCCACCCCCCCCCAAAAAAAAGTTGAGAGGGAAGTGGAGACAGCCACAAAAGGGAGAGATATGATACAACCGTTGGGATGCATGGTCAAATGAGGTTATTTTTAAGGATGGGGGAAACATGGATATATTTGTAGGTAATAGGTAAACAGCTAGCTGATAGAGATTGAAGAGTTGGATGACAGAATGGATCACCTGAGCTTGTAGAGAAGTTTGCCTTGGCAAAAATTGGGTCACCTCTTCATGGGAGACTGGGACAAGTCAACAAGGATTTACTATGTGCCAGGCACTGTTCTAAGTGCTGAAGGTAGCTTAAAGGGGAAGGTAGCAGAAGGCATGGGTGACACATGAGAAGGGGGCAGGGGGAGAGGAAGCTTTTGACAAATGGACTCAATTTTTTGAGGAAGGAATATTTGGGAAAGCCACTATAGTGAGTGGGATAGTATAGTAAGTTGATTTGGGAGGCATAAAAGGACTTTTCCAGCACTGGCGACCTAGTTGAAATCCGGTCAGGAGAGTTTTGTGGTTTTCTCTTGCTTCTTTCAGTAGCCTGTGTAGAGGAAGAACAGGCAGCACAAATAGTGGGATTATTCCAAGGCTGAGGCTTGGCAGAACACAATTGGTGAAAGAAAGCAAGAGACTAGAGAGGACAGTGTGTAGCTAAATTGTTTCAGCAAGAAAGGGTCAAGATGAGGAAGTGTAGCTAGTATAGGGATGATGACAGACTGACATTCACGGTATAAGCCAAGAACAGGGCTTGGGACTGTAAGGCAAAGGTGAATAATGGAATTTCAGAATTCATCCAAGTTGTACCTTGGCAAGATCACCATGATCATCTTTGTATATGACTGGTACTGTGCAGGTCATGGGAAATGTCTAAGTTTAGTGACAGGGAGGTTAGGACATTTGAGGGAGCACTGATTATATAGAAGGCCCCTAAGACACTCAATTTTCTATAGCAACAGACTGCAAAGTTACTCGAGAATTATTGTGAAGTGCTGGATTTTGAATAAAGTGGCCTAACCTTGATTTAAATTTTTTTTGCTCCTTAATACCAATGTGACCATAGGCAAGTCACTTCCCTTTTTTGTAAAATTAAGTTGGTCAAGACTCAAGTTCTTTCTGGTTCTGCATCTTATGCCTTTCAAATGGTCACAAAGCTGCTAAGTGGCACAGTGGAATTGGCCCTCAAGAACTGTTTCCATTATGCCACCCTTCTCCACCTCATCCCTTAACATTACCATGAACATAAAATTAGACCAGCTGTGAATGATTCCCCTCTCCCCTGGCTCCTAGAAGCCTCTACTCTAGTGGCTAATCTTTACATTTAACTTTTAAGAGAGAACATATGATAAGCTGTTACTGGGAGCAGACAAGTCCTGCATTTCAGCGCCACGATCCCAACAGACCATATGCTGAACAGTATCTGATTGATGCTCAACAGTTCACCAACCTTTACAAGCTTGTCTCTCCATGGACATGTGGTGCCCACACTGAGATCCTGGCTGAAAGGACCTTTCGCCTCCTGGATGAAAACATGGATCATCTCATTGCATTCAAAGGATTTGCTATCTGCCTAGGTAATACTATATAGGGGATGCTTTAACATTAATTCTAGTCTTCTTTTCAAAAAAAAATTTGTGAAGACAACCAAGTTGTTCACTCCTTACTGTCTTGGTTAGTTTGAAAATAACTTTTAAAGTTCGAATTTTGTTAATAAAGACCATGGGAATGGGGGGGTGGGGGAAGGAGATGGGGTACAGGTATGGAAAGCATCCACATTTCTAGCCTCATGTGTTACTGATGAAAATGAGTTTGTTAAACGCTGTTTCCATTTAACAGGATTTCATTCTAGCCCCTTTTGCCTAAAAAAGGTCAGAAAGCTAATAACTACTTTGCTTTGTTCAAAGCTCATATTTGCTAAAACTTGTATTGAAAATTTTAAATGTGAAGTTGTCCAAGTAGTGCACATAAAGTGAACTGTTTTCATCTCTATGGTGGGATTATATAACACATTTTCACTTCTCATTTGCAGATATTATGTATAATGGAGAAATGAATGAAAAAATAAAACTACTATATCGGCTCCATCTCCCCCCTGGTAAGATAGAGCAAGATATCTGTCTTTAGTCTACCCATTAAATACATTTCACATTTCTGTTTTACGTGACATATTCCAAATTTCAGGGTTGCTATTCAACAAAGACATGAAGGACTCTACTGAATATAGACCACAGTCGATTCTTTTGAAGTCTTGAAAAAACAAATTTAGACATGTTTTCTTAGTTTTGCAAAGCTTACTTAGACCAAATGGGGTTTGGGGGCCAACCTGCTGACATATTGCTTTTCTTCCCCAAGCTAGCCTGTTGTTTAGTTCTTTGTGGTGGCTAGAGGAAAGGACAGTCTTTTGACCAAACTTCAAAAGTAAAAACAGTAAAAATAAGGGACATACTTTTATTTAAAAAGGAGGAAACTGCCAAGTAGTGAGGAACAAAGCTAGGAGTTTAACTTGGGTGTTTTAACTCCAGGCAGGTGTGCATTCTGAAAAGCCAGTCTTTATCAGTCAGTAGTTAGCTTGGCTTGGCTCCATGGACACTGTGTACTACTGAGCCCAAGGGAAGCCGAGTGGACATTTCAAGCATTATGCAGCAGTTTTTCACCTAACAGTTTAACATAGGAACTAAGATTTACAAAGGATCACAGCAATCCTGAGAGGTATATCCCAATACTGACCTCATTTTACAGGAAATTTAAAGCCAGGCAGGCCCAAGGTCAAGCTGGGTCAGCTGTAGCACTAGTTTAGTTTTCTCTAGGTGTTTTGCAAAACACACAAAACATAAACCTTTAGGATAAAACAAATGTATTTTAATTCCCTTAGGGCAGGGATACACTGCCAAGAATTTGTTTCTCAAAATATTTTGATAATTATTTCAATAATTAGTTTTATTTGTAATTCTATGTATTTTATCCATTTAAAAATACTATTTTGAGAAGCCTATGACACAAGGTTGAGAATTCCTGTTTGGGGGCCAGAAGTGCTATCTATGGTTTGTTCTTCACTTTTGGTAATGCCTAAAGCCTAATCTACTTTGTATTAGTTAAGAACATGGCTTAGTACCTTTAGAGGGAAGAAGAATGACCTGGAATTATAGGACCAAAATGTAAAACCAAACTGTTACTATCTTTAAAGCAAGCCATCTATGCTCTCTACCTTCATTTCCTCATCTGAAAAAGAGACTGGACTATTTGACCTCTCAGGATCTGTATCCAGATCTAGACCTAAGATTCCCTGATACTTTAGATACATTATGCCAATATGCAGAAAGCTGATTAATTTAGGCTTCAGTGCCACCTTGTGGAGATTTGACCAATTACATCAGACTGAAAAATTACAAAGAGAATTTAACCTGATTTACAAACTGAGAAAATGGGACTTAGTATAAAGACAAAAGTATTACTTATTCAGGGTCACATTAATCAAAACCGAAACTAGGCCCCAGGTGTCCTTTACAGCATTAAG
Source organism: Dromiciops gliroides (assembly GCF_019393635.1). Lineage (NCBI taxonomy): Eukaryota > Metazoa > Chordata > Mammalia > Microbiotheria > Microbiotheriidae > Dromiciops > Dromiciops gliroides. Next base: position 253,854,850 of record NC_057863.1, on the reverse strand, counting down.
TTGTAATTAAGAAAATTTAAATGTTTTTTTTTTTTAAGCTCTCACTGAAAATGACAAGGATAGTCAATCACCATTAAAGAATCCACTACTGTCAACTTCAAGACCCCTGGTCTTTGGGAAATCAAACGGCATGTATTGGTTTTAATCTTTTAAAATGTTTGCTTTAAACATGATACTCTAAGTTGCTGGAATGACTTTTATCTAAGGCCTTTCCACCTGACCTGGTTATCCCCTTCTTCTCAAAACCCCTAGGAGGTACAGACAGATTCCATAAGTCAGCTGTACTGATTAATGGCTGTCTCTTCCTTACTATCACGCCACCTCTCCTTGCTCCAATAAAATACAAAGATTGTTGTCCTTAATCAACTTCAGGCCCTTGTCTATACAACTATGTAGGGAGAAATTAAAAGCTATTAGTCATAGCATTATGTGGATACAGAACAGTATAGCTATCAAGTCCTCAAATTCCATTGTTTCGTTTAACACTGCACTGTTTTCCTATTCCTCCCTTTTCCCTCTGGGATTTTTGCTGGGACCAGTCTTAAGTGACTGGTATATATTTGGAAATCCCAAGGGTATTAGTATTAGAAAGTCCTTGGAATAAAACTGAAAAAGTTATCTTTACGGTTCCCATGCTCTTAGTCATTATGTTCCTTCTTGCTTTTACTGAACTGATTTTTTTTATCACTTTGTTTTCCCTTTGTCTAAAGGTGATGCAATTGATTATCAGAAGCAGTTGAAACAAATGCTGAAGGATTTAGCTAAAGAAAAAGACAAAACTGAAAAAGAATTGCCCAAAATGAGCCAGGTAATAATGAACTATTCAAATATACATACTAAGATTCTACCTTTCAGCTCTATATTTAGAACTGTCATTTAGTTGGACATATATGGCACCTTCACTTAGCTCAAAAAGTCCTCAGATGACGGTCAAGGCCAGACTAGAGCTAGAAATCTTTCCAGCTCTATAGGTCATGCCTAGACTCTACTTCTGCTGACCTAGGCTTCAAGAGCCCAGGGTCACTTTCAACTGAGGAATTGGAAGGACCACAAAACTTCTTTACTACTTCTTGTAGACTAGCAGGTCACACCACTGTGGGAAAGGTTTGAAATACAAGGATCTGTGATATAAAGAAATCAAACACGGTTCCAGAGGACTGAAAGTTGGAACACACTTGCTTTCATGAGAGGGAAATGCTACATACTTGGCATCATGGTGTGACTTCTGAATAACTACTGGCAATAAGGGTGGCAAGGGATTGTGGTATAAAAAGCAAAATACAATATGTACCAATTTTTTTTTTTTCAAGTCAAACCTCAATTTATCAGTGAGGCTCTTGAAGGACACACTTGTTTTCAAAAGGAATTAAGAATTAAATGTAGAAATTTCACAGCCTTTAGAACCCAAGTACAAATTCAGATTAGAAACACCTTTAACTTTAGGAGCAAAGTTTGAGGTACACAGTAAATGTCAAGAATAACTGCACAATGAGTTTTAAAGGTGACATCTTGGTGAACCTGCTGAATGAATCAAACTAGCTAAACTCTGACAACTATTTTGGGGGGGGGAGGGACCCACAAGAACTCAAGTTTTGAAAGGGGATCCATTTTTGCAGGTCTTCTAAAAATCGAAACATTAAATGTCTACTCAATGCTGGAGTCTTAAAACTGCAACTGTTAAGACTGCTTGTGACTGAAAAACACTTCAGTCTTGTATCTTGTGTAACATGGCCACATAATATAAATTTTCAATCTGAATTTGCCTGTGATTTATTTCACTAGGCTGATATTCCTCCCTTTTAAAAATATAAGACTATTTACCGGAAAGTGTACTAATTACTTGCCCTTTTCTTTTCAGAGAGAATTTATCCAGTTCTGTAAAACTTTATATAGTATGTTTCATGAAGATCCAGAGGAAAACGACCTCTATCAAGCTATTGCCACAGTGACTACTTTGTTACTCCAGATAGGAGAAGTGGGACAAAGAAGCAGCAGCTCAGGAAGCTGCTCTGATGAGTATATGGACGATGTACAGACAGAAGTGTCCGCTTCCACCTCTGACCAGGACTCAGTTTTCACCGACATGGGGAAGATGCCTCAGAGATATTCCCAAGCATTATCTATGACAGAAGGGGATTGGACTGTCTCCCTTGAACATATTTTAGCATCACTTTTGACTGAACAGTCATTAGTAAACTTCTTTGAAAAGCCACTAGACATAAAATCTAAACTTGAAAATGCCAAGATCAATCAGTATAGTCTCAAAACCAATGAAATGAGCCGCCAGTCTGAGTAAAGGACAGCACAGCCCACTGTAGCACAGCACCCCTGTTCTGCTGAGTACACTGGAAGAGGCTATACCAAAGCACATGTTGCAAAACAAAGCTGCTTCTCAGTTTCTTAGCATACTATTTAGAAGTGAGATCTGTCCAAATGTCAGCTTGAGTAAGTCTTACAAACTTGAGGGGTTACAACAAAGGTATCATGATAGCAACCAAATGAAACTGGAGACAAAAAACCCAAACCCTTAAAAGCTTTACTTACAGGACTTGGACAGAAGCCATTCCTTTATCAAATCTCTCACCAATTCTAGCTGAGGACTCTGGAGCAGACAGAGCAGAACAGCTATGCTCCTGGCTATTCCTAATTTGTCTCCATGTTTAAGCTACGGTTTTGTTTCAGAGTTTGCTGCTGCTTACCTCTTGTATAGAGGGATTTCTATTTTTTAGAGCTTTCCCCCCCACCAATGAACGTAAAAGATGTTACTCAGTAAAATTTGGGGTGATTGGGGGAAAGACTAATTTATGTCCAGGTTTAAAAGCTACTGTTTGCAATTGGCTTTTTTTTTTCCTTTTGCACTAATCCTGAAAACCTGTTTCAATGCTGGTAATTGAAACTGTTTTAATATTTTTGGTTGTATTCAATTTCTATGTCTTGCAAAAAAAAAGTGTACAAATCATGCTTTTGATGTTGTTGGTCCCCAAAAGCAGTTTTTAATAATATTCTTTTGTATTGACTTGCTGGTTTTCTTTAAGTTACTTAAACACTTTTCATAAAGAAAAAAAAAAACACCAATACTAGAATTTGGGAACTAAAAGACCTTGGCTAAAACTTAGTCCATCCTACTCACTGTACAAATATGTCAATCATATTTGGAAAACACCTCCTTAGGGTATACTCTAAAACACATCTTATTTCATCTCCATTATAAGGCAGATAAAGAACCTTACCCTTTCAATGCAATGGAATTTTACCTATCATTTTTATGATTAGCTATAGAGGTATCAACCCCTAAAATAACAAAGACCCTAAGCTCCTTTCTTGTGTGTGAAATGGGAAAAGGCAGTCATCCCTATTACATGACAAGGAGCCATGAACACTAGTTATTTTGGGATTTTAGAATAAGCAATGTCAAAAACCAAATGCTAACAGATGTCCACCACAACCAGATGGAACAAATCATTAACAATGCCTCATCAAAACACACACACCTGAATCCCAACAACCTATACTCTTTCTGGTGCCCTGCCCACTGAATAGGCATGCTCTGCTATGACCAAACAGTAAGCTTTCCTCAAAGTGCGTACAGAGTGGGTTGCAAAAATCTTGGTTCAACTCCTAGGATATAAAGGGTAAAACATAGCTCTTGACCTTTTTTGGTTTCCCCATACATGAAGAGAAATGATTAAGTTACTACTAACACAATCCTACTTGTGTTAAATCTCACCATTAAGAATTTAAGAGGTTTACCTGTGGTACTCAAGAGCCTACTTTAAAATAGTTTCTTATATAAATAAACCCCCAAGAGTCACGTGAGTAACTTACACAGTCAAAAACAGGCTAGCAGCTGACATTTTATAATTTTATTTAAACGAAGTTCAATTTAGTTTTCATCCACATTGACTGTCTGTAAGCCTGCAAAGCAAGAGAAAACAACCTGAGTGAATTTGAATTTTGATGTAAGCTTTTCATAATCAGGCATAGTTTATAAAAAATGGAATAAAAGTCAAATTAAGTCATAAGAGGTGAAACTTATGAGTTGTATAACTTACTTTTGAAAGTGGTGACAGGCACATAAGTAACCAAGGTATACAGTTTGTTTGGTGAATCTTCATCCTCATTGCGTTTCCTGGACAAACGCACTCGGATACGGTATGGAACATTCCTGGTTGAAAATAGGTTTCATAAAGTGTTTTGCAAAAGTAAATGCATCCTTCACATGAAAAACAAAACCGCAGGGTTGCATACAACCACTTAAGATTTAATAGAAATAAAACGTAACCTAAGCTTTGCTTGTGACACACACACTGCTTTCCTATGTCTTCACAATTGTCTACTACCTATGTTTGAACCAATTCTGTTCAAAACGGCTTTGAAAGACAGGGTGAATTTTTTTTGTGGGGAGGACAAGGGGGGAAAATACAAGTGTTGGTTTGGGATTCACAGTTCAGTGTATCTTTACTAATAACCACCTAAGCCCTGAAGGGCAAGGAGCTAACACTAGCATATTTTTAAAAATAGTGTCCATCGTCAATAACTTTGGTGGAGTTCTCTTGTTTAAAGACTAAGGGGCCAACTTATTTTTTAACAATTAAGCACCTTATTCCTTTGGCCCAAACAGCTTTGTTGAGTCTGGTGTCAATGCGTACATCTGGAGTTCCCATTTCTTTCATGGCAAATTTGCGGATTTCCTTGAGAGCACGAGGAGCTCGCTTTTTGAAGCCTCTAAAATTCAAAAGGAAAAAAGTTTAACACAAACTTACTAAAATCCCACCTTCTGTAGCACCTCCCCCATCTATTCTGTACATGCTTTATATGTGTATCTCTTTATTCACATCTCCTCCGTTAAAATGTACACTTTAGGGGCAGATAGGTGGCGCAGTGGATAGAGCACCAGCCCTGGATTCAAGAGGACCTGAGTTCCCTGAGTTCAAATCTGTCCCCAGACACTTAACATTTACTAGCTGTGTGACCCTGGGCAAGTCACTTAACCCCAATTGCCTTAGCCAAAAAAAAAAAAAAAAGGTACACTTGAGGGCAAAGGCAAGTTTTTGCCCTTCTTCAGCATCCCTGCCCACACTCAGCTCACAATGCTTGTTGAGTAAATAAAACACATTGTCCGTGATGAGTTAAGTGATGTTTAACGTTCAAAAGAAACAATGATAGCACTTTCCCTTGTAAGTAGTTCTAGTGTCCAATACCCTTTGCAGATCTAGAATTTCAATAAATGTCTAGTCACACACCAAGAATGTGCAATAAAGGCAGGAATCAACCAAACAGAAAAAACCCAGGCTGGGTACTTAACAGACAACAAAGTGATAAAGGATTTAATAATGCATTGTTTTCTCTATTTTATAAAGAGGGTGGGGTTCACCCAGAGAAACTAAAGGGATTAAGTGACTAGAGTGACACTCAGCCAGTAGTCAGGACTGGAACTCATAGGTTTTGGTACCAAACAGGTCCCCCCCCCCCCTGCACTGATTCTTATGGTCAGAATCTAACACTTCTGAAAAAGTACTGCATGAATCTATGTCCAAGCATAGATTTACTTTAAAAATTGAAGGCAAATTTCACAAATCATTAATACCACAGCCTACCAGTTTAGCTGCTTTTGGAAGTAGGTAGGGTTGCCTTCAAACAACCTTAAAATCCGCATAGAGATGTGCAATAAGTTATTAATGAAAATGTTTGGTGCAAACTACTACTTTAGAATAAGCATGGGTATACTATCATCAAATTAATGGAGTACATACAGTAGAAAATAAAAAAAAAATCACATTGTGGTCCCTGCCCTTAAGAAACTTCCAATCTACTTGTAGAGAAAATAAGCACTCATTCATCTGCTGTTTCACTCAAATGCATTTTGAAGTGGGATTTCCTATCTTATTACTATTTTAATTTACAGGTGAAGCTTGTGAGATCTTAAAGAGCTGAACCTTAGAGATCATCTAATGCAAGTCTCATTCCACATGAGGAAACTAAGACTCAGAGAGGTAGGGCCCTAGCCCAAACTCACAGATAAGCAGAGACAGGATTTGAACCCAAGACCTCAGACTTTTCAAAGCCTGTGTTCCCACTGTACCAGTCTCCCAAATCAGGTTTCAAATCTAGTTCAACCACCTAATACCTATGTAAACTTAAGCAGGATATGCAACCCTAGAATTCCAGTTTCTTCATCTGTAAAATAAAGATATTTTTATTATTCTATTTCATGAGGTTGTGCTGAGGGGCTCAAAAGTCCAGGTTTTCTAAACAGTCTTCCCTTGAGGTGATCTTGTTCACTTACAGTGACTTACCTTTTTAATGTAAGCCAAAACTTTTCTAAAGTGTGGAACTCCCAGAGTGAAAGTCAAAAATTACAGACAATAGAAAAGACTAAATCACCAAGTAATTTCTAGTACCAATCCATATAATCAATACTTCATAACGTGAATATAAAGAAATCATTTTTACCGAATAATTTCTTTAGGCCCACAATTGCCTCTGTCCAAATATGTAAACAAATATGCAATATAAACAAGCTCCACAGAAGATAAAATTTAAACACAAATGTTACTGGCCATTTAGGAATACTTTCCCCCGAGCAGATCATTTAAAGCACAAGAAAACTACTTTAAGTAGAAGAATCTGGCATACTTCACAGAATGAATAAGCCAATTTCACATGCTTCTCTGTATACTGTTTTACTAAGTAGGTAAACATAATAAATAAAGTAGAAATAGTCTTATAAAACCCAGCTTTTCCTTCTTTCTGCTGCACCTGACTTCTGTCTTCCTATGGTTCCAAACACTACTTAATTCAAATAACACTGGACAACAACAATGCTTAAGCTGCAGCAGAATTTTAAATTTTTCCTAAAATAACCCCAGACACTCATGCCACTCCACCAACTAAACTTTTGGCTATACTGCAAGCAAAACAACCCTCAAACATCAGATTCACGCCTAGTCCTTCCTGCTAAACGAAAAGCAAGGAAAACTCATCAATACTCCTGGCAGCAGGCTAGCTATGTTCAACTACTTCCTTCTAAAACATGCAACTCAGAATTTAAAGCTTCCCTCAGACCTTCAACTATTCAATAAAACCTTCTAGAAACACTCCCCAAATCCAATTGAAAAAGCATTTCTTTTGCCTCTGAAATTTTAATATGCACTTCCATGCTCACAAAACAGAAAATGATCTGTTCAATTGTGAATCCGTGACTCCCAACTTGCATTTTTAAGAGAATTCAACATTTTAGTTTCCAAGCAGTCCTTATGATCCATTTACAATTACCTACCACCTGAAAACATAAAAAGTAATTTTAAAAAAGGGGGTTATTCCCAACAAACCCCATCCTGGACGGAACAAACCAAAATCTTGCAGATGGTGACCCCCCCCCCAAGATTCGCGGAAAAACGAACTCCATACTTACACTCCATGAATCCGCTTGTGAATGTTGATGGTGTATTCTCTGGTCACCACCTCATTGATGGCAGAGCGTCCCTTCTTTTTCTCTCCACCTTTCTTTGCGGGAGCCATCTACATGGACAGCAAAGATAAAGAATCTACAAAGATGGCTAATGACAAATGAGACCCCCACACACACACACACACCCTTTCTTCTGCTCCCCCTCTCGCCCCCTTCCTCCATTCAGCACGCTCCCCATTTCCGGGAGGGACCCGACTCCGTGACCCTGGTTCCCGGCGTCCTTCCCGAGACCTCCCCCCCCCCCCCCCCCCGGTACTAAACTCTTGCAGGCGTTAATCTCCCCGAATCTCCACACGTGCGGCCCCTTAAGCCTCAGTTTCTCCCACAACTCCCTGAGCTGCAGGAGCCCCCTTCCCCCGCCTTCCCTTCTGCCCCAGGCCCGGCTGTCCGCGTTCTGCCCGCCCTCCGAGCCCAGGCCCCGTGAGGACGTAAAGCTGTATTAAGTCTCTTAGCAGCCCCCGCGCCGCGAATTCCCGCTCCGGGGGAAAGAGGAGCCTCTGACTATGTAGGGAGGGAGTCCCCTGTGCAGGTCAGCCAGACCCCCGAGAAGGATGGAGCTGGATTCCCAAAGGTTCGAACGCTGAGTACACACTCACCCTGCCCGGGACCAGGTTGGAAAGGAAGAACGAAGAGGATTGTGGGAGAACCTAATACCCCCAGACCCGGTACTACTTCCGGGTCGCGCGTGCGCAGGACGGACAGTGAATGGCGGCGGCGTGGGAATGCTGGGAAGGAGGTGGGGGCGGGGGGGGAGAGAAGGGGAGGAGCGGGAGCGGGGAGGAGGCGGAGTTTCTACCAGCTCAGCGTCGTACGTCACACGGGGGGCGGGGCAGAAGAAAAAAAAATTCCTCTCCCGGTACCAGCCACCTTTCTAAAGTAATTTTACTTCACGCCCCTTAAGCCAAACTGATTTTACAGAAGGGGCCAGCATACGCGGAGAAAGCGCTGGACCAGGAGTTGGTGCCTTGTTGTTGTTGCCCAATTCGCCATTTCATCACCCACCTCCGCACCTTTGCATGATCCCCCATACTTAGAAAACACTTAGTCTTTCCTTCCTCCTAGAATTCTTACCGTGTATCAAAGCTTGGCTCAGGAAGTGGGCCCTGGTTTCCTCTCATTGTTTGAACTATCTCCCTCATTAAATAAACAAGTATTCAATTACCTGTTTATGTAATGGAGTCTCTTCTCCCTCTCCATCCCTCCCCTCCCGCCATTAGGAGGCAAGTTTCTTGAGGGCAGCCACTGTCTTTCTATCCTCAACTCTCTACTTTGCGGTGGGAGGAGAGAGGACGGCAGGGAGAGGGGGAAAGAGAGACAGAGAGGCAGACAGAGAGAAACAGAGCCACAGAGAGACAGAGACAGTGGGAGGGACGGACAGACACAGACTGACTTCTGATTGGAAATGCATGGACCCAGGTGGCTTTAACCTTAACCTTTTCTTCTTTACCCTCAAGGTCTCTTGCAAACTTTAAAGCCCCTACTAAATGGCTGTGCCTCCATGAATAAGGGGATTCCATCCCTATAGTATCTGACCTCTCAGGTCACTTTCCCCCTCATTACTACCCCTCTATTTGACCCTGATGCTGTCCCTTTGCTCCTCTCCCTCCCTTCTTTGTGTGGAAATTTATTTTGATTTGGGGACCCTACCTTTAGGCTGAGATTAGAAAGCCTTAGGCCCTCAGGGTCTTCCCCCTCCCCCTCAGCTTCAACTGAGTCAAAAAAAGCCCCGTGGGCTATACAAGACGCGAGGTCAGACAGCTGGGGGAAAAAAAAGCCCCCAGCTCCCTCTGACCTGAGCGGAGCTATCCAAAAGATCTGGGATAGCCTGTGCTGAGGCTCAGGATGCTTGAGCGTGCCCCCACTCCCCCACCAGCCGCAGCCCTGGCTGGTGGATTAGCTTGGTCTGTGGGGGCGCAGGAAGCCCCCAGATTTGAGTGGAGAGAAGAAAAGGTATATATAGACCTGGAAGTTAGACTCAAGGGATGGGACTAGAGTCGGGGCTACAAGGACGCAGGAGAAGACGAGAAGGACTAGGAGCAGCGGAAAAGAGAGGCCGAAGGGCAGACTGATGGAGCAGACAGACAGAAGGTCAGTGAGAGAGAAACACAGGGGTTCAGCGTGGCAGTAAGGAGAGGAAAGTTAGAAGCAGGGGGATTTACAAAGTGAAAGGGGCTTGGAGTTAGAATAAAGGACCTGAGTGCCCTGAGGCGGGGCGTGGCTAAGGCCCTTATTGTATTAAAAAGGTTACAGGCCTTATTACAAACAAGGGAAAGTGTAACGTGTCCTGAGGCAGGAGGCGGCTAAGGCCCTTATTGTATTAAAAAAGTTCGAAGCACAGCAGGTGGGAAAGAGACCGCAGTCAGGTTGTACATTTTATTTCCCTGTATTCTTAATTTTAAATAGTATCTCATAAATAAACTCTGCTTTGATTATTTAGCTAAGAGGCTTCTTAATCTTTAGCTTATTAATTTGGGAGCAGTGTGGTGGAACTTTATAAACGGCCCATATTAAATTAAACGCAGGCAGATAGCCAAATAGTCTACAGTCCCCAGATTAGTCCTCCATAGTTTAGCCTCCCAAAATTAGTGCTAGTCATCAAAAATATTTTTACATTTGTACCCTGTTATGTTGTAATGTAGTCCCTCAAAAGAAGCATTTACCTCTAGGCAGTGTTGTCAGGTTCCGTCCCTGTTACCTCTACCAGATTTCTTTCCTCATCCTGGTTTCCTTGTATGTATTTAGAAAGAAATCTTTTATTGATCTCTCTTTTGTCACTCTTCTTGTTGTTACTGTGTTCTCCTGGTATATTTATTCAGTCCTCCTGCATTTCTTTTGTTTAGAGCTATTGGAGAAGCAAATTATCTATTCTTTTCTGGTTGTTGTTGTTTTAATGTTTAAAATCTTTATCATCAGAAGTACATCTTTTGTTTTGTATAGTTAAGCTCAGATTTTCAGGCTGCATCCTGAGCTCCATTGCTCTGAGTAACACATGTCATTCTGTCCCCCTTTTTCTAATGGGCATGAAATAGTCTGGAATTATTTGAATGTCTTTTCCTTTGTATTTGAATGTCTTTCTTCTTTTGGCTTACAGAACCTATTATTTCTTGATCTAATTGTTAAATTTAACCACTATGTATCTTCTTGGAGTTTGCATCCTTGGGTTTTTTTCTGGAGGCAATCTATGAATTCTTTGAATTGGATTTTCATTTTCTATATCCTGCGCACTTCTTCTCTTCTACTATTTCCTTCATTATAATGTTAAGGTTTTTGGACTGTTGTGTTCTTCTGGGAGACTGATGATCCTTAGGTTGGCTCTCTGTGTCCTGCCATCGAGTTCAGTATGTCTTGCTTGCATTGTGAGCATGTTTTTTTTTGTTTGTTTGTTTGTTTGTTTTGCGGGGTGATTTGCCCAGGGTCACACAGCTAGTAAGTGTCCAGTGTCTGATGCTGCATTTGAACTCAGGTACTCCTGAATCCAAGGCCAGTGCTTTATCCACTGCGCCACCTAGCTGCCTAGATGTTTTCTTTTAATGTTACTGGTTTTTGCTTCTCTTCTTCTAGGTTGTCTTTCACTTCTGCATGGGGCAGCAAGGTGGCAGAGTGGATAAAGCACTGGCCCTGAAGTTGAGAGGAAGACCTGAGTTTAAATTTCACCTCAGACACTAGCTGTGACTCCAATTGCCCTAAAACATCCTTTTTTACACCTCTCGAAGTAGACATGAAATGTTTGTCTTCTATCTCTCTACTATTCACTCTGCTCCCATGGATTCAATTATCACCTATGATGTTGGTTATCAAATTTACTTCTCCAGCCCTAACCTTTCTGTTGACCTCCAGCCTCACATCTTCAACTGCCTATTGCTCACCATGAACTGGATGTCCCAGTAGATCTTAAACTCAATACTTCTTTATCTTATATTATCTTTTCACTCAGATTTTCCCCCTCTTCCTGTCTTCCTTATTACTATTGAGGTTACTAACATATTCCCAGTCACCCAGACTCAAATCCTATGTGTCATCCTCAACTCCTTATTCTCACTCCCATATCAAAACTGTTGCCAAGGTCTGTCCATTTTACCTTTGTGTACCCCACTTTTCTCCTCTCACGCTGCCACCACTTTGGCACAGAACATCATCCCTCCTGCATAGACTATTGAAAGTCTGTTGGTCGATCAGTTTACCACAAGTTTCTCACCACTCAAGTTCATCCTTCATTTTAGCTTGTGATTTTTTTTGGGGGGGGGGCAGTGAGGGTTAAGTGACTTGCCCAGGGTCACACAGCTAGTGTCAAGTGTCTGAAACTGGATTTGAACTCAGGTACTCCTGAATCCAAGGCCAGTGCTTTATCCACTGTGCCACCTAGCTGCCCCACTTGTGATTTTTAAAAAATAATTATTTTCCCCAAACCCAAATCTGACCATGTCACCCCTCATTCAATAAACTCCAGTGTCTCTCTACCAGGCCCAGGAACAAATATAAAATATTCTGGCATTCAAAACATTTCATATTACCCTCCCAACCTTGTCTTCTAACATTCCTACAGATGTTTATGACCCAGTGGCACTTGGCTGTTCCTCAAACAAAACAGTCTATCTTCAAATCTGGGCATTTTCACTGGCTGTCCCCCACACCTGGGATACTCTTCCTCTTTATCTTCAGCTTCTGGCCTCCCTGGCTTCCTTCATATCCCAGCTAACACCCAACCTTCTACAGGAAGCCTTTCCTGAACCCTCTTAATTCTAGTGCCTTCCCTCTATTGATTATTTTCTGTATATAGATTGTTTATACAATTGTTTATATGTTGTCTCCCTCATGAGACTGTGATCTCCTTGGGAGCAGGGACTGTCTTTTACCTTTTTTTGTATCTTGAGCACTTAGCCCAGTGCCTGATACATAGTAGATATTTAATAAATGTTTACTAATGAAATGACTAATCTTGTGTTAGCCTCACTGCTAGACTTTGAGGACATGGACTCATGTACTGCATCTTACCTAAACTTCATAAGACCCTTAGTGTCAAGCACAGTGATTTGAATGCTTAAACTATGTTTATTGACTAAATGAGAAACCCTAGTATTTACTCAGGAACAATACATAGAATTCCCTTCCTGTAACCCCCAAATAATAATAATGCTTTCAAAACCTTTCTCATAGGGTTATTATGGTGCTTCAGCTCCTTTTCCATAAAATGGTCAATGATACTTATAATGCCTACCTCACAGAGTTAGGTGGAAAGTGTTACTCTTGTTTCCAATTAAACAGAGTTTAAAAATATTGCAAAAGATTGGTACTACAAATATAAACAGAATGTAGTTCTTGACCTTAAAGATTTTATAATCTGACAGATGAGATAAGGCATTTACAAGCAGAATATATTAGATGCTTAGAAGAAACAACAATTACTTTAATTACACACATTTCTATAGCACTCTCATGTCCAATCAATAGCCAGATCCTGTTCATTCCATATTTTACAGAGCATCTTTCTCCACCAGGTGGAGTTTGGGGAAGGCTTCCTTTGGAAAGCAGTACCAGAACTCAGCCTTGAATTTAAAAAAAAAAGGATTCAGAGAGCCTGGAGTGAGGAAGAAGTGTGTTCCTTTGACAACACTCTGGACTCAAACTGGACAATGCTCTGAACTCTTTTTTTCCCTCCCCCAAATACACTGTGTTGTTCAGTTGTTTTTCAGTTGTGTTCCATTCTTTGTGACCCCACTTGGGTTTTTCTTAGCAGAAATACTAGAGTGGTTTTGCCATTTCATTCTCCAGCTCATTTTACAGGTAAGGAAACTGAGACAGACAGGCTGAAGTGACTTGCCCAGAGTCACACAGCTGGTAAGTGTCCGAGGCCAGATTTGAACTCAGGAAGTCAAGTCTTCCTGACTCCAGGTACTGTGCTCTATCCACTGCACCACCCAGCTGCCCCCCAAACACAGTGCCCCTTAGCTTTGCTTAGACTTCTCTGTGCTTTGAATGCTTCCTGTCACCATCTTTGCCAGTCGCCTCAAGTCTCTTGAGCCAGCTAGGTAATTCAGTCATGAAGACTGAACAACAACATCTCTTCCAGGCTATGTTTCCTGATAACCTGGATTGGTAACAATTTTCTCCTCAGGCTTCATATAGCAATTAATCAACAAGCATTTATTAAGCACTTACAATGTAGCAGGAGGCACTGTGTAAAATGCAATTGATAAAAAGACACAAATGTAAGCTCTCTCTAGGAGTTTATGTTCTAAAACTAATGCTTTGTTTTATACCTTTCAAATGAATGTATTTTGTCGTGTGAGATTGTCTATTATAGTTATAGATGTTGGTATCTCTAGCAGTCCAGGGATAAAGAGTCCCACCAAAATACACACACACACACACACACACACACACACACACACACACACACACTTGTTGGGAGGGGGGAGGAAGGGGGGAAGATAGTCTACTCAATTTTAAATTTTGGAATGAGTACAGTTCACAGGCCTGAGGTTATTCTCAAACCTCCACACCTCAAACCTGCCTCACCCCCTCAATAACTAGCCTGTCACCAAGACTTTATATCCATTCCTGCCTTGCAAATAGGGTGAAGTGACTTGCCAGGGTCACAGTGTCTGAGGCCAGATTTGAACTCATAAAGATGGATCCTCTTGACTCTAAGCCTGGCACTCTATCCACAGTGCCATCTCAATGCCTTGACCCTCTAGGCTACCACACATTTATCAGGGTTTAATAATCAAATCAATTTTACCTTTGATATTGTGAAGGGAGAGGAGGATAATCTACTGTCCTAGGGCTCAAGCTCCCTTCCCAGACCACCACTCCCAGATCTCTCACACCCACCCCAAGAGACCAATCCTTCCAGTGTCCCTAAGCCACCCTTCCCTGCCCTTCCACTGTCCATTGTTAAAAACAAACCCCCTTCCCTATTAGACCTGTGCCTTGGAGGCTACTTTATTTTCTGTTTATACTTACATATGGTCCCACTGTTTCCACCTTAAACATGTTGTTTAAGGCTGCTAGGTGGCGCCATAGTGCACAGAGTTCTGGAACTGGAGCCCTCAAGACTTGAATTCAAATTCCCATCAGGTACTAACTCTGTGCCCCAGGGAAAATCACTTAAACTCAATTCGACTCACTTTCCTTATCTACAAACAGGGACAATAATAGCGCCTACCTCAGAGGATCATTGTGAGGATCAAATGAGATAATATTTGTAAAGCACTTAGCAGAGTGCCATGCACATAGTAAACACTATTATAAATGCTTGTTGTTCAGTCATGTCCTATTCTTTGTGACCCCGTGGACAAAGTCCATGAGATTTTCTTGGCAAAGATACTGTAGTGGTTTGCCTTTTCCTTCTCCAGCATATGCCCATTTTACAAATGAGGAATTGAGGCAAATAAGGGTTAATCAACTTGCCCAGGGTCACATAGCTGAGGATGGATTTGAACTTAGATCTTCCTAACTCTAGATGGTGTGCTCTATCCACTGTACCACAGAGCTGCCCATATAAATGCTAGTCATCATCAATCGATCCTCCTCCTCCTCTTCCTCCTTAGCCCACCTTGAGGGCAGGTACTATTTTGTTGGCTTGTTTCAGGTTCTTGTGCACTTAATAAATACTTGTTGAATTAAATTGAAAACCAATTACTGGATTGTAAAAATCCATGAGATTATCAAAAGATATGTATTTTAGAACACTCAGCAAATTTCAAAACACAATAAATGTCAATTATTATTGTGAAGGCAGAAATTGTATCTCACTTGAACTTCTCTCTCTCTCTCTCTCTCTCTCTCTCTCTGTCATTCAAAGCCTAGCACAGGATGCTGAATGCAGTAGATTCTTAATAATTTTTTGCAGGGGGGAGGTGAAGTCAGATGGGGAACCAGACCTCATTTAATTTGTCAGAAGCTCCTAGTGAGGGATTTTCTCTAATAATACAGGCAAGTACCTTCTACAATTTAAAGTCTGAGTTGGGGCACTGAGGGTTTAAGTGGCTTACTCAAGGTTACTCAGTAAATATCAGAGATCATGATTTGAACCCAAGATTTCCTGACTCTGTGAGGCCAGCTCTTTTTCCCAGACATTATGCCACTCTGCCTCTTGTGTTTATTGTTAATTTTGGAAGTCTGGCTGTGGTGTGCAAGATTAGATTTGAATAAAAAGAGACTGGAGTAGTCAGAAAGGCTACTACAGAAGCGATTCAGCAAGGAGAGGTTGTAGGACTAGACTGGGGTAGGTGTGGAAAAGAAGGGCAGACACATTTCAAGGAATGACAGCTAAAACTGACAATAGCCTAAACACGTGGGAATGAGAGAGAATAGTGAATCTAAAATGCCTAAATTTTCCAGCCTGCATGATTGAGAGAAGGGTGGTAGTACTGAAAGGGAAACTGAGCAAGGGAGCTAATTTGAGGTGGGGGGAGGGATGACAGGAGATGATGAGTTTAGACTGGAATATAATGAGTTTGAAATAATCTGCTAAAACATAGAGTAATATGGCAATCGTACGGAAGCATTTTTAAGGTGGAAAGATAACTTTGAATATCAACCAGCTAGGCACAAATACTAAAAGGAGATAATAAACTTTTTTTGAGTTTTATTCAGGGAAAAAAAAAACTGTTTTGCATGTGCCAGAAGGCTAGATATTTCAGCTCCATGTTTAATGAACCATGTTAGGCTGATGAAAGCCTACTTTCATCATCGTGCCCATATGCAGGGGGAGGAATAAACATCATGCACGTCTGTCCAAAAAAATCACCTGCTCTTTCTATACCCAAGATCTGGTCTATTTTTTTAGATCTATTTCTTTATTTTACTGTTGTCTGAATCTAAAGCCTTCAGGCTAAGCCTACACAGACAAAATAGAGCAAAAGGGACAACAGAGGCAGTTTTTGAATGATTCAGGCCAACTCCCCCTTTGCCAGATGATCATGGCAAAAAGGCTTTTAAAAAAACCCAAAAAACTAATATTGTCCAGATGCTTGCAGTAGTCCTTCATTTTGTATGTTTAAGCAGGCCCTTACATTACCTTTCACTTAATGAACTACAGTTGTCATTAGTGAGAGAAGAGAGGAGATTTTGTGTCTAAACCCTCTGAAATTCACTGTGTTCCAGAGCTTATTCTCTATTCATGCCTGGGTGAGCCAAGACAAACAAGACAGGTCATAGTTTTTCCCTGGAAAAAAGATAATGCTGTGAAATAGTATTTTAACAAGCAAAATGCCAATTAATCATAAGCTGTAGAGCTAAAATCTCTTACTAAGTATATGGGTTTAAAGAGTGAACAAAGGAAATATGTTTTCCAAATTTCTCCAGATTCTGAATATTTACAAGGCAGCACTCTGAGAAAAGACAAATCAATAGCGTGGTATGCCCTTCCCTAACACTTTTATGTCTTCTAGGTATAAAGAACTAGAAATAAAACTAGGTTATGTCTCCATTAATTAGCTTTTTCTGCTAAGAAATGGAGATTCTGAACATTTGCTGATTAAATAAAGCGATTTCTTAAAGAGACCCTGATAGATGACATTTTGCATTTAATGAAAATAATATTTTAGGTGTTGATTACTCCCTCTGTGCTTTATTTTAAAGTAGAACTCTCTTTAAGGTGTTGTGGGTTTTTTTTAAGTAGTGAACTATCCTAATATAGCTAATGTGTTTTAAATGTCTCGACTGACCAAAAAAAAGCTACTTTTCAGAAACACACCTGCATGTTATGTAGTGTTTTGCTTTTCCCCCTGTGTTCTCACATTGGCTCATAGCTCTGTAAAGACATGAATGACAACCATTTGACAAATGCTGAAGCTAAAGCAGAGAGATTATGTGATCTCCCCAACTGTTACATGGCTATTTGGTGAAAGAGAGAGAGAGTTATAACCCAGGACTCCTGTGGGAAGAAAAGAAAGCATTTAATGAAGCACCTACTATGTAGTTAGGCACCATGGTAAGTGCTTTACAAATATTAATCTCATGTGATTCTCTGGACAAACCTGAAAGGGAAGGTGCTATTAATATCCCCATTTTATAGATGAGGAAATTGAGGTAGACAGGTGGTGACTTGCCCAGGGTCACATAATGCCTAAGGCTGGATTTGAACTCAGGTTCTCCTGATTGAAGGCCCTCTTATCCACTGTACCACCTAGCTGTACATCATGCTCAGGGACCCCAGGAAAGAGTATTGAAGGATATCATCTGTCTGATCCTGTTATTTCCAGGTTGCTAAATCAAGTAGATTCAACTCATCCGTGTTTGGGGGAGGATTCTGAGTAGTAGTAGTTGGGAATTTCTGTGAGTTATTTATTTATATGTGATAGGCTGATATTTCTCTCTCTCTCTCTCTCTCTCTCTCTCTCTCTCTCTCTCTCTCTAGGGCAATGAGGGTTAAGTGACTTGCCCAGGGTCACACGGCTAGTAAGTGTCAAGTGTCTGAGGCCAGATTTGAAATCAGGTCCTCCTGAATCCAGGGCCAATTCTTCATCCACTGCACCACCTAGCTGCTCCCTTGGTATTTTTCTAGAGAAAAGATTTGTGGATTTTGTTGCTACCTTTCCAGTGAATTACATTCACCCGATTTCTTAATTGGAACTATAATGATTTCTCAGATGAGAAATCTAGTTAGGGCAGGCTAACATGTTCTTGGCATCTCATTCAAACTAGCACTTTGCTCCGAAGTTAAAAAGTGGAGACATTTACTGTTAAAGTGAATCTGAGGTTTCTTTCAAGGCTGTCTGAACAAGCCGTCCATTGTGGATGGTTGAAGCTCACAACCACAGGATACTCTCAATTTCGTGGTTGATCCAAAGGCAAATACTTTCAATCTGTGTAGTGCTTGTCATCACTTGATGCTACAGAATAAGAACTGTAGGGTTAGAGCTGGAAGGAGTCATGGAAACCAACCTTTTTATCATACAAATGAGGACATCAGGTGTAGAAAAACGAAGGAACTGCTTCAGGGAAACACAGGAAGTATTTGAGCTGGGATTTGAACTCAGGTATTCCATGGGGCAGTGGAGGGAGGGCTGACCCAGAAAACCAATATTTAAGTCCTCACTGCTAGGACATATTGGTTGTGCGACCCTGGGGAAAGCCTTCAACTTCTCACTGTGTGCATTGCAAACTTTACAAGCTGCAGAGAAGGTACCAGCCTGCTTTGGCAGGAATTTCCTCAGGTGGCCACGGGTGCAGTCCTTCTACCTTTCCTGATTCGAAGACCAGTGATCTATTATTCACTATGCCATGCTTCCTCTTAATGTCAGAACTGGAACATACATCAGATACCATTTAGCTCAACTTTATTAAATCACCAATAGAGAAACTGAGGCCCAGAGTGATGAGGTGACTTACCTATGGTCTTATAGGGAGTTAGTGAGCAAACAGATTTGGATCCCAGTCTGCTGTCTTCTTAGGTTTTTCTGAGAGCTTTCTTGAGAGAGGATGCTTGTTTTCTCTTTTTCTTCAGACTAAGTTATATTGAATGATGACTAGATCATGATTTCATTCCTAAAATATAGAAGAGGGGGAAGGTAGGTGGCACAATGGATAAAGAACCGGCCCTGGATTCAGGAGGAACTGAGTTCAAATCTGGCCTCAGACACTTGACATGTACTACATGTGTGACCCTGGGCAAGTCACTTAACCCCCATTGCCCCACCAAAAAAACCCTCAAAACACAAACACTGGTATGAAGGCCTTGTCTATCACTGGAGAAATCCATAAAGTATAGAAGAGAACTTTTTCTAAAAGTTGTTTAAAATGACCTACAACCCTGACAGGTAAATGACTTACCTAGGGGTCACATGGCTAATATGTGTGTGAGGCAGAATATGAACCTTGGTCTTCCCACCTTTGAGGCCAGCTCTATCCATTGTGCCACACTGCCTCTCAGTTTTATTTCATTTACTATAAATGCATGCGGCAGTAAAGACAAATAGGTGTTTCCTCAGAAATACATATACGTACATGTCCACATATGTATATACATATACATATATATATACCATATATATGTAAATATATAAATATACCAAGAGACAGAAATTGCCTCCATAGGAAATTGTACAAATTTGTTAATTTATTACAAAATGTCCACTCACAGAAAAGCACAAGAAAACTTTTATACTTGTGAAATGAACTGGTGTTTCAGATACAAAATAATTTACACATAATTCCATACAATTTTATTTTTTATAGAAATAGGTCATTATTACAACAGCTGTACAGTACACTATGTTTTATAATTACATAAAATCTTTTTCTTTAGAAACATCTCAACATAACAAAACATACAAAAAAAGCAAAAAGTGCATTTTTAAAGGAAAATTCAATCCTAGGTATTTATCATGAAAGATATGTAATAAGATGCAGCATCCCCATTCAATGGGCCAAAACACAGTGCATTTTCCTCAGTGACCTGTAGTCCCAAACAGAGGTGATTGGCTGTTTGGGAGGCAGAAATGTATCCTCTTTGTGTTCTTAAGTGTCTCAACAGAATTCCAGAACATCAGCTGCATGATTGTGCTTACAGTTTGAGTCCTCCTTTGTAGTTGTAATTAATAAAGTAAACAGGTATAGTCCAGTGTTATTTTCTTAAGAAAGAAACCAAACCCAAACCAACCACTAGAACAGGAAGGGTTAAAGGGTCTGTTCTGTTAGTTTTAGGTTGGAGAGTATGACCAGCTCTGCCTGCTGCTTTTGTAGTTGTGGTCACGACATGAAGTAAATAGACTTTTATTTGTTTTTTTTTAATTTTATACAGAAAGTGCCTAAGTTATTTCTTCTGTGCAGTTGTGCAAAAAAAATATTAACAATAATAAAAATAATCTCTTGTTCTTTCTCTCTTCAACAGATCTTTGACCCAGTGCTTCTCGAATGCAAAGGAAAGAAGATTGAAAGAATAAAGGCCAAATATTTCATCTAGACAGTCCACAGTCAG
The DNA here is from genome assembly GCF_019393635.1 of Dromiciops gliroides. Lineage (NCBI taxonomy): Eukaryota > Metazoa > Chordata > Mammalia > Microbiotheria > Microbiotheriidae > Dromiciops > Dromiciops gliroides. The sequence continues at coordinate 253,834,454 of NC_057863.1, read as the reverse complement.
CTGGAGTAACATGGATGTGCTCACAAGGATGTAGCAAAAAAAAGTGCTTTCTCCAAGTGTTTTACCCGATAAGGATGGCGTTCACGTTGAATACTGTTCATTTCCAGTCTGAGTGGTCATATATGGCTGTAGAATACATCAGAGATCCACTGAGCCGGGGGGAACCAAGGACAACCAGATCTTGATCATGTTTTGTTTTTTTTTTAATCCACTGCAACCTGCACTCTGAGATTTGTTATGATCTAGGACTTCTGAAATGTATTCTGCAGTGTGCAAAAGCCAAGAGTTTAGATCCAGAATCCTTTTCTCCCCTGCCCCGTCCCTCTCTTGTCCATTGGTTAAAGCTAATTGTGTACTGACATTCTGTTGGCGTCCTATCGTGGAGGCTGCTGGAGGCTTGAGGACTCTGATAGACTGTTGGGCCTTCGGGACGGATGTGGCGGTGGTGGTGGCGGTGGTGGTGGCTGTGGGGGTGTGGGGTGATATCCCATGGTCCCTTGCTGTTGTGAGTAGGCGGGCAGAAGCAGAGAGTCTTGCTGTTCATTGTGCAAAGAGGTTGGTGTCTGTACCTAGCAAGGAAAAACAAATAAATAAACTTAATTTTACATTAGTTGTACATTTATTGCCCACAACTAGAGAATCAGTGCTACCTTCAGAGGAAAAGGGATGCAGATAACATCCACACTGAGTGGAAGCCATGGGCATGGTGCTCTGCAATACCCTGGAGACATGCAGCATAAGAGCTTGCCTCTCCTTTCCAACAATGCTACTTACTACTGCTTCCCACCTGATTCAGTGAGCAGAGGGAATGCTAGGCCAGCGAGAACTGCGCCACAACAGAGGAATAAAGGGCATCGAAACAGGGTATATATTATTTCTCCTATTAGATTGTGAACTACTTGTAGGTAGAGTCTGTGGCTTATTTCATTTTTGTATCCCCAATGCCTATCAAAGTGAATAGCTACTTAATAATTTTTAGTTGAATTGAATTGTGTTTGTTATTTTTCCACAGTTTTTTTTTTTTAATAAGATAATTTCCTTTATTATAGTGGCTTTACGTACTCCAGCACAGCATTCAAGAAATGCTACCAAATACCAAACCTCTTCAGGGACCATCTTTAACAAGGACATCTCTACCTCTAGACCCTAGAGGGGGTCTTTAAACAAGTAGGTTTTTTTGTTTGTTTTTGTTGTTGTTTTTTTTTCAGTGAGGCAATTGGGGTTAAGTGACTTGCCCAGGGTCACACAGCTAGTTAAGTATTAAGTGTCTGAGGCCGTATTTGAACTCAGGTACTCCTGACTCCAGGGCCGGTGCTCTATCCACTGCGCCATCTAGCTGCCCCCTTAAACAAGTAGTTCTTAACCATTTTTGTGTATGCCATGGACCCCTTTGGCAGTCTGGTAAAATCTATGGATCTCTTCTCAGTATAATGTTTTTAAGTACATAAAACCAAGTATATAGCATTACCAAAGAACACTGAATTATACTTATCAAAATATTACCCAAAAGGCCAAGTTCACAGATCCAGGTTAAGAACTCTTCCTCTAAACCAAGAGCTGAAACGGGTTTTGGCAACTCTTAATGTCTTCTTGGTGTGGTCCATTCCTACAAAAGTCTCTTGTTTCTAATGTCTCTGCCCATCGCCTACCTGCAGATAGTGTGGCGGCTGCTGGGGTTGCAGAGGCTGCAGGGGGGATGGCTGTGTGGTAGAGAAGCCAGGGTGCAGCACAGCTTGTCCCATCAACAGGATAGGGGTCGAGGTGCTGCTGCTAGAGGTTTGCACTTCCAGACTTGGAAATCCAGATGGGCTCTGAGGGTATCTGTTTGGTTTTGTGGGGGAGAAAAAAGAAATAGCTTTAAGGAGAGATTCAAAGTTGCCGGAAAGACATGGAGAGAAAACGAGGGAAATGCTGGGAGGGTCTCAAAAAGTTCTAGGTATTTGAAAAGGCTGTCATTTTTTTTTTATAGGGAAGAAATGAATCTGCTCAAGATCATCTTCAATGAGTTTTCTCTGAAACCCTACCTATCTGTATGTATTTCACAGGTGGCTCCAGACACGGGACTAGGAATTTGGAGGAGCCAGATTCTGGATGACTGAGAAAAAAAGATTCTGGCATTAACGTGTTGACTTATTGTCCTATAGAAATTTAGGAGGGAGAGGAAAGAAAAACATAATCAAGAGCATCAGAATTCTCTTGGCTACAAATAACAACATCAGAAAAACCAAACGAACCCAAAGTCAGAAAAAGGCAGTGTTGCATATTGGATAGAATGATGGATCTGGAGTCAGGCCACAGCTAGTTTCAGATCCATTTCTGACTCTTATTAGCTGTGTGATCATGAGTAAGCCACTTAATCACTCAGTTTCTTCATATATAAAATGGGGATAATAATACCTGTAATATTTATCTCACAAGTCTGTGAGGAGCAAATGAGATAAATTGCTATAGGAATGTCAGTTACTGTTATTTTTTTTAAATAGCTAACATTTCCATAATGCTTACTGTGCCAGGTACCATGCTAAGTACTTTATAATTATTGTCTCATTTGGTCCTCTCAACAATCCTGGGAGAAAGATGCTATTGTTAGTCCCATTTTAGAAATGAGGAAACTGAGGCAGAAAGAGGTTACGTGACTTGCCCAGGTTCACACAGCTACTAAGTGTTTGAGGCCTAATTTGAACTCAGGCCTACCCAGCTCAACACTCATTCCAATGTGTCACCTAGTTAGCCCTTTTTTAAAATTGAAATTAAATTTTTTTGTGTGTGTGAGGCAATTGGGGTTAAGTGACTTGCCTAGGGTCACACATCTAGTAAGTGTTAAGTGTCTGAGGCTGGATTTGAACTCAGGTCCTCCTGACTCCAGGGCCGGTGCTTTATCCACTGCGCCACCTAGTTGCCCCTAGTTAGCCCTTTTTTAAAAAAGAAAAAAATAAAAATTCACAGAATAAAGAACTTCTATACCCACTGACTTGATTTTATGCCTCACTAGAAACAAACACTTGGAATAAGAAACAATTAAGTTCAAATCCTGCCTCAGACAGTTTTTTAATGGTGTGATCCTGGGCTTAGTTTCAGCCTCAGTTTCTTCACTTATAAAATGGAGAGAGAAATAGCATCTACACCTCAGGGTTGTGAAGTTCAAATGAGATAACATAAGTAAAGAATGAGAACTCTATATGGGAACTGTTGTTACTATTATTATTATTATTATAACCAGAAAGATTTTATCTCCAATTACTTGGACCACTTGGGCAGGACAGGCTAAAAACTTGACGTAATTAGGAACACTGACTGGATCTTTGGGGCTAGGGAGTGTGTCTAAGAGGAGACTCCAAGAAATTGGGTGACAGGGGTTTGATGTTATTCAGGACTACCATGAAATGGGTCCTTCTATATGTCCCCTGGAAAGGAACCAAGGATGGTTCTCTGCAGAACTGTGAGGTGGAAGGAAATCGCCAGTGACATTGCTCCAAAGGGAAGTTTCAAGTTGGAGAAAGCAGAAGCCTGGGAGGGGCGCCTATGGAGGGTTTAAGGGAAGCTGTCTAAGGCAAGTAGGTGGCTTCCAGAAGCTCTGTGTGCTTCTTTGTAGAGTGGTGGCCTTCCTACAAAAACGAAGCCAGAATTTTACTGAAAGGCCATCATCTTCCACCTATTTATTTCTATTTCAGTCTCACTTACGAGACATGGAAACACTTTTAGTTTTCCAAGAGCTTTTCAAATATTCAACTTCATATTTCCAGTAATACTGACCCTGCTAATTAGGAAATAGTCAATGGTGCTGTAAAACAGTTCTTTCTGATCTCAGGCCTAATGGTATAGGCTAAGGAGGTTTGGGGAGGGGAGAATATTTTTGTAGATGGAAGGTGGAAATAAAGTTTACAAGTCTCTTAATATCCTATGGGTACATCACCAGTGCCACAGGTTGGCAGAGAATTAGAGCTATTATCACTGGGGTTTTTTGACTGACAGTAGGACTTTTTTTTGGCAGGGGGAGCTACTTTTGGGGGGAGGACTTGAGGGTCTAAATCTGTGATTTCATTTTTGTCCTCTAAGGAGCTCCCAGTAAAAAAATTCCTTCCACCAAAGCAGAGCAGCAACTCTTCCTTAAAGTCTTAAAGAATTCCTTCAACAGAAATCTCAATCTCTGGTATGTGAGAGGAGGTAGATTGGAGAGCTATTATTCCAGGTTGCTTCTCAATATCAATGTTAGAAACCATAAAAAGGGTCCTTCAGGGTTAGTATAGCTAGATTGGGCCCACTGGAGTTTATGCCCTGAGGGTGCAGGCTCTTCAGAATTGAGAAGTCTAAGTAGTAAACCACATGATGTAATCAGTGTCACATTTTATTAATTTAAATAACACGAGGTAAAGGGTATATATTGTTGTTATGGAAGGAGACTGCAAAACAGGCCTTTTAAGAAACCCTCAATAATATCTAAATACAGAATCAAAAAGATTACTTCTGATTCGAGTAGGAGAAAGATATGATTCCAATCCAGTTTTCTACTCTATTTCCATCCTCCTTCCTCCCACCCTCGGCCACCTACTTTACTTGTCGTCCGGTGCCACCAGGGTCTGATGACCTCCTTGCATCACATGACCCAGGCATCATTGGCTGGATTGGTTGGCTAAGCAGCAGTCTTTGAAAGGAGAGAGAGAATAATTTCATCACCCTCTTTGTAATGCCTGGCCCACTATAGTGTTTACTAATCCTCTGTATGTTTGCTCTTAATTCAGATGCCTCCTGTTTCAACTTAAATTTACTTTTCTTGGCTTCCTACTTAGGAGGGACCTAGGAAAGGAGCTCTGTCCATTGGGGCTTCTGTGCTTTCTTTGTCATGCAGCTCAGAAACTACCTTGTTGTTTCATAAGAATGTCAGGATTTCCCTTACCTGCCTTCATCTTCCGCAATGGAAAGGAAATCTAAGGGACCACTTTAAGACAGATTAACAGTTACTTTTCAAAGAAAGGCATTAATTCCAGATGACTGAAGGTGAAGCACACTACTCACTTCCTGTCAGAGAGGTGATGAAGAATATGTAGAAAGAGACAGACATTTTTGGATGTGGCCAATGTAGGGATTTGTTTTGCTTGGTTACATATATTTGTTACAAAGGCTTTATTTTTGTCCCCTGACCCTCAACCCAATGTGGAGAGATGGAAGGGAGAGAAAATAAAATACTTGTTAATTGAAAACTAATTTAATTAAAAATAAAAACAAACAAAAAACAAAGAAAAGCACAGTTCATACCTGAGTTGCCTATCATGGCTGAAGTCTGGGCTGGGGTGACACTGTCCGGTGTCCTGAGTGACAGAACCAGGCGTCGTCAGGCTCAGCGCTTGTGGGAGTAAGGCTGTGCTGCTGAACTGTGAGGTTAAGCTGCTCACAGAGTGGCCATTCCCCTGCATGACTTGTGTGCTTCTCATTGGCTTTTGACCCTGGAGCATGGTTTTAAGGAGGAGGACATGTCTCAATAAAAGAGGGGTAAAAGGTACTTCTCATCCTGCTCTGTTTCTGCTGGGTCTCATCTGCCTGTTTTGCCATCATCTAGGAGTGGGACAAGATTAGGCCTTCTCTAGAAGGGAAGCCCAAGGGTGGTTTGGATGGTGCCTTTGCAAGGGGGGCAGGGATCTGAGAAAGACAAGTTTGGCAGATAATTCTCAGAGCACAAGCAGTGTCAGGAAGCAGGACAATGATGAGAGCTGACCTGCACCAACTCATGTCTATAAAATCATGAATGTGGATAGCAATTAAGATTCAGATGCTAACACAAAGTGACCTTGGGGGAGATGGGCCTTAGAGTACAACCTGTACTTGAACAAGAATCCCCCTTATAAACATACTCAATGAGTGGTCATCCAGCCTTTGTGTGAAGGCCTCCAATGGGAGGGAACAAACAACCAGCAGAGGTCATACATTCTACTTCCACTTTTAGGAGGCCCTAATTGTTAGAAACTATTCCTTTACATCAAACCTATATCTGACTCTGCAAATGTAGAAGGATGCTCTTCTCTTTCCTTTTTAGCCATCTCAATTTAGGAGCAAGGCTGAAAAGGCTAGTTCTAGGATACCTTTCTTTCTTTCTTTTTTTTTTTTTTTTTGGTGAGGCAGTTGGGATTAAGTGACTTGCCCAGGGTCACACAGCTAGTAAGTGTCAAGTGTCTGAGGCCAGATTTGAACTCAGGTCCTCCTGACTCCAAGGCCAGTGCTCTATCCACTGCACCATCTAGCTGCCCCTCTAGGATAAATAAGGATAAAAAGGGGGAGGGGAAGAGGTTATTAAGATATGGACCAAATGAAACTTAGAACTTATTATTTTTTTCTTTTTTTAGTGAGAACTTATTGAAAAAAGAAATCATTTCTTTTGACTCAGTTTCAAATGATCTTCCATCCCTCAGCTTTATCCCTTGCCTCATCAATAATAAGACAAGCCTTTACTCAATGGTGTCCACCCATCACTGTTGTGATAATGGAATCTGCAAGAAAAGCATAGTTACCTGGCTTGCTATCACACTAGATTCCCGTAGCAGCTGCTGATTTGTTATTTGGGAAGTTGCAATTTGCCCTGGAAGTTGAGGACTAGGAACAAGCTGTGACTGGGAAACAACCCCCGACCTCTGCTGTAGCTGCTGTTGCTGCTGAGACTCTGGCCGCTGTATGCTGCTAAAACTTAGGGATACAGCTGACTGCTGTAAAAACATCTGGAAAGAGAAAACCATGAAGAAAACACATCTTAACCAGGCCTGCTAGATGGTAATCCCTTGGAGAGTAGGGACAGTACTTTACTTAATCTTTTAATCTCCTCCAGTACTTAGCACATAAAAGAGATTTTAAAACTTTAACTGAAAATTGAATCCTCTCTGCTTTACAATTCTTTGTCCTTTCCCGAAGAGGGCTATGACATCAGGGTGATGTCATGACTTGCACTGAATTGGATTTTTCTGTGAGGCAGGGCTGTGCGAGGTCACCAACCTCACTCTCTCCTCAAGAGCCATCTTGGTCAAGTGGCAAGATGCACATCAGGACAACTGGAGATGGCCCTGGATGTTTAAGGCAATTGGGGTTGTGAGTTTCCCAGCTAGTAAGTGTCTGACATGAGACTCAGGTCGTCCTGACTTCATGGCCGGTGCTCTATCCACTGTTCCACCTAGCTGCTCCGATCTTTACGGTTCTAATATATGCTAAGCTACCAATGTCCCATTTTACTGAGAACATCCCAGGAACAGTCCGTATTTGGAAGCAGATAAATGGTATGGGGTATCTAGTGTCAAATTAGGGGTGAGGAAGACCTGGATTTGAATCCTGCTTGCTAGCTGTATGATACTTAACACAATGTGTCTCAGCTTCAGTTTCCTCATCTATTAAATGGGGATGTTAATAGCATTTAGTTCACTGGGTTATTATGAGAATCAAACGAGATAACATATAAAGTGCTCTGCAAACCTTAAAGCACTGTGCAAATGCTAGTTATTGATTGATAGAATGCCCACAGTCTCCTAAGACCTAAATTTGACTTTCAAGTTGTTTTTATACTCATGTAGGAAATATGCATTGGCTTCTAAGTTTCTTGGTAGATGAAATAATGATATTTTTATCATTATCTTAGCTGGGGACATTTCAAACACTTAGTAAAAGAAATATATGAAGGCCCCCAAATGATCTTATGGAATAGCCCAAAAGAACCTAGGGGTGTTTTAAGCTGCCCTGTATATGGTTTCCTTTATAAATGAAAACAACTGTGGATGTGGCTGAAAATAATAAAGGAGTTTAAAACTAGAAGAAATCTCACAGGCCAACTAATCCAGTCCCTGCCACTACAACAGACTCAGCAGCAGCAGCAACAACAGGAGAATTTAGGTTTACAAAGCACTTTCTTTCTTTTTTTTTAATTTAACAATCTTTTTTTTTTTTTTGGTGAGGCAATTAGAGTTAAGTGACTTGCCCAGGGTCACACAGCTAGTAAGTGTTAAGTGTCTGAGGCCAGATTTGAACTCAGGTTCTCCTGAATCCAGGGCCAGTGCTCTATCCACTGCACCACCTAGCTGCCCCACAGCTTTGATTTTTTATTTAATTTTGTTTCTTTTGCTCTTCTGCATTTCTAGACTGTCTGCTATTAAGCCATTCATGCTTCAATTTCTCTGCACCAGCATATTTGTGTGTGTGTGTGTGTGTGTGTGTGTGTGTGTGTGTGTAATGACATTTAAGGTAATATTTGTGAAAGCACATTGGATCTTGTTTGAAAAGTATTCCATAGGTACCAAATACTTTTTAAAATATGCCATCTAAAAGGAAACAAAATCTGCCAGATTGAACAGTGTAAAAAAAAAATCACATTTTTTTACTTCTGATTTTCTGAGGGGATGGAGAAAATAACCCTATGTTCAAAGCAACTTCCCTAAAGCATACTCATTACATATTATTGTCTTTTTAATTTTACAGTCATATAATGTGGAAAAGTAATTTTATTTTTTTTGGTCAAGCATTTGGTAATGTATTTTTTTGTAACATGAAAATTTTAAAACTTGCAATCTGAAAAAAAAACACAACACATGAGAAAATATTCCCTAGTGTGGGTCTATTCTTTGGAAAATTCCAGCATAAAGTCAATTGGGAGAAAACATGAGAGAATACAGTTTCAATCCTTTCTACTTTCGGCACTAATAGTAATCAATACTGCAGAAGTCAGATGTCTGGGTTTCATGAGGTGAGCCCAGTATAATCAGCCTTGGTTATAAAGACAAAAAGTAATGAGTCCTAGTAATGAGGGATGAAAGGGAACACCTTATGGTCATTTGATATTTTAAAAACCGGTTTTATTATTGAAATACATTTTTAAAAGCCAGGAAATTCAGAATTTAGTGTTACTATCTCTGCCTTGCTTTTAGCATCTTCTGGACCAATTTTCTTCTTGTGTGTGAAAATCCTATTGAAATTTGAGTTAAGTAAGTTCTGGGAAGAGTGACATGGGCCATCAATCAGGCACTGGATCAATGGGGATATACTATACTTTAAAATACCACAGTATAGTAAAATAAAGGCATAAAAAATGGACAGTGACTTTTTTTTGGGGGGGGGGACAGGGCAATAAAGGTTAAGTGACTTGCCCAGGGTCATACAGCTAGTATGTGTCAAGTGTCTGGGGCCGGATTTGAACTCAGGTCCTCCCAAATCTAGGGCCGGTGCTCTATCCACCTAGCTGCCACAACACTGCCTTTTTTTTTTTTTTTTTTTAGTGAGGCAATTGCTGTTAAGTGACTTGCCCAGGGTCACACAGCTAGTAAGTGTTAAGTGTCTGAGGCCGGATTTGAACTCAGGTCCTCCTGAATCCAGGGCCGATGCTCTATCCACTGCGCCACCTAGCTGCCCCTAACGCTGACTTTTTAATGTACCCATTGCCTTTGAAATTTAAAATTTGCAACCTCAATAGTGCATCACTACTTAGGCCCCTTGCTCCTTTTAATTTCCTGGGTTCAGTGCAAGTCAGAGAAATGGAGTTAAAAAAAAACAAAAAACACCTTTTCCCCCTTGATATCCTAACTATTCTACCAATTCTTTATAGTTTACCTGAATACTGCACCTATGTATCTCGCCAATTTTACACATTGGACCCATTTTCTACAAGGTTAAGAGGGTACTATGTGCCCTCCTGGATCTAGAGAAGGGGGAAAGCTCTTTTAGTGCATTAAAGGAGAGAAGAGAGTGTCTAGAATTAATAGAATATAAAAGTGTGTATACACATACATATGTGTTTACTCACATACACATATATTATATATACATATATACAAAATAAGTTTGAGTATGTATTTATGTGTGTATACATGCATTTATATATGTATATATACTATATATTATAAATATAATATGTGAATATATATAGATATACACACAAATGCCTGCTGATTATGTGTATATATAATACTTATATATGCTATATATACATATATACAAAAATGTTTGTTGAATGTGTGTGTGTGTATACCCAAAGGGGTCCAAGATGCAAAAAAGGTTAAGAACCCCTGCCTCATATACTTATTCTCCTCTCCCTATAAGTAGCCCTCACCCCTACCAGTCTGTGCTATTTTGAGAAGGAAAGGGAAAGAGGAACTACTAGCCATTGATCCATATGAAAATCAGTTAAGATCGTATTTATTTATGTTTTTCTCACTATCAAAAGGTCCTTAGTTAATTGTGCTACCATATCATACAGAAGAAATTCTGATAGACACTGGGAATTCATAGCCTCAAAGTAATAACAGTAAAGCAGACAGAAAGACAGGACAAGGAGAAAAAAGCAAACTCTGAACAAGAACATAAATAAAGGAATAAATGATGTACTAGTATCATGTACATGTTGAAGCGTAACAGTATATCATGGGGTGCTGACTGAAAAGGAAGTCATGGAAATTTCATGCTTAGCCCGAGTGAAGACCAGGCAGAATTGACTTCTTTTGTACTATACCCAGTGTGCTCTGGCTACTTGATGAATAGGACTAATTAAGATTGTATGGAGTTGAAATGTGGATGTTATTGGGGAAGTTCACTCATCAAAACTTCTCAGGGGGTTTCCTGTAAAGTAAATCCACATCTCCTGTGGGAGGCAGGGGGATGGGGGTGGCCATGGGCAGTCATAGTTTTTCTAGCAGTCCTGGGCCTCAGACCCTTACCTGGAGGTTGGAGTCCTGGACCATGCACAGCTGTTCCTGGATTTTATGTAGCTCTTCTTGTTGCCACCGAATATTGGCCTGCAAGATCCGAGTCCGCTGCTCCAGTTGGTCTTTGATGGTTTGAAACATGCTGAATTGTGCTGAGAACTTGAAGGGAAAAAGCAGGAAAAAAAATCCCACCCATATTAAATGTTCATTTTCATCATTCAGATAGATTTCAGTGATGAGCCCACCATATTTATCTTTTGCAGACCTTTGCCCCTTCCCACCAGTGTCAGTCCAGGGATCCCAATTCAGCCTAGAAGAGAGTAGCACCAATGTCCATGAAGGTGTTAAGTGACATATTTGAATCTGATGGAAATTATTCATTGCCCATAGCCTGCTTTCTTTTAGGTGCCACATGGCCCATGGAATGAACACTGGACTTGGAGTCAAAGTAGCTGAGATCAAGTCCTAACTCTGTGAATCATAATAGCTAATATTTATAGAGCACTTTAAGGTTTGCAAAGCACTTTACATGGTTTATTTTATTTTATTTTATTTTATTTTATTTTATTTTATTTTGGTGAGGCAATTGGGGTTAAGTGACTTGCCCAGGGTCACACAGCTAGTAAGTGTCTGAGGCCGGATTTGAACTCAGGTATTCCTGAATCCAGGGCCGGTGCTTATCCACTGCACCATCTAGCTGCCCCAAAGCACTTTACATGTTAAAAAAAAAAAACAACATTTATATAGTACCTTAAAGTTTACAAAGTGCTTTATATATACAATCTCATCTGAGCCTTGCAGCAGTTCTGTGAGGTAGGTACTAAAGAGATTATTAAACCCATTTTATGGATGAGAAAACTGAAGTTTTAAAGGGGGTAAAGGAGGACATATTGCTATTAAGTGCCAGAGGCAGTCAGTGTGTGACCAGTTAATCTCTTTGGCCTTTAGTTCCCTCATCTGTAAAATGGGGTGTTGGACTAGAAGATCACTAAGGTTCTTTCCAGCTCTTAATCTATAATCCCCTGACACTATTTGTTTCTAGGTCAGTGGAGCTCATTCTAAATTTGTATGGGAAATTTATCTCACTGCAGTCTGGAATACTGAGTTATTGCTTGATTTTGTAAGTACTGATTGCATATTCATTTTCCAAATTCGGAGAGAGAGAGAGAGAGAGAGAGAGAGAGAGAGAGAGAGAGAGAGAATTTTTGGAAAGAATGTCAAAAGCAGGACAGCAAAAGAACTCTCTCCCCACCTCCACCCACTCCCAGTGAGGGCATGGCAGCTTGCATGTGATGGATTCACAGACATTTTTAGGTTCTATAATTATCCTGAATGTGATCCTGGACAGCACTGGCCTGTTATGTAATGGATCACGAATGAGCTTTAATTTGATGGTACATTACACTGAAGCAGTGTTCTCTAAACTGGCCTTAAGGGCCTTTAGCTGGCTGGCAAAGATTTGGGGTTATCTCAATAACCTTCCCCAACTTTCCCCAGCTTCTTGATGTCTCCCACCTCAAGGGAATCTGGGTTAGTGATAGCACACCAACAAACAAAAACCCCCCAGAAAAGTCAAATAAGTTCATAGATAACATTCTTGTGTGTTTTGCAGTGACAGAATTTTAACTTGAAGTTCTCTTGGGAACAAACTCAAGGTTTGCTGTAGGCCTGCATAAAAAAAAGGTTGTAAGAATGTTCACATTTCTTCCTAGCTATTCATTCTGTATACCTCAAGGTGGTCCTGGGGAAAACCTCAAGGGGAAATCCAAGTGTCACCTGCTCTTTAATGAGGGAGCAATGCAGTACCATAGCATCAGATGGACACCACATAAGCAGCCCTAGAGGTTTCAGTGAAGACGCAAAGGTTACAAGCAGATGTCAAGTGGATCAGAGTGTGACCTGACTAGTGACCTCTGCCCAAGATCAGGAGGCCATGCTAATGGTCTCTGGTAATGACAACTTTGCTACCTGGATATGTATTATCTTTGTGTTTTCTCTTGCTTGCTTCCTCCCCCATAAAATGGAGATAATGATGTGTACTACTTGCTTCCTTTAGAAGGATGCTATGTGTGGGCTAATGGCTTTCTGCTAAAGTGTTTTGAGATGGCAAAATGTTAGGAAGATGTGTATAATGGATGGCATGGGTGAGGGTTGTGGACTATGGCTAAATTTTTTTTAAGGTTAGTTCACCGACATTCCCTTTATCCCTGTTAAAAAACTCTGCAGTATTCCTGTTCTTTTATTTTACAAATGTGTCTTCTAGTCTTCTCTTTTCATTTGGTCTTTTTATGAAAAGATGACTTTTTTGGAGGTGGGTTTGTGGGGAGGAGAGCAAAAGAATAGAACTATTAAATGATGCCTCTTTGGAGTAACTGACAAAGGTTAGATGATGAAAACCTCAATTAACCAGAATCAAAATAATGAAAATCCTAGATTAACTGGAATTTTGGAAGATGCATCCAAATTTTAGGAGTGAGCAAAAGGAAACAAGCACATGACCTATTTTGTTAGAAAAAAATAAAATCCAACTTCCTATACACCAGTAATGTCAAAATCAAATAGAAATGGGTCCCTGCAGGCTGCATATTGACTTAGAAAACCACAAATTACATTCTCTATATTGTATTGTATTTTTATTTATTTTGTTAAACATTTTCCAATTACATTTTAATATGCTAGGGGCAAGGCTGGGAGTTTGACACTTCTGTACACAATCAGCCCAATATCCCATAGACATAGGTAAATATGTACAGTGTTAGACAGGGACAGAAAAATAGCCCTAAGGAATCGTAGGATTTCAAGAACAGGAAGGGACCTCAGAGACCAACTAATCCGATACATGTTTGAACAAAACCCTGCCCTACAAATATTTATCCAACTTCTGCTTGGAAATCTCCAGTGACTGGAAACCCACTACTTCCTCAGACAGCCCTTTCTCCTTTTTGGATTGCTCTCAGTGTTAAGATTTCTCTTCCATGAAACTTAGAAGTGGTACTCTCTGCCACAGTCATGTCCTCCCTAAATTTCCTGTTCTCTTGTCTAAAGATCCCTAATCAAATCCTTCAAACAAACCTCAGAGGAAATGATCTACGATAACCTCACTACCTGGTCATGCTCCTTTAAAGTGTTCCAGTTTGTCAATGTCCATCCTAAAGTGTGGCATCCAATAGTGAACATGATACTCCAAGAGTGGTGTCATTGGGGCAGCCCAGGGTGGGGGGTGGGGGGGGGAGACTATCACCTTCCTCATCTCTGAATACATTCTAAGATCAAGTAATCTTTTCTTGGCTGTCATTTACGGATACCCCCATATCTTTTCCACATGTTATCAGGCTAAAATATTTTCTCTACTCTGAACTTAATGTGGTTAAGTTTTTTGATCCCAAGGGCAGGATTTTCAGTTTATCACCATTAAATTTCACCTTAATATATTCGGTTCACCATTCTGAACATATACTGAGACATTTTTAGATCTTGAGTCTATCACTTATTGTTAGCTCCCAGCTTGGTGTTATTTGCAAACTGGACATTTTATCTATATCTTCATCTAAGTCACTGATAAAAATATTAAAAGGCAAAAGACTCAAAGGTAGATTCTTGGAGCATTCCACTAGACATTTCCCTCCAAGGTAACGTGGACCCATTAGTTTCTATTCTTCTGAATCTATCATTCAACCTGCTCTCAATTGGTCCTTACATGAAAAATATCTAAAAAAACCCCAAACCCTATGTAGTTATACTAAAAATAATACTGATTATAGTACATACTTGGGCTTTATGAAGGCCAGATCTGAGAGGAAAGTATGGCCTATATTCAGAACAACATGATATATTCTGTTAATCTAATACCATAGGATACAATCAGAAGTATTCATGGCTAGAAAATATAAATATGTTTGACTGTTATCTGCAAAGCTGATTTGCTATTTGCTATATTTAAAGTATTTAGTGTAAGTACTTTCAGATAACTCAGCATCATTTATGAAGTTTCATCCAAACTTCACAAAGAAACTTTCTTCCTGACAAGTGCCTACCACAAAAGAGAAATGGGTACTTGTTACAATTTTCATTTAATATCTGATTTAGCATTAGTAATAAAGCCTCATCAATCCAGTGGTGGAAGAAGAGAGTGAAAAGTCCTTCTGAAGGAACATTTTAAAAGGAATACAGTTCCATTATTTCCAAGGATGGTGCCTATTATGAATTAAGCTATAACTGGATACTAATAAGTAAAATTAAATGCAATTGGAAAAAAGGCCTACATCACAAAATTACATACTATAAAACACAAAAATCCTTTATCCTGCAAAAATTGATTTCTAAATCTGGAAGCTGTAAGAGCTTTTAATTTCCTGAATGCTTAGTTTGAAAAAAGTATAGCTTTTACATGGGGGCTGGTTCCACTGTGGGTAAAACCCTAAAAATCTGCAGAGAAGGAAATTATTCTGTATGGTTTCCTCAATAAGGATCACATATAGCATGTCTCAGTTACCACAGGTTCTGCATAAGTAGGCTCTAAATGAATGAGGTTTTACTGTTAACAGGAAAGGTTGTCAGCATGGCTTGTCAAATTTGTTACGTGCGCTATGATGCTAGCCCGTTTCAGAGATAATGCTCTAGGATGTACATGCCAGTAGAGGATGGGGCCTAAATCATCTTTCCAGTAGAGGGGTGGATTTGCACTAACTTGCCCAAATATTCTGGCCCAGTTCCTCTTGTCAAACCCATTTGTGAGATGCCTTGCTGTGGTTGTGGTGGGTTGAGCAAAGCTGACTGACTGGTTCACAAGGGGATAAAATGCAGAGTCTTGGCCTCATTAGCATGGTGCATAGTCCAGTGAACTGTGGTGTGTAAATTCTGCATTCAAGGATTTAACTGACCAAAAATTGAATCAGCTATGTAGTGATTAAAAAAAAATAACATGACACTTCCTAGATCTATAAGGTAATCCATAAGGTAATCTTCTGGTGAGAGACCTTTGTAAGACTATTATATCCAATTTAGCATAGTGTTAAATGCTAAATTGGAAACGAAGGAAAGAGGCATAGAAAACTTGGGACATCAGGAAGAGAGATCCATGAAGATAATCAAAGAATTAGAAAACAAGACTAGGATGGAGGACTCGTTGTATAATTTATTTTGGCAGAAGAACTGAAAGAGGTGATATCATCTAGAAGAATGTGAACACTACCTTGCCTGTAATATGTGAAATACCTCAAAATGACCATAGGAGGGACAAGAATAGGGATTGGACCTAGATTAGATTAGTTTTAGATTGTGAACCCCTAGAGGGCAGGGACTGTCTTTTGCCTGGTACACAGTAGGCATTATGTAAATGCTTACAATTATTTGATATAATTGATAAATTATTTTATAAATCTAGGGAACTCCTGGGTGAAGAAAATCCCTCTTCTCATATGGGTCAGCACCTTTTCTGCAGCTTACCATCTTAAAAGGTTGCCCAGAGTGGTAAAAGGTTCCTCAGTAGGTGTCACAGAGGCTGGATTTGAATTCAGCTCGTATTGGCTTCGGGGTCAGTTCTGTATCCACTGTGCCATTAAGGGGAATATCCCCTGATTGGAACTTTGCTTTTGTGTCTTAATATGCAGGTCAGCAAGTGTGCATACCCATGCCTATGCATACTCAGAGATGCCTTCTCCAATGTGGGAGGGAAAGGGCTTGATTCTAAGATTGTTTGCCCCCTTCCCTTATCTCTACCAAGTCCTCAACTTACCTGTGTCATGGGTGTAGGTGGGCTTTGCAAAACAGCCTGAGGCAGCAAATGCTGTGTAAGAAGATCACAGGATGACTGAGAAGGCAGAGAAGCCTGGAAAGAGGGGAAGGGAGGAGGGAGAGAGAGAGAGAGAAAAGAACCCTGCTTTGTTAACTAATACGTTTTCCAGGGCATTCTATAAATTCATAGTTGTAAAACCTATGACACCCTCCCTCGTGCCCAACAGCTATCTGGACAGAATATATGGAAAGAGGCACAATTTCTTCTCCAATAATGATAGCTGGAAAACCTGCAGGGTTTTATTAGGTGAAGCGGCACTTTTAACTCTGAAGAAATGGTGGGAGCAAACTGTATTGATACTGAGGGCTAAGATAATTAGGCCTATGGAACCAGATAACATTTCTGTCAAATAGCTACTTTATGATTATTCCCTTTTTACAGATTGAGGCAAACTGAGGCTTAAGTTGACACTTGCTCCTGGTTACACAATTAGTCAAGTGAAATTTGAACCCAGGTCTTTCTTGCTCTAAGTTCAATGCTTCCCCCACCCCCTATTTTACCAAGTTCCAAGAATTATTCAAAGGGATGTTATTCCAGCCTGTCAACACAACAGAAATAGCTGCTGCTTGCCTGGCCTTGGCAGCTCGGTTCTACTCTATCTTTGCAAGCCCTAATCCTTAATATGTGTGGTGTTGAAAAAGACAAGTGTTCACCACAAACTAAGTGGGCACAGACCTGTACTAGATGCTATTAGTGCCCTGGTGCTAGGCAGACATCTTGGGATTTCCTATCGTTTTTCTTCAACTTGAGTGAGATGGAATATGTATTATGTGAGATTTTACTTTGGAATCTTTGGAGGGAGTCTTCTGGGAGTTTAGTAATGACTTTTTGTCCCTGATTCCATTCAGCAAATGGAGGCAGACTATGGAAGATGGAACCCAAAATGTCATAGGTACTTTGAAAAAGTTAAAATTTAAATTAAATCAAATTTTTAAATTTAAATTAAAAATTAAATTCTTATAATTTAAATTTAAAATGAAATTCTAATTAACTTTAAATTTTAATTTTAAATGAAATTTTAGTTAAATTAAGATTTAAAATTTTTAAAAAGGTAAAAAGCCTAATTTCTAAAAACATAAGCAGTAGCCAGAGGACAACATATTGGGAAATGAGAGTCATCATAGTGGATGAGCAAACGATATCCATTTTATTTGAAAATAAAGGCTTGCTCGATATATGCTATATATGACTAATGCAAGGAATAGTGTATTCTTTTACAATTTCCAAAATTCTAAGTTGTGGGGTGTGTGTGTGTGTGGTGTTTAGTGTATTAGCTGACTGACTCCTGGAAAGTATCAAAACATTGTTTCTTTGTAATACAGTCAGTGTAATCTCTAAAAAGACTTTCCCAGGTATTTTAGAGGGAACCAGAAATAGATTCCAGTACTCTGTCCATGGTAGATTTCCATCATTTTTTATGTGCTGTGTACTCACAGTCATTGTACTTAGCTAAGTAACTCAGTGGTTAGAGTGCTGGGCCTGGAATCAGGAAGACCTCCAGCCTCAGACACTTATGACCTGGGCAAATCACTTAACTCCTCTTCAGTTTCCTCTTCTGTTGTTGTTGTTGTTGTTGTTGTTGTTGTTGTTGTTGTTGTTGTTTTGGAGGCAAGGGGGGTTAAGTGACTTGCCCAGGGTCACAAAGCTAGTAAGTGTCAAGTGTCTGAGGAACTCAGGTACTCCTGAATCCAGGACTGGTACTTTAACCACTGCGCCATCTAGCTGCCCAGTTTCTTCTTCTGTAAAACGAACCAGACAAAGAAATGGCAAACCACTCCAGTGTCTTTGCCAAGTAACCCCATGGCCAGTATTGGCATGCTATGGCCCACGGGGTCATGAAGAGTCAGACTCAAGTGAACAACAACACTCACAGGCATTGTAGCAGGCTGGCTGAGCCCTTGCATGGGTAACTCCTGTGGTAGACTGGAGGTCCTTGACAAGGAAGGGGTGCTGGATTCTGTGATCAGTTTGGTTGGAGTGGCTGTAAAAAAGCAATGAGTGTTCTTAATGACTCACATATACCTTTGAAGCAGGCTCTCTAAAATAAGAGGAGAAAGATAAGGAAAATAGTCAAGAGTCACAGAAGAGTCAAGAATTCCCAAAACAGTTATAGTAGGAATCACTGTGGAAGGAAGGTCATCTCAGCTTGGGTGAATACATATGACTGATTGAACATCTGTTCAACTTTTAATTTTTTTCACTTTAATGGGGACAGAAATAGCACATAGCAGAACTACACAGATGATCCTTGAGCTTCATTTTACCCATTAGCTTCAAAGTCTTCCCAGTAATACCTAAGCTCCTTGGGGAAGACCCTTTCATTATTTTATCTTTGCATTCTCAAAAACCCAGTACAGCAACTTGTATATAATCTCAGATAATAAATGTTTATCTAATCAAATTGAACAGAATAACCGGGAAGTAGCCAAAAATTACCAATTCGTGTTTTGTCTATTTTAACGCTTCTATTCCCGATCTCCCTTAATTCTATTGGTTATCTCCAATTTATCCCATATCTATCTTGCTTGTGCATGGTTGTTTGCATGTGGTCTCCTCTATCACACTGTGAGCTCCCTGAGAGCAGGGACTGTCTTTCACCTTTATATTCCTAGTGCTTAGCACAATTCTAGCACTGAAGGGCTACTTGAGTAACTTACTAATATCCTGTGGTAGAGATGTGAATAAGTGATAAAGTGACCACTATGGGATAAGAAACACAAGTCCTGGATACCAATCTCCTTTGTAACAAGGGGTGACTTTTTACTCAGTTTGAAGAATACCAATAACATATCTCCCTGTTCAGACAAATAGTAACCTTCCCCTGCCCCAAACTATTGGACTGTAGATTGCAAAAGAATCTGATTGTTGGTTATCAGTAGTCTAGAGATGTCATACTCACAGGCGGTCTCAGACATGGGTGTATGGGAGGATTTGTGAGAACTTCTTGAAGATGCCGATGGTGACTGGCTAGTGTTAAGGACAGAGGCACCCGCTTCAAGTGCGCTAAAGTGTTGCTGAGGATCCAAGCTTGCCCCCTTGTCCTTGAAATACAAATGAATAAAGATGTTTTAATTGTCTTTGTGAAAATAATATGGATGAATTCTGTTATCTTATAATGTTGAATTTATAGCTTTGATAATAACAGTAATTTTGAGATGATTATTCCAAACATATTGATGCCATCACTGAAAGGGTATTGGATTTTTCTGTCACATATCTTGTTTTCATAATTGGACTTTTTAATTCAGTATCTCTTAATCCATTTTAAAAGAGAAACTTATATCTATGGAAGACTGGCCATCCAGCTTTCCGCAGGCTAGGATCCATGAAGATTAAGAACAGAGCCACCCTTTGACCCAGCAATTCCACTTTTAGGTCTTTTTCCCAAAGAAATCATGGAAGGGGGAAAGGGACCCACATGTACAAAAATATTTATAGCTGCTCTTTACGTGGTAGCAAGGAATTGGAAGTTGAGGGGGTGCCCATCAATTGGGGAATGGCTGGACAAGTTGTGGTATATGAATACAATGGAATACTATTGTGCTGTAAGAAATGATGAGCAGGAAGAGTTCAGAGAAACCTGGAGGGTCTTACATGAGCTGATGATGAGTGAGATGAGCAGAACCAGAAGAACATTGTGCACAGTATCATCAACATTGAGTGTTGACCTACTGTGATGGACTATATTCTTCTCACCAATGCAATGGTACAGAAGAGTTCCAGGGAACTCATGATAGAAGAGGATCTCCAAATCCAAGAAAAAAAAAAAAAAGAACTGTGGAGTATAGATGCTGATTGAACCATACTATTTCTTTTGTTTTGGGTGCTGTTGTTTTTTGTTTTTTTTCTATTTTGAGGTTTTGCATTACTGCCCTGATTTTTTCTCTTATAACAGGATTAATGCAGAAATAGGATTAATGTTATTATGGATATATATATATGTGTGTATAGATATATATATGTATATGTATATAGATATAACCTATATCAGATTACCTGCTGTCTAGGGGAGGGGGGAGGGAGGGAGAAAAATCTGAAATTGTAAAGCTTGTATAAACAAAAGTTGAGAACTATCTTTACATGTAACAGAAAAAATAAAATACCTTATATGTAAAAAAAAAAAAAGAACAGAGCCAAAGAATTATAGGATGTTAGTGCCAGAAGGGACCTTCGAAGTTATCTAGTTTAACCCCTTCATTTCACAGATTAGGAAACTTGAGGGGATTTGACCAAAGCCTTACAATGACTTAGTCACAGAACCATCCCTACAACCCAAGCCTCTTGATTCCAAGGCCCGTGGTATTTCCACAGCACCATCAAGTAGGCAGTAATATGGACTTAAGGCTTGAAAAAAGCAAAAATCAATATATTGAATCATTAGATTTTTATTTGGCTCCTATCCATACCCATTTTCAACTTTCTTGACATGACTACTAGAACCCAAGTAACTCCCTGAAGAGGGGAGGTATGGAAAGAGTATCAGTCTATTTTCTTCTGATCCCTATCTACTCATTGTCCAGGTTACCTGAATCAAAAGGACTGCACAGGTGGTATGATGAGAAACGTATTATGTATTTCTTGCTCATACAAACTAACTTCACATCTCCTATGGCTTAATTTTGGACATGTGGGTCAAGTTTGAGTTATAATATTTTTTCAAGCTAAAGAGAAAAAAATATATAATGATTATATATAGCCATATTATCACTAGAACAACTATGGAAGTTACTGCACTGAACCATGTAGGACACAATTGTGTAATTTAGCCCAATGACAGGTGTGTGTATGTGCACACGTTGCTGTTTTTTCTATAAAAAATTGCCATAGGGGCAGCTAGGTGGTGCAGTGGATAGAGCATTGGCCCTGGATTCAGGAGGACCTGAGTTCAAATTTGGCCTCAGACACTTAACACTTACTAGCTGTGTGACCCTGGGTAAGTCACTTAACCCCAATTGCCTCACACACACTCACACACACACACAAAAGAGTTGCCATATCTAAGGATTATCTATGTCTGAAGCTTCCTAATTGATCTCCCTACTTCAAATTTCTTCCCAATCTGGTCAGTCCTACATATTGCTGCCAAAGTAATTTTCCTTCAGTGTAGATCTGACAATGACACTCCCCTGGTCTATGAACTCCAATGGTTCCCTATTGCTTCTGTTTTATTTTATTTTTTAAAATTAGCATTAATAACTCCATTTTGTTTTTATCCACCATTTTGTGAAGTTTCAACTCTATGTGAGTCACCTGATTTAGGAGGTTTCCCAAGCATACTTTCCCTTCCCACTGTCACTTGACTTAAAGAATGTCACAAGAATACCCCTTTATCTCTCACCTCAGTGTCTCCTGACTACCATCCCCCTCCACCAATGAGAAACCAGATGTCTAAATACCTACAATCCTATGTTTCCTGTTTTTTACTCCTTTCAAATTGTATATTAACTGTGAGAAATCAAGCTTCTAGGTTCTTGACTACTGAGAGCATTGGATCCAGTTTGTTTTGCAACCACATGCATCACCAAATACATTTTTGCCTGGATGTATATAATTATTTGGGTTCTTTATTCCACTGTTAAAACTTCTAGGATAAAATATAATTTCATAATCAAATCATATGTAATGTAATATGATATGATATGGTATATGATATGATATCGGACCTTTCACTACCAAGTCCCAACTAAATTTTCCAGCCACAATGAACATGATCCCCTCTTGCACTTTGTGATAGAGCCAAACTGACTTTCTCTCTGTCCCTTACACATGGTACTCCATTCTCTGTTTCTGTACCTTTGTATTAGTCACTTTCCCTATAACCTTTTCCCATTCCCTGTACCCCACCCTTGGCTTGGAAAAGCACTTTCTCCTTATATCTTCCTAACAGAATCCCTCTCTTCCTTCAGGATGCATCACCTTCTACCTCAAGTCTTTCTTAATCCTCCCTCTGCCAATATTCTCCCTTTCAAACTGTCTTGCATTTATTCTCTTTCTGCTTCTATATGTGCTTACTTTCTCCCCGTTAGAATGGATACACTGAGTCTAGGCAGGGGTGTGTTGGTGAGTGTTTAATAACCAGCTCTCCAAGAAAAAAGATGTGTATAGGACACACTTTCAAATTTAATCTACATTATTAACATTTTCCACTTCATTTTCTTAAGCCTAAACAATTAACAAAGCAATTCATCAAGCCCTATTTTTTAGCATTTGTTGATTTCCTGGGTGTAACAAATGGTTTTCCTGAGACCACCTGGAGCTGGGTCTATCACATACCCAAGTGTAGGTATGATTTTATTCCTCACATTTGTATCTCTAGTGCCTAGCACAGTGCCTGGCATATTTTGTTGTTGGTCAGTTGTTTCAGTTGTATCTAACTCTTTGTGACCCCATTTGGGGTTTTCCTGGCAGAGATACTGGAGTGGTTTGCCATTTTTTTCTTCAGCCCAGGGTCACACAGCTAGTGTCTGAGGCCAGATTTGAACTCAGGTCCTCATGACTTCAAGGCTGACACTCTATCCACTGTACTTCCTGGCATATAGTAGGAGCTTAATTGATTGACAGATTGAATTATGGCCTTAAAAACCAATGTCCACATGTGATTGTATAGTTTTGGGACTGGTTTTTGATTTGAGCTGCTAACATTTTGATTTTTTTTTTCCTTCTGGGATTTGAAGCCAGCAGAAAATCTTTGCTTAAGAAAAGATACCTATTGCAAATTCATGTTCTAAACATTATGCTATCCTTCAACCATGATGTATTGCCTCTAACACCTGCCTATTAACAGCTTAATATTACACTCTGACATGATTCACGATGTATTATGTGGCAGGCCTGGATATTAAACACTTCAATAAACAAAGACAAGATGTACCCTATCACTATGCTGAAGATTAATAACTGTGTTGTGCATTAGCATAAATCATGCCAGCAGAGGATACTCTGAAAGGAAACTAAACTCCTCTCTCATCTTTAAAGGTGATTTTTTTCTTTTGCCCATCTCAGTCAGTGATGGATTCAGACATTCCTTCTCCAGTAGAGTATAACAGAATTTATACAGTGCTTTAAGGTTTACAAAGCACTTTACACATGTTATCACATTTAATCCTCACAACAATCCTGGGAGGTAGGTGTTATTATTACCTCCATTTTACAAATAAGGGAATTGAGGCAGACAGAGGTTAAGTGACTTGTCCAGGGTGACACAGTAAGTGTCTGAGGCAAGATTTGAGCTTGGGTTTTTCTCACTCCAAATCTAGAGCTCTAAGCACTGCATCCCCTAGCTGCTTCTCAATAGAGAGAAGACACCATTATAGTGGGGCATAGGGGGTTGGGGGTTGGGGGTTGGGGGTTGGGAGGGAAGTCTGAGATACGTGATGATTGGATTTTAGTCCTGGCCCTGAGACCAACAAATTAAGAAAATTGAGGCAGGGCATTTCACTTTAACTTTTGTAGGTATGAAATGAGGGGCTTTAGACTCTATTTATGAGTTCATTCCCAAATCTAATATGGAAAGGGCAGTACAGTTTCTGTGCAGATTCTAGGTTAGCCTGGAATCAAGGACCTTTTAAGGGGGTGAGGAACAGCAACAGATGTCCTTTCAATAATGATTTTTATGGAGTACAATTTTTAGTTGAAGGGTGAATAGACAACATGTAGGTTCATAAGACCATAATTCTAACTTTGGGAACTATCCCCAAGACCATCCAATGCAACCCTCTCATTTTATAGATGAAGAAATTGAGACTTAGGGAAATTAAATGACTTGTCCAAGGTCACACACATTGTAAGTATAAGAGGTAGGATCAGGATTCAGGTCCTCTGACTCTTTAGCTAATGAGTTTCCCTCTGCCTCTTCCCATAATGTTTCATTGCCCCAACATAGTTTCTAACAATCATAGAACAGGAAAGGAAGAATATTGTCAATAGACCAGATGAAAGATGAATGGTGAGCTAGCCCGGCTGTGGCATTAAAGATGGGGAAGAAAGGGATAGATTTGAAGCATATCATGAAGGGAAAAAGCAACAAGACAGTAAAAGTTCATTATAAAGTAGCTCTGCATACTATGAATTTACATATATTCAACTCAACACACACACACACACACAGAGTAAAATCCTGCCTCAATTAAATTCAATCAACATGTATTGAGTACCTGTTAAGTACAGGGTAGCATGCTAGATGCTAGAGATGGAATGATGAAATCAGACACAGTCCCTTATCTTCAAGGAACTTGTGATGGAGTAGCAAGACAAGAAACATGAATAGTTAAATTAGACCAGAATAACGGGAGTGCCATAAGAAATCTGAATAGGAGGAGATCACTGGGGAAATCAGAGACTGCTTCATGGAGAATGGAGGACCTGATTTAGGCCTCAAAGGAAGTGAAAGGGAGCATACCATCCTGTGCTTGAGGGCGTTGGGGCCAATGGAACTTTAACTGTTGCACTGCTTTCCATAATAGCTGGTTTTTCCTCATTATGTTGATAAGGATATAGTTATAAGGATATATTACTGCTTAGAAATTTGTAACTGCAAGTGCTATTGCTCCTTATTCTGAAGACTTGCAAATGAATCGTTATTGCTTGCTCTAGAATAAAAAAACATGCATATACATATTTGCACACAGCTATGTTAATAAGTAATGTCTTGCTAGGATCTTTGTGAATTAAAAGCTTATTCTTCCTTCTCTGTGGAATCTGAATTGGCATTTCATAGTTCAATAATGAGGGGAGGTGGGGGGGAACATAAGAATCTCTATAAAGCCTTTGATATTTCACTCAAGAGAATAACACAAAGCCATTTTCCTTGAACTTGCCAGATAACAGGCATTTATCCTGAAAAGTGTTCATTGTCTCTTGCCTTCACCTCTAAAATAAGCCAGTGAGGTCTCTCCTTCTTTTCTCTATAATAACAATAGATAAAATGTTCACCTGAGACCAGATGGCCCCATATCACCTGCCATCATAGATAGTAAGACCCACTCTTTCTCTCATTGGTTAACCTTGAGTAAAACAAGGGAAACTGCAGTCCATAATCTTATCTCCTCAATCAATATCTGTGCTCGTCCCTAGTCACCATGTTAGAGAACTCCAAAATGGAGGAAGTATCTCTAACACTTATCCTAAACAGAAAGACAAAGCTGGGGAGCCATCTTTGGAATGGCCACACCAATCCAATGTAAAGAACTCTACTGTCTCACCCCAATCTGGATGTACACTTGGAAGCCTGGAGCAACCTGCTTCTGTCTTGAATCTGTTGTAAAGAATGCCCTTCAATAAATTTCATTTGGATGTGTAATATCCAGCATTTAGCCTGGAGGTGTTTAATGCAATGTCTGATGCATTGGTGCCCCCTTTCCCCTCTCTAGTGGGGATACTTAGGTTAGTACATCATTCATTTGAAAAAGCGTTTTCTAACAAATGAAGTCATGGAAATGGAAAAGAGAAACTGATCAATTATCCTTCTCCTTATGAAATTCCTTGAACCTAGAGAATCCTTTTCCAGCTGTTATCCTTATTCCAATTCCAATGAGTTGACCTAATTTTTTTGGTGTCTTTTATCTTTACATTGCCTACATTTACATCCCCACCCCCACTTTCCATACCCTTCCCTTCTTATTTTCCTCCTGGAGGGAAAAAAAAAGAAAAAGAGAAAAAACAATTCAGCAAAGTTGATCTACACACACACACACATATACATACATATAGAGATGCATGTGTGTGTATATATATGTATATATACATGCATACACACAACTCTTGTTTGCCTTGTTATGTGTAATGTTCCACACCCATGGACCCCCAACCTCAGAAAAGGAGTAGGGGGAAGCATCATCTCATAGCTCTTTTTATGAGCTATAGTTTTTTATAATTTTTTTAAAAGTTAATTTCAATAGCTATTTGGTTATTGTTTTTTCCCTTTAATATACATTGTTCTAGTCCTTGTGTATATTATTTCCCTGGCTTTGCTTATTTCACTTTGCATCAGTTCATGTAAGTCTTTCTATATCCTTTTGTATCTACCATGATTATTGTTTCCTACAACACAATAGTATTCTATTACATCCATGAACCACAATTTATTTAGCCATTCTTCAATTGATGGCATCTACTTTGTTTCTAGTTTTTTGCTACCACAAAAATTGCTGCTATAAAGATTTTGGTGTACATGGAGTCCTTCTTTTTGTCAGTGACCTCACTGGAACATATCCTAGCAGTGGAATCTCTGGGTCAGAGGGTATGGACATTTTAGTCACTTTATTTACATCATTCCAAATTGCTTTCCAGGATGACTGTACCAATTCACAGTTCCACCAACAGTGTATTATTGTAGTATGGCCCTAATTTAATGGAAGAATGACATCAGGAAAGACAGAGAGGAAGGACAGGGCAGTAAGAGAAAAGAGGATGCCAAATAATGCAGTTTTGTTGGAAAAGAGTATGTGAAGGCAAATATTCTAAGATAAGGTGGTAAAAAGTGGTCAGGAGCCAGACTATGGAGGATCTGAAATGTCAGGTCAAGGAGTTTATACTGGATTTCATTGGCAAGGGAGAATGACTGGAAGTTCTTAATCTGTGGCTCAAATACTTTTCCCTTTATTGAGAATAACACATATTGCACCCCTCTCACAAGATAATATGGAATGAGTGTAAAATAGATCTTCTCCCAATACCAAAGTTATCATGGAAACTTATCTGCTGCATTCAGCCTTGAGGTATTTAATGCAGGACAATGACAAACGGAAAATGATCGCTAAGATGACTCTGCCTCTCCTTTTTCTATCTTTTAAATGAAAGTTTAAAAAAGGACTCCTTTTTCACTGATGCCATGAGAAGATAGAGAAATTAATGGGCATAAGGTACTTTAAAGTGGAAAGAGTCCTTAGAAAATATTGAGTTCAACATCCTCATTTTGCAGATGAGGAAACAGTTCCAGGGATAATTCAACCAAGTTGACATGGTAACGGTCATAAGATCACATGTGTAATAAATAAAAGAATGAGGATCCCAGGATGCAGCAGAGTGGCAGCTAGGTGGCACAGTCGATAGTGCAACAGGCCTGGAGGCAGGAAGACTCCAAGAGTTCAAATCTGACTTCAGACACTTACTAGCTGTGTGACCCTGGGCAGGTCACTTACCCCTGTTTGCCTCAGTTTCTGTAAAATGAGCTGGAGAAGGAAATGGCAAACCACTCCAGTATCTTTGCCAAGAAAATCCCAAATACAGTCACAAAGAATCGGACATGACGGAAATGACTGAACAATAAAAGCAGCAGTTATAGTCTATCTCAGTATCATAAAACTAGCAATGTATCTTTCAATTCCACACACAACTTGTCTAAATATACTTAGACAGTACATTCAATCAGTTAACAAGTATTTATTTATAAAACATACCAAGAGGCATGGTACCTTTAGTGTTGAAGAGTCGACAACCTCAGATGCTGAATCTTCCAGAGCTAGTTCTTGCCTCCTTTCCACTCGAACATCTGCATAGCTAATGAGAGTTGGGGAGGGTGGGGAAGGGGAACAAAATGTCACAGTTATAGAAGTGAGGTAGCACAAAATAATGGATAGAGATATGGTCTTGAAGTTAAGAAGACCTGGGCTCAAGTCTGTCTACAACATATATTAGCTTTGTCACCAGGGACAAGTAATTTAATCTATCTCAGGTAACTTTCTAAAACTAAAAGTTAGGTGCCAGGAGAGGGAACATTTCCACATACCAATGAAATCACCAGTCTAGACCAGAAAGGGGTGGGGGGGGGAAGGAAGTAGCAGCAAATGTTTTTTGTAAAAAACCCAGAGGGAGAGAAAGAGTTGCCACATATTAACTACTCCCAGAGTAATCAATAAAAATCAACTCAAGTAATGTTATTTGTTTGAAAGACTGCATATTATCCTACCTTCTAAATTCTATTATAAGAACTTTAACAGAGTGTTTTCCATGATAAATTTAATATAGTGTTGTCCTGGGATAATTTCCCCCTTCCATTTACTAATAAAACCATCAGAGAATTAAAAACAACCCCCCCCCAAATAGCACATTACAAAAAGCCTCCAAACTAACTTTTTTTGGGGGGGGAGGGGGACTATGAGGGGTAAGTGACTTGCCCAGGGTCACATAGCTAGTAAGTGTCAAGTGTCTGAGGCTGGATTTGAACTCAGGTCCTCCTGAATCGAGGGCCAGTGCTTTATCCACTGTGCTACCTAGCTGCCCCCCAAACTAACTTTATTTTTTAAAAAGGTGCTTTCTATTTTTATTAAAACCAATCATTTCTCAATATAGTATACCCCTGTCTTAAAAATCTATTTATTTATTTATTTAAAAAAAATTTTTTTTTTTTTTTGGTTGTGACTTGCCTAGGGTCACACAGCTAGTAATTGTTAAATGTCCCAGAGCAGATTTGAACTCAGGTCCTCCTGAATCCAGGGCTGGTGCTCTATCCACTGTGCCACCTAGCTGCCCCTTAGTTATTTATTTTTAATTTATGGAATGCAACAAGCAATTCTATAACATAGTACAATAAGATGATTGCACATGAAACCACAAATCTATTCTGTACAATTAATAAAGTTATCTTACATGTTTCTTTTTTTCCTTTTTTTCTTTCTTCCCTCCAACCTGTCTTCAATCCCTTTCTTCTATGGGTAGGCCAAAAGTAGTGATGTTTTAATAACTTTTTGAAAACTATTTTTCTTTATTTTTTGCCATTTATGAGACTTGATTTTACATGCATAATATAAATTCATTTCATGTATATGATGCTATGGTATTATAAGTTAAAATGAAAAATCAAGGAGTTATTAAATATTGAAACCCCTTCATGACTTTTGGCCCACCCTGTACTAACTTAAGAAAATAAAATAAAGATAACTTCTGGTTAATGAAGGCTCAGAGCTGTAAACCTCTGAACTTCACATATCTATTTCAGTCTGGATTATGTAGGTGGGACAGCTTTCTATTGTACTGTTTACTTGAATGCAGCTTCAAAAGACATATTATATGTGTGTGTATGTATGTGTGTGTATTTTGTAATTAAATTCCTTACAGAAGTCCATCTCCAAATAATATTAGAGTTATCAAGGCACAAGTACAGTTCTTTCCTTCATCTATTGACCTGTTCTCCAAATAAGCCACTATTTCAGGATCACCAGAAAGAGTAATTCATTCATTTTCACTCTCTTAATGGTTGGTGTAGATCGATTCGACTATGACAATGGGTAACGATTTTGCAGAGGACTGAAATGAACAGATCGAATGAGCTGTAGGCTTTTTACCTAGTGTGCATAGATGCACCCTAAGTTAGGCCATGGAGTTGCCATTTTCTCTGTTGATTTATACAATCCACCCTCTGTTTTCTTGATAAAATTTTCAATCTAGAACTATAGAGGAGAAAAGGATAGGAGAAAGGACAGGATATATGAGCACTTCATCACTGATAAGGACCAAGAACCGTCAGCCATTTATAAAATCTGACATTTAAAAAAAAATTCTTACCCCATTTACTAAAGAATAGGAAGCTGCTCATAGTCTCACAATAATCAGTGACAAATTAATTATAAGTTTTCCCTAATCCTTCTTCCTTTTCCCCTCTTCTCAGGCAAGTGTTCTTTTCTAGATTTATGAAACCAATTTATATTCTTAAAGGATTTCTGTAAGTTGAGTGAAAAAAAAAGAATGGTACTTCACCTTTACCTATTATAGCTGTGTTCTAGTGTATGATGTTTTTAAATAGCTCTGAATGCATGAGGCCACCTCTAAACTAAAGGAAGAAAAGAATGCATTCTGACAACCCAGGCCTAAGGACTACTGAAATGGGAGCCTCTTCTGTAGAAGCTTTCAAGGGCAGTGTCATTCGGTTGTCAGCATGAGTCTCAAAACATAATAATGTAGGTGTGTATGTGCATTATTTATGGAAGACAATGTTCAGTTTCCTTCTCTAAATGTGGACTAGGGTGGGCAGTGGATGGATAACAGAAGCATATAGCAAAAAGAGAAAATATACACATGCACATAATAGATCTGTGAAGCAGTAACTTACTACATAATGCCCTATGATGGCCCAAAAGCCTAAACAGTTTTCAAAGAGTTCGGCTGAAAACTCAGGGAAAAACAAGAGATAGAGAAGAAAGTAAAATGGATAATTCTGATTACATTAAATTTTAAAAAGGGCTTTGCACAAATAAAACCAATGTAGCCAAGAATAGAAGGAAAGCAGGAAATGGGGAAAAATTTTTTAATAGCAAGTTTCCCTGATATAGGCTTCATTTCTCACATATATAGATAACTGAGCTAAATTTTATAAAGATTCAAGTCATCTCCCAGTTGACATATGATCAAGGAATATGAACAGGCAGTTTTCAGAAGAAGAAATCCAATCTATCTGTAGTCATATGAAACAATGCTCTAAATCACTATTGATTAGAGAAATGCAAATTAAAACAACTCTGAGGTACCACCTCAAACCAATCAGATTGGCTAACATGACAGAAAGAAAAAAGACAAATACTGGAGGGGATGCAGAAAAATCGGGAGGCTAATGCACTATTGGTGGAGTTGTGAACTGATCCAACATTCTGGAGAACAATTTGGAATTATGCTCAAAGAGCTATAAAACTTGGCATACCCCTTAACCCAGCCATATAGGACTACTAGCTCTGTATCTCAAAGAAATCAAAGAACAGGGAAAGGACCTATATGTACAAAAATATTTATAGCTGCTCTTTGCAGTGGCAAAAAATTAGAAATTGAGGAGATGCTCATCAATTGGGGAATGACTGAACAAGTTGTGGTCCATGATTGTGATAGAATACTATTTTGCTATAAGAAATGGTGAACAAGATGGTTTCAGAAAAATTTGGGAAGGCTTATATGAACTCATGCAAAGTGAAATAAGTAGAACCAGGAGAAATAGTACATAGTAACAGCAATATTGTAATGATGATCAACTGTGGATAACTTAGCTATTCTGATCAATACAATGATCCAAGACAATTCCAAAGGACTTATGATGAAGAAGGCTATCCACCTCCAGAAAGAACTGATTAACTCTTAGTACAGACAGAAGCATAATATTTTCACTTTGTTTTTTTGCATTTTTTTGCAACATGGCTATTATGTTTTGCATGATCTCACATGTATAACTGATATCACATTTCTTGACTTCTTAATAGGTGGGGGAGAGATGAAAGGGAGGGAGAGAATTCAGAACTCAAAATCTGAAGAAAAAAGGAATGTTAAAAATAAATAATAATTTAATTTTTTAAAAAGAAAAATCAGGGAGGATTTCAGGCATCTGGAGTAAAGGAATTAATGTATAAAGGGAAGGTAACTTTGGAAATAATCATATTATCTGAATCACTCAAACTAGAGCTATATGGGAATCATGTAAACAAACCTATATTTGATCAAGAATGTCCCCTGCAAAGGGAAAAGGACCCACATGTACAAAAATATTTATAGCTGCTCTTTTTGTGGTGGCAAGGAATTGGAAATTGAGGGGCTGCCCATCAATTGGGGAATGGCTGAAAAAGTTGTGGTATATGAATGTAATGGAATTCTATTGTGCTGTAAGAAACGATGAGCAGGAGGAGTTCAGAGAAACCTGGAAGGACTTGCATGAACTGATGATGAGTGAGATGAGCAGAACCAGAAGAACATTATACACGGTATCATCAACATTATGTGTTGATCGATTGCGATAGACTAGATTCTTCTCACCAATCCAACAGTACGAGAAAGTTCCAAAGGACTCATGATGGAAAAGGCTCTCCAAATCCAGGGGGAAAAAAAAGGAACTGTGGAATTTGTTTTTGGTGCTGTTGTTTTTCTGTTTTGAGGTTTTTCCTTTTTGCTCTTATTCTTCTCTTATAACATGACTAATGCAGAAATATGTTTAATGTTATTATGTATATATAACCTACATCAGATTACCTGCTGTCTAGGGGAGTGGGGGAGAGAGGGGAGGGAGGGAGAAAAATTTGAAATTGGAAATCATATATAAACAAATGTTGAAAACTATCTCTACATGTAACTAGAAAATAATAAAATACTTTTATTTTTTAAAAAAAGAATGTCTCCTACAACATCCTCAATGATTTACCATTTAGCCTTTGCTGAAAGATTCTCAATAGGGATGTGTATCAACAAGCATTTATTGTCTACTCTTTGCTAGGAACGGTACGAAGTGCTAGAGAAACCACTAGTTTCAGAGGCAGTACAGTCTAATTTTGTACAGAACTAAATATAAGGAAATTTTTCTTTACTCAAATATGTCTGTGATCTCACTGATTTTGGAGCTTTCTTCAATAATGCTGATTACAATCTATCTATACCTGCCCATCCTATGTAACTTTCATCCATGTCCTCCAGGAATTTTGTCATAGGTTGTCCCCCAAATATGGTGGAGACTTTCCTTGCTTCCTCCTGACATTGTGAGACTATCAGTAGAGCACTCTGGCTACCATTTTTTATCACATGATCAGCCCATCTTTTCTTTCTGTTACAGAATTCTATGATGTCATTTTTTTACTTCTGTTCTTCGGAGTTCTTTGTTGGTTATATGTTGTAACTTGCTCAGACACACCATGCTCCTTTCCACTGACCTGGATGTGATGCTCATTTTTAGTTCTTCAGGGTAGTTGTGTTCAGGTGTTGCTGCTACATAATAATAATAATGGTAAAATATTTATATTGAAAAGATGGGTCTTTGCTGTTGTGGGAAGCTTGGGGTCAGTAAAAGTACTTTAAAGTTTCCTGAAAGCAATCTAGCAGGATCTCCTCTTCCTTTTTAATACTGGGCTTACTTGTAATTGTTCATCTCTATTATTCATCCCATCTCTGAGAGAGAGAGAGAGAGAGAGAGAGAGAGAGAGAGAGAGAGAGAGAGAGAGAGAGAGAGAGAGAGAAGAAGAAGAAGAAGAAGAAGAAGAAGAAGAAGAAGAAGAAGAAGAAGGAGGAGGAGGAGGAGGAGGAGGAGGAGGAGGAGGAGGAGGAGGAGGAGGAGGAGGAGGAGGAGGAGGAGGAGGAGGAGATGGAGGAGAAGGAGAAGGAGAAGAAGGAGAAGAAGAAGAAGAAGAAGGAGAAGAAGAAGAAGAAGAAGAAGAAGAAGGAGAAGAAGAAGAAGAAGAAGAAGGAGGAGGAGGAGGAGGAGGAGGAGGAGGAGGAGGAGGAGGAGGAGGAGGAGGAGGAGGAGGAGGAGATGGAGGAGAAGGAGAAGGAGAAGGAGAAGGAGAAGAAGAAGAAGAAGAAGAAGAAGAAGAAGAAGAAGAAGAAGAAGAAGAAGAAGAAGGAGAAGAAGGAGAAGAAGACAACAGACATTCGTTATCCATTTGGTCTTTCCTATATGGATGGACAGGCCAAATTTGAGTGTTTATATGCCTCTTGGTGGGGGTAGGGTGAAGAAGAATGCAGTGTCTCATGTTTTGACAATCAGCCTAATGTCATCTTATCCTTGCAACTGCCACAAATTGTTCCTAGTTCTGGGGCCAACGAGAAGAATTCTTCATCTCTCTTCCACATGAGAACCCTTCAGATGTCTATAGGCAGCTTCCATGTCTCCTCTGTGTCTTCTTTTTTGTAGGCTACCCGCTCACACCAGTTTTTTCATCCAATCCTTTCTGATATGTCTTCCAGTCAGTTCTTCAGCTGGGTTGTCCTCTTCAAGCAATGTTTCAGTTTTGTGCATTTTTCCTGAAACATGGTACCTGGAATTCAACAGGACTCAGGATGCAACCTAACAAAGGCAGAATTTAATCCCTCCTTCTGAATACTATGCTTTTCTTAATGTACTCAAGGACAGCATGAGCTATTTTTATTTTGGCTGTTGTCACATTGTTGAATCACATTTAGCTGGCAATCCACTAAAACCCTTGTATCTTTTTCTTTCTTGTTTCCCTGCATCTTTTTCTGAAAGAAACTGCTGTCTAGTCACTTTATCCCCAGACCCATCTTCTATTTGTGAAGCTGATATTTAGACCTGCATGTGTGTGCGTGTTTGTATGTGTGTGTGTACATGTGTACACGGGACCCCTGGAATGGGATGAAAAAGTTGGTTTGGGCCATTTAGGCTTATTTGATTAGCCTAATTGGCAAAGCTCCATTTTTCTCTGTGAAGTCTTTCTTAACCCATCTTAATTCTAGTGCCTTCCCTTTGTTAATTATTCCTATTTATCCTATATATAGCTTGTTTGGTACATATTTGCTTGCATGGTAGAAACTGTCTTTTGCCTCTTTTGGTATCCCCAGCACATGGTGCCTGGCACATAGGCACTTAATAAAAGTTGATCAATTGATTGATTGGTTGGTTGTGTCATAGACAGCTAGAGACACATTGATTCATCAGCTGTAACCCAAGGAAGAAAGGCATTTACTGTACCTGACTACAGTGTGTGTGCAGACAATGAACTCTGGCTTGGAATTCCACTGATGGTAGGTGATGTAGTAATGGGTCTGAAGCCATATCCACTGCTGTCCTTTGGTCAGAAACCGATAACAACAAGACTTTCCTTTGCCAAACTGCATCACTGTTAGTAGAAAATGTACACTGCATATAACAAATTTTAAAAAATGTGAAAATGATCTCTTTTAAAGTATATTATAAAAATATAATTAATGATTTAAAAAATAATATCAAATGTGGCTTCTGTCTCTAATCTCATTCCCCCAAAATTTTAGGCGGAGAGCATTATGATTATAGACGTAAGAAGCAGAAATACTAAAATCGGAATTTTCTACAGCTCAAAAACTTAAAGATGCTCCTCAACTATAGGCAGATACTGCTACAGTTTAAAAATAAGTTTTAATTAAAAACAGCCCCAGATTTTTTGTAACATAATCTTGCAATCTTTATAGAGTCATCTTTGAAGACACTGGGGCCTGGTAAAGGATTCTTTGCAGCCCTGGAAGAACTAGACCCAAAAATAGAACTGACAGCTATCAACCTTTGGACTAATTTTGTGGCTGTCAGTCAGCAGTTTATACTTAGTCAATGTGGCTCTAAAATAAAGTTTGATGTAGAATTCTTCTCCCCTCCTCCCAGCCCTGCATTACAACTTTGATCTGTCCATCCTGTCATCCCATTTGCTAATAAGAATTCTCAGGGTGTCTATGGGTATTCTCCAAATAGAGAAGCCCACAATGCTAGATTGAACAGGGGAGAAAGTTTGATCCTGGGGCCAGGTAACAGAGATTTAATAATTCTTAAATGAGCAGATAAGAATAAATCAGAACTAGAAATTTTAAATCACTTAAATCCTAGGCAGTCTTTTGGAGAATGTGATATTTGTTTAGATGAGAAGGATAAAAAACTGAAAAGTAGGTCAAAGAGAGCAAGAACGCCTAATCTATGCTTATACAGAGGCTTCCCTATCCACCAAAAATAACAACAATGGAGCAACTCAATAAGACAAGCAAACAAAACCACCCCCAAAATCCTTTAGAAATCAAAAAGAATTCTTCAAGGAGCAAGGGATTGTGAGGTCAGCAAAGTCAAAGGCAACTAAATGGTTTACAGCTTTAAAGATTAGCATAATACTCTAATAGCTAATCTTGATAGATACCCAAGGGTATACTTCCCTCCACAAACATTAAATTTGAGAGGTTATAGTGGTTTCTATAAACAAGTGCTATAAACTGATTGTCATGTTCCTCTATTTAGCATTAATCTCCAGACTGTTACTTTTTCAAAGCTCACAAATAATGGGTCAAATAACCAGTGGATTGCAAATAAATTTATTAACAATGGAAAAGAGTCATAATATTGACACTCAAAAGTAGTGAATGATGTCAATCAGTCTGGCTCTGAAACATATACTATGTGATCTTCTTCTCCCCCACAGCCCACTCCTCTAAATGTTACCTTCTGGATTAATCTTACATTAATTTGTGTTCTCTAAGCACAGTCAAGATGGGCAACGGGGAAGGGAATTGAAGTATGGTAGGTGGCAGGAAGAAGCCACTTCAGAGTTGGAAATTCAACATGAATTATTCCTGTATAACTGATACTTATAGAGCTGCCACAGTCAACTAGGTTCTCCAATTATAACCATCTTTCCAAGGACTACTCCAAAGGAAGCATATCCTTTAATTGCTCTAAATCAAACCAGTAAGTGCATTGACTTGCAAAGATGCAGAATTCCAATTCTTCTGCTAGAGCACAGGGAGTCCCCATACCTGCCCCTAACTTTAAATGGTGTCATACTTACAGTGTTCATGGCACCGGGCTAGGAGTTCTAAATCATCTATGTGATAATAATCATAGCCAGAAGTACCCAGTACTTCAAAAGGCAAATATCCTATGATTGGTGGAGCTCTGCAGAAGGATGATAAGAAAACAAACACATAGAGTCTCTTTTAGAAACTGATTGTTGCTAGGTCCTTTATTTAACTCAAGATATTAATGATACTTTATGTTCAGAAGAAAGGCTGAAGTCTTATGATCTTTAAGGGCATTTCCCGAAGATACATGGTGTTAATATGATTGTATAGATCACCTGGATTTTATGGAGGTGCCTTATTATCCAAAAGTATTTTTAATGAAACTCTGGGTTACTAGGAGCAAAATGTCCTTCAACTGAACTCCAAAGTAAACCCAGATAGCTAGCAGATAAGTCTGTAACTAGTGACTTCTTTCCTCAGGATAGTAAGTCCCTATCTTATGGGGACATCTGGGCATCTTCATCCTTGCCAAACTCCTTTTTGGAATCCTGTCATCTTATCATGGTGCTTCTATATTTCCTTCATACTTGTTATAACTGAAATTGTTAAAACTGCTTTGCATGACATCCATTCTTGTTATAGTATTTGCTTTTGGGTTGATTTGTATCATGCTAATGAAACTGACAACACCCTATGACCAGTGAATAAAAAAACCTTATATACCCTCAGAAAGAGGGAGTCTCTGAGCCCCTTTTGGAGGGGGTCTCCACATGATCATGTTTCTTTCTTCTTGGGACAAATGGAACTATGTTTTTTCCCGTCTGTCTCTGATCTGGTTTTTAGACATGTTCTCTGATCTGGTTTTTTTTTGGTAGGAAGACAGGTATGGAAACAAATTGTAGGAGATATTATAAAATTAATTTCTTGGATCTGTATTATTTTTTATAGGAGACAGGCAAATAAAAACTATATTTAATTTTTAACAATAGGAATATCCTATAAATGAGTAAAACTTTCCTTGGGTCTATTCTGGACCAAATCATATAGAGTATAATCTCTAGATAACATTTAAAAAATTAGAGAGTGGATCAGCCAGCAACCAAGATTTCAAAACAAACAAACAAGCAAAAACAACAAACTAACCCAACCACAAAACAAAATGGGGAAGGGGGGGGGGATGTCTAGTACTTTGTACTAAATTAATTAAATTGATGAAAAAAATCAAGATGGGCCTTAAAAGGCACCTGAAAGAAATGTGATCAGAGGTCTCCCTGCTGCCCCTTAACTTTTATAGAGAACCCAAAAAGAAGAACCACTAGGCTTGAAAGTCTCTCTCCTCTGCAAAGATACTTCACTAGGCAAATGCTCTATTTCCCTCTGGGGCTGCCTGACCTGGAATACAACAAAGGCCGCCAAGTTGGGGCTAATGAAGTCAAAGTGAAACTTAGTATAATACTTGGGTGGGAATGTGTGTTCTTACAGCCAGGATTTCATTCTCCTTCAAAAGAGCCTACCCTACTTTCTACTTCCAGGGAGAGAATGGTACAGACAAACATCATTGAAAAGGGACCCAATCAAAATATATTTTGATTTTTCACAAACCTGTGATCCAGAAATAAAAATTTCCATTCCAGGCTATGTCTTGAAGTGAATTCCTCTAAAGGTTCTTCAACTATGCACATCTCCTGTAGCAGGAGGAGAAATGTTCATTACTGAAGTGTGCCAGATGCTCAATCCTGCTTTGTCAGCTTCTGCTTCAGAAGGATGCAGAGCAGGTGATAGGAATAAAGAAATGAGAAACTTCCTAAAGCTCTAAGTTGGGTTGCAATGAAATATATAATCTGAACCTAATTTCAGTATGCCTTGACACTAAATTTATTTCACAGAATGAAGAAAAATAATCAGGTGTCAAAATGTCATTCTATTCCCTTCTCATGTACTGTCTATAAGGGTCAACTTTTGGGAAATGGCCTTTAGTCTGGGCCCCCCTAATACTAATCTCATGCAACATGAACATTAATATGAAAAAAATAACTCCCTAAGAGCCAAAGATCTCAATTTTTCCAGCCTGACACAATTACTGCTCTTAAAGATATTAATATTAAATTTTGACTTGGGATGTGGAAGACAAGTTCAAATCCAGCCTCAGACATGTTTTAGCTGAGTGACCTTGGGCAAATCACTTAATCCCCTGCCAACTTCAGTTTCCTCATCTATAAAATGAGGATAATATGACAGCAGCTACCTCCCAGAGTTGTAGGGAGGAGAGTGTGAGAGATTATTTAGAAAATGCTTTGCAAACCTCAAAGTACTATATAAATGCTTGAAATTAATATTGCCATGGTTGGGATTAGGGCCCACAAGACTGATAAAAGCACATTTGTATACTTTGACCTTCAGTCAATTGCTGTCTTAAAATATGATTTCAGCTATGGAATGAGAATTAGGTAAAGGTGAAGGTGAATATTTGACTGTTCTAAGTTATAAGTGAAAAGAAGACTTGGAAGCAAAAATTCAATATAGTTGGATCATGGATTTATCTTTGTTTCCTTATTCTCCCATCATCCATCATTTCTTTTTCTCTCCTCCCTGCCATTCTTCCTGCTCCTTTCCCACCCCTCCTGCCCCCAAGGAGAATAGATGTCAAATGGAAGAGGCAAAATGAGATACATCTTTTTTAAAATGGGAATTCATCAGGTTGGTCAGTCAGTTAAGATGCATACACTGAGCACTCAATATGCTTCAGGCACTGTGCTAAGTATTAGGGGATACAAGGCAAACAAAACCAAAACAAACCAAAACAACCAGTTGCCAGGTTCTCTGCAGCAGCAGCAGTAGCAGCAGCAAGGCACATTACCCTCTATTCTGGCCGTGGAGTCCCACAGTGATTTGTAACTCACATATCTCTCTAAATCTCCCATCCTTTGCTTGGATTATCTAGAGTATGACCAAAGTGGTGAACGATAGTGAATAGCCCTGATGTGGGAAGTTCAAGATGACTGACATCTCACACGGGGTACTTGCCTTTAGAAACTGAGGTGTGGCCAGACGAACAGTTGCGATGAAGCAGATTTGCTTTCCTAGTGGTGAGCGGTAAGCCCTTGTCACTGCATTGTCAAAGCCATTACAAGAGGGGCTAGGCACTGGAGAGAGAGAGAGAGAGAGAGAGAAAGCAAGCCAAAGGTTTAGCAAACCTACCTTGCCTGGAGATTTCTTGGTCATATAAAAATCAGAATGGTGGGAGTATGCCTGACTGCTGTAGTTAAAATTTCCACCATCTTGTATTGGGGAGAGGCCTCTCAGCTTATTTTTTTTTTAATATGAGAAATGATAGTAACCTCATTACCAAAGCTCAACTGGCATTTATTTACAAATTAAGCACCTACTATGTGATAAGTACTACTAGATGTCAGAGATGAAAATTTAAAAAGTAATGGTATGTGCTGCCCTCAAAAAGCTTTTATTCTTCTAGAATAGTAGGGTTAGGATGATTTCAACGTGATTGCACTGATGTTGTTGTTTGTCCTTCATTCTCAAAAAGGACCATGGTATTGGGGTAACATCATGACTTGCAGTGAATTGGATTTAAGTGAGGGAGGGATGTGCAGTCACCAACCTCACTCTGTCCTCCAGAGTCATCTGGGTCCAATGGCAAGATAAATATCAGAAAGGACTGGAGATAACCCCAGACATTTAAGGCATTTGGGGTTAAGTGACTTGCCAAGTATCACAGGGCTAAGTGTGTGAGGTGAGATCTGAACTCAGGTCCTCCCAACTTCAGGGGCAGTGCTCTATCCACTGAGCCACCTAGCTGCTAAATATTATTTATATAGAGAAATCCTGGATGGTGAAAGAAGCTCTTCTAAAGCACATCAACACCTTTTTCCAATGTATAGTCTTAGAGAATAGCTTAGAGCACTTAGAGTTTAAGTAACTTGCCTGGGATCACATAGCTGCATATGTCTAAGAAGTGAGATTTGAACCCAGATTGAACTTAGATTCAAGGCAAGCTCTCTGTCCACTATATATGCACACACAAAGGACAGTATATTATTTTGTTTTATGGGTTACCATGGCCAAAAACTTTTATTGCTGAGTGGCCAGCCTAATTCTGATGAGCTTATCTGTACTTATCTATGTTGGTCCTTGAAAAACAGACTCAGACTATTGCTGGGGCCATATTCAAAGTCTTTCCAGCATAATAAAATCTACCAGAGTTTATACTGGCCTCATAAACAAGGAAGATCTGGGTTCAAATACTGACTCTGACACATGCTTTGTGTGACCCAGGATAAGTCACTTAGCCTCTAAGTGTTCTAGGTGACTTTTTCTTTTGTTTTGTTTTTGGTGAGGCAGTTGGGGTTAAGTGACTTGCCCAGGGTCACACAGTCAGTAAGTGTTAAGTGTCTGAGGCCAGATG
Organism: Dromiciops gliroides; assembly: GCF_019393635.1. Lineage (NCBI taxonomy): Eukaryota > Metazoa > Chordata > Mammalia > Microbiotheria > Microbiotheriidae > Dromiciops > Dromiciops gliroides. The sequence continues at coordinate 253,793,422 of NC_057863.1, read as the reverse complement.
TGAACTCAGGTCCTCCTGACTCCAGGACTGGTGCTCTATCCACTGTGCCACCTAGCTGCACCTCTAGGTGACTTTTTTGTTTTGTTTTGAATAGAATTTTTTTCCCAAAATATATGTAAAAACAAATTTTAACATCAATTTTTAAAAACTTTGTGTTCCAACTTCTCTTCCTCCCTCCATTCTCCCTCCCCCCCCCCAAGAACTCAAGCAAGGCAATGATCCAATATAAGCCTCTAGGTGACTTTTAAAGATTTCTAAATTGCAAAGTAGGTGGCAACCTACATGAGTAGGGGGGACGGGGTTCTTCTAGCCACTCCCTATACCAGTGAAAACACAAATCTAGCTCCTAGTCCTATCCTAAACATGTTTATTTTTGTCCCCTATTTCCATCCTTAAATTTATGATTTTATGGAATAACAACAAATACGTATTGTCTATTATATGAGAGTGAGGCACATTTTTGAGATTGTCTCCAAGCCCCTCTTTGTACTTTAAGCTTTCCAGGAATTTTTATTTTATGCATTTGCTGCTGTTGTTAGTTAATGTTTTCTAAATGGCTTTGTAATGTGGGCTTCTGTTCACTAACATGAGTAAAGCCAATTTATTACAGACGTTTTCAGGATTCATTCAAACCGGCACCAATAAATGTTTCAAAACAAGAATAACGAAATGTGTGAGAGATAAAAAATAAGTAAAATAAATGGCCTGTAGAGAATTCACATCTGTCATTAATCAGTTTAGACCATTGTAGATCCTTTTATAGAGTGAGCCAAGAAGCCATTGGGGGGGGGGGGAGTCCGCATTAGGAAACATACTGCAGATGTGAACATCTGCATTTTTTTTGGTATAAAAATTCTTTAAAAAATTCCCAGATGTGAAACATTTCCTCCTAAAGGGACAGAATTAGTCAAATAATGGCATAGTAACTGAAATCCTGTACCTCTGCACCCCTCCATTTTTGGGGTGCAAAGACTGAGTGTCAACCCAAAGACTTTAAGTAAAAGCTTCCTAAACTCTGTCTGGCTTGAATAGGAGTTGGGATGCTGGGTTTACCTGCTCAGTCAGCAAGGGCTTTCTTCTGAAATGTGATGTGGGTGAGGAAAGAAGGAAAGAAAAAGGAAATAGGAAACACCTGTCCTGGCTAGTCGTTTCCTTTTATTATAAATGCCACTTCATATAAGGATGTGAATTTGGGCAGTGGAAATAAAGCAGATGTAGGCATGATTTTATTCTGGTCTTGCTGTCCCTCTCCCTACTCTATTCTTACCAGTCTTTTCATCCAATGGGAGTTTTAAAATCCTGGGGTTTTGGGCGGGGGGCGGGGGGGGGGGTGACAGTCCAAGTCCAATTAGGGAAGTTTCATGATCTATGCATAGCTATGGATCTGATAAAGTTATTTTATTAATGGAAATGACAAAATGCAACTTCTTTAAATAAGATTTTGCCTTGGCAATTTAAACTTGATCAGGAATGATAGTAAATCAGCAATGAAACTTAACTGAGGCCAAAGGGAAATACTTCAAACATTTTGCAAATTGCCTTTGAAATGTTTTTACTCACAGTCAGAATCTTCTTATATATCCTACAGATAAGCACAGGAATAATCTGTACACTGAGATTTAATCATATTTATCACTTAAAAAAAAACTTCTCTAGCATTCCTCTTTATCCCTAAATTACCTTAGGAGTATTAATTAGAGATTTAATTAATTAATTGTCTAACTTGGAGTAAAATCTGGTTTTCTTTGATTGGGGGGAAAAGATATCTGGCTTTCCTGAGCCTTTGATGGAATTAGCCAACAAATGAAAAAGGTGCTTGGTTTGATCAGACTTTTGACTACTGTCAAAAGCTGGGTGAAGAATTCAGGCAATTGTCTGAATAATTCAGCAATTGCTTGTGATCATTAGCTGGGTAGTTAACATTAAAAAAATTGTTTTTCCTCCTATAAATAAGATAGTTACTCCAATTCCTGCTTACTTCAAAATGTGGGTGTTTTCCCATCTGTCCATGACAATTGCTTACGTCAAAAACAATTCACCCCATGATTAACCTTGTAATGGTCTTCAGAAGACAGTCTGTGACTAGGCCTGTATTTGGGAGCTTTCTAGTTTTCATGGTTATTACTGGAGGTTGTGTTTTTGGTATAGCCTTTGAGCACAGTAGTTCTGATAGCAGTACTATACATGAAGTAAGCTACTCTACTCCAGTCTGATGATCAAACCTTCCAAAGAATCTATAATGCTCCATCTTTCCTGCTATGCCTTCTATCACTGTTCATTTGCTTAAAAACAATCCTCTTTCTTTGGACCAGGGGCCTCCCTGGGCACCTTAATTAAAGGAAGAAGCCTAACTAGCTCCATCACCAGCTGACTGAAGCAACCCAAAAGGTCAGGAAGGATCTCCTAAGAACAGAAAAGACCAGATTCGTCATCTGCATGAACCAAACAATGGAAAACCCCCAAATTAGCAATGGTGGGAAGTGGAGAGGTGGGGGGCTAGAGAGCTCAGGTAGGAGAAGTTTTAGGTGGTCTGGGGATTTGTTGCAAAAATAATAAAAGGTGGAACCTGAGGGCAAAAGAAATGGGAATGGGGGTATTTTAAAACTGCTTAAGAGCGTGTGAAGAGAAATGGGGATTTTCTGGCTTCCTTCCATTTTTATTGTATCTGACATTAAGGCTAAACCATTATGTATTCTGATCAGAGATGGCCTGCATGAGATAAATTGGCTACAACAGCTGTAGGGTAACAGCTAATAGCCTATAAGGATAAAGACAAATAGCTTTATCAGCACTTTCCAGAATAAACAAAAAAAACCAAAGCAGGTGTATTTCTATGAAAGACTTAGTTTGGATAAAATGACTGGAAACAATAGTGTACTTTTTTTTTTTTGCTAAAGGAAGAACAAAAGCCCCAAATTCCCATTTGTGACAAACGTTCGAACAGTTCAGGCCACTGTTATGAAATTTTCACGGAAAAGTAATCTTCTGTGCATTCATGAGGAATCATCTCCTACTAATTAAACACAATTTTCTGTCTTGTCTTTTCTCTCTTCACAATGTGCTTAGTTGAATGCATTATGAATAGCTAGGTTATTGGGCTTTTTGGAGGACATCAGCAAAATAACACAGCCCATTTCTGGCTGATGGGGACTGTCTGTCTTGCCAAGGTAACTTTTGTTCTCTCCTTTCCCACACTTCTTTAGCATAGAGAGGACAGACAAGGGGATGATGGGTGAGGGGTGAGAAACTGAAAATTGTGTTAGTGGAATCAATTTTGGCTAATGCTATTGCTCTTAATTATTTCTCATAAGGAATTTTAGGCACATTTAAACCTGTCACTCCCCATACTTTCTGGATTTTTGCTATTACGTGGCCAAATAGGCCAGTTTAGTTGGACTACAGATTGTGAGGGAGAGTCATCTGTAATTCAGGATGACAAGAAAGAATGTAGGCAGGTGGTGAAGGGTTTTAAATGCCAAACAGAAGAGTAAGTATTTTATCCTAGAAACAACAGGGATGCCGCTTATACAATGGGTCCATTATCTAGGCAGGAAAACAGGAAGATACTTGGATGAGCAATATAAATGTCCTTCTAATTTTAATTTGTTCAGTTTTCATAGCATCTTTTTTATGTAAAGAGCTTTGGATATTTTAGGATCATGTAAAGCAAGATAGTAACTTTTGATCACAGTCTATTCTGGATGATGATATTAACTCTTCAAATAACAAATCTTGCAGAGTATGCATTTTACAGAAAAAGGAAAAGAAACTTCTCCAGAAAGTTAGAGGGCGCTCTTTACTTCTCATTTCTAGGAACACTGTAATAAATGGGTTGGAAACACCAATAAAGATAGTTCTACCAGTTGCCAAATTTAAATCTTCAACCTCAGAGAGGTCAGGCACAATGGCCAACTTGTTCTTTTACCTAAGACATCTCAATAAATACAACTCAGTTAAGGAAAAAAAAAAAAAGACAGAGGTTATCCACAACCATAAAATGAGGCAACCTCAGTCAAGTTATTTATTTCTATTAATAAATCCCATGAAACATATGAAACTGAAACATATGAAACCCGAGTGTTGTGTAAGTTGAAAAGCCTAAATTTCACCAGATGTGAATTTCAACTCTGGGTGTGTGGTTAGAGACTGGTAGGTAAAATGAGGGCAGGGAAACTTTTATACTGTGGTGTGTGGTTTCTGGAAAGCCTGGAGGGGAATGTTTACTGAGGTTGACCTATTTGGAACCACACCAGCCACTTTTGAAAAACTGCTTTCTGGATCTCAGACAGACAAATATTTGATTCCAATTCTGAGGGAGGAGTATTAGAGAAATAAGGAAAGAGCGCCTTCTTTTTGGCATAAAGTTGTCATTTGACAATTTTTGTCAACTTGTTAGGGCATGTTAAATCAAAATTTGCTTATCGCTTCTTTATAATGAATCCAATCATTTCTATCCAATTTAAGTGGAACAAGGTTGGCTGGAGGGGCAAGATGGGTAAAAGGGTTCTGGTATGGAATGAAAAACTTCACCAATTATGATTCAGAAGACATTGCGGGGAGTAAGAAAGGATAAGTTTCTTCAATAGATGTAGTATTTCCTCTGTTGGGCAATGGAATTATGCAGCCCAAGCCAAGATGATTTTATTTCAAACCTATTTCAGGAAGACAGAACAAAAAAAAGCACTTGTCCAGGCAAGTGGTTAATGTTCACCTCTATAACACAGATGTTATGAAGAATAAAGATAATTTTTATAAATGAAGATGATAGAAGATGTGGCTACAAATCCAGCTCCGGTTTTTCTAAGAAGCTTTATACTGACTGGCTTGACTTGAAATTTTACAAAAATGGAAAATCTTTAATTAGATGAATTTCTCTTCACATTTCCAGATAAACAAAAAAAATCATTTCTCATATTTATTAAAAATCTTGGTTAAAATAAAATAGAGGCTTAACCCCAATTGCCTCACTAAAAACAACAACAACAAAACCAAAAACAAAACAAAACAAAAAATAAAATAAAATAGAGGTTTCCTCCTGACCTTTCTCTTTGAGAAGCTGTGGCAGATGACGAAGTGCTTTTCCTAAGGAATGACCAAAATGTGCAAATATTGGGGTAAGAAAAAGCTCTATTTTGCTAAAGTGTTTGAGCAGTGGCTGCTGTGTTGATACAGCTAGAAGTAAAACAGAGCTGGGTGGGTGGAAGAGTTGCACGATTACCTGCTGAATTTGGAACTGTCCAAAGGGATAAATCAATCTGGGTAACTCAAGCAAAGGTGCTTTCCTCTCCTGACTCCTGGCTTCAATTCATATTAAGTGTGCACTTCTAGGTACATGGCATCCTGCTGGATATCCTGAATGCTAATAAAAGAAAGCCCTGGATTGTCAGGGAAGCCCTGGCAAGGAGATAGAGAACTGTCTTTACGGTGATTTCTGAGTCATGTGAGGGCCTTCCTTATCCCAAATTTCTTTCACTGGTGCTACCAAAGTATTGGAAGTTACTTTGAGTTAAGATCTCTTTTAAACTTAAAATGTTATCTGGGAGAAGTAACATAATAAATCACAATCACCCATTAATATTTTAAGTCACACTGATTTAAAAAAACAAATTTCCTCCCAGGTCATCTCAAAGAGATCACAGAGTAATAGATTTAGATCTGTAAGTACCATCAGAGATCATCTAGTCCAAACTCCTCATTTTACCAATGAGGAAACGAAGGCCTAGCAAAGGGATGGGATTTGTCCAAGGTTGCACTGCTAATAAGCAGCAGAGGCAAAACTAGAGTTGAGATGCATTGTCTATAAATCTAGAGCTCTTTCCATTGGATCACATTACTCCCAGAGAGATGATCTGTTATGGAGAGATGGGTATGAAAAGAGAATGTGGTCCTTTCAGAGAAGAGAGGCCTGAGAAGGGGCACTTAGGTAAAGAAAGAGCATAAAGACATTAGGTGCTTAAGAGGAGGATACCAAGGTGGAAGGAAGGGAAAGGAAAGACCTAAAAAAAGACTACAGGAATATTCTATATCAAGGGTTCCTGACCTTTCCTGTATCACGAACCCATTTGTCAGACTGGTGAAGTCTATGGAAGACTTCTCAGGCTAATATATTTAATGCATAAAATGAAACACTTTGGATTTTGTATTGAAAAATAATTAAAAAAAAAAACAACCTAAGCTCATGGACCCCAGGATGAGAAACCTTATTCTAAGGTACTGTTCTTTCTCTGCTGTATATTTCAGGATCATCCTGGGATGACATGCAGGGTGAAGAATATGCTTTTCCTAGTCCAAAGAAAGCCATTCTGTTTTTGGTTTGTAAAATCAGCTCTAACAAACTTAATTCTTTCATTTTTAAGCTTCCCACTTCCAATGTTCACAACAGTAGCACTCTTCCCACACCCCCTCCAAAAAAAATCACACATAATTCAACACATTTTTTAGGCAAACACAGTCTCAACTTGAGAAAAGAGTAAATGAAACTCAGCCAATGAAATATGTTTCAGGTATCCAAAATTAAGTCTATGTATTTCCCTGAAAACCTCTACAACATGATAAATGGCAGCAAACTCCAAAGTGAAATTCAGCATCATCTTAATGAGATTTTGGAAATGTAATTTCACAAAGGATTCAATCTCTATAGCTTATCAGCCACTTATAAAGTAGGTAGGTTTTCTTTAATTATACAGGTACACACACACACACACCAGGGTCCATTAAGCCTTTCCCATCAATTTGTGGTAGCATCTAGGATATACTATGATGTTTCAAAGGCTATAATATGATTATAGTAAGAGACAGTGTGGTATAGTGGAGAGAAAGCCGCAGAGGAGGCAAGAAAACCTAGATTCAATTGCTGCCTCAGAGGATACTGGCCATGTGACCCCCCAGGGCAACTCCTTTAACCTCTCAATGCCCCAGGCAACTCCCTAAGTCATTAAGTTGTAGGACTATGGACGATCTGCACTGGTGAAGGGAGTTTCCTCACTGGGAGTTCTCTATTTGGATGAAATCAGAGGTTTTCTCCCCTCAACCCCCGAAATGTAGCCATTATTCAAGGACCTTTAGAAAAAAAACTTTCAAAAACTGTTTCTATTAGTCCAGATACAAGGTAAATTTGAAAGGGTCACTAAAAACATGTTTGTGTTATAATGTAAATCAGTATTCCGTGATTATTATAGGATTTCCTTTGCTGTCACGAGGGGTTCCCTAAGAGGCATGGGAAATCAGAAACTCTACAGAGGGGTTTTTACAGATAGAGAGCTTAAATAATAACTATTGAATTCCTTTCTTGGTTCAATAAAATATTCATTGGATGCACAGTGACCAAGACTCTCAGCCACTTCCAACTAAGGGCTGGTCAGTCTCTAATTTCTCTCTATGTTTAATTTAAGGAATAGCAAAGGGATGCTGATTTCTTATCATTTGGACAAATACTAGGAGGGAGAGGCAAGGTGGAGTTTCCCTTCAATTTCTCTGAACTCTGGATGGGGCTATTTACCCCGTTGTCTCCAGTCACAGTTTCATTTCATCAATCTGAAAACTGGACAGGGGAGGGCCAGGAAGGGTTAGCACTATATGGCACTTGGCATCTCATACAGCCAGGCATTGACTTAAGTCTACATAGTTTTACTTAGTTAATGTTATCCTTTGTTCCTATTTTTCTCTCTGTTACTAACCTATTGCTTTGTACTTTGACATTGGTTTGGTCCAAGCCATACTCAGAAAATTATTTCCTACCACTAAGGTGGATCTAAATGCATGTTAGCCTAGTGTAGAAATCCTTTCCCTTGCTTCTAGAGAATATTGGTTAGTCTTTTCCTTTTTTTTGCAGGGCAATGAGGGTTAAGTGACTTGCCCAGGGTCATACAGCTAGTAAGTATCAAGTGTCTGAGGCTGGATTTGAACTCAGGTCCTCCTGAATCCAGGGTCGGTGCTCTAGCCACTGTGCCACCTAGCTGCCCCCTGGTTAGTCTTGCTAAAGGACAAGTGTGACTATGTCACTGCCCAGATAAAGTACCTTTTCTTTAAATTTAGCATTCTATCTCTTATCTCCAAGAAAACCCACAAAAGGGGCCAGAAAGAGTCAGACACGACAGAGAACTGAAAAACAAGAAGGAAGGTCTTCAGTTCATGTCTTTGCATAGCTTCCTGCATAAGTGAAATGTTCTCCCTCCTCATCTCTCTACCTCTCAGAATCCCTAATTCCCTTCAAAGCTCAGCTCATGCTTTTTCCTTCCCTTAGTGGATGGTCCTGTATCTATACTCAAATGATCATATAAAAATTAAGTAGATTGTTATTAGAGAATAAATGGTATTGGAAAAAGGGCCACTTTAAGTTAATCTACATAAAACTTGGACCAACATTTCATAGGAAACAGTGGAAAGGGGGTCAAACTGGAAATTTAGTTTGAAAAAGAAACTAAAATTAAGCTTATTTTATATTTAACAAAGTTTACTTTTGAAGTGAAACTGTGTGGTGTTAATTCTTGGACCGAACCAAAACTGAATCAAGTGTTGGTTTTGTTGGAAAATTTTTTCCAACAAAGTTTTATGATAAGATATAGCCTCCTTCATTTCAAAATTGCTTTTCACAGCACCAATCAAAGAAGGTCAGTGTTGCAAAATTATTCAGACTTTTATAAATTTTTCAAGGTCCTCTCTAAATTCTTTGATATTCAAATCATCGTCTTCGAAGCTTTTTACCAACAATTAGTGAGACAATCCAACAAAGATGTTAACCTAATGAGAAGGGATAGATGCTAGTGTTAAGGCAGGTTGTGTTTCAATCCAGACTGATTTTCCAAAGGGTCTGTTTGTTGCTGAACATTTTCCTTTTGTCACAACTGGTGGAGAGGCACCATGGTGCCTTTAATAGATTTTGCTTTGGAGTCAAGGAAAGTCAAGGGTTCAGGGGCTGCCTCTGTCATATGTGGCTAGATTAAATCACTGGAGAAGCAAGGCCGAATTTCCCTAAACTTAGTGGGTAAGAAACCAGGATTGGGTTCAAATTCTGCCTCTGACATATATTGGCTGGATGACATTTGGTAAATCCCTTCACCTCTAAATATCCCAGGCAACCTTCTAAGATGATAAGGTGCAGAATAGCTGCTGAGCTGCTTTGGATTTCCTCATTGGGAACTCCCTATACCACTGAATCACATCTGAAATAAAATAGATCACAACTGTTGTCATGGTGAGGACTCAAGTAACAAACACTGAGATAACAACTGGACCTTCTATCTATCTATCATCCATCCATCTATCTATCCATTATACAACAGAATGAATATGAGTTCTCTGAAGGTAGGACTGTTTTTCATTTAGCTTTGTAAGCCCAGAACCTAGCACATTGCTTTGCATACAGCAGGTGCTTAATAATGCTTGCTGGATTACATTGGTTGATTAGTCAATTTTGGCTCCTGGTTCTTTGTACTGACAAGTCAGGTCTTTACTGTCTTCAGATAGGTTTTAGTTGATAGTTTGCTGCTTCTTTCTTCGAAACATCTGATGCTAAATGAGTAGGAGGGCTCTATTCTGGACTGGTACTGCCTCTGACCCCATTTGGTAGCAAAGGCTACCAGGAAAAGTCAGGAATAGAGCTTTCATAGCAATCTTCCTATTACTATATTTAAACTATAGTTGCAAAGTTCAAATGTATGTACCAAGCCCTGAATACTGCTTTTGAAAATAGTTGCAGGAGACTTGTGTATGTGTGTGTGTGTGTGTGTGTGTGTGTGTGTGTATGTATTTTCATTTGGGACTTTTAGCACACAAATACATGCAAATACTATGTAAAATAGAAGATAGTGGTATTGACTGATGAAATTGGACAATCTGAACTTTAGGATTCAATGGCATTAGTGTGACTCTGGTCCAACAGAATCATAGTTGGTTAGTTTAGTTGACTTTTATAAGCTGTGACAAGAAGTTCAGAAGTTAACTAAGGCAGAAGCAGCAAAAATCATGACCAAAGTCATCGTCTGTGTGCTATTTTGTGCCCATCTTTCTCTGCTTTCCTCTTCTTACCTCCTCCCTTCCTTCCCAATCTCTTTGCTCCAAGATAAAGATCCCTATTTTTTCTTCTTTTTTGGTGTCATAGGAAAAAAACACTGCAAGTTTCTTATTTGATGGTGAGATTTATGGAAGAGTTAATATACTGATAGAATGTAAGTTACTTCAGGGCATGGACTGTCTTTCATTTTTATCAGTATCCTGAGAACATAGAACAGTGCCCAGCATATAAAAGGCACAAATGTTTGTTGACTGATCGATAAAGAAAGCTCCTCCACTTCCCAAATTGGTCAGAGAATAAACCTTTCTAACTAGGGAAATGTAATATTTGATGGGAAAGAAGAATAAAATAGTGGGAAGAATATAATTTCTGAAGTCAGAGGACCTAGGTTCAAATCCTGAAACTGATACTTATTACCTGTGTGACTTTGGGCATGTCACAAACTCTGTGGCCTCATTTTCTTTTTTTTCTTTTTCTTTTTTTTTAAAGTCCTCTTTTTTTAAAAAAAATATTTATTTATTTATTTTTGTGGGGCAATGAGGGTTAAGTGACTTGCCCAGGGTCACACAGCTAGTAAGTGTCAAATGTCTGAGGCTGGATTTGAACTCAGGTCTTCCTGAATCCAGGGCCAGTGCTTTATCCACTGTGCCACCTAGCTGCCCCGCCTCACTTTCTTAATTGGTTAAATGAAGGAGTTGAACTAGTAGCCTCTGAGGCCCCATTCAACTCTAGATCTGTCATCCAACGGCATTTTAGATTGCTTGCAAGAATCCTGGGTTCAAATTTTACTTGGGACAAAAATGAAAGTAAATTTGGGAGTTTATAAGCCTATTTTGAAGATTCACATTATCCAGATAAACTGAAGTGTACAGCTGAAGCAATTAAGTAGGTAATTCAGGCAAATAGCCTGCTTTTCAGAAATTAAAGTTTCTTGATCTAGATTATTAAGGTTATCTACATGGTATACATTAGGAGATAACTGTCAAAACACTACATTTCCCTCTACCTGTTTAAAAAGAAATGCAGTCTGTCTTCTAAATCTACTGTCATTTCTACAATACTCTATCACCTCTTCAATGACCATTTGGTGCCTTATATTTTCAGTTAGGTTTTTAAGTGTATATAAATTATCTATTCAAGGAGATAATATGTACCATGAAGATACATGCCATGCCACAGTCTTTGGCATCTTCTGGAATGGAGAACATAGTGTTCAAATAAATGTTCAGTGGTTGTTCCCAAGAAAAAGGAAGAAAGAAGGAAGGAAAGGCAGAGAGGAAGGAAGGAAGGAAGGAAGGAAGGAAGGAAGGAAGGAAGGAAGGAAGGAAGGAAGGAAGGAAGGAAGGAAGGAAGGAAGGAAGGAAGGAGCTTAGTTAACTCAGTCTATGTTGCAAAGTCATCAGGATTGAAACATTTCACCAGATATATATATATATAACCTATATCAGATTGCCTGCTGTCTAGGGGAGGGGAGGAAGGAGGGAGAAAAATTTGAAATTGGAAATCTTATATAAACAAATGCTGAAAACTATCTCTACATGTAACTGGAAAATAATAAAATACTTTTATTTAAAAAAAAAAAGAAACATCTTACCAGTAGACTAGTTGTAAGAAGGATAGAAGAGGGAGAATCCAAGTTTGTGGATATCTGAGTTAGGGAAAAAGGGCTATTTAAACCCAAGTGTGTATGCAGGCTAAGAGCCTGTTCCTTATTAACCATAAGTTGTTTCTATTAAAGTGCATGCTTATTTTATCAACCAAAAAATAAATAAATGAATAACCTGAATTTCAGTGGGACCCTGGCACTGGTCCAAACTGATGTGGGGGCATGTTCCTGTCAAGCTTCTGGGACTTTTTATGAATATAAAAATGTATTTCAAGAACTCTAAAATTCAAGACAAAAAATGAAAAACACATTCTCCCTCCTCTGAACTCTGCTATTCCTTTACCCCAATATGCATGTTTGCATGATAAAAGGAACCAAAACATGGATATAACAATTTAAGCTTACCATTGTTGTAGGACCGAAAATTTCCTACAAATTTTATGTATTCATATGTTGGAAATTCCTTTGGGTTCAAACTGCCTCTGAGAAGATGACAATAAAACTCTAAATCGTTGTCAGCTGGATCATTAAAAAGAAAAGGAAGGGAGAGAGGAGATATAAGCATTACACAGAAACTAGACTAAACAAGTGGTGTCTTTGTGAAAACTCCTACGTGAATTTAGTCTGTTCAGATACTGCCAGGATATTTCTCTCATTATGACTGACTAGTAGGCCCTGTTTATAACCTTTGCTGTATAGGTTTTTCTTTCTAAACTTCATAGACCTTTCATATCCCACATTTGGACACAATTAGTCTTGATTTGCTCACAAATGTCTGTGGTTGATTATGTCAGCATAGATTAGCTGTGGCTGCTTTTGTATAGTATATTAAAAGTAAACTCCTCACATAAGCCTCTTTTTCTCTTTTATTTTTTTCCTGCTTTGAAGTACAGAGGGATGACAGAATAAATTGTCATGGAAAATGGGTTAAAACTTGAAAACATGAGCAGAGAATCATTGCTACCCTCATAAATGTAATTTTATATGCTTCATTAAATAATAGACATTTCACTAAGTATTAAGGTCTTGCCCTCTGTGTCTTTATGGGGACAAAACCCCTTCTAAATGGGAAGTCTGGCCTGAAAAAATATCAGGATATCTATCATCTTCTATCTACATGCTGCCAGACATCTGGATTACAAACAAACAAAAAAATAATCAGTAAAAAATCCGGATGTATTTCAATATTCAGATGTTTGGCATCGTGTAGACAAAGCATCTGGAGTTTTGATAGAACTTTTCAGTTTTTCATCCAGATGTTTCACATGTAGACACAGCAATTGTTTGGCCTTGCAAGATGAATAGAGAGTTCAAGGATTCTAGAGTTCATTATCATCAGTAGAATCTCTGCCTCACATCACAGATTCTTTTGTTAAACATGAAAAGTGTGTTGTCATTTTTCTAAGCCCAATTCTTTCATATTTCCAATGTAAAAAAGACAATTTATTTATTTACTTAGTCCTCCCTCCATTCCTTCCTTCCTTCCTTCCTTCCTTCCTTCCTTCCTTCATCTCTTTTGGAAGTGCAGTGGCTACTCATGAGCTGCATCCCAATAGATTAACAGAGAAACCTGCTCTAACCTGCTCTGGTTTTCCCAGTCTGGACAAGTTTGCCCTTCCTAGGCAGCTTGGTGGCCCTCCAGATAGCCAGGGGCTCACATCAGTGCCAAACTATGAGAACACCTATTAGCCCAACTGAGTCTTAAATTAACCATCTTCAGGTTTACCAGTAGCAGGGACTCCAGGTCTGCACCATTAGACCCTGCTAAACTAAAAAGCACACACACACACACACACATATATATATATATATATTTGTCCTTATAATTGATCAAATGGCAGCTTTTGCTTTAAATTTGAGCTATATCTCTAAGGGCCACAGAAAATTTGTTATGTAGAAAAATTATGCTTGCAATCAGTTTATCTTTCGGAAACTACTCTTTAGATATCCCTATTTAAAAAAAAATTAAAATCCTATTCCAATAGTAAAGCCAAACTTACATTTTAAGTAATCCGGAGAGGAAGAGTCAGTCACAAGCATATGAGAAGAAAGCATCTTATAAACTTCTGAATGTTCCTGTTCTGGTAGGAAATTTAACAAATTCTGATCCATGACATCTGACTGAAAAAGAAAAAAGAAAAAGAAAAAGAAATGGAAGGAAAGGTTTATGCAAAGAATGGAAAAAAATCAAGCATATTTCTACATAATGACTGCATGACAAATATAGTACCTGTTCTTGGGGTAACAAATCAAGGACCTAGTTTTCATTCCTATGAAAATTCTCAATGCAACATTACAAAATCTTGAATATATGGAATATCTAAAAGGTTTTACTTAGTACTAATAGAAATTACTATATGTAGCACTGGAAGGTTTGCAAAACACTTTGCATATCTTAACACATTTGATCCTTACAACAGCCCTGTGAGGTGGGCACTGTTATTCCAATTTTACAGTTAAAGAAACTGAGACACATAGATGTTAAGTGACTTTCCCAGAATCACACAGTGTTTGGAGCAGAATTTGAATTCAGGTCTCCTTGACTCTGAGACCTACACTCTTTCCATTGTGCCAGCTAGCTGAAGTTTTTCAGCTGGTAGACTTGTTAATGCCCATGTAGAAAAGAAATGTTGCAGTAAGTCAAGGATATACATCAAGAATACAGTCTTGCCCAAGTGGGCAACAGTATAGACATCCAGAAGTTAAGCCACTAAACCTTAAAAGACAGATTATATAGATTGAGAGAGAAAAAAGACCAAAGGTCATCTAGTCCTTCATTTTACAAATGAGGAAATTGAGGCCTTTCAAAAAGGTCCAAAGAATTGTTACAGGTGATAAACAGTGGAGTCAAGATTCAAATCTAGGGTTTTCAATTCCAAACTGAACATTTTTTTCCATTGCACTACAAGAAAACTGCATGGAATCTCAAGAAATCACAAAACCAATAGACCATTAGTTCTGGAAAGGAACTTGGAAATGGCCTAGTTTTTTGTCTTTAGGTCAATGAATGTCTAAACCCGATAAGGGGTTCTTAATCTGAGGTCTGCAGACAGGTTTCAGGGGTTTATGAACTTGGATGGGGGGAAAAGATTCATTTTCAGTAATTTCTAAGTGAGATTTAGCATTTCCTTCAATTATTTAAAGATATTATTCTGAAAAGAGGTGCATAGGCTTCACCAGCTTAGCAAAGAGGTCCAAGGAACAGAAAAAATTAAGAATCCCTGCCAATGAGTTCTTTAATACAGCCAGCTGAAATCTCTCTGACATGATTTTAAATGCATTTTCCTCAGTATAAGAAAGAGGCACTATGGCATGGTGGAGAAAGTACTGGGCTTCGGTGCCAAGCAAATCTGGGTTCAAATCCTGCTTCTGACCCTTAGAATGTATCTCCAGTACTTATTAGCTGTGAAACTGGGCCACAGTGGCTTCATCTATGTAATGAGAGGGGCTGAACTAAACTACCCCTCTCAGCTCTAAATCTATGATCTTATGATGACCCTGACAACTCACTTAACCTCTATAGGCCTCAGGGAACTCCCTGGGATGTCTCTACTAAATCATAGATTGGTGGGTGGCTCACCCACCATGATTTCTCCATTCGGATTGGATCACATGTACTTATACTTGGTATTCACTGTAGAGTAGAGATGAATATTAGCCTCCAAACACGTTTAACATACTTAAATATAGTAATTAAGTGGTCCCTTGGTCCTCTCATGTACTGCTCTGACTGAAACTCAATGTAGATATGTCCAAGAAAAAGGGCTTCTGTAGCCCAAACTAGTCCCAGGATATTCAACTAATTAATCAGTTGTTGCTATTGAGTGTTTTTCAGTCATGTCTAATTCTTGGTGACCTCATTTGGGGTTTTCTTGACAAGGGTACTGGAATAGCTTGTCATTTCCTTTTACAGCCCATTTTACAAATGAGGAAGTGAGGCAAACAGGGTTAATGACTTGCCCAGGGTCACACAGCCAATAAGTGCCTGAGGCTCATAAAGATGAGTCTTCCTAAAATGTTCTCACCATCCAGAAAAAAGAACTGTGGATCCTGAATGCAGATTGAACCATACGGTTTCTACTTTTTGACTGTTTTTTTTTTCTTTTTTGAGGTTTTTCCCTTGTGTTCTGATTCTTCTTTCACAGCATGACTAATGCAGAAATATGTTTAATGTGATTGTACATATATAACCTATATCAGATTGCTTTTCATCTTGAGATGGGGGAGGGGGGAAGGGAAGGTGGGAGAAAAATTTGGAACTAGAAATCCTATGAAAATAAATGTTGAAAATTATCTTTACATGTAACTGGAAAATAATAAAATACTTTTAAAAAATGAGTCTTCCTGATTCCAAGTCCAGTGTTCTATCCACCGAACCACCTAGCATACAATTATTAAGCACCTATGATGTACCAGCACTGCCCTAGGGCTATGATGAACAGAAGTGCAATAGCCCTTACTCTCCAAATCCTACTTTCTACTGGATATGCCTGATCTGACAGAAGTTGGCAGTCGGGGCTGATTCTTGTTACCATCTACAATGGCACAAAATATAGAGGTGGAAAGAAAAAACATAATTTTGGTAGCTTAAGAAATTCAAACACATAGAACATGAAAGAAAAAAACAGAATTTTAAAAGAATTTTTTTTTCCTTATAAAAGTCTCAAGTCACAATGTAACACCTATGTGGAACTTGCTGATCTTTTGCTCATTAAAGCAATTTGATAAAAAATAAATATTCTTCTTCCACTAAACTGGCTGGAACTCTCCCAGTCTCCATTCAAGAGGAAAAGCAAATGTGTCAGCAGGCACTGCTTTCACCAAAGTGTTAGGTTATCACTACTATCACTTATCAATCGAAGGTACAAGGCTCTTTCCCCTGATTGAGTGATAAGCTGAATATACTTGGCTGCTTTATCTGGGCCTCTTCTGATCTCATAAGATAGGTCTGGAGCTGGAATTCCAAATCGAACCTTTCCCCCTTTTTTTTCCCCCATGAAGGAGTGTTTGAGCATAGTCAGAAGAGGAAGCTTTGACTTTTACATATTAGAATGAAGGTGTTGTGCAGGCAGCAGTTTCCTCTCTGACTTTTGTACTGTAGCACCATCTGGTTTCTCTTTGGCTGAAGGAAATAAGCTGTCATTTACAATAAGGGCTTTATGACTTTGGAGTGGAGAAAACAGGCAAAGTTCACAGAGGTGGTCATGTATTCTCTGACGCCTGCTTCCCCACCTCTGGGGAAGCCTCCTCCTGCATAGTGCAGATAAGGACAGACTTCAGATGGACTTAGGATTTTATTGATCTAGGAAATTACCAGGTGAGGACACTCCTTCTACTAATTCGGGTCAGGACCTTTTCTACAACCTAGAAGTCTCAGTGAGTCGCCTATGGTTCCCAAAGGTTTTGGTCTCAGGACCCCTTTACACTTTTACAATCATTGAAGACTCCAAATAGTTTTTGTTTATATGGATTATATTTATTGACATTGTACAAACATTAAAACATCTTAGAATTATTGTAAAAATAGTTTTGACTTCAAGGATTCCCTGAAAAGACCCCTAAGGGTTCCCAGACCACACTAGCTTAGAGCACTGAGAGGTTAAGGTCACAAAGCCAGTATGTGTTAGAAGTAGGACTTGAACTCAGAACTATCTGTCTTCTAGGATAGTTATTTATCTACCATTCCATGATGCCTCTCCTGATATGGATAAATCTAGAATTGGGGTGATGTGCTATCTAGACAGCTAGGTGGTACAGCAGATAGAGTGCTGGGCATGGAGTCAGGAAGACCTGAGTTCAGACCCAACCTCAGACACTTACTACCATGGTGACCCTGGGCAAGTCATCTTACTTCTGTTTGCCTCAGTTTCCTCATCTGTAAAATGGGGATAATAATAGCTTTTCCCTTGCATGGTTATTGTGAGGCTCAAATGAGATAATATTTGTAAAGTGCTTAGCAGAGTGCCTGGCACATAGTAAGTTCTATATAAAAATATTTCTACATTATTACTATATATCACCATATATTATATATTATTATAAAGAATGTTTTATTTATATTATATAATAATGTGATATATTTTATATTATGTTTATATTATAATATTATTTATATTATTGCTCAAGGAAAAGCCCAACCTTTGGTTTTCCCTATCTGATGAAAATTCCTATTCCCTTGTAGGCTAAGGCAAAGTAGAGGTAAATATGGGAGCTTAGGTCTAGAACCCAAATGGTTACCCATAATAACCACAACAATTCAAACTGATATGATGCTATATAGTTTTAAAAAAGAATTCTTCTTACAATCCTGCAATAGTGATAGTGTTGCTACTTAATTTTACAGATGAGTAAATTATCTCAAAGAGGTTCACAGAATTATAGATATAGATCTGGAAGGAACCTTAGATATTAGCTATTCTGACCCTATAGATCTACAGAACTCCAAGATAACCTTGTAGTGTTGCAGATGATGAAACTGGGGCCCCAAGAAGTGAAGATGTTTGGCCAGAGACACGAAGATCAAATGTGGCATAACCAAGACCTAAATTCACATGTTCTAACTTCTGTCTAGGGATCCTTCCATCATCTCTATGAGGACCTATGTAGCTAAAAAAACAAGAATCGATCCAGGACTCCAGCAAAACTTGCTGTGGCTATTTCTGAATAAAGCAAATCATCAGATTTGACCTCATCTGAAGTTACAACTGCAGGCTGCCTAATATCTACCCATGTAGATACATGCTGGCTCCCTATTACTTCTAAAATCAAATACAAATGCCTCTGTTTGAAGTCTTTTACAACCTGGCTACAACCTACTTTTTTTGCTTTATTATACATTATCCTTCATCAGGTACTCTATAGTGTATCTGAAGTGGAAAAAAGGAAGAAAAGAAGGAATAAAGGAGGGAGAGGGGAAGGATAGAAGGAAGTGGAAAAGGAAGGAGAGAAGAAAAAAAAGGAAGGAAGAAGGAAGCTGTTTCTGACTTATGGTGCTATCTCCTACATCTTTCCTTTGCCCAGGCTTCATGCCTGGAATACACATTCTCTGCTTCCTAGAATCCCTGGTTTCTTTGAAATCGAGTGCTACTTTTGGTTCCTAACTGGGAGTCTGTGAATTAACAAAAAAAAAGTTGGTATTTCAACAGAATTAGTTTAGAATTAAAATTAGAATTAGTTTACTTTGTATTTTATTTTATGCATTTAAAAACATTATTCTGAGAAGGGGTCCATAGACTTCACCTGACTGCCAGTGGGGTCCATGACACCAAAGTTTAAGAACTTCTTGATCTAGAAGAAACCTTTCCTGATTCCACCCTCCACTCACTCAGTTGCCAGCACTTCCTTACCCACCTTCTCCCCCATCCCCGAAAAATTTGCCCTTTATTTTCTGCATATATTTTGTGAATATTGTATGCTCAGTTTTAGCAGAATGTGTTGGAAGTTGACTTGGCCTATGAGGCCATCTCAGGGAACATATTCACAGAGTTCCCCTGAAAACTTGCATGGATTCTGTCGATAGTATGCCTCAGCATCTGGTAACACCCTGTATGACAAACTCTGGTCTTTTTTTCCGTCCCTCAATGAAAGTCTCCAAGTTATATGATACTACCTGGAGCATCAAAGGAAGAGAGAGCCAGCCAAAAGGTGTCTCTTCTTTTTTTGTCTTTGTTTTTTTGTTTGTTTGTTTTTGCAGGGCAATGGGGGTTAAGTGACTTGCCCAGGGTCACACAGCTAGTAAGTATCAAGTGTCTGAGGCCGAATTTGAACTCAGGTACTCCTGAATCCAGGACCGGTGCTTTATCCACTGTGCCACCTAGCTGCCCCCTTCTTTTCTTTTTTTTTAATTATTAAATCTTATTTTTAATTTGTGGAATAAAACAAGCATTTCCATAACAGTACAATAAAAAAGTGTGCACATGAAACTGCAGACCTACTATGTACAACTTGCTATCCCTTTCAAAAATACAACAAAATTATCACGTAAATTTTTTCCTCCCCACCCTCCTAGAGATGGCTACCATAAGATACAAATAAGTATAAATATGTAAAATTATTCTGTGTACACTTCTATTTATCAGTTCTTTCTCTGAATGCAGATAGCAGCTTTCTTTAAATGTCCTTTATAGTTAATTTGGGTATTTATAATAGTCAAAATAACTTATTCACTCAAAGTCATTCTTTTTTTTGGTGGGGGGAGGGGGGGCAATGAGGGTTAAATGACTTGCCCAGGGTCACACAGCTAGTAAGTGTTAAGTGTCTGAGATCAAATTTGAACTCAGGTCCTCCTGAATCCAGGGCTGGTGCTTTATCCACTGCTCCATCTAGCTGCCCCCCAAAGTCATTCTTTTTTTTTTTAATTTTCATTTCTTAACCTTTATCATTTACACTGATTTTTATAAATAAATTCTGCTTTGATTATTTTTTTTACATATAAGGTATTTTATTTTTTCTGTTACATGTAAAGATAGTTCTCAACTTTTGTTTATACAAGCTTTACAATTTCAGATTTTTCTCCCTCCCTCCCCTCCCTCCCCTCCCTCCCCCCTCCCCTAGACAGCAGGTAATCTGATATAGGTTATATCTATATATCTATATAGATATAGCTATATATACACACATATATATACATAATAACATTAATCCTATTTCTGCATTAATCCTGTTATAAGAGAAAAAATCAGAGCAGTGATGCAAAACCTCAAAATAGAAAAAAAAAAAACAGCACCCAAAACAAAAGAAATAGTATGGTTCAATGAGCATCTATACTCCACAGTTCTTTTTTTTTTTTCTTGGATTTGGAGATCCTCTTCTATCATGAGTTCCCTGGAACTCTTCTGTACCATTGCATTGGTGAGAAGAATATAGTCCATCACAGTAGGTCAACAATCAATGTTGATAATACTGTGTACAATGTTCTTCTGGTTCTGCTCATCTCACTCATCATCAGCTCATGTAAGACCCTCCAGGTTTCTCTGAACTCTTCCTGCTCATCATTTCTTACAGCACAATAGTATTCCATTGTATTCATATACCACAACTTGTCCAGCCATTTCCCAATTGATGGGCACCCCCTCAACTTCCAATTCCTTGCTACCACGTAAAGAGCAGCTATAAATATTTTTGTACATGTGGGTCCCTTTCCCCCTTCCATGATTTCTTTGGGAAAAAGACCTAAAAGGGGAATTGCTGGGTCAAAGGGTATGCACAGCTTTATCGCCCTTTGGGCATAATTCCAAATTGCTCTCCAGAATGGTTGGATCAGTTCACAGCTCCACCAACAATGCATTAGTGTTCCAATTTTCCCACAGCTTCTCCAACATTTATTATCTTCCTTTTTTGTCATTTTAGCCAATTTGATAGGTGTCAGGTGGTACCTCAGAGTTGTTTTAATTTGCATCTCTCTAATCATTAGAGATTTAGAGCATTTTTTCATATGGGAATAGATAGCGCCCCAAAGTCATTCTTAAGACAACACTGCTGTTATTGTATACAATGTTCTCTTGGTTCTTCTCATTTAGTTCTTCATTATTTCCTGCAAATCTTTCCATGTTTTTCTAAAATCATTGACCTCATCATTTCTTATAACACAGTAGTATTCCATCACAATCATGTACTACAACTTGTTCAGTCATTCAGCTGTCTCTTCTTTTAAGTGACACAGCACCCTAACTCCCCTGCAGTTATGGAGCAGGGAAAGAGAAGAACCAAAGGATCATTAAGGATCCCTTACCATGGCACATCAGACTAAAATGCTAAGTTCTCTTAATTCTGCATCACCAGATGGCCAGGAGTAGGCGGGGCGTTTGTCAGTTCTGATGCAATCAACGCATCCCTGGAGTCTGCAGGGTAACAGACTCCCTGGAATGGTCCCTACTTATCAGTTTAACTCTACTCTACTTATATATGTAGGTGTAACTTCCACTACACATATACATGTCTCCTGTGATACAATGTAAGCTCCTTGAGGGCAGGGGCTGTTTCATTTCTATCTTTGTATCCTCAATACTTGGCACATAGTAGACACTTAACACATGCTTGTTGATTGGTTGACTGGTTGATTTAGACCAAGAGTTCTTACCCTTTTGTCTGTCACGGAGCCTTTTTGAGAATAATGTTTTTGAATGCACAAAATACCTAGGATCCCAAAGGAAATGAATTCTATTTAAATAGTTATCATTTATTTAAAAAGATATCCTGGGTCCTAGGTTAAGAACCTCTGATCTAGACCATTCTTCAAGGAGATGGAGTTGATGGCTATATCATTTGTGACATCTGCCCTGCTGCTGAATCTCATGGGTTTTGAACTTGAATAGAGTGTCTCTATTTCCTTCCATTTGTAAGAACTCTTCTCTCTGATGTGATCCTTGCCATTTGGGAATTACAATACTCCATTTTAGATCTTCCTTTATCTTCTGGTAACCACTCCATCCTGGATAAACATGACATTTGAATCTGTTTTTTGAAATATGGGTATCTGGTCTTCACATTACTTTTCTCCAAATGAAATAATTTTGTTTTTTCAAGTAATCAATAAGTCAAGAGTCAGTGAATAAGCATTTATTAAGTAACTACTATGTGTCAGGCACTATGCAAAGTGAGTGTATAAATATAGGCAACAGATAGTTCCTGCTCTTAAGGAACTCACAGTATAATGGGGGAGCATCATACAAATGACTATGCACAGACAAGAGATATACACAATACGGTGGAGATAATCAGCAGAGGGAATGCACTAACATGAAGGGGGATTGGGAAAGGCTTCTTACAGAAGGTGGGATTTCAGGAGAGACTTGAAGGAAGCCAGGGAAACCACGAGGCAGAGAGGAGGATGTAGAGGATTCCAGTCATGTGGGAGAGCAAGAAACATGCAAGGAGCCAAGAGATGGAATGTCTTGTTGAAGGAACAGCAAGGAGATCAGTTTAACTGGAGTTTATGGTATAAAAGGACTGGAAAGGTGGTTTTGGTGGGTCATAAAGGGCTTTGAATACTGAAGGATTTTTTTTGGGGGGGGTGAGGCAATTGGGGTTAAGTGACTTGCCCAGGGTCACACAGCCAGTAAATGTTAAGTGTCTGAGGCCGGATTTGAACTCAGGTCCTCCTGAATCCAGGGCCTATGCTCTACCCACTGCGCCACCCAGCTGCCCCTACGGAAGGATTTTATATTTGGTCCTGGAGCCAATAGGAGCCACTAGAGTTGATTGAATGGTCAGACTTGTAAGTTAGTACTATCCCTTTGACAGCTGAGTGAAGGACGGACTGGAGTGGAGAGAGTTTTGAGGCAGGTAGACTAATCAACTGATGATTTATTTCAATAGTCCAGCAATGAGGTGATGAGGGCCTGGACAAGGGTGGTGTCAGTGTCAGAAGAGAGAAAAAGGAATATATGAGAAATGTTAGAAAGGTAAAATTGGTGAATTGACTCAATTTTTTTTTCATGAAATACTAGGCAAAGATTCTTAGCTCAGAGCATAGAGGAAGGAGACGACTATGGAGGTTTGAGGAGGTATAAAAATGTTTGGAAAAGCCCAAATGTGGTTAGTGGGATAGTGAGTCAGGATTGCCTAGCTGCAGTGAGAGCCCTATTGAGATTATGTAGCATAAATTTGTAGTGGATCCAGTCAAGCATGCTTTCATGACGTTCTCGAGTTTCATTTTGTACAACACGAGCAAGAGTGAAGGCAGCAGATGGTGGGAGTAATACAAAGATAAAATTTTATAGGATGAGACCAGCAACAGGAAAATGGAACAAGGGATTTGTGAGAAGAGGACAAAATAGAATTGAACTGGTTTACCAACAGAGTAAGATGGGGAGGGAAGGAGAGTGTAGCTAGAGCTATGATAATGGCCTGGAAAATTGAGGGATTGGCAGTCAGTCAGGGTGAAGATGAGATACAGGGTTACAGGTTGCAAGGCAGGGGGAAAAGTGTAATGATAACATTGGGATCAGATTGGGGAATTTCAGAGTTGATGAACATGGAAATAATGCATTTGTGGGAGAGAGCTTTGGAGTAAGACTATCTCAATGTGTAGCTCAGGTGGGATGCAGCAGTGGCTCATGGGAATTGGCAAGGTAGGGTGTTTGAGAGCATGTATGTTGAAGTCACCTAGTACGAGTTGTGGAGTTGGGGGCAGAGAAAAAATTGTGAGCCAGGCAATGAATTCATTAAGGAAAGAAGGGACCTTTCCTGGAGGTTGGAAGATAACAGCTCCCAGAATTTTGATTAGATGGTACATAAGGACTGAGTGAAACTCAGAGGATAGGTTACTGACTAAAGGGAAAAGAATGGAAGAGAATAAGCATTTATTAAATGCCTACTATGTGCCACATATTAAGTGCTTTACAAATATTATTTCACTTGATCCTCACAACAACCCTAGGTGGTAGGTTTATTATCCCTATTTTATAGTTGAGGAAACTGAGACAAAGATAGGTTTAGTGACTTGCCTAGAGTTACACAGCTAGTAAATTTCTGAGCCACATTTGAACTCAGGTCTTCCTCACATCAGGTTCAGTTTTCTGTCCTCTGTGATGTGAGTAGCAGCGATGATAAGTAACCTTAAAAGTGGCAATGGGGAACAAGGAGTCATCTCCCTAGCATTTAAAAAAATGTCAATATTCTCATTTTTGTGGAATCCCCTTCTATTTCCCTAGTGTTCCTATGATTTGCAAAAGCACTTAATTTAGCACTCCCTCTTCCAAACGAGGAAGTAAATGTCATATGTATATTAAAAAAACAGTCTTAAGAGCAATTTGGGAAGTTAAATTTCCTGAAAGATTGTCAAATGTGTCACCGAAATCCAAACAAGAAGCAGGGTCTGCACTCACTTTCTGGGGTTGCTATTTCATTTGGCTTCATCTCATCTGTGTCTACATTTCTTCCTTAGTTCTCATCCTTTTTAAAAAAAAAAAAAAAAACTCTCACAAGAAGCCTCTGTTCCAAATGTCTCTTTTACTGCTTCCTGTCGATTAAGATCCCTATCCAGTCATCCTCCCTTCTCTGCCTTTACTGCCTGTTTTAATTCCAGTTACCTTGGAAGGAAAAGACTTGTTGGCACAGCTACCACTTTCAAGTTTCCAACTTGATCTTATTTCACCGTTTAAAGTCGTTTTCTGCCTTTTAGAGTCACTTCCTCCTTTGCCCCTTTTCTGTGTCAAGCTGGAGACAAAAAAAAATTTCTGATGCTTCCTCTAGAGAATGCTTCACAAGACTATACCCATCACTCAATGAGTTCAAGGGAAATCAATTTTAAACCATAGTTTTGTTTGTTGTTTTTGTTGTTTTTTGTGGGGCAATGAAGGTTAAGTGACTTGCCCAGGGTCACACAGCTAGTAAGTGTCAAGTGTCTGAGGATGGATTTGAACTCAGGTCCTCCTGAATCCAGGGCCAGTGCTTTATCCACTGTACCACCTAGCTGCCCCTTAAACCATAGTTGAAGGGAGAAGATGGTCACCTAGGAAAGTTGAGAACATTCTCTTTTGCCTCTTTCCCATCACCCATGCCTCTCTGAATCCCAGGCTACACAGTGGAGTGCAAAAGGTGATCCCCAGACAAGAGTAAGCACTACCCCAAATTGGCACTAATGCAATGCTTGCTTAACATTAGAGAAAACCGGCTAGTACAGCACTATGCTCAGGGGGAAGGGGTGGGGAGAACAGATTCTTCACTGTCTCTCAAAAATACCATGCTGATTCAAATCTACCTTCACACTTTTATTCATGTTCTTCTCCTGGCTAGGACTGCTCTACTTACCACAGTACTGTCTTCTTTTCCAAGTTGTACTCCTCAAAGCCCATTTCAAATTCTCCATGAAACCTTCCCTAAATGCTGATCTTTAATGATCTTTCCCCTTTCTGACTACATACAGCATCTGTTAGTATTATACATTTTGACATTTAACATTATATATGCACCATCTAACATAATGCTGTGCACATAGGAAGTCCTTGAACAATATTCACTGAATTGAATTTAGTTCTTTACTATATATAGCCTTGAATTGCTCTGATTCTTTTATGTGCGAAATCTCATTCCCTCAGGTCAGAGACAATAAAGACCATAGTCTTATTCTGTATCCTGTATGGTGTTATAGACTATGAGTGAGAAATACTTGCTTAGGAAGCTCAGAAAATTTGAGTTGAGGTTTTTTTTGTTTTTGTTTTTTGCGGGGCAATGGGGTTAAGTGACTTGCCCAGGGTCACACAGCTGGTAAGTGTCAAGTGTCTGAGGTCAGATTTGAACTCAGGTACTCCTGAATCCAGGGCCGGTGTTTTATCCACTGCGCCACCTAGCCGCCCCTGAGTTGAGTTGAGTTTTTTTATACCAGCTTTTCTGAAAAAGATCTAGGACTTTTGATGGACTGCAAGCTCCATCTAAGTCAGTCAGTAATGTGATATGGAAGCCAAAGAAGCTAATACAATATTGGGCAGCATTAAGACAGTCATAGCTTCCAAGAATAGGGAGGTGAGAGTCCCGTGGGAATGACCTTATCAAACCTTATCTAGAGTACTGATTTCAGTTCTGGGTGCCATAATTTAAGAAGCACATTAATAAGCTAGAGACTGTCCAAAGAAGAGTGATCAGGATAGTGAAGGACCTCCA
The DNA here is from genome assembly GCF_019393635.1 of Dromiciops gliroides. NCBI lineage: Eukaryota > Metazoa > Chordata > Mammalia > Microbiotheria > Microbiotheriidae > Dromiciops > Dromiciops gliroides. Next base: position 253,767,203 of record NC_057863.1, on the reverse strand, counting down.
GCCCAGGATATGTAAGGACTGATTGAAGGAACTGGTCATACTTAAAGGCCTGGAGAAGAAAAGCCTGGGGCCTGAGAGGAAGTGATGGTGGCAATGGGAATTAATAACCTTGCCAGACTGGAGCAATTAACATGTATGGGAGGGACTAGACTTGTTCTGTTTGGTCCCTGGAGGCAGTGGGTGAAAGATGCAAAAAGGAAGATTTAGATTTGATGTTAAGAAAAACCTCCTATCAATTATAGCTGTCCACAAACAAAGCAGGATGCCTGGAAAGGTTGTGACTCCTCATCCCTTGGGGGTCTTTGACCAGAGGCTATAGTGATACTTGTCTGGTATTTTGTAGTGAGAGGGACAGCTTGGTGGCACAGAAGATAAGAGTGTTGGGCTTGAAAGCAGGAAGATTCATCTTCCTGAGTTCAAATCAGGCCTCAGACACTTACTATAGCTATGTGACCCTGCACAAGTCACTTCACCCTGTTTGCCTCAGTTTCCTCATCTGTAAAACAAGCTGGAGAAGGAAATGGCAAACCACTCCAGGATCTTTGCCAAGAAAACCTGAAAATGAAGTCATGAAGAGTCAGGCACAACTGAGCAACAACACTTTATAGTTGGTATTTTTTTCCTTTATGGGTTGGATTAGATGGTTGTTGAGGCACCTTCCTCATTCTGTGATTGCCTAGGACCTTTGACAATTTTGTTCTGGAAGTACCACATTTCTTTCCTCCTTTGCTAGCCAAGGCTGTACCTCCCAGTTAATCAAGACCTATCTTTTCTTCCCATGTATAACTGAAATTTCTTTCCTCAACACTTAAGTTTCAGTCTTCCAAGACTTAATGGCAACTTAAAAATTCCCAAATAAGGCAACGAAAAGAAAAAAAAATGTCACTGAATAAGTCCAGTCCATTTGGCACAGAAAAAAGGTTTTTTTTGGTTTTTTTTTTTTTGTGTGTGAGGCAATTAGGGTTAAGTGACTTGCCCAGGGTCACACAGCCAGTAAGTGTTAAGTGTCTAAGGCCAGATTTGAACTCAGGTACTCCTGACTCCAGGGCTGGTGCTCTATCCACTGTGCCACCTAGCCGCCCCTAGAAAAAGTTTTAAAATGTATGTTAACTGTTATGAAAAAAAGAGGTAAGAGAGAGGTAGTCAGGAAGAAGGAAAAGCAGAGAAATATCCTAAACCTTCCACTTTTTAAATATTAATGCTGTTGTTGTTCAGTTATGTCCAATTCTTCATGACCCCATTTGGGGTTTTCTTAGCAGAGATACTGGAGTAATTTGACATTTCCTTCTCCAGCTCATTTTACAGATGAGGAAACTGAGGAAAACAGGGTGAAGTGACTTGTCCAGGGTCACACAGCTACTGTTTGAGGTCAAATGTGAACTTAGAAAGATGACTCCAGGCCTGGCACTTCTTCACATGTCACCTAGCTACCCAAACCTTCTATAGTTTGGTGCAATAGAACTATTGCATGGACACAGAACATACTGCCTTACACCTACAAACACTAAGTAGTTTATTAAAAATTGATTTTTTGGGTTGTTGTTTAGTCATTTTTCAGTCGTGTTTGACTCTTTGAAACCCCATTTTGGGCTTTTCTTGGCAAAGATACTGGAGTGATTTGCCATTTACCTCTCCAGCTCATTTTACAGATAAGGAAACTGAGGCAAAGAGGGTGAAATTACTTGCCCAGGGTCACACAAATTTTAAATGTCAGTGGCTGGATTGGAATCCAGGAAAATGAGTCTTCCTGACTCCAGGTTTGGTGCTCTATTCATTGTACTTCCTGGCTGCCCAATCTTTTTTTCAGGTATGATAAAAATTGCAACAAATATTTATGTGTGTGTGTGTGTGTGTGTCTGTGTGTATACATTAAATAGTTTCATACATTATAAGCACAACTTTTCTAGGTTTCTCTGAGGAGGGCAAATTGGGTCTAGACAGAGAATACTGTTAAGGGCTAAAATTCTAGCTAGTCTGTCTAAAATATCTAATGAGTGGTCGCCAATAAATTATAAGCTTCAGCAAGAGTTAGGCTTTTAAGCATTTATTAAGGAGAATAAGAATTTGGTAAAGAGAGAGAGAAAGGCCTACATTCATCTATCTATACGTCACTTCCTGACGCCAAAGAAAAGTCGCATGGTCTTGCCCTCAAAGACCTTCACCTCATGGCGGAGCTTTTCTGCAGTAAGTCTCCAGCAGGTGGCGTCATTCCAATCATTACAATAATAACTTCTGGGGGGACAGGGGAGATAGATCTGTAATCAAGAATGGGCAGGACTTAGGTAGAGATTTTATGTGCAAGCCTTTTTGTTTTTCTTTTGGCGTGCGTATTTTGTATTTCTTGAGGGGTTGTCAAGTTTGCAATAAAATTGCTTTTGTAAATAATCATTCTTGATGCAGATTATTTTTAGCTTATCTTTGTTTTGTATATATTTAACTGTTCATCTCTATTAATGTTGATGCTCAGTATTGATGGCCTGTGTGTATGGGATTGCCAACTCTTAAGAAAATAATATAAACATATTTAACAGGTGCCAAATTAAACTTAGAAATTATAAAGTTTGGTTAAAGACAATATGGTACAGTGAAGAGAGCACTGAGTCTAGAATCAAAAGGTTTGGGTTTGAACTCTAAGAGGTTCAGCTGCCTGCTTGACTTAACCTCTCTAGGCATCAGTTTTCATATCTGGAGAATACAGAGTGGATGACCTTTAAGATCCTTGCCAGCCCTCAATCCTACAATCTTAACTTAATTAGTTCTTTATTCTTTTATGTGAGATAAGAAAACAGTCTCTAAAAGTGCTAACAAGTTTAAAAAAAAGCGCTAACAAGTGGTTTTCAAAATTTAAATCAAAATAGGTATACGGGATTTCTTTTTCTAAAAATCACATTTTAAATTCCATCTACAATGTCCAATAATCAGGCCACCAGGTAATTGAAGTGCATGTACCTGTTTATATAAACAGCTCTACGTTTAAGCACCTGATTTTTAGGTCATGGAGGCAGGCATATGTTTAACAAGCACAAAGTTAATACCACTGGGTACATTCAAAAGCCTTTAAACTTCAAAATGAGACAAATTTCTGCTTTTACCCCCAAGCCTTCAAAAAATGAACAAAGAGAAGGTGGGCTAATTTTGAAGGGAAATTTTATCTATCAGAAAATTTTTATTATTATTCTCCCAAAGCTGACACTTAAAAAACAAGATAAAGCTGATTCTTAGACTGTTCAGGGAGGAGTGAAAATGAGCCTCTTCTGATAGACATCTAGGAGAGAAAAATCCCCTTTGCCTAATGTTGACTTCAAGTAATCAGCTAAAATACAAAGGTCATCGAGATTATAGAAGAAGGGGTGTGGGGAAGGATGTCTACCCATCAAGACTTTACTGAGCTCCTATATTTCTTTTGGTGTTTTGGGGGTGGGGCAATGAGGGTTAAGTGACTTGCCCAGGGTCACACAGCTGGTGTCAAGTATCTGAGGCCATATTTGAACTCAGGCCTTCCTGAATCCAGGGTCAGTGCTTTATCTACTGCACCACCTAGCTGCCCCTGTGCTCCTATATTTCTACTGGTGAGAAAAAAGTGAAGTGCATGGGTTTTGATGTTATTCCTGTTATTTGATGTTATTATTGTCCCCCCCCCCTAAAAAAAACCCCTCCCTATTTATCAGTATTATTGGTTGGTATGGTTTTTATAGAAAAGCTAATTTGGTTCATACCAACTCATGGTGGCACAGAGTCTTTCCTCTGGTGAATTTTAAGCATAGCAAGGCATGGTTCTGCATTTTCTAGGACAAGGTTGGGCTCAAGTAAAATGGAGTTTGTCTGCTGCTTTATCTTCATAGTAGGTAGCTAGGTGGCTAGAGAACTATGAATAGAGCACTAGACCTAGAGTCAAGAAGACAAGTTCAAATCCTGCCTCAGATACTTCCTAACTCTGTGACCCTAAGCAATCACTTCACTTCTGTCTGCCTCAGTTTTCTCATCTGTAAAGTGAGGATAATAGTAGCATCTACCTCACAGGGTTGTTGTGAGGATCAAATGAGATAATATTTCTAAAGCATTTTGCAAACTTAAATGTTACTTTTAATAATAACAGCAGCAGCAGCAGCAGCAGCAGCAGTAGTAGTAGTAGTAGTAGTAGATCACAGATCCCAGCATTCCTAATCCCAGCCTTGTTAAGTCATTTTTCAGTTGTGTATGACTCTCTGTGACCTTTTTTTGGGTTTTCTTGGCAGAGATACAGGGGTTGTTTGCCATTTCCTTCTCTAGCTCATTTTACAGATAAGGAAACTAAGGCAAACAAGGTTAAGTGACTTGCCCAAGGTCATACAGCTAGTAATTAATCTGTGGTTAGGTTTGAATTCACAAAAATGAGTCTTTCTGACAGCTGTACCACCTACCTGCCCTTAATTCCAGGCAGCCATCTCCTAAACACATGTGATTATTATTATTATGTGATTCCATTGGATCTTATTTCCTCATCTGCAAAGTGAGGTGTTTGTATGGGAGGACCACTAAGATCCCATCTGCCTTTAGTTCTCTGATCTCCTGAACATAACTTGAAGGTCCGAAGTAAAGACTTAAAGAGTAAGGATGCTTCAGTACAAACTCATAAGCACTCCTGGGAAAAAAGCTCACCTATTAAAAGTGGATCTTATTTATTTATTTATTTATTTATTTATTGCCCAAAGTCTTTGGTACCACAATTTGTTGAGTACTGAAGTATACTTGCACACCTGTGCTTTCATCTGATCTTTCTCAGAACAGGGACAGAATGAGTATGAAGTGATGAGGATGAATGATACAATAACACGGGAACTTAGCTATATATTCAATAGAACCCATTAGAGCAAATAGTGTGCCACTTTTTTCAGAGTATCAAAGGCTCTGACAGGTGTTGAGGTTTTGACACAGTCATCCCTGCCAGTTAATATGTCTACCAATCCCTTCTACACAAAGTCTTTTCACAACCCAACCTCAGCTCTCTTTCCTCCTCTCCTGTTCTGATCCCTCTTCTATTTTCAGCCCCTCAGATCTAACTTATATGCCCCTTGTGCCTCTTGTCATTTTGCTCTTGCAGGAAATTGTTTTTTGTGTTTTTTTCAATTGTTGTGTCTTATATGTCTATCTCCTCCCAGTGCCGCAAAACACAGACAATAGATTTTATTTTGTATTCCCTTGTAGCATGTAGTTCCATGCCCAGCTCCCAACAGGCATTTGATAAATTGTTGCTAACTCGCCATTAGGTTTTCTATGGCACTAGTTACACTTAAGCCTTACTTCCAGACACTTCCTTGCATAGGGTTCCATGATGTTTAAACTCATTAGGAGCCAACATGGAGCTTCAACTTGCTAAAGTAATATTGTTATCCCAAAAGCAGATGGGTGAGGGAACTTATGGCAGCAACAGCAAGAATAGCAAGCCCTTGGAATTTGAAACAGGTGCAAATCCTACGTCAAGGCAGAATACATAGTATGTTCAGAAGCAGCATGTTAGATTTACCTCACAAATAATCCCAATGCATATTCTTTGACTAACTATGACTGGTAGAAGGGGACAACAAAGTAGTATCTTTCATACTTTAATAATTTGTATTTTAGTACAACTTTCAGGAGATGCCATTGATAATGGAATGGAACAGTAGTAGTAGATCACAGTTGGGGAGAGAGGGATGTAAGGAGGGAAGGGTAAGAGAGTGGAAGACCAGATAAGATTTGGCTAGAGTAGTATGAAGGAATGCAAAGAAAGGCTGAAGCAGAAAGGGAAGGGATCCTTCACACACAAAAATACTGTTGGATAACCACTGCTGTGTGTGAGAAGCATGCTACAAAGAGATAGGAATTTTGTTATCTTTCTATAAATATTTATTGTATACTTAAAATGTGCGAGATACCTGTCCTAAGGCAGTTTAAAACTCAGACAAGGATATAAGAGAAATCCAACTAGTCTAGGTGTTTTTAACTTTGGGGGGAGGAGGGAGGTGGTCATGCACCGCCCTTACCACCCTTTGGCTCTCTGGTGAAGTCTACAGACCACTTCTCAGAATAACATTTTAAATGCCCAAAATAAAATTCGTAGGGTTATAAAGGAAACTAATGCTATTGAGATATAGTTCTCAAAATATTTTTTAAGAGCCAAGGGTAAGGGGGCAGCTAGGTGGCGCAGTGGATAAAGCACTGGACCTGGATTCAGGAGGACCTGAGTTCAAATGTGACTTCAGACACTTGACACTTACTAGCTGTGTGACCCTGGGCAAGTCACTTAACCCTCACTGCCTCACCAAAAAACAAAAAACAAAAACAAAAAGAGCCAAGGGTAAGAGCATGATGTTAAGAACCCCTGGTCTAGTTAGTCATTCATGCAAAAATCATTTTTCATCCACTTTGTGCAAGGTACTATGCCATACATTCACTAAAATACAATACCAAATAGTGCTGTTATAAATAGCGAATGGGTGATGACGATTAGGAGCCCTGAGGAGATTATTTTTTATTAGAAGAAAGAAAGACAACTTTGAAGGATGAATAGGATTTGTATAGGTAGAGAAGAGGAAGAAGCATTTCAGCCAGAGGCAGTGGCATAAGCTAAGATGTGGTGGTAGGAAAGTAAAATATGTGTGGAGAGGTCAGGGAATAGGACCCTTCAGTTGAAACTGGGGCTCCATGAGGGAAGGGACAGTCACTTTCATCTTTCTCAGAATTTAGTATACCCAGAAATTAGCACAGTGTGTAACACATAGTAGGTGCTTTACATACATGTGGACACACACATACATCTTTCTGGGGAGAGGAAGAGAGGGAGAAGGAGAGAGAGAGGGAGAGAGAGACAGAGAGAGACAGAGACAGAAAGAGACACAGAGAGACACACAAAGAGTTTCAGAGTACTATAGACATTCAGAGGAAAGGATTACTTCTGATGGGGCTTGTGTTTAAGGAAAGGCAGGTGGTATTTGAAGGATGGGTAGGGTGTCAACAGAAGAAAACCACAGAGGCAGTGACAAGATAGGTGCTTCCCAGATTCACAGACCAATCTAAATCTGTTCATGGGGACTGGAAACAGGAAAAGAAGGCAAAGGCAGACAGATGAAAGGAATAATAAGAACTTTAAAATTTTCCTTATGTTCCCGAGAAAATACCGTGCTGTGACTTCACATATACAGTGGGTCTTATATTGTTTGCCTTCCCAGTGGGTTGGAGAGGGGCCAAGGGAAGGGAGAGAATCTTGGACTCCAATTAAAAAAACAAGAATGTTAAAAAAAGCAAGATGTTTAAGCAATAAAAAAAATAAAGAAAAAAATGCCATGCTGATACTCAGAACTGGGCATGTATTAGTCCCCCTACCTGGAATGATGCTGTTCCCTTCTTTCTGAGTCTTCAAATCCTCCTCATCTTTGGAGGCTTAGCTCAAATCCCACCTGTTCTACAATACAGGGCATTTTCCTATGGATTTACAAAGAGCTTTTCTCACAACACCCTTGGGTGGTAGAGATAGTTCAAGTACTATTACTCCCATTTTACAGATAGAGAAACAGAGTCTCAGTGAAGAGAAATGCTCAGTCTAAAAACTAACAAGTAGCTCCCAACTAGTAAGTGAGCCATTCCTACCCCCTCTGAATAGTGACATCCTTCTCTATTTATTGTTCACCCTACCTGTTTTCCTTTGTGACGAGGCTGACCTCAGTGGTGGTGGCAGTAGTTTGATGGACTGCCTATTCCCTGTGCTTGAAACTTTGCTCCTTTTGACCACTGTCTCATAAAATACCTCATTCCTTCAAGACAGTTCAAATACCACCTTTATGAAGCCTCTGCTGATTTCCCCAGTTGCTACTGCCTCTGCTGCAAAATTATCTAGTGCGTACATGTGTGCGTATACATACTTGTATATGTATGTATACACACATCTGCATGTGTGTATATATAAATATATATGTATATATAATTGCATATATGTGTATGAATGCATTTTCCCTAATAGAATTTAAGTTCCCTGAAGGCCTCTTTGGCATGTGGTATCATGGATAGAGAACTGAGATCTGGGTTTAAATCTTGCCTCTTACACATACTGATTGTGAGATGAATCCTGGGCAAATCACTTAAGGTGTTAGTCTTCTGGCAATTCTCTAAGACCGCTAAATCACTGACCTGCATCAGGGAAGAGTGACTCTTCATCTGGTAGTTCCCTATATGAATGAAATAATAGATCCAGTCCCTATGCCCTGCCTCCAGCACCTAGGACAGTGCCTGGTATATAGCAGTGCTTAATAAAATGTTTGTGGATTGAATTATTGGTAGTGGTAGAGATCACTGGGAAATGATTGTGTTAGAAAAAGCACCAAGTTATAAAGTTGTTGTTCAGTCATGTCCAACTCTTTGTGACCCCACTTGAGATTTTCTTGGCAAAGACAGTGAAGTGGTTTATAATTTCTTTCTCCAGCTCATTTTGCAGGTGAGCACACAGGGTTAAGTGACTTATCCAGGGTCACATAGCTAGTGAGTGTAGGAGGCTAGATTTGAACTCAGGTCTTCCTGGCTCCAGGCCTAGTACTCCAGTCACTGTACCAACCTAGTTACCCTACCAAATTACAGAAGGCAACAATAAAACTTTTAAAACTTTCGATCATGTATTATAGTAATTGGTGAATATCTCCTCTCTCCTAACTAGATTGTGTTCTTTGTACTTCACTTAATGACTAGCACAGTAGGGACTAAATAAAGATATCCATTGAATAGATAGGTGGATGGATGAATGACTGAATAAATAATGCCTTGGATTCCTAAGAAATCACTTGTTGCTGTTGACTGCTAAGGAATGTCTACTCCTGTACCTTTGTCCAGAGCACTTGGGCTTTTGATCTCTTGATTATTCTTGATTGCCACTATCTATATACTTCTAACACTTTGTTTGACCTTAGAATCTTCTATTGTCTGGGTCCCTGCCTGTCCACAACTGTGATGCTGCCATCCATGCCATAGAGTAACATGTAGAGATTTTCACTTATTTATAATATTGTCTTATGTCATTTTCTCATTTTTTTGTGGGGCAATGAGGGTTAAGTGACTTGTCCAGGGTCACACAGCTAGTAAATATCAAGTGTCTCAGGCCGGATTTGAACTCAGGTCTTCCTGAATCCAGGGCTGGTGCTTTATCCACTGTGCCACCTAGCTGCCCCCTGTTTTCACATTAAAAAATAAATCTTTCCAACTAGATTGCAAGCTGCATGGCATGGGGAAAGGGAAACAACCACGTTTTGCATTTTGCTGTGTTCCCTAGAACACCTAACTTGGGGCTAACCACATACCTTAGTGAATAACTTTGTGAAGTATAGAAATATGCACATAGTACAACTGGTCGGACCAAAAGCCTCAGTGGTTTGAATTTTACTAGGGTCATTGGAGGCATGCATGGGAGTTGTGAGACACAGATGAGAGCATATTCAAAACACTTTCCAAATCTTAAAGCCCTATATCAGTTCTAGTAATCATTAGGATGAAGTGGGATAATATTTAAATCTAGACAATGGGAATAAAAAGATAAATCAAGGTCTGACTTGTAGCAATTATATTTGTCTATCTAAAGCTGGTTAGAGCCAGTTCCGGCACACCCCCTAGAAGTATGATACACTCTAACCCAGGGGCTTTTAACCTTTTCTGTGTCTTGGTTCACCTTGTTAATATGATGAAGCCTGTGAACTCCTTAAAACAATTCTTTTATTGCACTGCAGTAAAGATGCATAAAATAAAACACATAGGGTTACAAGGAAACCAATTCTAGTAAAAATATAGCTATCAAAAATTTGTTTAAAAACAAGTTCATGAACTCCAGATTAAGAACACCTTTTCTAACCCATTTTTCCATGACTCAATAAAGACATATGGAAATTCCAAAGACCTATATTTCTAAGTTCCCTGTTCTGTGGATTTATAGTATAAATCAATTCCATCAAATATTAGCTTGGTTTAGTTCTACCACTGTGCATAGATACCCCTCTCTTCAGCTCAGTGGCCTATTGAAATATTCCCAGGGAGAAGAATTACTTCAGTTATGACAGATCCCTATCAAACCTAGAGAGAACCCCACAGTGCATAGCCCCAGCTGTCCTGAAGATCTAAATTTAAATTCAGTTTCAGACACTTACTAGCTCACTTGCTCTGGGCAAGTCACTTAAACTTCCTTTTACCTCAGTTTCCTCAACTGTAAAATGGGGTAACAATAACACCTACCTCATTGGGTTGTTATGAGCATCAAATGAGATAATAATTAAAAAGCACTTAACACAGGACTAGGCACATAGTAAGCAGTATATAACTGCTAGCTATTGTCATCATCACCCACCACTTGGCACAGGGCCTGGCACAGAAAAGGCACTATATAAATGCTTGTTTCTTTTCTTTCCTTCCCTTCCCCATACTGATGGACAGATCTGTTAAACCAGTCAGCAGGAGAACAAGATCATGTAGTAGAAAGAATAAGTCTGTGGAATTTTGGGCTGCTATCAGAGATAACAATCGGTTTCTTCAGCATCTACTTAACACAGTCAGCCAAAATCCAGCCTACTGAGAAGCAAAGCTTCGGTGCTAGGAAAAATCTGCTCGAGAGGCCAAGAGGTTTGTCTTCTATTCTATTGTCTGATTTTTAGTCACTTATAAATGGGGCATAAAGTCTGGGTTATATTCAAGAAAGCAAGGTTAGTCTGTATAGGCAAAGGACAGCAAATGAGTAGTAGCTCACCGGTAAATGCCCAAGGAGTGGCGTAATACTGTCAGATACATAGATTATATTTCCGTCTGTTGTCACTGCGATGATGAAGCCATCTAATGCCTGCAGAAAACAGAAGAAGGGAAAATACTTTAGTATATGCTTTGATGGATAATGAGGGCAGAAAGAACATATAGTTGTTGTTTTTTTGTGTGTTTTAAACTCCCCCAGAACATTTCCATAAATAAGATCACAGCTTTTCTTTCTGACATCAGGGTGACTTTTTAAAATGAGGAAGAGCTTTCAAAAGAAGAAAGAGGCTTAGCAAATAAGACTACATATTCATAGGTTACAGAAATTCAGCAATTAAAAAATGTTATTAAGCATAGTATTGAACTGATTCAAAAGCATAGTGGTTACTATTACAAAAATATAAATAACTTGTTTCAATTCCATGAGCACATATGATTCAATAGCAAAACTTGACTGTGTAAAGTAAAACTTAACACACCCTCTTATGAAGACCTACTGTGTGTGCCATGTGTTTGAATTATGTCTAATAAGTTTCAAGACCTTTGAGGCATACTTAAACCTCCATTCCCTACAGGAGAAAAAGTCATTTTTAAAAAAAGTTAGGCAATAGAGAACGGCCAAATTATTGAAATATCAACAATGGTTAAATATAAACATTTAATGCCAATATGGAATAAATTACCTTTTCAAAGACATCTGGCCCTGGTTTCAACTTAATAGTCCAGTAAAATTGAGTGCCTTCTTATATACCAACATTTCAGAATGTCTAAATTCTATAGATAGCATAGTCCCCAAAACAATATTTGTATTAAGTAGACATAAATATTTAACTCTTTTATTTTTCCTTTATGAGATTAAAACCCCCCATATTTGTTACATTTTTATAAGACATTTAGAAGCTGAGTACTCTAAGTAGAACCATAGCAACTTGGGATAGAGAGTATATTTATATTTGGCAACTAATGAGTTGTTTGAGGGAAGGACTATTTCATTTTTGTCTTTGTATTCCAGTGCCTGGAATTTAGTAGGTGCTTAATAATAATAAGAACAATAATATAATTAACATTTTAATAGCATCTACTATGTTCCAGACACTGTGCTAAATACTTTATAATTATTATCTCATTTGATCCTCATAACAACCTTAGGAAGTAGGTATGATTATTTGCCAATTTTACAGATAAGGAAACCAAGGCAAATGATGGTTAAGTGACTTGGCCAGGGTCACACAGCTAGTAAGTGTCTGAGGATGGATTTGAATTCAGGTCTTCCTGACTCCAGGCCTGGCATTCTATCCACTTTGCCACCTAGCTTGTAGATTATTTCTAGGTTCAAGGATAAGAGAGATTAGAGGGAAAAGAAATGAAAGCAACTCACCAGAAAATAAATCTGATGGAAGAATTATGTTCAAACTAAGATTATTTTTGGAATAAATCTATCATTTAAAAAAAAAACTATGACTGAAATATCTGTTCCAAATTTGGATCCTATTTAAGCTTTGGGAGAAAAAAAATCAAATGTGTTCTTAGACTCCCAAGAAGGCAAGTTATTAAAAAAAAAACCAACAACATGTGTGGCATTCAATTAATAGCTCCCAATGTTCCTCTTAAAAAGTAAGTTGTGTACTTCAGCAGTGGCACTAGCTTCTTCAAGTCACTGGGGTGCCATTAAGTGCCCTGAAGCACTAATCTGTAACAGTTCTCCAGTAAGTAATGTAAAAGAGTTAACACCTACTTCAAAGCATGTACCTGACAGGTACATTAATTACATCTAAGGAGATTCTGGCTCATCAGAAATTTGTTGAAGAATAGTTTTTAAAAATTCATTTTTAAACATTAATTTAAAAATCTTAAAGTTCCAAAGTCTCTCCTTCCCTTAAAGCCCCTCCTGTATCCAATATGAAATCATATTTCCATATTAGCCATTTTGCAAAAATATAAAAAGGCAAGAAAACTAACAAAAGGGGGGGGAGTTTCCATTTGCACTCAGTTCATCACTTCTCTCTCTGGAGGTATACAGCTTTTTTCATCAGCGCATCAGAAAATTAATGACAGGAATAAGTCAAGGTTGCCTGTGTATTGATGAAGTCACATTTCTTATAATACTTCCTTTCATATAGATAGAGCATTGTTACCAAAGAGGAAGATCCTGGTCACAAGGCTATGACCCTGTTCATCTTTCAGCTCTTATTCTGATATTGGCTTTAAAGGGCATTTTTCAGTCTCCTTGGCAGGTAGGTATACTCCTGCTGATGTCAATGGAAACCTTGCTCAGGGCAGTCTGGGGGAAAGAAAAAGAGGGGATGCTTTTCATCTGCTAGGACAGTGTGACTACATTCTACTTGAATTCTTTATTTCAGAGCAAGTGGGTGTTAATAGGCTGGAGGTATTTATAAAATGGAAAGAAACTTCCATCAGTTCAATAGCAATTTCTAGCAAACTTTCACCAACAGCCCTGAGTTATTTCTCTCAGAATGTGTGCTTCAGTTTTAAAAGCCCCATCAGAACAATATAAAGGTAATTTAATAGAATGTAATTGCCAAGTGATTGTGCCCCTATTATTGTAAAGATGACTTTGATCAGCACACTAAAATTGGTTACAGTAGAAATACTAATGGCTTGAAATTTTACATCTACTACACAATACAGACAAAGGGAAACTACCACCTCTTTGTTTTTCAGTCCCACACAGAGAAGATGAAACATTCCCTTATGTGTGCCCCAAACAAATTCTGGCCTAAAAAAGCCAGAATTTATACCTCTCCTGATTAAAATTCAGAACCTCATGCACTCTTTCATTTACAGTAAACAGGAAGCCTGACCTACTTTGTTTTGCTTTTAATTCATCTAAAATGGTCTGGGATTCTTACTTTCCAGGTTCACCTTGCTGGGGAAAGCAACTTTTCCTATTGTTTGTTCTCAGTGAAGTTATTTTCATTTTTCTAAGCCTTGGGATCTTAAGGACCTTCTGGTGATCTGTCTAAAACCCCATTTATGGACCTTAATGGGGTGGAGGAAAAAAGAGTGTCGATTTTAGGGGGCATATTGCAAATCTTTTGGGGTGGATGGTGAGTGGGTTAGTAATTTAGGGCTTCTGCTTCTACATAAAAAATTACTTGCTAGACAGAGTGTCCTGATCTTTCCTTATTTATTCTTCCTCCAGCCCTTCCTTAATTTTTGCTTGGAGTGACTTCTTTGGGAACTCTGGGTAGGAAAGCTCTCTACCAATGTAGACCTATAATTTTTCTGCTTTCTTAGAAAGAGAAGTTGCCGGGGGGGGGGGGGGGGGGGCGGGTATTTGAAAAGATGACTCGTTAGGGTTACAGCTTGAGGCAGTTAGTTGGTACAGTGGATGCATCATGGGGCCTCTGGAGTCAGGAAGACCTGAGTTCAAGTTTGACCTCAAACAAGTACCTAGCTATGTAAACTCTGGGCAAGTCGCTTCACCCTGTTTGCCTCAGTTTCCTCATCTGTAAAATGAGCTGGAGAAGGAAATGGTAAACCACTCCAGTATCTTTGCCAAGAAAACCCCAAACAGGGTCATGAAGAATTGGACCCAACTGAACTACAGCAGCAGCAACAACAACAAAAGGGTTACAGTTTGGGTCATAGGACTTGAACCTAGGCAGTCTCCTGTCTCTTGGGCCAGTTCCCTCCTCAGTAAGCCACACTGCCTCTCATGCTCCTATCTTATCACACAGCTTTCTAGAACAAAGATAGAGTGTACAGGCAGAACATAGGATGACATCCAGAGGTGAAAAGTACTGCCTGTTTACTGCTAAGTGACAGACACCCCTATAAGATGAACTTTCATGGATGGGAGACTCGATAGAGCTAGAAGCTCTGAGACAGAGATGTTGGTTTGTGGCATTCTCAGGTTAAAAAAAAATCAGAACAAAATGGCCTGAATAAACAGAGTAGGCTGTTTTTCTTTCTTTCTTTTTTGTCTTTTTTTTTAGTGAGGTAATTGGGGTTAAATGACTTGCCCAGGGTCACACAGCTAGTAAATGTTAAGTGTCTGAGGCCGGATTTAAACTCAGGTGCTCCTGACTCCAGGGCCGGTGCTCTATTCACTGTGCCACTTAGCTGCCCCTGTTTTTCATTTCTAATTCAGCCAGCCCATGCAGACATAGTCTGCGGGTATCCTCCCTTGATACAATAGGCAGATTGTTCATCTTATAAGGTGAACAGGAAATTGTGCAAATTTTTTTTTCAACACATAATGAATACGTGAAATCTACATATATCTGCAACCACCTAATTCTAGCTATCCCACCTACCTGAATTTCAGTTCTAGCCTCCAGTCGAAATCATTTCCAAGTAATGCTACCTAATTTTGACTATACAAGCTCATGTTTCTTCAGATGTTGTTTTTAAATGCCTCCAAAATTGATTGAATAAATGAGACTATGCTTTTGGTTCGTAAATAAGGCCTGTAGCTATCTTTCTGTTTTAGCTATATTTACATAAGAATGAAAATAGAAAGTTATTTATGTAAAGCAGTATAATGATATAGCTACCCCTGCATTATATTTTACAAACAGCTCTATATTTAACTTGTTTAAAATGCATTACTGGAAAAGTAAGTTTCGTAGGCTCTTTACATTCATTTTGTATGTAGATTTAATTATTTTTATGCAAATGCTCATTAATACTTTTATATTCCATAATATTTGGACACAGTCAGTATGACATTTAATTATTCAAATACTTTTATTTTTTTCTGTATATCTAATTTAGGCAAAGTGAGGGTTATATCAGGACTATGTAAGTATGTGTGTGTGAAGAGATGAACAGATATGCCTAAAGAAGAAACTCTCCAAATAGTTTGCTAGTTATCCTTGAGATAAAGTTCCTGTTTTATCTCCTTTATGTTAAACTCACCCAACCTAATTCTTCTTGCTTTGCATTGCATAAAAAAATATACAGAAGGATGCTTCTCTTGCCATCTCTCCTTTGGGGAATGAGATTAACTTTCCAATTTCTGAGGAAATGGGAAGAAAACCTTACTCTGTGTCTTAACTTCAGCTCCATCTCCAATCAGCAGCAGCCAGAAAAATCTGAATATTCTTTGCAGAAACTCTTTCCCCATGCATACTAGATTACAGAGGCAAGGCGGTATAATGGTTAGAACATCAGTTCTAGAGTTAGAAGACCTGGGCCTCTAGGTGGCGCAGTGGAGAAAGCACTGGCCTTTGTTTTAGGAGTATATGAGTTCAAATCCGACCTCAGACACTTGACACTAGCTGTGTGACTCTGGGCAAGTCACTTAACCCCCATTGCCCCACAAAATAAAATAAAATAAAATAAAATAAATAAAAAATAGAGTTAGAAGACCTAACTTCAAGTCTTAACTATGGTACTTAACTGTATAATCCCGTGGAAGTCACTTAACCCGGAGTCTGGGTTTCCTTATCTGTAAAATGGGAATATTAATAAAAATGTGTTTTACCTGTCTCAGAGGGTCTTTTTTGGGTAAGTGCTTGAATTACTTTATAAATGTGAGGTATCGTTCTCACTAGACCATAAATATTTCCTGAAAAATAGTTCTTTGCTCTCGTAACGGTTTGAATCATTGACTTGTGAGGAAGAAGTAAGCCAATGAGAACCAACCATTTACCATGGAGAGGATAAATGTCCATGTGTGCATGTACAATATAGTATTAGATGTACACATGATTTCCTTAAGATAGTTTTCCAATCTCCATGAGTAACTTTTTTTTTTTTTTGGTGGGGCAATGGGGGTTAAGTGACTTGCCCAGGGTCACACAGCTAGTAAGTGCCAAGTGTCTGAGGCTGGATTTGAACTCAGGTACTCCTGAATCCAGGGCTGCTGCTTTATCCACTGCACCATCTAGCTGCCCCCCATGAGTAACTTTGAATCATAAAATTATGGATTACAATTTTACAAGAAAAAAGAAATCAACAAATTACAAAAAATAATAATTGACATTTACACAGCACTTTAAATGTTTATTTGTGCTTTCCTATCTATTATCTCATCTAAGATCAACAATAGGCTTGTAAAGTAGGTACTACCCAGTATCCTTATCTCCATTTTACATATCTGGATACAGAGGCTCTGGGAGGTTAAAGAACTTGCTCAAGGCAACTCTCCCACATTGTCTTTCGAAAAAATTTAGGATGAAAGACTCAGAGAAGGAAAGGACACTAGTGAAAGTCTACTCTAAATCCCTCACTTTCCTGATGAAGACACTCCACCTCATTGAGGGAAAGTGATTTGTCTTGGGTTACAAAGTTATTGTTAAGGTGGCTATTCTAACTCATTCCCCTGGACTCAAAATGCAGCCCTCCTTCTATCCTACCTCACTGCCTCTTTAAAAGTAGTTTTAATTCATTGGGAACTTTTACAAAAACAGAACTTGACAGTACATTGGTCTTTTCAAAACAAGTTCCTCCTAAGCACATAATTTTATAAAATGGGGTTAGAAGTAGTTCCTTGCATTCAGGGAAAAGGAAAGTCCATGTCAAATGAAAGCAAAGCATGTATGTAATTTCCCCCCTCTTGTATTATTTATCCTTTGGCTAACAAGTTATTAAGTCTCTAGGGCATAGTCAGAGCGCCAGGCATTTCCCCCCTAGCAATAGCAAACTATGGTATTCTGATTTACTACTAAACATAGCTTTTAAACATAGTACAGATTTTTTTTTTAAACATAGTACAGATTTGCTTCATTACACCACCAAGTACTGTAGCCACAGAACGGATGGGAGCAAGTAATCACGACAGGATATTTCTCACGAGACCTTCTTTTGAAGGGTTGTGGACAAATTATTACTTGGGCCAATAAGTCACATCCAGAGTCAGTAAGGAACATTTTCTTTTGAAACTCTTAAAACTAATTTTAAAATGCATTTTTTTTTTACCTCTAACATCAGCTGGGTGAATTCTTCATTACTGAGAAATGAAGGCTTCCAGTCTTGCTGAATGTCACAGAGTTCCGTTTGTGCTGAAACTTCTAAATAAATAAAAATATGTTGTTACTTTTCATTAGGGCAAGTAAAAAGTACAGTTAGCAAATAATGCACAAGCTATTGCCATGTGATCTGATATAACTCTAAGTAATTTGAAAAGATCACACACCTCCTAGGAGACGGTAGATTTCTGTATTACAGTTGATAATAGGAAATAATCAGATTATCTTGTTTAGAACCTACAGGGGTTCTTAAGATGGGGATCCCTGAATTTGGCCATTTAAAAACCCATTATAACTGTATTTTAATAGAATTAGTTTCCTTTGTAATCCTATGTATTTTGTGCCTTTAAAAATATTCTTCTGAGAAGAGGTCCATAGGCTTCACCAGACTACCAAAGGGGTACAAGACCCATGAAAAGGTTAACCATCTCTAGTCTAGAACTTGAAAGTTGGCTTTAAGGTAAGTGCCTGACAATATCCTGGCTACTCTGAGTGCCTTTGGTTAGGAGAGGGAATTTCAATGCAATTCAATAAGTATTTCTTAAGTGCCTACAAGGCGTTGGGCACTGTCCCAAGGGCTGGAAAGCCCTGTGCATGGATTATGTCCATTCATTTCTATGCAGCTAAGGCACTTCCCTCAGAGGCTCAAGTTGCGTTGCTGCTTCCTGAAGAGTTAACAGGAAGCAAAGACTTATTAAGGTGCTGGAGGTGTTTTTGACACTGGAAAAGAGGGAAAAAAAAAACCCTCCTTTTGTTCAAATTAGACAAAGCAACTAGTAGCTAAGCTACTAGGTAGGGGAAAAAAGCAGACTTAAATATTTTGTGTATACGTATGGATTTGTAAACCTTATATATCCTATAAAGCAATGTGCTCCTCGGATTCTGTTTGGTCTCTTCTTTGAGAACTGAACAAACTAGTTACAATTAATATAAAACAAAAATGAGTTTCCTTCTTTATTTTTAAAGCAGTATGAAAGAGCAATCGTCCTTGATGACTGACTATAGCAGAGAAAGAAACCCAGGGAAGAAAACCATGCAAAAAGAGCCAATTAACAATCTATATTGAGTGCCCATTGTGTGCAGAACATTGTACAACAGCCAGGATTAATTTGCCCTTGAGATGAACTGGGTGAAAGAAAACCTGGGATGTGAAGAAACTTTGTCTTTGTGAATCTTACAGGGAGTCCATTCTAGTATCGCCAGAAGGGTGATTAGAAATTGAAGAAATCCTGGTCCTGGATTCAGGAGGACCTGAGTTCAATTCAGGCCTCAGACACTTGAAACTTACTAGCTGTGTGACCCTGGGCAAGTCACTTAACCCTCATTGCCCCAGGCCAAAAAAAAAGAAAAGAAAAGAAAAGAAAAGAAAAGAAAAGAAAAGAAAAGAAAAGAAATAAAAGAAATCTTCCATTTCTGACCTTCACCCATGTCTTCCAGTTTTTCCAACTCTTGGAAAAGTTATACTTGAGATAGCTTACTATCCAAGATAGGATATTGATTTTTGTTGAAATATCTTTTTATTGAATAGAGAAGCTCTCGGCCTGAGGCAAAAACAACAGCAACAATAACAACAAAAACCCCAACTATATGTGACTTCTCTGATAAACCTGTGGATTGCATTTATCATGGCAGAAGATGTTCTTTCCAGTAGAAAAAACGAGATGGAACGAATTCTCATGGCCAAAATCTTCTTTAGAAGAAGGATTAAGGTTTTTAATGGTGGAAAAAAGAAAGCACAAGTTTCCTTCGTGTAAATAACATTTAAATCATTTCATATGACTAGTTACTTTCTAATATGGTATAGTAATACTGGTAGTTGCCATTACACTCAGTGGGTGTTTCAACATCCTTTAGTGATTACATTCTTTGGAGCCTGGGGCCCAATTAATACATATATATTTTTTTAAGGTTAGATAAGCCATCTCTAGGTAAGTAAAAAAAAAAAAAAGGTATGCTCTACTGAAAATACAATGTTATGAGTATAACTCCATCAACATACCAACCATCTGATTGATTGCATGTTTCCACATGTAACTTGGAATGGCCTTTTAAGAATGTCAAGTTAGGCTTATGTGGAGCCCACTGCGTCCCTTCCCACATGAGTGAGGATAGTTTTGAAAGATTGAGTCTTTAAAAATGGCCTTTGGCTTCCTTCTCTCCCCCTTCTTTATCCCCCCCCCCCATTTTATGGGCTTCATTCCTCTTACTAACTGACCTGTGATGGAATGGGGCACGGATCTCTACCAATGCCAATGGGCATTGGGATTACAAGTATAAACAAAAAGGAGGGGGAGGGGTCAAAGCTTTCAAATAAAAAGCCTATGAGAATTTTCTATTTGAAGGCATTCATCAACAATTGACATAAGAAATTTAATCAATCAGTTTTCTGTCATTTCCAGTTGTGTCCCAGAGAGTCTGGCTCCCTGATCCCAATGTGCGTGGCAGGTGCCATCTTTGCATTGGTGCAAACAAACAGATTTGAAAATAGGACAGAGACATAAGAGCTTGTACCAGGAAGTGTAAATGTTACCCTAAACTGAAATCATTCTCCCCTTTTCACAGTCCTTTATTTCTAGTTCTATTGACTAAAGCAGAAATACTCCTGGGGTATGTGGATTGGGACTTCAGTGTTTGGGGAAATTAAATTAAATTAAATCAGTCAGTACAGAGCACACAGAAGAGAGATAAACAACTGGGAAATATGGCCCAGTGGAATGTAACATTTCCATTGAATGAGATAAGGACACCCAATTGTGCTTCCCTTATTTGCATTTAATTCAGGGCTTTAGGCTCATACAATCAGTGTTGTTGACTCAAAACAGTTTTAATTTCTCTGCAAATGAAAGGGGCCAGATTCTTGTTTTGATCTGCCCCACACTTCCACCCACCCATCCATAAACAAGGAGTAACCAGTGATCAGGATTGCCTTAGAAGAAGGAACAAAGAACTGAGCCAAAGTACTGAAAATGTTCATTGTAATCACCTGAACCCCAGACAACTTTACTTACCTTTGCTATCTGGCTTTCCTATAGCAGAAAGGCAGAAGAGGAAGATAAATAAGAGAATACACCAATGAATACCCATTTCAACTAGCCACATCTACAGAGATGATTTTCCCTGGGTAATACTTGGGGGGAAATCTTGCTTTTGCCTAGAATCACTGGGCTAAATGTTTTTTTTTGTTTGTTTTGTTTTTGTTTTCTGGTGAGGCAATTGGGGTCAAGTGACTTGCCCAGGGTCACACAGCTAGTAAGTGTCAAGTGTCTGAGGCTGGATTTGAACTCAGGTCTTCCTGAATCCAGGGTTGGTACTCTATCCACTGCACCACCTAGCTGCCCCATCACTGGGCTAAATGAAGGACTCTTGAAGCAAGATTTGGGGGTGGGAGATGGAGGTTGTCGCACACTGTTTGAGAGGCCCAGCTCTCATTTTTTATTGAATGGTGCACAAACTTGCTGCAAGTTGAGATCAGATTTTCCAACTCATTCTGAGAAATAATATAAAAAGGAATGGGAATTGGCTTGTATTTATTAAGATCCCCCCTTAGACTGTGAGCTCCTTGAGTAAGGGCAGGTTTGCTTTTCTAGGTTTCCCCCACATTTAATACATTGCTTGGTACAAAGTAGGTACTTAATAAATGCTTGCTAACCCCTGGCATAGATGCAAGGGAATTGATGAAAAGTAGAACTTCCCCTCATGAAGAGAAATGAGGCTATCACTATTACTGTTTATTAGGATTCTTATGGACTGATTTATTAATATAAATTCCTTCTGGCTTCATTCTATGATTCTATGATTTCCCAGGAGAACAGTAGTTCTACAAGATGTCAAACTGCCTGGGTTCGGTCTCTTCTTTTTCCAATGATACTGACCTACTTTTAGTAATTTGGGCAAAAAGTATTTTCTACCCAAATCACTTGCTCTTACATGTTCACTTTTATTTGGAAATTTTGGTTTTTAGAAAATGTGCTTATTTAGGAAATATTCTGGTTCCAATGTTGGGTCTTTTCAACTACTATCACTATACTTTTATTACAATCCCACTGGGTTTTTCTTCACTGACATTTTTAACTGAAGATATTAACATTCTTCTTTCCTCTCCCTTGGGCAGCTTTGAAAAAGAGGGTGTATTATTACTGTCACATTTTTAATAGGTATATGTAATTATCAAAGAAATTGCAAAAGAATAATAAGCACAATGAAACTTTCAGATGTCCCAATCATGCCCTCTCTCATGAAATCATCTTGTCTGTGGCAAAATTTCAGTGAAAGAGAAGCATTGCTGTAATGATAGAATAACTATAATTATTTCCTCAATACTTCTGACATTTGTGACTTTTCATTATGTTTGAAGTCATGTGTTTTTTTTCTAAAGAGGTTATGCTTCTCATTCTTCTTAACAGCCTTCCTACGTTTTTCACTTTCCCCTATTTTTTTTTCTCTTAATCTGCAGGTGGGAGGCAGGAAAGGTATAGTTAGTGCTAGGAGAAAAAGATTGGTAAAGGGCACAAGAGAATAGGCTAACACAGGGAATTTAATTACATCTTAAGAGATTAGTTTGACAGCAGCTTCAAGAACCAACCAGAAGTGCAATATCTTTTTTTTTCTTTTTGTGGGGCAATGACAGTTAAGTGACTTGCCCAGGGTCACACAACTAGTAAGTGTCAAGTGTCTGAGGTAGGATTTGAACTCAGGACCTCCTGAATCCAGGGCCAGTGTTCTATCTACTGCACCACCTAGTTGCCCCCTACAATATCTTTTTAAACCAGGACTTGATGCTTTTCAGAGGTCCAAGAGAGTGAGAACAATACAAGAATGTCCACATATTAGAATTAAGGACAGGGACAGGGATGGGAAGAGAAGTTGGCACTGTCCTATTTGTGAGGGAATCAATGCAACTGCCTCTTAAATTTTTATAAGTCAGAAAAAACAAACAAACCATGCTCCAAGTATACTTTTGATTAGGGTGACCCCCCTGGCAGTGTTTATATCCTGACTGGTCTGGGTGGTTATTGCTGCTCAGTGTTCCCTACACTCCTTATTTAACATGCTTTTGCTGTGAATGATCAGAGTAATATAGGCAATTTTGGAGGGCAGTGCCACCGTCTAACCTAGCCTAATAAGGAGCTATTAATGAGGGAGGAGTAACTTGGAATGAAGAAAAGCTGATTCCTATTTTATACACAGGCAGCTTCTCAAAAGGATAAACTTCAGGGGTGGAGAAATCCGAACTATGAAGTATCTGAGCATGAAGACTCTATAGAAAGGGCAGGAAGGCAGGAATTAAATAGGAATAGAAAACAGCAGTTACTTTTTTTTTTTTTTTACCATTGTGTTTCTGTAAAAATCCAATGACTTTTTCAAGCACTGTAGTTTTATCCAGTTTTCGAGTGTTCCCTGGAAGCATGGAGCTAAGTTCTTTGATGAGAACATTGAACTGGTCACGACGCTTTTTCTCAGACTTGTTTCGTGAAGCTCTAAAATATGAAAAACATTGGTAACCAAAATATTCTAGTTACGATAAGATTTGTCATGACTGAAATCAAGGCATTACATTGAATCATGGTCTTGAATTACCTTGTTCTTAATTCCATAGCAAAGATAAGTTGCTTTAGCCTCATTTCACAGATGAACCAACATAGGCTTTTTTTTATTTTTAAACTAGTGAATTGCCCAGAAGTAGAGAAGAAGTTTGTATGTATTATGTGTGTTATGACCAGAACTCTCTGCAGCTCCTTGCAACACCCTTGATGCCATACTTTCTCATTACCCAGGGTTCTAATTTCACAAAAGCAACCTAAGTACTCAGTATAGGTAAGCTCCTAGGAAAAGGTGATGCTAGTATTTAGTTGTAACCATGAGTATATGTTACCCAGTTGGGAGTCCCTTCCTCTAGCAGTGAGGAATATGCTCAAGTTAATTTCTCACAACCCTTTCCTAAACATCAGTATTTCCAAATTTGATGTTGAGTCACATGGGGTCATGAGTATGTTCTGCCTCCTAATCTCATAACATAGGAGATTTAAGCCAATATGTGTCTCTTGAGTTTTTACTACATATAAAACTATAGGCTAAAGGCTGTGGCAGACACAAAAGAAGCATATAGTAATACTAATAACTTACTTTTGCATAATGGTTTATAATTTGCTATTTTCAAAGTATTTTCACCTGTATGAATGCAAATGTTTCATATGTATATGTATTTCCCAAATCAGGTTCACATATGTGCAAGGATTATTCCTCTTGGGTTTTTTTTTTGGGGGGGGGGCAATGAGGGTTCAGTGACGTGTCCAGGGTCACACAGCTAGTGTCAAGTGTCTGAGGTGGGATTTGAACTCAGGTCCTCCTGAATTCGGGCCCGGTGCTTTATCCACTGCACCACCTAGCTGACCCTGCATGGATTATTCTTACGGGTCCCATTTTACCAATGAAGAAACCAACGTTTCTGAAAGTTAGGGAATTTGGTAAAATGGCAATTCTCTGGACTCCACATGAATCATACCACATTGAAATGGTTCCTGCATTCAAAGAACTTGTAGCCTCGTCGGAAAGTCAATACATATGCTTATGAAACAACTGACAATACCCAATCTAGGACCAAAATATGTCATGTGGACAATAAGAACCACTGGGGAATCAGACAAGGGATAATTCAAACATTTGTGCTTTTCACTGATGACCTTTCCAAAAGTAAAGCTTCCAGGAACCATTAGACTGTCTTTGCTGGCATCAATCGAAGTTTCAGAAGCTGATCAATTCTATCTTCCAAAACAGAACAAAATAGGTGGAAAACTCCCAGAATTTGTGCCTATGTTACTGAAAGTTCTGCTTCTATTTTTAGGATAATGGTAACTCACACCTCCATAGTGCTAAAAGGTTTGCAAAGGACTTGGCTTACATGATTTCACTTGATACTCACACTAAACCAACACTATTCAGTCCCATTTTACAGAAGAGGAAACTGAGGTTCAAGAAGTTAAATGATTTGCAATGGTCACATAGAAAACAAGTGTCACAGTCAGATTAGAACCCTAATCTAGATTTCAAGTCCAGGGTGCTTTCCACTACACCACCTGAGTTTTAGACCAGTTAAATGGCTTCTATAGAGGCAAACAGCTTATATGTATTGGAGCCAGGATTCAAAATCAGATTTCCTGATTCCAAGTATGGTTTTCTCTTGGCTACACCATGCAACTGTTAGATTAAAATCAGGCCTTATAATATGCTGTATTATGGTAGAATTACCCAGGGCTTAGCAAAGTACCTAACACATAGTAGGTGCTTAATAAATGTTTATTGATTGATTAATTGATCATGGGTCCAAGATCTTAGAGGAAAAAGGTATGTTTAGTTTATGTAAAGATAATCAAATCAAGGGGAAAATTGAATATCATAGATCTCATTTAAAGGATGGATAAGATACCATTTTAATAGCTGATAATAATAGCTAATATTTACATAGTACTTACTATATTCTAGGCACTGTGCTAAGTACCTTACATTTATTCATTCATTCATTCATTTATCTATTAATTAATTTATTCATCCATCCATTTATTTTTTATTTTTTTGTGGGGCAATGACAGTTAAGTGACTTGCCCAGGGTCACACAGCTAGTAAGTGTCAAGTGTCTGAGGCCAGATTTGAACTCAGGCCCTCCTGAATCCAGGGCTGGAGCTTTATCCACTGTGCTACCTAGCTGCCCCTAGTGCTTTACATTTATTATCTCATTTGGTCCTCACAATAATCCTGGGAAGTAGGTGCTATCATTATTCCATTTTATAGAAGAGGAGAGAGGCTATGACTTTCTCAGGTTGGAATTGTGTCTGACATTGGAACTAAACTCAGGTCTTCTTGACCACAGGCCCTATACTCTATTCATTATACCACCCAGCTGCCCTTTAAAAAAAAATACCCCAATAGTTCATTTATTTACAAAAGGGGAGATCTTCTGATACAATTAAATAAGTATATCAGTTAGTTAGCAGGTGGTACCTGCTTTCTGACATCAAAATATTTGAGAGTTCTAATAATAAATAATAGATGCTTGATTTTTGTAGCATTAACATAAATACAAATACATGGTCTTAAAAGGTATTCTTGGGGCAGCTAGGTGGCACAGTGGATAAAGCACCGGCCCTGGATTCAGGAGTACCTGAGTTCAAATCCGGCCTAAGACACTTGACACTTACTAGCTGTGTGACCCTGGGCAAGTCACTTAACCCTCATTGCCCTGCAAAAAAAAAAAAAAAAAAGGTATTCTCATCAAGTCAAGGTATCATATTACCGATGATAATTGTCATACATGAATTGTCGTAAAAAATTTCATCTAGTGTGAATCAGTTTTACTGAATTGTTCTATTGTTCCTCTTTTTTCTTTCTATTAATTTTTGTTTTAAATAAGGGATGGCTCTCTGTAAAGGAATAGGGAGATGGATATAAGAGGAAATACAATTGATGTAAAAGCAAAAATTTTCCAAAATCTATTTAAAAAAAAAAGACTTCATCTAGGATATAGATACCAAGAAAAGGGGGTGGGCCAGTTATTTATCAACAACTAGGGTTAACAGATTAGTACCTGAGATTGTTGCACAAATATACATAATTTTTTTTTTTTTAGTGAGGCATTTGGGGTTAAGTGACTTGCCCAGGGTCACACAGCTAGTGTCAAGTGTCTGAGGCTAGATTTGAACTCAGGTACTCCTGATTCCAGGGCTGGTGCTCTATCCACTGCGCCACCTAGCTGCCCCTACATAAAATATTAATAGGCCTACAAAAAGACTAAGAATACATTGGATAGGTCATCTCTGGAGGATTTATGGAAACATAATTTATGTATTATCTGGGTTTAGAGGTTTGTTTGGTTGAATGTGAAAGGGAGTGGTGCTCACTTCCTCCTCTAAAACTCACCCTTGGAATGTGGGTGTTCCCAGCCTGGTTTAGATACTCCCTTTCTCCTCCCCCAGGGTTTGACATAATCTCCAGGCAGGGCCCTGGACTCTGCTCCAACAGAGATAGATATTCTGTGCATATATGTGTAGGGAGGGAAGAAACAAGGTGTAATCTACCACCTCATTCTTCTACCAGAAAGCAATGGTGACTGGCTTGCTTTCCCTTAAAGGCAAAAATCCCAGACTCATTTTTGCTAACTTGGGGTTATTTCTTAAAATGAATAAATTACTATCATTGTCAACATCAGTCTCAAGATTTCACTTAAATTTTTAAAAAAATCATTTTTAACAAATTTAATTTTCGTCCACAAAGACCTGTTGTGTTTCCTCTATTTTGTGACTCTATATAAAAAAATAAATTTAAATTAATGATAGAATAATCCCAGGTTAGAATATTAATTAAATCAGGAATTATGAATAAATTTAAAGGACAGAAAAACTTTGAATTAACTAACCACCCTCTCAGACAGAAAGGGAGAGAGAACAGGTAGAAAGCACTTTACCACAGGCATTTATCCTTGGTAAGGAGGAAGCTCACGACTGATCAGATAAATTTGGGGTTCAGCTGTCCCCACTGGCCTTGGTGTTACATCAAGGCAGCCGTGATCACAGAGAATCTGAATTGCTCTCAACACTAGCCATAGCCAAGTAGCCTAATTCCTCGGGGTGCTGTTTCTTCTGTTCCTCACTTCTCCCTCAACCAACTCCCATCAGATCTCCCTCTCTGCCTCTCTCCTCCCAAATCTGTATGTCCATGCACATATAGACTCTAGGGAGTGTCTCTCAGTAATACTTGTCTGTTTGAGATGACATCTCCCAAGTGGCTAGGCTCTGAGAATCTTTTCTCTGCCCGCAGAGAAAATCAGTCTCCCAAAACCTTTCTATAGAAAGGCAGACAAGAATTGCCTAGGATAAAATGATATGTGAGTTTTGATCTGGGCTGGTAGAGGGAATGCCTGTCACCATATTATTGATCATGAATTTATTAAAGTATCTAAGAAGAGAGGAAGGAATAGAAGGAAGGAAACAAGCATTTATTAAGCGCCTAGTATGTGACAGGCACTGTGCTAAGCACTTTACAAATATTATCTCACTTGGCCCTTCTCACAACAACCGTGGAAGGTAGGTACTATTAGTACCCCCATTTTACAGTTGAGGAAACTGAGGCAGACATAGGTTAAGTGACTTGTCCACATTCACATGGCTATTGTCTGAGTCTGATTTTTAATTCAGGTCTTCTTGACTCTATGCCTAATATTCTATTCACTGTGCCAACTAGATGCCGCTAATGGTCTCCAGCAGAAGGGGATATTTGTTATATTGACTGGAATGTTCCTTAAAGGCCACTAGGATACTTCTTCCTTATAGACTGCTAAAGAAACATTAAGAGATTATAAATATTTTCTAGACTTTATGATTACTATTACTACTCATCTCAAATCAGTACAATTAATATATTTATTAAACACCAATTATGGGGGGCAGCTAGGTGGCACAGTGGATAAAGCACTGGCCCTGGATTCAGGAGTACCTGAGTTCAAATCTGGCCTCAGACACTTGACACTTATTGTCTGTGTGACCTTGGGCAAGTCACTTAACTCCCATTGCCCCCCCCCCAAAAAACCAATTACATGCCAACTTCTAAAAAATTCTTTTCTCATGCCTCATCATGGAGACAAACTTAAATTCTTGAAGGCTGTGTCAATGAGGTACAAGCTCTAACGGGTTCTGCCATGTAGCTAGGTGGCACAGTGAATAGAGTGCTGGGCCTGAGGAAAACCTACGTTTGAATCCAGACTCAGACACTTACTACTTGTGTGAACCTGAGCACATCATTTAACCTCCATCTGCCTCAGTTTCCCCAGTAAAATGAATATCGTGATAGCACCTACCTCTCAGGGTTGGTGTGAGGATAAAATGAGACAATATTTGTAAAGCTCTTTGTAAATCTTAAAGTACTATAAAATGCTCCTTCTCCTTTTTCCCATGTTAGAAAAGATCTCACTCTAGTCCCAGCAATGGACTGAGACTAGTTGACTGGTCACTTAATGTGTTTGGTAACTCACAGAGTAAAAATATTCCTCAGTCTTGTGTGAGCCTTTCTGTTTTTGCAATACAAAAAGAATCCTAAGGTGCTAAACATGGCAAATATCAAACAACATCACCAAGTATGAAACTGATTATATTTTAACAAATAGGGAATTGTTGTGATAAAAAGAAACTGAGGCACAAAGGTCCGAGCATAATCAATTTATTAGCCAGGCTAGCAATTGCCAATAAAAAGGATCCAAGACTTTCCAGTAGTCAAGGATCCATCTGACAGAGCAGTTCTTTTATACATTTGGTTGTATAAGATACCAGAAGTGCTATAGTCATGTAAACTAAACTAAAATTGTAGTTGATCACACAGAGATGAAAAATTTGAATTTTTTTGACTTTATAAAGAGGAGAGATTTCTAAAACCCAGGGCAAAAGGGAAAAACACAATTGACTCACATCCCTCAGAAAGTCTTGTGGTGGACAAACATCCTATGAGGAAATAGAGGAGAGGAAGAGGGGAGAAGCCTCCTGAAGAATGTATTATTTGAATTGGGTCTTGAAGAAAGCCCAGGCTTCTAAGAGGCAAGGAAGGAAAGCATTCTAGGCATGGGAGATTGTTAGAAAAAGGCATGAAGATAGGAGATGGCCCAAGGAGCACAGAGTAATCCAGTATGAATGGATCACACATTCTTGGAGAAGAACAATGTGTGAGAAGACTGGAAATACAAGAATTGGCCAGGTTGTGAAGAATTTTAAATGCTAAACAAAGAAATTTGTATTTGAAGCTAGACATGATAGGCAACTATTGGAATTTTGAGAAACCAGCACATTTTTAGGAAGTGAGAAAGAACTCAATAGATAGTGAGATATTAAAGATTAGAGAAAGATAGGGATGAAAGTAGGAGAAATCTGGGAAGAGAAAGGATCAGCGATAAAGGTAGTAGGATTGGTTTTGGCAAAGAAAGGCAATCTTTTCCTCAGAAACTGGGATGAGGGGCAGCTAGTGGCACAGTGGATAAAGCACCAGCCCTGGATTCAGGAGGACCTGAGTTCAAATCCAGCCTCTGACACTTGACACTTACTAGTTGTGTGACCCTGGGCAAGTCACTTAACCCTCGTTGCCCTGCAAAAAAAAAAAGAAAAAAGAAAAAAAAGAAACTGGGATGAAGCCATAGTGAAACATCATACCAGGGGGATAGAAGAAGGGGAGAAGACAAAGCTCTTGGGGATGAATAGAATTTCTCTTGATGAATTGTGAGGCAAGGACCTGAGCTGAGAAGGTAGAGTGCAGTGGAAAACTTGAGGAGAGAAGGGGTTTGAAAAAGTTGCTGTGGTAAGTGGGATAGAGATTTACAGGAGCAGGACTAGTTTGCTTCAGTGAAGGCTCAGTTTAGATTAGATAAAATCATTTTAAAGCAGATCCAGTCAACACAGTTTTGCTGTTTCCTTCAACTCCATTTAGTATTACGTGGAGGCAAAGAAGGTGACTAATCCAAGGATGAGGTTCTGTAAGATATGCTCAGAAATAGGACAAAGAAGCAAGGGATTCATGGATAGAGGATAGAATGCAGGTGAACTGGGTCACCAAAGGATTTTGATTTGGAAGAGAGTGTCGTCAGTATAGACATAAAGCCTCGAGAAAATACTTCAGGGTGCAAAATGATCAAAGAAAGGGAAAAGACGAATGTACAAAAAAGATGAGGCAGCTAGGTGGCACAGTGGATAGAGCGCCAGAGATGGAGTCAAGAACACTTCTCTTCTGAGTTAAAATCTGGCCTTAGATATTAGCTGTGTGCCCCTGGGCAAGTCACTTCACCCTCTTTGCCTCAGTTTCCTCATCTGTAAAATAAATTGGAGAAGGAAATAGCAAACCATTCCAGTATCTCTGCCAAGAAAACCCCAAATGGGGTCATGAAGAGTCAGACATGACTGACAACACAACAAACAACACAAAAAAAATTTTATAATAGCAAAGAACTGGAATCTTAGGGGGTTCCCATCAATGGGTAAATGGATGAACAAATTGTCATATATGAATGTAATGAAAGATTATTGTGCCATGAAGAATGATGAGAGGGATGGTTTCAGTGAAACCTGGGAAAACTTGTATGATCTGAAATGGAGTGAAGCTGATAAGAACAGAAAGAACAATTATACAATAACAGATACTCCTTAAAACAACAACAAAAACAATAAAAAACTGAAAGATTTAGGAGCTCTGATCAGTGCAATGACCAACAATGATTCTGATGCTAGCACACGACTCACCTCCTGACAGACAGGGACAGACTCAGGGCACAAAATGAGACATCTATTTTTTAGATATGGTCAATGAGGGGCAGCTAGGTGGTGAAGTGGATAGAGCACCGGCCCTGGAGTCAGGAGTACCTGAGTTCAAATCCGACCTCAGAAACTTAACACTTACTAGCTGTGTGACCCTGGGCAAGTCACTTAACCCCAATTGCCTCACTTAAAAAAAAATAAAACAAAACAAAACAAAATAGATATGGTCAATGAGGGGAATTGTTTTACTTGACTTTGCATATATTTTACAAGGGTTTTCCCTCCTGATAGTTGAAGGTGGTGGGGGGATAGGGGGAAGGAGAAAGTAATTTTTCATTAATTGGAAAAAAATAAAATTTAATTTAAAAAAGAAAATACTGAGGGTTGAGGGTCATGAAGGCAAAGAAGATGGTCAGGGGGTCATAAAGCACAGGAAAAGATGAAATGAAAAGAGATAAAGGAATTTCAAGCTTCATGAACATGGAACATCTGTAGATGATGGCAAGATCAAGAATATAACCATCCTTGTGTGCAGTTGAGATAGAGCAGAGGAATAGGTCATGGGAAATGAAGAGACTGAGGACCTGGGAAGTTAGAATATCTGAAGGAACATTAATAGTGATAATGAATTCCCTTAGTAATGAGGGCAGGAACTGAGGTAGAGGAAAACCGTGAGCCAGCAATAAACTTATTAAGGTTGGAAGATATTCTAGGGATTGGTAGATAATAGTGAATATCAGGGGGAAGAGAGACAGAAAGAGAGAGACAGACAGAGAGAGGAGAGGTTTAAGATATGAGGAAGCTGGTAGTATCTAGGTAGCACAGTGGATAAAACACTGGTCCTGGATTCAGGAGGACCTGAGTTCAAATCAGAATTCAGACACTTGACACTTACTAGTTGTGTCATTTAACCCTCATTGCCCTGCAAAGAAAGAGAGAGAGAGAGAGAGAGAGAGAGAGAGAGAGAGATTCCATTAAAAAAAAAAAGATAAGAAGAAGTTCATCAGTTCTAAGATGGGAATTCCAGAGGGCCCAAAGGAAGAAGTACAGCACTGTAGGGGTATGGCTGAGGCAGATAAGTGACTGCTGGGTCAGGGAAGAGGATTTTTCTCTGGCTATTAGAGGTTCAATATTAGTAGAATAGAGAAAGTTAGTAAAAAAGTGAGTAGTAAATAGTCTAAGTAGAATATCAGCGGATGGGGGCGGGGGGACAGCTAGATGGCACAGTGGATAAAGCACTGGCCCTGGATTCAAGAGGACCCGAGTTCAAATCCGGCCTTAGACACTTGACCCTTACTAGCTGTGTGACCCTGGGTAAGTCACTTAACCCCCATTGCCCCACCCCCACCCCCCAAAAAAGAAAAGAATATCAGTGGATGGGGAGTGCCTTCCTTCTAAGGAAGGCAAGGTTCATGCACATCCCTGGAAGTTCCAATATCATGGTAGGTGGTATGTGGTGCCTGTGAGACCTTGGGAAACATATCATGGAAGATGTGGGCAGTAGAAAGCATATTCCAGGAATCTAGGAGCTCAGTCAGGAGGCAGGAGATGGCATTCCCCAGGGCCGACTGAGATCAGAAGCCATGAGTGGCATGCTGGAATGATATCTTCCAACACAGGTCACCAAAATATGAATGAATAGAAGCAGAAAAGTAGGATGTTTAGTTTTATCGAGGTATGAGTGCTAATAGGTCAAAGGTGCAATGAATTCAAGAATATTGGTCAACTACAGAGTCCATACTGTGAGGGAAGAAAATGAGGCCAGATGACTGAGTCTAGGCAAGGACTAGATATCACAGGAAGGGTGAAGAAATAGCTTTAGGAGGAACGAGGTGGAGCCTGGAAGAGATAGAAGGCATGGAAAAAGAGGAGGCTATAATAAAAAAGTAGAATTTTAGAGTGTAGTATATCTTAGAGATAATTGTAATTAGAGGTGGTGGTGAAATCCATTTCTGGGTGGCTGAGGAGGAATAAATTTGTAGGTCATGGGTGCTTAGAGAGACTGATGAAATGAGAAGCCAGGTTGTTAAAGGCCGTATCAATGTGCTTGGGAAGTCCCCACATTTGAGAGCAGGATCTGAAGGTGAGAGGATGACAATGGGCTAGGTACTGAAGTCCTTGAGAAAAGAGGGAGAAGGATCAGGAGGCAGGTGTGAGACTGAACATGTGAGGGCTTGAACAGGGTAATAAGGATGTAGGGAGTGAACATCCATGGGGAGGTTGTTGAGTGATGGGAGGAGAGGGAAGGCTGGGAAGTGGCAGCAAGGAGCAAGGAGCAAAACTTTTTAATAAATATTTGTTATTACATCATCACCTGTCTCTATTTCAACACAGCTTCTTCATAACATGTTGCCATTTCTAACTTTGTTTCTTATTCTGTGCTTAAGGCATTTCAGATCAGCTGATTCCTGATAATATCTGGGGAGACACCTTAAATCCTCTATATAGATTTTCCCCTCTTTAATCAAAAATGGCTGCCCCCCCCCCCCCGTTTTTTAAACCTGGGCGTCTTGTGTTTCACCTGTTTTTTGCCTCAGTCCTTCCCTGTCCTAGATCATAGGCTCCACCTTTCTGGCCTTTAATCCTTGTTCACCTCCCACAGAAGGTGCATTAATCGCAGAACATCTATCTTCTAGAATTACAATTATGGAAGCAGAGGCTGAGATGTCTTTTGCTTCTCTGGTAGAAAATATGGAATGTAAAATCTTGGAGTAGATGAGGGAAAACTTAACTTTCTAAGTGTATGCATTATAAATAATTTTTTGGCCTAGATTTAAAAAGTAACATGCAATCTCCTTAGCAAAAAAAAAAAAGTAAGAAAGAAAAACCCTGTTCCTGTCCTAGTTTGTCCATCATAAATTATTTGAGTTGTTAAAACACAGCTAGTTCATTATGACTCTGTAATGTTCTATAATGACTACTCACATTGCCCATACAAAGATTATGATGAAGCCCACTGTCATCGGTGATGGAAATACAATCTTGTTCTGTTGTGCTCAGCCTGGGAACACACTGAGATATCCTCTGGAAATGGGACAAAATTAGTTGCTTTTACAGCTCTTAAGAAAAAAGAGAGGGTAGATAATCCTGGAATGACCTCATTATCAGTAAGGAGGTCTCCTGGGACAAGATTCTACGACCACCATGCATAAGGTAGGTTTGAACAGTCTGACAAAGGTGGGGGAAAAATTTAGGCTTTCATTTTAAATAAAAGGATCAATCAATGATCTTTATGTCTATTTGTTCTCTTTCAACATATGACAAATCCTGGTACATGTGTGTGTATTTGGATGTGTATTCATATGGAGAGCCACAACAGTGTAGTGCATAAAGAGTTTGCCTTAGAGTCTGGAAAGTATAGGTTCAAATCCTGCCACAGATATGCACCTCTACCTCATCTCCAGAATCAAATACAAAATTCTTAGGCATCTGAAACCCTTCCTACTCTAGACCCCTTACCTTTCCTGTCTTCTTACTCCCCACCGTGTACTTTTCAATCTAGTGACATTGGCCTCCTTGCTTCACAAACAAGATGTTTCCTCACAAATGAGCTTTGGGATTTTCCCTGGCTGTCCCTCATGCCTGGAATGCTCCTCCTGCTCATCTCCACCAAGTCCCAACTAAAACCTCACCTTCTACAGGAAGTCTTCCCTAATCCCTCTTAATTCCAGTACCTTCCCCCTGTTAATTATTTTCATTTTATCCTGTATATAGCTTGCCTAGTACATTGTTGTTTGAAGACTGACTCTCCCATTAGACTGTGAGCACCTTGAGGGCAGGGGTTGTCTTTTGCCTCTTTTTTGTATCCCCAGTTTTTGGTGCAGTGCCGGGAATGGAACATGAAAAGCAATTAATAAAGGTTTATTGTCTGACTTATTTATACCAGTTGTATGACAATGGGAAAGTCACTTAACTTCTAATTGTCACAGGCAACTCTCTAAAACTTTGTTACTGACAAATTGCAGAAAGGCTTTAATGGAAGGAATCTCCTACAATCATAGGGGCAAACTGATCCTTTCCCTCTTTCCCCCATACATATAGAGTAGAATTGCAGCTTTTTCAGGATTCAGGTTCAGAAGTCAGCACAAGAGGCAAAAACTATGTTCGAATCAAAATGACTTTTTTCTGAAGTAGATATCTAATGTGAAAAGCCTCTGACATGCTGGAACAATATAGGTAAGGAGCAACATAGATAAGGGAGGTCATTCAACTGAATCTGTAATTTTGGGCTAAGGGATGATTAGGCCCCTTGGATTAGGCTGTCAAGCAGGATCCCCTACAGAAGGTGGAATAGCAGAACTCAGTCTTAAAATACTATTTCAACAGAAGAGGCCAGAAGGGAAAAGGTAACAGATATGGAATCTGGCAGACATCTGAACCTGAGGAGCCAAGCAGGCTGAGGGATCAGAATGATCATAAAGTTAGAGGCCTGAAGCTGAGATTCACTGATCAAAGAAGTTCAGAAACTGGGACAAAGTGAGAACCCCATGGATAGATGTGGGTTCTCCTAAACTGGTTCCAAGGAGGAAATGGAATTGGTATGAACATTCAAGGTAAAGGTACATTGAACCTCCCTTAAAGCTAATACATAGATGTAAAGATGCAGGCGAAGTTATCTTGGGCTTCATTCAAGCCAAAGCAAAGCTGAAGACAAGAATATTGAAATCAAGCAAAAAAAAAAAAAAAAGGTCATCTGTTCTTGTTCAAGCAAGCTCAGAAAGGCTTTCAGAAAGACTGTTCTCAGTTCCAAAATGGAGAAAAGATGTGGTAGGTAATAAATAACAATAATAATAACATTTACATAGAACTTTTAAGATTTACAAAGTGTCGTACAAATATTATCTCATTTTATCCTCACAACCCTGAGAGGTTGTATGATTATCACCATTTTACAGATGAGAAAATTGAATCATCCAGCTAGTAATTGTCTGAGGCTGAATTTGAACTCATGTCTTTTTTTTTTTTTTTTGGTGAGGCAATTGGGTTAAGTGACTTGCCCAGGGTTACATAGCTAGTAAGTATCAAGTGTCTGAGGCCAGATTTGAACTCAGGTCCTCCTGACTCCAGGGCCAGTGCTCTATCCACTGTGCCACCTAACTGCCCCTGAAGTCATGTCTTCTTGACTTTAGGGGTAGCTAGATGGCTTAGTATATAGAGGGCTGTGCCCGGAGTCAGGAAGACATGAATTCGAATCCAGTCTTAGACATTTATTAGCTGGGTGACCCTGGATAAAAAAATCATTTTACCAATTTGCCTTAATCCACTAGAGAAGGAAATGGCAAACCACTCCAGTATCTTTGCCAAGAAAACACCACAGACAGTATGGTCTGTGGGGTCATGAAAAGTCTGACACAAATGAACAACAGCAAACTTTCTGACTTCAGGTCCAGTGCTATCTACTGTATCATCCTGCATGTATTTATATCTGAATATATTCTCCCTGTTTGCCATATACACACATAGATACACATAAACAAAATGAGGGTTTTATTTTTGACTAATTAAAGATTAAACAAAAAAATTTGTTGTTGGTTTTTAAAATTCATTTTATGAACCTAGTTTCTATGGGGGGTGGGGATGGGAAGGAACCCAATATATTAAAATATTTCTGTCAATAAAACCTAGTGAGAAACTACATTAAAATCACTTAAAGAGGAAAAATGTATAATTCATCCTTAAGGGGGAGGCTCCTCTTAATGTCTTCTTATGCTTTGTTTGTTTCAATTATCAATATCTTAAAATTGTATTTCTATTATTTTTCTTAATAAAATAATCTTTAATATTCAACTAACCCCCAAATTATGAGATTCCTCATATTTACCTTATATTTAAAGTCAAATGTTCTTTCTGATTTATTCCAGAATATCTCTTCTCACTCTGTTACCTGAATAAAACAGGGCATCTTGATAGGGAAAGTATAAGATACTACCTACATAAAGCACAGATTATCAGCTGAGGCAAGCAAAAGCTTATAAAAATGAATGCCTCTTGATGAAATGGAAAGCTATTACCAGAGTTAGTGATGTGCTCAGCTGGATTGAGTCCCTTTCACTCTTCAGCAGAAACCAAGGTGAATCCAATTTTATGACTGGTTAGTTAGTATTTTCATAGGATAGTTGTTTCAGTACTTGTGCTTTGTATGGATTCACTGTTAATGTGAAAAGCCTCTGGCATGCAGGAATAATGTAGGGAAGGGAGGTCATTAAACCACCATGACTGTTACTTTGGGGTAAAGGTTGAATGGAAGGGCTGTGTCCCTTGGACTAGGGCTTCAAGCAGAATCTCCTGTAGGGAACTATGTTGAAGGAGTCGGAGCCACTTAGGGTGAGGATTAATAATTAATCATGATAGGAAGTTGATGAGCAATCAAGGTTAGTAGGAGTAAGTGAAGTTTCTAGACGACATTGCCAAGATTACAAAGAGGGTCAAAGTAGGATACTGGCCTCCTTTTTTTTTTTTTTTAAAGAATTTTATTGATATCATTTGTTTTTACATAACCTTCACTTCGTAACAGAACTCCTTCCTCTCCCTCCCAGATCCATCCATTATAAGAAAGAGGAAAGAGCAGGGGGAAAATACAGCTCTATAAAACTAAGTAATATATCAATAAAGGTCGACATTATAGGCAAGTAGGTGGCCCAGTACATGAGTGACACACTTGTAGTCAGGAAGACCTGATGTCAAATCTTGCTTCAGACACTAGCTGTGCCATCCTAGGAACGTTACTTAAACCTTCTCAGCCTCAATTGACCCATTTGTAAAAGGGAGATAGTAAAAACAGCACCTACCTCACAAAGTGGTTGTGAGGTTCAAATGAGATAACATCTATGAAATGCTTTTCAAAACTTAAAGCAGTATATAAAAGCTATTCTTCTTCTTCATAATAATAATAATAATAATAAATATTAATATTATTAATCCCAGTCCCTCTACAAAGAAGGAAAGGAGGTGCTTTCTCATATGTTTGGGACCAAACTTGGCAGGATTCTTTCTCTATTGACAAACTAAGCCTCTAGCAAAATTCTGATACTATACCCCTCTCTTGTATCAGTCAGAGTGCATACTATGAATAAGGCACATAGCCTAGGGAGGTAACATGCCTCCTTAGAAAATGAATTAACTCAATTTAGAGTCAGGGAATTTGCATTTTGCCACTTAGCTGGTCTTCAACCATGGATATCTGTGAAATGGCAATAATACTATTTATCCTGCCTATTTCACAGGGTAGGTGCTAGGAAAGTGCTTTAAAATACTATATAAATGTGGGATAATAATTATCATAAATAATAGTAACAATTCAACTGAAGTGGTACTCCTAGTCAAACTTCTAGTTTTTGTCTCCTTTTACTCAGCACCCCCTACAGGCAACCTCAAAAAAATCTTGCAACCTATAAAAGATTGGTGGCCCAGTACATGAGTGACACACTTGTAGTCAGGAAGATCTGATGTCAAATCTTGCTTCAGACACTAGCTGTGCCATCCTAGGAACGTTACTTAAACCTTCTCAGCCTCAATTGACCCATTTGTAAAAGGGAGATAGTAATAACAGCACCTACCTCACAAAGTGGTTGTGAGGTTCAAATTACAGAATCAATGTATTATAGATGTTCTCTGCCCTAAGAAAGCACGACATTTGACAATCTAAACTTTCAAAATCTGTAAACCACAGGGTAATTATTTGTATAACCAAAGGATTTTTTGAGCTACAAAAGGAATTTACTGCAGTGAACCTTTAGAGAAGGAGCTCTCTGGAAGCATTTACAAATTTTAATAGGCAAAAATTCAATTTATGCAAGACTTTTCAGGAAGGCACATCTGTGGTCGGGTCCAATTCTCTCCACCGCACACACATGGGAATACCGTGAATAATGAAGCTCAGTCCTTCCTGCCCAGATACAACAGGGCTCCATGGCCATGCTATGCCCAGGGGTCCCATGAGCTTTGTAGAATGAGAAAAGGGCATTGTGTAGGGTGCATCCAGAACAGAGCTGTTACATAATCTTTAATAAAGGAAAAAAAAAACTATCCTCAAAGCCAATAGCTCTGGTATTCATGGCTGAGAATGTCAGGCTGTTTCTGCAAGACATGTCTCCAGGCCCTGCTTTGACTGAGGGTGGGTGAGAGGATTGGGGAACATCAAGTCATAGGGCCATACTTCAGAGAACTTAAGAGGTCATATAACTCAACCACAAATTTATATACATCTGAATCACAGCAGGCAGATGGGTCTTTATCCTATTTTAAGAGAACTCATAGGATGAAAATTTCATAATCTCCCACAATAACTTGTTCTAGGAACCAACAACCCTGAAGTGCCTATTCTAAAACTCTGTTTTATACTCATTTCTTCCATTTGGGTTTCTGAAGACACATCATTTGAATATGTTGTTTTTCTTTTATACACTCTGTTCACAGATTTCTACTTTCATTGGGGGTGGTTTGCCACATCATAGGGCTGTCTTGAACTTACTACATGCTGATACTACCGTTTTCAACTTTCATGTGCATAACTGTAAATTAGTTGAGAATTGGCATAGTACCTTGGGAACTAAGGATCAGTGAAGCCAGTGCTTTCTTTCCAATATTTAAGAATAAGATACTGAATCTTAACTGCACAGCTATCAGAGAATGCTTGGGACCAAACTTAAAGCTAGTTTAGTTGGATATAGATTTTACTGAAATGAAACAAAAGAGGAATTTAAAACATTGCTTGAGAAGTTCTTTAAAAAAACAACAAAACAAACAAACAAACAAAGCCAGGGTCCTAAGAGAAATGTCTTACTTTCTTTGAAGAAAGGCAGAGTTTTCTAAGAGTTCAAGCCAATTTAGGTTAGATGGGTCACTTAATTTCCCTAGGTCTCAGTTTCCTCATCTATGAAATGAAGGTATTGAATGAGATGAGCCTTGAGGTCCCTTTCATCTCTAAGACTTTGAACCTGTGAAAAAACCGATTGGCCAATAACGGGTCCCAGTCTAAGCCTCACTTGCTCATTGTTTGGGTGTTGATGGCTCAGAGTGAGTATAAATGGAAATTGTTTTTGTTCTGGTCAGAAACCCCGAGGATCTTCCCCTCCCAGGCTGATTCTCTTATGAAGACAAACTAGGCCATCTTTTTTGCCTCAATTCTTACCTAGCCTTTAAAAATCCCTGAATGGCTGATGACTCAGACAAACTGAGACCCAGGAAAGACCTTACTTAGATCAAGGCCCAAGGTTCCCCACTGCATCTGGGGACATTGCCAGTTCTCCTGACATATGTCTTGCTGTTGGACACAGAAGATTCTGGAGGAGAGACTGAGGCTGATGACCTCACACAGCCTTGTCTCATTTAAAACCAATTCACTTGCAAGTCAAGACATCACCCTCCTGATGTCATTGGTCCTCTTCAAGAATGAAAGACAAACAATAACTATGACTTTTACTCAAAGATTGTTTAGAAACATGCTACCAAATTGCCCTTTCTGCTTTGGTATTAATAGAGCAATAAATCAGCAAACATTTATTAAGCACTGACTATATGCCCAGTGCAATGGATAAAGTGCTGGACCTGGAGTCAAGAAGACTCAACTTTGTGAGTTCAAATCTGGCCTCAGACACTTACTAGCTCTGTGACCTGGGAAAGTCACTTAACCCTGTTTGTCTCAGTTCCTCATCTATGAAATGACCCGGAGAAGGAAATGGCAAACCATTCCAGTGACTGCCAAGAAAATGCCAAATGAGGTTGTGAAGAGTCAGACACAAATGAAAAATGACAACAATATTCCAGGATATACAAAAAGAGGTAAAAGCCAGTACCAGTCCCCAAAGGGCTTACAATCCAATGGGAGAGACAACATGCAAATAAATATATACAAAGCAATCTAAATACAGGATTAATAGGAAATAACAGAGGAACGTACTAGAATTAAGAGGCTTCATGATTTCCAACTTTCCCAGTCTACTGATCATTTATTTCTCCACTAAACTTTTTTTTTTTTTAAAGTAGTTAAGGGCAAAAACCAATGCATCAAACAGACAAGTCCCTTCTATTAAATTCTTTACTGGGCTGAAGGAACAATTAGCATTCTGTCTGGTACATACCAAATTTCACTTTGATTCAGGTACCAAACTACACATCTGGAAATTGTAATAGAATGTAAGGAAAACGTCATTAACATGACCTTATGTTCACTGGTACTAATATACTCTGTTATTATACTCTGCTAAAATACTCAATTTAGCCCATCAAAACCACAATAAACGACCAATATCCACCTCAATATTTGACTTAACACAAAGATTTCTGCTTGTTGTACTTTTCCTTTGTGAGACTTTTCATGATGACAAAGCATATGTGAAAAACAATATTCAGCCATGGAAGATAAATCATCACCAAACTAGAAGGTAGACAGTATTATAAAGTGAAACACAAACAGATAAATTGGACTATGATTTTCATGACTGACTGTAATAACTTTTCATTTCTAAGCTATTGAACTCACCGAAAAAGAAATGAAACAATGAAGTGAGAGAATTTGTCTACATAGGAGCCGTACAACTTTCTGGGGAGGGAGGCCATGCATTGTGGTTAGCCATGTTCAAGTTGTAAGTACTAATATCACTTCCCTGCAATGAGCTTTTGTTAAATATCTGTACCATACATCTGTTTTTGTTTGTTTTGTTTTGTTTTGTGGGGCTATGAGAATTAAGTGACTTGCCCAGGGTCACATAGCTAGAATGTGTCAAGTGTCTGAGGCCAGATTTGAACTCAGGTCCTCCTGAATCCAGGGCCGGTGCTTAATCCACTGCACCACCTAGCTGCCCCCCTGTACTGTACATCTTTACATTTAATCGTATTGGTTTTTTTTGTTTTGTTTTTGGTGAGGCAATTGGGGTTAAGTGACTTGCCCAGGGTCACACAGCTAGTAAGTGTCAAGTGTCTAAGGCCAGATTTGAATTCAGGTCCTCCTGACTCCAAGGCTGGTGCTCTATCCACTGTGCCACCTAGCTGCCCCAATCGTATTGTTTCTTGAGTAGTTCACTCATTGATTTAGGTCTTGTTCCTGGTTCTGGACATACTCTTCGAAGGCAGGGTTCATGTCATAGTCATGTTTCATTTATGTTGTCCATAGTGTGGAGCATTTTGCAGATGCTAAATAACTAATAAAACCAGCCAGTGTTTAGATGGAATTTTAATTTTGAAAGCACTTTACATGTAGTATATAATTTTTTTTTTTGGTAAGGCAATTGGGGTTAAGTGACTTGCCCAGGGTCACACAGCTAGTAAGTGTCAAGGGTCTGAAGCCGGATTTGAACTCAGGTCCTCCTGAATCCAAGGCCGGTGCTCTATCCACTGCGCCACCTAGCTGCCCCTGCGCCACCTAGCTGCCCTCATATCATTTTATCATCAAAACAAATCTGGGAAAGAAGATGTTATTATAATCCCCATTTTACAGATAGCAAACTGAGGCTGAGAGATTAAATGACTTGCCAAGATCACAAAGCTAGCATGTGTCTGAGGCTAGATTTGAACTCAGGTCTTCCTGACTCCAAATCAATAATTCTCTTGACTCAGCTTCCTTGATGTCACAATAAATATTGTGGTACAGTGATTTTAGAGGATTTTGGTTCAAATCTTGTTGAAGATACTTAATACCTGTGAGATGTTAAGGAAGTCTTTGAGCCCCCTTGGGCCCCAGTTTCTTCACTTGTAAAATGAGGAAATTAGCCTCTAGAAATTGGAAATTTGGTCTCTGAGGTGCCTTCCAGCTCTAAATTTGTGACATTATAATGTATCACTAGCCTACTATGGTACTTCAGTAAACAATCTCAGTTTGCTTTGCTATAAAAGGGAAAAATTGAGGAAACACAGTCAACCCCACAGACCCCTGATAACTGAGGGCCTTCTCTCTCTCCCAAACTCCTATTTTACTCTTGTTGGGTATGGTCAGCTGCCACTTGCCTTGAAGGATTTCTTGTCTGAATTGTTTTCATTCCTCCCTCCCACCTGAGCCTTTTTATAGACAGTGAAAGCTAACAACTACATTATGTGTAAGAACTGGCATCCTCTCAATTAGGGAGTACAAGAATCATCCTGGGCTCTCAAGGATGTTTTCTAGAGAAATGAAACACAAGTTATGAAGTTATCACTGGAGGGGTTAGTGGAATCACATGGTTCCCAATTGATATGAAAAGAAAAATCAATTAATTTTTAACTGATGCCAATCATCTACTCTGCTAGTGAGTGAAGGTGAAAAAAACCCCCAAAACAAAAACCCTCAACATTTCCATCAGTTGGGCAGATAGTAAGTGATAAATACATTTTGAAATGTGACATGTTTCCTCAGATAAGCTTGCTTTCTTTGGTCAGGAAAAATTCCTACAAGCATTGACTTCTATGTCACTCATTTTATCTCTGAATCTTAAACTATCTCATATGGATATCTTATCTAAGTATTTCATATGCATTAGTTTGTCCCTAACTAAACTGGCAACTTCTTGAGAGTGATCATATCTTGTATCTCCTTAGTCTCCCACTCTACTGCCTTAATGATCACTGGCATAAATATAGAGTATGCCCTACAATGACCTCATTTCCACTTCAAACACACACCAGCAGGGCTATACCCAAGACTTGACTCTGTCTTGAAGTATTACATTACTATAGGATCCTGAACACTGGTACTCCATTCTCCAACCATAACCTTCAATCCTCAGTCAATCACTTAAAAAAAAACAAAAACATTTTTATTTAAAGCTTTGAGTTCTAACCCTCCTTCTCTCCTTGCCCTCCCGTCACCCTGAGGAAGTAAGCAATCAAATATAGGTCATACATGTGCAATTATGTAAAACAGTACCACTGTATTAGTCATTTTATACAAGGAAACTGAAATAAAAGAAAAAAAAATGAAACAAAGTGAAAAACAGCATGCCTCCATCTGCATTCAATAAATATCAGTTTTTTCTTTGGAGGTGGATAGTATGTTTAATCATTAGTTCTTTGGGATTGTCTTGGATTATTGTGTTGCTGAGCATAGCTAAGTCTTTCACAATTCTTCATCAAACAATACTGCTGTCTCAGCATACAATGTGCTCTTGGTTCCTCTCACTTCACTATACATCTGTTCATAAAAACCTTTCTAGGCCTTTCTGAAATCATTCTGCTTGTCATTTTTTATTGTACAATAATATTCCATCACCATCATATATCACAGCTTGTTTAGCCATTCCCCAATTAATTCTCAATCACCTCTTCAATAGGACCTCTAGGCCTTTGATTTAA
This sequence comes from Dromiciops gliroides, assembly GCF_019393635.1. NCBI lineage: Eukaryota > Metazoa > Chordata > Mammalia > Microbiotheria > Microbiotheriidae > Dromiciops > Dromiciops gliroides. Next base: position 253,723,003 of record NC_057863.1, on the reverse strand, counting down.
CCCTATCCACTCCATTCTATCTCCCCATCTCTGTCTTCATTTGCCTCCCAGCTTAGCCTATGATGTGCCACTTTTTATGTCTTACAAATCACTACCCTAAACTTCCTTGCTCCCCTTACCTTCCATTATTCTTTATCTTCCAATCCTCATTCTAACTGACTCCTACTCTCCAGTTTCTCCATAAAAATTCTCAGGCTGTTGACCAGGAGACAAAGAGCAAAATCAAGCAGATTTTAGTCTCTATAAATTTATTATGTGTAAGGCTAAGCTGAGCTCTCATTGATCCTCAACCATTCTTAGTTGACTCCTAAAATCACATTCCCTATTGTGACTGTTCCGAAGCTTTTCTTCTCTCCACCACCATTTGTATCTTTCATTCCCTACACTTAATAGCAGATAACTTGGTCTCCTATTTCATCAAGGTCAACACTCTTCAATGTAAGTTTGCTTACTGTCCCCACTCATTCCTTTACCTTCTCCATTTTTCAAGATTTCTCGGCATCACCGTATATACTCTCTCTTCTTTTTTCTGGCCACAGAAGGGGTATTCCTATTCATCACTAAGACTAATCTTGATATTCTATTCCATTCTTCCTTTTGGAGGGACTCAGTACAGCTGTCATCCCCATTCTCTCTCATGTATATTGAGTATCTAAGTGGCACAGTATAGAGAGCTGGGTCTGGAGTTAGGAGGACCTGAGGTCAAATCTATCTTTAGGCACTTAATAGCTATGTGACCTTGGTCAAGTCACTTAACCTCTTTCTGCCTCAGTTTCTTCAGCTGTCAAATGTGATTAATAATAGCACCTACCTTCCAAGTGTTGTAGTGAAGATCAGATGAGATAATAATTATAAAGTACTTAGCACATTCCTGGTACATAGTAAGTGCTATATAAATATTAGCCATCATCATCATCAATCATCTCCTTTTCCACTGGCTCCTTCCCAAACATGCACAGGCCTCTCCTTGACCTTTCTATGCCATTCAGCTACTTTCCCATTTCATTTCTTTCCTTCATTGCTAAACTTCTTCCAAAAGCTGTCTATGTTCAATATTTCTGCTTCCTCACCATCCATTCTCTCCTTAACTATTTGCAACTGTACTTCTAGTGGATGGAGAGGAAATTACTTCTTTCTTCTGGAGATTGGACAGCACTGTCCACATTGTGGCCCCTGGTGTCACAAGATGCAAGTTGGGTGTGGCAATCAGGCAGCCCCATGAAAAGAGAGACTAGAGTAGACACACCTGTTGTTGGTGGAACAGTTATCTCCTCCACTGACATGGTTTCATAGTCTCTCCATGCTTCTATAAATTATAAACAAGGCAGTTGGAGGATCTGAACGCTAAGGCCTAGGAAAAATGGGTAGGAGCCTTGTTTAAATTAGAACCTTTGGTTTAGAGTTGGAAGTGACCTTAGTCATCAGTCCAAACCCATCATTTTATAGATGAGGAAAGTGATGCCTATATAGATTAAGTGGCTTCCTCAAAGTCAGTCAGAGAATAAGTGTCTACATCATTAGAACCTACCTATTAAAAGCATTTTTTCTTTTCTTTTTTAGTGAGGCAATTGGGGTTAAGTGACTTGCCCAGGGTCACACAGCTAGTAAGTGTTAAGTGTCTGAGGCCGGATTTGAACTCAGGTACTCCTGACTCCAGGGCCGGTGCTCTATCCACTGCGCCACCTAGCTGCCCCTATTAAAAGCATTTTTAAAAGTCTCAAGAATTATCATGAATCAAAGAAAAATTCAGTAAAGAAAGCAGTTTGGCATGCCAAGCCTACTGAGAAGATACAGTCCTGAGGATGAAACTATCAGAAAATGGAGTTATAATGTCAGATTAAGAACCAATATCCTAGCAAGCCCTGAAGAGAAAAAAACAATAGTAAGGAAAGGTAAAATTCTGGGAATAAAATTATAAATGTATGTAAGAATAGCTCTTACCTCTTTGCTCTGTCCTTCTCATCTTCATCCATTAGATTTTCTACACAGTTTTTCCTAAAGAAGAGAATATAGGGTTAACAAATGGCTTTTAGAACTCTTTTACACATAATTCTGGTTTTAGTTTAAGTCACTTTGCTGTTATCTTACCCTTTATATGCCTTTATATACCTTTAGAGCAGGGGTTTTTAACCTTGACAGCTTGGTCAGTCTGGTGATGCCAACGGACCCCTTTCTCAAAATAGTGTTTTAAAAGTGAATAAAACCAAATATATAGGACTGCCAAGGAAATCAATTATATTAAGATATAGTCATTAAAATATTTTTCAAAAACAAGCTCACAGACCCCAGGCTAATAAACCTTGCTTTAAGCGATATCTCAAGGCTTCATTCCTTCTACTCATAACAATTTTAAAATCAGAATTTACCTACTACAAGACTTTTGTTTTTTGCACAGAGGTTGATTCCCATGAAACTCCAGAGGCTCCTGGCATTCCCCCATTGTTTACTGAGCACCCAACTCTGTACCTGGCACTTAGCTAGGCACTATAGGAAATACAAAGAAGTATCCCTCATGGATACTGTCTAACTGAAGAATTTAAAACAATTCGTTAAACATTTATTCAGTCTCTATTATGGAAAAACCCAATTTTAGGTACTGAGGATAGATATTTGTTGTTGTTCAGTCATGTCCAATTCTTCATGACTCCACAGACCATACAGTCCATGGAATTTTCTTGGCAAAGATACTGGAGTTGTTTATTATTTCCTTCTCCAGTGAATTAAGGCAAATAGAGGTTAAGTGACTTACCCAGGGTCACACAGCTAGTAAATGTCTGAGGTTGGATCTGAACTCAGGTCTTACTGACTCTAGGCCCAGTGCTCTATTTACTGAGCCACCTAACTGCTTAAGGATAAAAATACAAAATGAAAAATAGTCTCTGTTCTTAAGGGGCTTACATTCTACTAGGGGCATACAAGTGTAAGTGAATATAAAATAATTTGTGGTAGAAAAAAACCCACTGACAATTAGGAAGGGAAGAACAGGAAAAGCTTAATATTGGAGGGACACACAAGTCAACCCATGAATGGAGATAGAGATTTTAAGGCGGGTGGGTGGGTGGGGGTTGAGAAGAGTTCATTCTAAGCATGAGGCCTTTGGGCATGGGAACAGGAAATGGAATGGTGTGTTCAGGGAAAAGCAAGTGGGCCCATTTGGCTGGAATGTAAAGTGTATCAAGGCAGGCTAAGATAAAATTAGTCTAGAAAAGTAGGTTGGAAACCAGCTTGTAAAGGATTTTCTATGCTAGGTTGAGGAGTTTACACTTTATCTTAGAAATAATAGGGAGTAGCTGAAGATCCTCGATCAAGAGAACCAAGCTTGTATATTAGGAATATTGTTTGGGCAACTGTATGGTGGGGAGACTAGAAATAAAAGGAACTAAAAGCAGGAAGACCGATTAGTAGGCTGTGACAATAGTCCAAATGAGAACTCATGAGAACCTGCATGAGGTGTGACTGTGAAAGTGGGGACAGATGTAAGATATGATGAAGGTGGCCTCAACTTGGCAATGGATTGGCTATAGGAAAAAAGGGAAAGCTCAAGGGTGATTCAAAGTTGTGAACCTGGTGGATTGGAAAGATGATAGTAGCCTCAATAAAAATAGGGAAGTTTGAAGAAGGTGTGGGTTTAATGGAGAAGAAAAATTCTCAACCATATTCACAGCTAGGTGGTATAGTAGATAGACAGAGTGCTGCATTGGGAGTCAGGAAGACCTGAATTCAAGTTTGAACTAAAGAGGCTTACTAGCTGTGTGCCTCTATACAAGTTATTTAATATTTATCTCAATTTCCACATATGTAAAATGGGAATACTAATAGCACCTACCTCTCAGGTTTGGTGGATGGCTATAATGAGATAATGTTTGGGAAGCACTTTGCAAAACTTAAAGTGCTGTATAAATGCTAGTAATTATTGTTGTTGTTATAATATATTATTTATATTATTCCTATGATCCTGAGAGTTGGTAAAGGGAGGCTCTTTTCCTGTACCTAAGACAGCCTGGTATGTATACCAATTATACCAATGAGAGTAGATTTTAGAGGACCGTGAGTCTATGCTTTTTTCCCCCAAGGGAGAAAGTAACATTAGAAGAAGGAAATGCATTATGTACTCTGGAGTTTATGTTGCCAGGCGAATAGCATGTGGCTTAAGGTGAGAAACTGGGAAAAAAAAAAGCATGCTATGCTAAAGTATATACTAGTAGTCTAGGAAAGTGCCGGACATATTATTTGTATCTGTGACTTTCTACTTCCAGGGAGCTGGACGGAGGGTTGAATGCCAGAGATGAATATCTGCAGTGCTTTCAGTGGCTGATATGCTAAGCAGCAGAGATTTCAATCTTGTCCTTACTGTACAAATACTTCTAGAATGATGCTTCCTATCACAATAAAAACACAATTACCTGGACCAAATTCATTTTCTTTGATTCTCCTGCTTCCTGATTTGATCTACTTTAATAATTCTACAATTCTACAATTCTCTCTTTCCTTTCTTTTCCTTGGAAAAGCTCCTGAAGTCTTTTCCTCTCTAGGGAGTCTTCCCTAGCTAGGAAGTCAGTCACTCAGTCAACAGCATTTATTAATTTTCTACTGAGTGCCCAGTGTAGTACTAGGCAGGACTGTTAGCTGATTTAGTAGGATGTAAATCCTCTCCAATACTAGGAGGGAAGACAATGGTTGAAATACAATTAATGGGAAGAATAAATCACTGTTGTCCTTATTGTGTCTACTTCAGAAAAGCAAATTGGGCTGAGGGTGGAGGGAATGGTGCAGGGAGGCCAGAAGGAATGAAGCATGGCAAAGTGAAAAGAATGCTGGTTTTGGAGTAATAGAACACGTGTTTAAATCTCTTTTCTGCCATTTACTATCTGTGGTCATGTCACTTAAGAATAAATCTGGGGGCGGCTAGGTGGCGCAGTGGATAAAGCACCGGCCCTGGATTCAGGAGGACCTGAGTTCAAATCCGGCCTCAGACACTTGACACTTACTAGCTGTGTGACCCTGGGCAAGTCACTTAACCTCTATTGCCCTGCAAAAAAAAAAAAAAAAAAGAATAAATCTGGGCTTCAGTTTCCTCATTTGTAAAATGAGAGAGTTGGAACTGAAGACAAAGACTAACTCCACCTCTAAATCCATGATCCTATGATTCTATCCCCAAAGCTTCAAAAATATTTACTTTTAAATTAAGTCTGAAACAAAAACAACTTCAAAAACACCTTTTTATAACTACTAGGTTTATACCTCTAAAGACATCAAAGAAAGAGGAAAATGACCCATATGTACAAAAATATTTATAGCAACTCTTTATGGTTGCAAAGAACTGGAAACTAGGGGAGTATCCATTAAATGGGAAATGGATGAACAAATTATAGTATATTGATGTCATTTTATATTGTGAGGTAAGAAATGATGAAAGGAACTGCTTCAGAGAAACCTGAAAAGATTTGTATGAATTGATCCAGAGTGAAGTAAGCAGAATCAGCAGAACAACTTATACAGCAACACTGTGAAAACAAACAACTTTGAAAGATATAAGAACTCTGGCCTACACAATTACTAGCGTGATTGCATAGGATTGGTGATAAGCATGCTAGTCATCTCCTGAAAGAGAAGCAGAGGAATTCAGAATGAACATGTTTTTGGACATGGCCAATGCAGGAAATCGTTTTGCTAGACTACGCATATTTGTTATAAGGGCTTTTGTTTTTCTTTCTTCAGTGGTGGGGAAAAGTGGGAATGAGAGAAAACAGATTTTTGTTCATTAAAAAATTATGTTGGGGGGGCGGCTAGGTGGCGCAGTGGATAAAGCACCGGCCCTGGATTCAGGAGTACCTGAGTTCAAATCCAGCCTCAGACACTTGACACTTACTAGCTGTGTGACCCTGGGCAAGTCACTTAACCCCAATTGCCCCGCAAAAAAAAAAAATTATGTTTAAAGAGCAAAAAAGTTATAGCTATGGTTTTGTATGGGACCCTTTTCAATATCATCTTATCCTAGAATGTGGGGCTCAATGAATAAGTTCAGATTTGGGATGTACACAGAGATCTTTGAATGAAAAAATAAAAACAAAAACAAATCTTTCTCTCAAGCACTTTATTTTTTTTTTAAAGTTTTATTTATTTATTTTTTTTAGGGCAATGAGGGTTAAGTGACTTGCCCAGGGTCACACAGCTAGTAAGTGTCAAGTGTCTGAGACCGGATTTGAACTCAGGTCCTCCTGAATCCAAAGCTGGTGCTTTATCCACTGTGTCACCTAGCTGCCCTCAAGCACTTTATTTTTATTCTTCAAATACCACATGATATAGACACAACTTTGATTCAGTTGGAAGGGAAAGGACATATACTGATAAAACATTCAATTCCTACTCTGCCATTTACTGTCTGTGGTCAAGTCACTTAACATCCCTGGGACTCAATTTCCTCATCTATAAAATGAGCAATGCAATCAATAAGGTCTATTCCATCTCTAAAATTTATGATCCTATGTCTAACAGGCCAAAAATATTTTATTTTGAAAATGTCTAAAAGAGAAACTTTACTTCGAAAAATCCTTCTCCTAAGCACTTCATTTTTACTTCCAGTATCACATGATATAGAGACACAGCTTTGATTCAAATTGGGAGGGAGAAGAGTTCTGCTGATATAACCCCCAATTAAGTAAATTCTTCATTCAGGAAATGGCGAAGCCTACTCTGTGATAGATTCACAAGAAGATCTTGCTCAGCAATTGAGCGTTGTACAGTAATTAAAATGGGGGTTAACACATCTGCAAAGAGGCATGTGTTTAATGCCTTCCAGATGGAAATTGTTCAGAGCTTCATGAAATGAAAAATGTGGCATTACATTCATCTAATGATGCAGTAGTGTATGGGTCTGGACTTCCAAAGCACTTGGTGAATGAACTATCCCAAAGCCAGGAGGGGTCAGGCGTATAAGGCATAATGCACCGCTGACACCGGGCAGTTTAGAACAAGCAAAAACAATAGTTAGATTCAATGTTTGGCTGGAGATTCTGGAATCCTTGCTCGATCATCAGTTCTACTACACTGAACTTAAGGACTCTGAGCAAAACACTTATGGGCCACTATGGCTTTGCAGTAGGAAGGCCTCGTGTATCTCTCTAGCTTATTTTTGGGTCACAAAACTTCAACTTGTTTTTGATGGACCTATTCTCTGATAGCTAAGTTACTTTGAAGGAAATGTGATCATTTAAGATTCTCTGTTGTCCTGCTGAAGCTCAGAGATGAAGTATAAGAGAAGACAACCCTACAGGTTCCCTCTCTCATGAAAAAGGGTAGGACAGGGGGCGGCTAGGTGGCGCAGTGGATTAAGCACTGGCCCTGGATTCAGGAGTACCTGAGTTCAAATCTGGCCTCAGACACTTGACACTTACTAGCTGTGTGACCCCGGGCAAGTCACTTAACCCCCAGTGTCCTGCCAAAAAAACAAAAAACCAAAAACTTCTTTCAGGGCAGCTAGGTGGCACAGTGGATAGAGCACTGGCCCTGGAGTCAGGAGTGCCTGGGTTCAAATCCAGCCTCAGACACTTAACACTTACTAGCTGTGTGACCCTGGGCAAGTCACTTGACCCCAACTGCCTCACTAAAAAAAAAAAAAAGAAAAAGAAAAAAAAGAAAAAGGGTAGGACAGCACTAGAGCTACCTATCTCTATACTTGCTAAATCATTTCGCTAATAGGGGCTCTTGGGGCACACACATCTTTGAGGAAACAGTTCATGTGCTGTGTCTTTCTCACCTCTGGAGTTCTGCAGTCATCTGGTCACCAGTTAGAGATAAGTATTTTATGTTTAGTGATTCTGTATTATATTGTCAGATCTTTTACTATTTTTTTATGAGTGTCTGTAACATCTCATGTGTAATCTATCTTTCTGTTCTATTATGGGTATGGAAATGCCCATTTTATTTTGTGTGCTTATTCAGAAAAAAGTGTACATTTTGATCATTGCTTTAAAAAAAAAGAAGAGAAGAAATAGACAAAGGTCTAGAGAAGAACAATTCTTGTGATCAAAGGGATGGAAAACAGGTCTTAGAAGGAAAGGTTAAAGGAACAGGACTTGTTTATCCTAGGGTCTGCATGTCAAGGAATATCTTAATTACTGTTTTTAATTATGTAAAAAAGGGGTTATTTTTTGTATTTTTTTTTAAATGAGGAAGACTTAGAGCAATTGTGTTTGATGTTTGCTGAGCATTCCACAAGAGAAACAGGTTTAAATGAAAACAGGAGATATTTTGGTGGACATAAGGAAGGATGCCTTTATTGTCAGAGCCACTAACCTCTGGAACAGATTATTAAGGGAAATCTTTAAAAATCTTTAAAAAGAGACCAGTGAACCAACCATCTGAGAAACCTGCTAAAGATGACTTATCAATATCTTAGCCAGGTGGTCTAATAGTGGACAGAGCGCTGGACCTGAACTTAGGAAGACCTGAGGTCAAATCCCATCTTAGACACTTAGTAACTCTAGCATGAGCTGGGCAAATCCCTTGACCTCTCAGTCTCGGCTTCTTTATCTGTAAAATGGAGGCAATAATAGCACCTATATCAGAAGGATTGTTATGAGAATAAGATGAGTTAATGTATGTAAAGCACTTTGCAAACCTTAAACCACTATTAAAATTTTAGCTATTGTTATTAATAATTACATATTATTATTAATAATAATTAGTGGAAAAAACATTAGATTTGGGTTCAGAGGGCATGTGTTTGGGTTCTTGTTCTGTTACCACCTAGATAACTTTGGGCAAGTCACCCTATAAATAGAGGTTTGGGGAGGGGCTCTAGATTATTATTAATTTTTTTTGTAGGGCAATGAGGGTTAAGTGACTTGCCCAGGGTCACACAGCTAATAACTGTCAAGTGTCTGAGGCCGGAGTTGAACTCAGGTCCTCCTGAATCCAGGGCTGCTGCTTTATCCACTGTACCACCTAGCTCTCAGCTCTAGATTATTTTTAAAGCTCCTTCCAACTAACTGTACCTTTCTAGAATTCTCTTTCAATTCTACATTTCTATTATCTGTTTTGGAGTATAAACCAGTTGTTGAGCTTGAAAAACCTTTATCATCTTTTCATGTAGTAAATGTAATGACCATACCTAATAATCACTCAAGAAATACTAGAAAAACAATAATAATTACAAAGTGAGAAAAAAGGATTAAGTTGAAGGGACACTCAGAGACAGCAAGAAAATTTTGGACCAATATGATAGTTATTGGTTGGTAGGATTTGTGATGTCACCAACACTACTTCGAAGGCAGGATAAGTGGAAAACTCTTGAATAAAAAAGCAAAATGAGCCATCTCTTTCCACTTCCTACATACTTAGGATTTATAGCTTAATGCAATTATGTATAAGTGAGACATAACTGTTTAATGAAGGTTTTAGAATTTACAGACTGGAAAAGTGTAGGAATGCATTCTTCTAAATACTTCAAATTAAATATTCAGCAAAATTCAATAATCAATAAAATGGAGATGTTTAATGTATATGTAAATGTTCTCTATACACATGGTTTTGGTGATACTGTGGAAGAGGCATGGTATAGTCAAAGTCTGAATTTGAATTTTTTTTTTTTTGAGGAAACTGGGGTTAAGTGACTTGCCCAGGGTCACACAGCTAGTAAGTGTCAAGTGTCTGAGACCAGATTTGAACTCAGGTACTCCTGACTCCAGGGCCGGTACTCTATCCACTAAGCCACCTAGCTGCCCGTGAATTTGAAATTAAAAAAAAAAAATCTGGGTTTGAATCTACCCTTGCTACAAAGTACATGTGTATAGCTTTAATTACCCCAATCCTGTTTGGCTCAGTTTCCTCATCTATAAAATGAGTTGGAGAAGGAAATGGCAAGCTACCCCAGTAATTTTGCCAAAAAACAAACAAAAATACCAAATTGGGTCATAGAGAGTCAGACAGAACTGAAAGGACTGAACAGCAACAAAGCACAATGGTATTTTGGCCTTGTAACCATTCTTGACTTTTCTACCTCTAAAAACTTTAACTTTGTACTTCTGCTCTGACTACAATCTTCTTATCATCTACCTCTTCCCTACATCTTCCTAAGTACAGAATCTACTCTTTACCCTCTCTATAACTTATGGCAATGAATGAAATGGGGTGGGGGTAAAAATCCTGTTAAGTAGGGCAGTGTATTTCATTAATAATAATTTGAATTTTATATAGTACTTCAACTTTTCAAAATCTTTTAACATATAATCTCTCATTTGATGTTTATGCAAGTATATTTGGAATTGAATTGGGAAGGCGCTATTATCCTCATTTTATAATAAAGAAAATTGTAGTGTGGAGAGCTTAAGGGACACAGTCAAAATTGAATAGCATTCTTGTAACAGTGCCAGCTCAGGTATCCTGATATCAAGAGTTTAGGGCAAAGCTTATGAAGGATGGAACTTTTATTTTTGTCTCTAAGCTTGGTACCCGGCACACAATAAAGGCTTAATAAAATCCTTGTTGGTTAATCAATTGATTCTAAAATGGAAGCACTTCCTATCCCACTAGCAGAGGTGATCCCTAAGATTCCTGGATAGTAGGACTAAAATACACAACTGAGGAGAGAGAAAGACAATGGGAGTCTGTGGTTGCTATTGTCAGGCCCACAAGGATACAATAAAGTGGAAACTTTGAGTATTCTCAAATCTGTTATAATGAGTCAATGGACATCAACCAGCATTCTTCATATTTAATATTCTGCCTTCAAAACCACACTCCACATTTCTATGCACCTTTAGAACAATATATTCTGCCATAGAGTACAACTATTCACAGCTCGCAGCATTTTTAGACAGTGACACTTAAGAGTAACTTACAAAATCTCTTTGGCTAAGTCAGGGAATGGTTCCAGAATGCAGAGCACTATACTAAGTCCTGGGGAAGAAGGGGAAGGTGATGGTGGTGGTAGAACATACAGAGATTAGATAGAACAAAATCCTTGCCCTCATAGGGCTTACAATCTAATGGGGGGGGGGCGGTGTGCCTATGCAGAGAGGTAACAAGACAGTGTCATGGGGCAGCTAGGTGATGCAATAGATAGAGTGCTTGCTTGGAGCCAGGAAGATTTGAGTTCAAACTCAGCTTCAGACACTGTGTAATCTTGGGCAATCTCTGCCTCAGTTTTCTCAAATGTAAAATGGGGATAATAATATGATCTACCTTCTAGGGTTGTTGTCAGGATCAACTGAGATAATATTTGTAAAGTGCTTAGCTCAGAGCCTGGTACATAGTAGGTACTATATAAATGCTAGCTGCTGCTGCTGCTACTACTACTACTGCTACTACTGCTGCTACTACTACTGTTGCTACTACTACTACTGCTACTACTACTGCTGCTACTACTACTGCTGCTACTACAACTGCTACTACTACTACTACTGCTGCTGCTACTACAACTGCTACTACTACTACTGCTGCTACTACAACTGCTACTACTACTGCTGCTGCTACTACTACTACTACTACAATAGGTCTTTCCAGAAAGGTCATTACTAACTAGATTAGAACCTTTTTTAGGTGGAACACAGATTGCTTAGAGGGGATTAATAGGAAATAAAATATCTTAGAATGTCACCCAATTTGAGAAGTTGTGTGTGTTTGGAAGGAGTAGGGAGATAGCAGTCTAATGAGTTCCATTTAGAAATATTCCTAAAACCCTACAGAATGGTTACCGGAGGATCTCTGATACTTATGAAATCTAGTATGCTCCCAGAAATATTTTTAAAAGAGTGAGTGGTTGGGGGCAGCTAGGTGGTATAGTGAATAAAGCACCAGCCCTGGATTCAGGAGGACCTGAGTTCAAATCTGGCCTCAGACACTTGACACTTACTAGCTGTGTGACCCTGGGCAAGTCACTTAACCCTCATCGCCCTGCAAAAAAAAGGTAATAATAATAATAAAAGAGTGAGTGGTTGAGGAGGTGATGATAACAGATCAAGGTCACTGAATAAAGAAATAGGGAAAGCTCAAAAAAATCTATCTTTAATTCATCAGGTGAAGCCTGTACCTCCATAAAGAATCAAAGGCACTTTGCCTCCCTCATACTAGTAGTATCCAAATGGACTCATAACCCTAATACTAGATCTTAGAAGTAGGTGGGTGTGTGGCAAATACAGTCATTTGCCAAACATTATTGTTATAATAACAATGCTATAATGTTATAATAATACTAACATTATTGAATGTGGCCTCTGTTATTTGCCACATGTCCAACAATATAAGAAGAACATGGAAGCATGAAGCTGACTCACCCATCCAGGCATCTAGGATGGAAACCCACCTGGGGAGGTATCTCTACTATTAAGAAACCTGCTCCATAGCCTTTAACTTCAGAACATCATGACCTTGAGGCAACTGATTCTTTGTGTAGGTCCATTGATTCATACTGCATTACCACAAAGTTTCTCAGAAATGATTAACATTTCTTTTTGTTACTTGATGATCATACTGGGACCATTATTAATGCTTTTAGAAAACAAAAATGTGAAAATCTCAGTAAAATAGGCTGACAAATTGTTCAAATTACAAGGTCCAACTTGGCTAACAAATTCTTCCCAACCGAATAAACACAAAACTTTTTAAATCTATTTCACTGTATCAAGAACTAGTTGAAATCATCACAGAAAAAAAAGTGAGGACACATTTTCTCAATCCATCATTGGTTGGCTTAGTGGTTTATTTATTGTCAATGGAACTTTTGCCTTATGTCCTTAGCATCAGCTACAGTGAGTAGGCAATGTGTCACTTTAGATTAATTTTATATTGCATGTGTGGGAGCCTGTAAATGTTATTTCACTGATTATATTTTTAAAATGAAATAAGCTTTGAAAACTGTTCACTAATGTGAACTAAAATCACCTCTTTCTTTATTATTAGGTCTACCTAAAGGTAACTCTAAGTATTTTATTTCTTCGTTGCCTGGAAACAGATGAAATTGCATCATCAACTAGTTAGAGGAAGGATTCTTAACCCAGGGTCTATGAACTTTTTTTTAAAAAGATTTTGGTAACAATATTTCAATATAATTTGTTTCCTTTGTAATTCTATTTATTTTTATGCATTAAAAACATTCTAGGGTGTTCATATGCTTTGCCAGACTGCCAAAGGGATACATGATACAGAAAAGGTAAAGATCCCCTGAGTTAGAACAGGGGTCAAAATCAGCATCAAATCAGAACAGATAAAAATGAAGAACAGACAATCTCAACCCTTGGGAAGGCACCGTGTACAATCGCAACTCATCCAATCTCTTGTTTAAAAAAAAGAAAAGAAAGAAATCTGTTGGCTTTGAAAAATGTAAAATGAATACAAGTAAAGGCACTGACTCTGATTATCAATGATTATCAACATTTCTTAGAGAAGTTTAAATGATATGACAGTTGCCAAACCAGAAGCCAAAAAAGCTCATGAACCAGGCTGAACAACATCTTAGGCTAAACAAAGAACTGGCAAATGTGATTGCTGAGCCATGTCAGGGATCTTTGAAAGACTATGGAAAATGAGAGAGGTACTGTAAGACTGTTGAAGGCCAAATGCTGTCCAGTACTCAAAAGAAGGAAGAAGATGAAGTCTTCAAACTAAAGACCAGTGAGTTTGATTTTGATTACTGGGAAAATTCTACGGAGGGTTAGTGAACAACTAGAAGAGCAATTACAAAGAGCCAGAATGACTTCAACAAGAAGAGCTAATACCAGACTGACCTAATTTCCTTTTCAATCACTCAATCAATAAGCCTTTATTGTGCTTAGTATGTGCCAGTCACCTGTGCTAAGCTCTGGGGATACAAAGAGAAGCAAAACACAGTCTCTGACCTCAAGGAGCTTACAATCTAATGAGGGATGACAGCTTACAAAAGGAAAGGGAAAAGGGTTGAAGAAGAGGGAAGGTATCAGGCCAAGGAGCATGAAGAAGAGTCTAAAGGAGCTTAGCCAGGTAGGAAATAAAGAGATGGCTGTGAGTTAAAATCTAGCCTCAGACACTTGACAATTACTAGCTGTGTGACCCTGGGCAAGTCACTTAACCCCCCTTACACTCCCCCAAAAAAGAGATGGCTGGCCTGGGCCCTTATATAATCCGAGGTTCTGGAAGGAGCTCTCTCCCCTCCAATCAGAGGGGCCCCAAATGAAGAAAGTATTGATGAAGTGTGAGTATCAGGGCTGATGAGATCTTGCAGGATGGAGTGGTTCCTGAGGCAAGATGGTGAAATCCAAAAGAGTGTAGCCAGGTTGCAAATGAAAAGATAGCTGGCCTGCAGGAAATGGTATACAGCTAACCTAAATTATCAAAGCATTGAATGAAAGTCTCTCATACTATCTTTATAGAAGAGATGGAACAATGTGGAATACACTGGTTCTAAAGAGGATTCATTAATGGTTTGAAGTCAATTTGAAAGTGGTCCACCCTAGGGATCTGAGCTTAGCCCTCTACCATTCACCACTTTTTCAATGATTTGTATAAAGGCATAGGTAGTATCTTCATCAAATTTTCAGATAACACAAACCTAAGAAGCATGGTTAATATGACGGATGAGAGAGTCATGATCCAAAAAAGATTTTTAGCAGGTTACAACACTTGGCTGATATAATAAGATTAAATTTAATAGGGATAAATACCAAGATTTGTACTCAGAGACAAAAAATTAACTTCAGAACTAAAAGATAGGCAAAGCATAGTTAGAAATTTAAAAACAGTCTGGAGTTTCTTTGTGTGTTGCAAACTCAATATGAGTCAAAAGCATGACATGGCAATTAAGAAAGTAGATTGCATTAAGAGAAACATGATGTCCAAGGCTGAGGGGGTAATATTCCCACTGTACCCTTCCCTGATCAGACCATATTTGGAGTACTGTGTTCAATTGTGGACACCACATTTTAGGAAGGACACTGATAAAATGTCTAGAGGACAGTGGCCAAGATGGTGAAAAGCCTTGTCTTCATGCTATATAAGGACTGGATGAAAGAAACAGAGATATTTTAGCTTGGAAAAGAATTAGAGGGAGGGGACAGTCTATCTTTGAGTATGTGAGGGTAAAATATATTCAAGGGCCTTTATATAAAAGAGATGTTAGACTTTTTTCCTTAGGAAGAATGGGTGAAAGTTGCCAGGAGGAAAATTTAAGCTTTATGGAAGGAAACATTTCACAATTGAAATGGAGAACCTCAGGAAGTAATGAGTTTCTCCCTCACTGGACGTCCTCGAGCAAAGGTTGTATGATTCCTTCTCAATATAGAGGGAGTTCTTGTTCCTGTTGGGAGCTAGATGGCCACTGAGACCCATTCCAAACCTCCTTCTCCACTCCACCCCCCGCAAAACCCTTTCCTGATCCTTGTCCTTTCTTCCAAGCACCAGCCACCAGATCAAAACAATCTCTTTCATAATCCACAGCTGCCAGAGCCCTAGGACTCACTGACTGCCATGGCTTGCAGACAGTCCTTGCCCACCCAGGTAGGGAGGACTGTGTTTCCTCACCTCTTTTCCCTCCATGAGCCCCAAGAAAACATAGTGGGGTTTTCTGGAAGACTCAATCTCAGTGTCGATGCAAAACATCTCCCAATAGTAAACTCGGTTCATGCCCTCCCCCTGTTATGGTCTTCCTCTGTAATCCCTTGCCACTTTTCTCATGAAAAAAATATTCCTTTATTCTGGTTTAGTGAAACTATCTCTGAATTTATTAAGCCTCAAGTTCAGATCTAGGTTCTAACACTACCCATGTGACTGTGGGTAAGTAATTTAATCTTTCTGGGCCTCAGTTTTCTTATCTGTAAAACGAAGGGATTGGACTAGGAGGCCTCTGAGATCCACTGCAGGTCTTTCACTGTGACAGCCCTCACACTCCTGCCACTTTCTGGTGCTCACTTCGAAGCCTTAGCTTTCTCCTGAAGACGCCTTATCTTTTTTGACATCTGCTCCGAGGCTGGCAGCAGTGCCTTTTCTCACAATCCCAACAGGAAGTCAAAAGAAAGAGCTGTTGAATTCTTTGCCCTGCCCCCCACTGCCACTTTCAGAGGCTTCTCTGACACTATTCACTCAGCAAATAACTATCTCCACTGATCTGACGTGGAGTTCCAGGTAGTAGAGATTATTGCTGCTGTTAGCATGGTATAACAGAGAAAGCATTGGATTTAGAGAGCCTAGGGTCTAATCTTGGCTCTACCACTTACCATCTGTGGTACACTGAGGAAGTTGAATCACTTATCCTCTGCTGGTCTCTGCCTCCTAATGTGTAAAATAAGGGAGTTGGACTAGAAGACCCTTGGGGTCTATTCCAGCTTTAAAATATATTATTCTGGGGGCAGCTAGGTGGCACAGTGGATAGAGCACTGGCCCTGGAGTCAGGAGTACCTGAGTTCAAATCCAGCCTCAGACACTTAACACTTACTAGCTGTGTGACCCTGGGCAAGTCGCTTAACCCCAATTGCCTCACCAAAAAAAAAAAAAATATATTATTCTGGGGCAGCTAGGTGGTGCATAGAGCACCGGCCCTGAATTCAGGAGGACCTGAGCTCAAATCCAGCCTCAGACACTTGACACTTACCAGCTGTGTGACCCTGGGCAAGTCACTTAACCCCAATTGCCTCACCCCCCCCCAAAAAAAAGTACTACTAATAAAATCTATGATTCTATGATCTGTGGACCTCCAAGTCCAGTCATTTTAATGACTATTTCCTGTTTCCTTCCAGTTCCCAGTATCTCCCTCCTCTTTAACCAGCCTTGCTTCCTAGTTCTTCAAACATTTCAATTCTCATGAATTCTGCTTTGACTTCAACCATGTCCATAAAAGGTCATACCTTATACCCTTACTTTGCCCTCCACCCCATCCTAACTCATCTAAATTTTCCTCGGGTATTAGAATTCCTAATTAAATTTTTGCTCTGGGAGTCATCCTTCTGTGAAATATAAGATGTTAACAGGATATAGGAAAAGAACAGTTATGCAGTTACACAACTAGTTGAGAAACACGGTGCACATAAGATTCTCAGACTGCTTGATACTTTCTTTCTTTCTTTTTTTTTTTAAGTGAGGCAATTGGGGTTAAGTGACTTGCCCAGGGTCACACAGCTAGTAAGTGTTAAGTGTCTGAGGCCGGATTTGAACTCAGGTCCTCCTGACTCCAGGGCCAGTGCTCTATCCACTGTGCCACCTAGCTGCCCCTGCTTGATACTTTCAAATAACATTTTATTAGGTAGAGTGAAATTCAGCTTTAAAGCCTTCCCTCTAACAAAATATCTTCCATGCAACATTCCTTGAGGGAGACAACCATAAGTAAAGCTTCTCCCTGTAACAAAAATAATGTTTTTCCTATAGTGATGTTATCCCTACAAATCATGGAACAAAACATGATGTCCAGAGACTGAAATTTGCAGATGACCCAAAGAGCTATGGAAAGACAAATGGTGGATGTCAGAAGGCTCATGGGATCATAGATTTAGAGATGGAAAGGATCTCATAGGCTTTTATCCATTTTACTCCCTCATTTTACAGATGAGAAACTAATGCCCAAAGAAATTAAGCATTACACAGATAGTAGGCAAGAGAGCTGGGACTCAAACCCAGGATCTCTGACTCCAAATCTGGTTTGCTTTCCACTGTACCATGGTACAGTGGAATCAATCAATTAATAACTGGTGTGCCAGAAATAGCAGAAAAGGCATCAGCAAAGCCATACATAGATGGGAAAGGAGGTATGTGAGTCAAGTAATGATGCCAACAGATGGGCTGCCTGAGTATTGTGCTAGTATCCATGAAATATTAAGTGATCTGGAGCAGAGATTCTTAACTTGAGGTCTGTGAACTCTTTTTCCCCCCAGGGCAATGAGGGTTAAGTGACTTGCCCAGGGTCACACAGCTAGTAAGTGTCAAGTGTCTGAGGCCATATTTGAACTCAGGTCCTCCTGAATCCAGGGCCTGTGCTTTATCCACTGTGCCACCTAGCTGCCCCATGTGAACTGTTTTTAAAGGCATTCAAGCACTGTCATATAATTGCTTTCCTTAGCAATCTTATGTATTTTACTGTATGCATTTAAAAAATTATTCTGAGAAGGGGTTCATAGGTTTCTTTAGAGTGTCAAAGGGTTCTATGATGAACCTCCACTCTAGAGAAAGATCTCTGGTATATTAGCTTATCTATGGAGGATCTACAGAAGAGCATGGACAAGAATCATACTGGATGAGAAAGCATGGATGGGTGGAGACAATTGGTGAGATCATAGATACATCAAAATATTGCCCCTAAACACTTTTTTGTGTGTATAATGATGTTTTGGTTTGGTTTGGTTTATTTTGGCGGGGCAATGAGGGTTAAGTGACTTGCCCAGGATCACACAGCTAGTAAGTGTCAAGTGCCTAAGGCCGGATTAGAGCTCAGGTCCTCCTGAATCCAGGGTCAGTGCTTTATCCGCTGGGACACCTAGCTGCCCTCATAATGGTTTTATTACTTAGGAGAGAGGGGGATAAGTGGGGATGAGGTGTGGGAATTTAGACTCTTGGAAGAAGAGAAGAGATAAGACTATCATTTCCACATTCAGAAGCCAGTTATCATGCAGAGCCCTGCTGGCTGGGTTCCTCCCCCTTGAAATAGAAACTTAACTCAAAATTTCCAATATATCCTTTGATTTTGGGACAGAGATCAACTGTGATGGCCCCTCTATCGAACCTCCATCTCCAAAGGCTCCAAAGAAGAGCTTGTTAGTTTACTGATTATGCCCATTTGAATGCAAAAAGAAACTAAACTGAAACTATCAAACTCATCTAGCTTCTATAACTGTACAAAGGAATATGAAATAGATTTGTAAAAGAAAAAGTTAACTGCTTTATCCATTAAGCATGAAATAGGATAATGCCTCCCACACCACTCTCCTTTTGATGATTCATTATTCAAGGGAACTGTGACACACTAAAATAATAGAATGAAGGGAGAAGATGGAAAATTCATTATTAAAACAAATTCACAATCACATAGTTTTGTTAACAGGGAATTTCCAAAATAGAAAAGATGGAGACATCTGGATTTAAGCATCATCCTGGCCATTACATTTTTTTTTTCTTTTTGATTTTTTAGACTGTTTCAATTTAAGAAATCTTTTAGAGGTAGTTTTCCTAAAGGCACCAGACTGCATGGTATAAACTTGAGTGAACTGGTGAATCAAATGGGTAACAGTGTGTGGGTCAGGGTGTGGACAATAGATGCCTATAAAAATCAGCAAGAAGGGAAAAGTAGATTTATGAATCATGCTCAGAGCTGAGTCACGGAGAGGCCTTTGTTCATAAGAGCTGTTTTGCTGCCATAGAAAAACAGAAATGAACCTATAAAATTCAGTGCTGTTCCAGCATCTCTACTCCATTTAACCACTCATCCAAATGCAATGTGCAGCTCTGGGAACTCTCATCAAAACAATGCCGGAGCTTTCAGTCGCAGAGAGCAAAGGGAAGAAAACATGGCCTGCTACCAAAGTGACAAATTAGATTTTAAATGTTTAGGCAATGGAACTTTGGGGACCCTAGCAGAGTCCCAAACGACAGAAGAAACAAGAAACATTAGCCTTTTTGGCTTTACACTTTTCCTGTGGAAGCCACAGTGTGGAAGCCACAGTGTGCCCTTTTGTGGGTAACTAACTGCTCTAGTTAAAGAGGAGCAAACTGAAAACTTGTGACTGGTACGTGTTTAGGCCTACACCTGTCGAAGCTTACACACCCTTCTGCTAGACAACATTTTTGCTTTTTATTTGTTTTAACTGAGGTCATATTTATTTTCTTCCATCCTCTCTCTCTCTGTGTTTCTTAGTTCAAGAATAAAACTCAAAACCTACAACTCTACTGTTGGCCACTTTTGCTAAGTTAACTAGGTACATGGGAGCCAACTTACAAGTATGTGTTACTTAGCTTCAACTCAATTTGATCCTGTAAACATGGATTAAGAATTATGTGTAGGGCAGAGAAGGGAGTAGAGTTAGGGGATAGGACAGAGCTGGTGCTGGAGCCAGGAAGAACTGGTTTCAAGACCACACTCTGACACATGTTGGTTAGGTGAGCCTAGGCAAGTCCCTTCACCTCCAAGTGACCCAAAGAAGGTTCTTACTTGTATTGGTAAAGGAAGCTTCTCACTGGGAGCTCATTCCACCCTGGAAAGTACAGGTCCAGGGGTCTCCCACTCTTCCATGCAGAGCAACATTCTAGGTACTTGAGATGCAATGATAAATGAGACAAGACTCCTGTCCTCCTGTAGTTTCTAATCTAAAGGGGCCTATTGTTTTGACACATATAAATAATGCCAGTACAAAATAGAACGTGTTGTGAGCTTTACTTTAAGAATAGAATTGAGGGGGCGGCTAGGTGGCACAGTGGATAAAGCACCGGCCCTGGATTCAGGAGTACCTGAGTTCAAATACGGCCTCAGACACTTTACACTTACTAGCTGTGTGACCCTGGGCAAGTCACTTAACCCCCATTGCCCCACAAAAAATAAAAAATAAAAAGAATAGAATTGAACAACACAAACCTGAATCTTCCATTCTGATTAAAAAAGAGAGCGAGCTAGCATTTATAAATCAAGTTTTAAGGCTGACAAAGTATGTTACAAATATCATCTCATTTGATCCTCACAATGACCCTGGGAGGGAGGTGCTATTTTCCTCACTTTACAGATGAGGAAATTGAGGCAGACAGAAGTGAAGTGGTTTGCTCAGGGTCACATGGTTAATAAGCACATGAGGTTGGATTCAAAAGCAGATCTTCCTGACTCCTGTTATCTACCACCTAGCTACCCTCTAAGTGGTTAACTTGATTGACCCCTCATTTCCAACTATTATTTTAATAACTATCATATTAATTAATTAGAGCATTATCCTAATGATTTCTAGGAAGTGGTGGATTTCTTTGAAATTGTATTTGAGATGGTTGTAGTGGATTGACTACATATTGGATTTAGAGTTATAAAGGCCTGAGTTCTAGTGCTGCCTTTGACATACACTAGTGGCATAAATTACAGAGAAATTACTAATCTTCATCTATGGAGTGATAGTTGGAGCCGCCGTAAATGGTTTTGTTGTTGTTGGTG
Organism: Dromiciops gliroides; assembly: GCF_019393635.1. Taxonomy (NCBI): domain Eukaryota; kingdom Metazoa; phylum Chordata; class Mammalia; order Microbiotheria; family Microbiotheriidae; genus Dromiciops; species Dromiciops gliroides. The sequence continues at coordinate 253,701,927 of NC_057863.1, read as the reverse complement.
GTGGTTTTTGGGTTTTTTTTTTGGCATGGCAGTGAGGGTTAAGTGACTTGTCCAGGGTCACACAGCTACTAAGGGTCAAGGGTCTGAGGCTGGATTTGAATTCAGGTCCTCCTGAATCCAGGATTGGTGCTTTATCCCCTGAGTCATGTAGCTGCCCCTGTAAATGTTATAATAAATAGTTATTGATTGATTCCCTACTTGGAGTTCTCTTGTTGCTGTTCACTGGGGGAACAGCAGCCTTCAGTAGCTTCTCTTGCCCTCTCTACTCTATGCTCCATTTGAGTTGTTTAGCTAGCCTGCTGTTATATGGTCTCTCTATATGTTCAATGTGTAGCCCCTGGAACATTACCCCTTTGGGGGAAGTGGGGAGAGTAAATGGTGCATTATGTAAATGAATACTGAAGCCACTACTCAGACCTGAGGAAGTGAGGAGGGAGGGAGAAGTGGTGGCAGCATCCTACTTTATGCCTGGTGGTCTTCTTCTGGGTGGGGTGGAAGAGTAGTGGGATGCACATAAACCTGGAAAAAAAATCTAGGCCTCTTTGAGAAGCATTGGGACAAGGGGACCTCTCCTTGCTAAAGAGGTGGCACAAATTTTGCTACCCTTTTTCTCCTTCCTTGTAGTCCACAGCAGACATCTCAGGGAATTTGCAGTTTGTATCAGAATCAAAAGGTGCGGATCAGGAATGACAAAGGCAGGGAGGGAACCAAGCAGTTGCAGGAATGAATGGAATGCAGGAACTGCAGCAGGATGCTGGGGTTGACAGTACAGTAGCCACTCAATGAGGGCAGGGCTCATCACACACCACTGGCAGAGCCCTTCTTTCAAGTAAAGATGGCAGAACGGCAAGAGAAAAAGAGAAAGAGGAGAGGGGAAGAGAGTAATGCGTCCCTGTTTTACCAACTGTATTCTCATTCTGCTCCTCTGTTAAGCCAAAGAACAAGAATTGTTAGGAAATTCACTAGATTATTTAGAAACCTCATCCTGCAAACTACAGGAAAAGATGATAGAGAGATCCTTTACTAAATGCTTTCTATGCCAGACACTATGTTAAATGCTCGATACAAATACAAACAAGAAAGATAGGTCCTGCCCTCAAGGAGCTTACTCAAATGAGAAAAGACACAACACAAAGGAGAGATGGAAAGGGGGAGGTATATGGTTAGAAATGTCCAAGAAGTATCTGGGAAACACTCCAAAAGAAGTGGCTGCAGATCCTATTTTTAAAGGTTTCCAGGAAAGGGATATTGGACTTTTCTTACCATTTCAGATCAAGACTCTGTGAACTTGCTTAAGGTCATCCAACAACTACAACTTTTGGATTTGGCAAAAGCTACCAACCCAACCCACCAGAACTGTCTAGAATCATGTAACACCTTACTACCCCGAATTCATTCCAGACCAACCACCAGAAGCCCAAGGCTGAGCGTCCCAGATTCCTTATGGGGGGGAAAATGAAAAAAAAAAAAAAGACAAGACATTACTTGGTGGTTCAGTAGCAGCACACCCAGTGTGAAACTCACCCAGTTCATCTTCCTTCCCTGGCATGGGTCCTGAACAAAGGGCAGGAGCTCACCCTCAATATCTGTGGTTTATAACACTTGACACACAGCAATGAGAACATGCATTCTCCTTAAAAAAAAAAAAAAGTCTTCTGCAGAAACTATGAGATATCCTCTTCACTGAAACGTGTCACAATTTGCTGGCTACTTGAAGTTGTCAATAAAGTTCTCCCTTCAAAAGGGAGGGGCAGAGTTCTGGTGGGTGGTGGGCTGGCTGGAGAAGCTAGAGAGTGGTGAAATGTTGAAAAGACCAGTGAAATGTTGTTTCATCCTTTTTCCCACCAGGTTTTAGTAAATCTGTGAAGCAAAAACCCATCTAATTTTGCCTGATTTTTCCCCCAGAGCAAGTAAAAGACTTTTTCATGGAAATGAGTGCCTCCAGCACTTGTCTGACATCATATAGACACTGCCTGTATTTGTATTAATAGTCACTGCCAAAGCCGTGCATACTCAAGTGGTAGTTCTTTGACTAGACAACAGAAAAATACGTTGATCTAGAGTTAAGAGATCTGTGTTCTAATGCTGGGTCCAAAACTTAATAACCATATGAATCTGGCCAAGTCATTCAATTTTTTAGGCTAAATTCCTAAATATGTCACCACCTTGGATGTCATATAACCTCTTTAGGCCTCACAGGAACCTCCACCCTTCCCCAAACAAGATGGAATCAACTGGTTTCATCAAGCCTAATGGTAGAAAAGTGAGGTACTTAGGACATACTCCAGAAATGATGATTGATTTTAAAAAATGATTCCTAAATGAAATTTGCCTTCAAGTTACATAAAGACCAGTGGCAGGGGAGGATATCAAAGGGGGTACTAACAAATGGGCAAGCTAGGTGTTGCAGTGCATAAAGCATCCGGCCTGGAGTCAGAAAGAATAACCATACTGAGTTCAAATACCACCTCAAATATTTAGTAGCTGTGTGACCCTGGGCAAGTCACTTAACCCTGTTTGATTCAGTTTCCTCATCTAAAATGAGCTGGAGAAGGAAATGTCAAACCACCCCAGTATCTTTGCCAAGAAAACCCCAAACAGGCAGATGAAGAGTCAGAAACGACTTTAAATGACTGAATAACAAAAACAAAGAAATACCCCATCAGCTTTAGAATACAGAAATATTCTTTTTTATACTTGACTAGTTAGAAAATGGCATTTTTTGCTACAGTGAAAGCTTCTCCATAAAGAAGCTCTGCTTTCTCTGGTTATCTAACTTCCAAGCTCATAGCAGATTAGAAATAGCAATAAGAAAGGGAAAGAGTGTTTGCCACAGCCAGGCACACTGACAACAGCAAGAAGTAACAGCCTGAAAGCAAAGGAGGACAAAAAATAATTTTTCTAAAGATAACAAAATTTTTAAAAAAGCACAGTAATTTGGGAACTTTTAGTATACAAACACTGCAAACCCCAATTGACCCTGATTTACTACCATAGTACAATGGCAATATTTAAAATGATGATCCAAGGCCTCAAGAAAAGGTTAAAATACATTCTGTGTACTCTATTTAATAAGGCAGGGAAGTCAAGTGATATATATTTTTAAAATATCATTTGAAATAACTAAAATGAAATACGTTTTAATGTTAGCAGGTTTAATTTCTTAGATCACTTGGAAAATTTAGCTAGTCAGAATAATGTATTCACAAGAGTTCCTAGTACAGCAGGAACTATGACAGTCATATACCACAAGTAATTTTATGTCAATATCATCACTATCACCATTAGGAACAAACATTTACTGAATCTCTACAATATAAATAGCATTGTGCTAGGAAAAGAGGACAAGAAGAGGTATACAACATAGTCCAGGCCGCAGAATCAAGACTGAAGGTAGGTAAGGTGGACAAGGTAGACCATCATCTGAAAGCATCATAGCTTCTGGAGTGTGTATGACAAAGGATTTTTTTTTAAATAAAAGGTAAGTATTTTTTCATGTAAGGAAATCCAGGTCTTCATGATAGGTAGGCATTTATTTTCTGATATCATTGTACAGAATGTGTGGTTAATAAATGTTTGCTGAACTGAATGGAAATGGATTAAAATCAAATTAAATGGATCACTCAAAGTTTCCAACAGACAGACAGAGGCATGCAGAATGTGAGAGGGGTAATTTTTGAATCTTTTCTGATTTACACAAATGTCTTATCTCAGCTCTGCTCTATTCTCAAAGCAGCATGGTACAGGACAAAAAATGGTAGATTTCACTTCATTCAAATCCCAGCCCTGCCAATAACTACTTTTGTGGGATCATTTAACTCATCCGCTCCTGTTTCTTCATCTATAAAATAAAGGAAGTCACACTAGATGAGCTGTAAGGTGTCTCCTAGCTTTATACCTATGACCTTATGATCTAGTTGAGGAGATGAGATATGCACTGGAGGAAAAGGTAATTAATGACACAAGACCAGATATGATCAGTATGCCAAAGGAGAGGTACATACAGTTAAATGCTAGAGAAGTTCATCATCATGACGGTCTTTTGAATTGAAAAGATAATGCTATCAATAGTGATTATTCCTGACATATGAATATGGCAGAAAGGACTGACATGTAGCTGTCTGGTTTGTTACCCTAGAATGGGAGATCTGGTGTTGGGGCAAAGATTATCAGATGTGGACCAGAGGGTCTGGGTTTGGTTTTTTATTCTTTTTATTCTTTATTCTTCTGGTGTTATCTTGAATCATTTTGCCCTGTGGGGCCTCAGTTTCCTCATGTGTAAAATGAGAAAGCTGGACTTAAGCCTTTGAAGATTCTACTCATAACTGGAGAGTGACTTCTCCATTAGAAGGAATATCATTTTTGAGTTCTTTTTTTTTGTGCTTCAAATATCTAAGGAAATTCTCTTTATAAACGTAAAACTCAACAGTGGGTTGGGAGCAAAACCATCAACATTGCCACCCAGAAATTATCTTTAGATCATAATCAATAGAAGTTTATACTTATATAATATTTTATGGTTTATAAAGTACTTTCCTCAGAACATTGCTGTGAGGGACAGAGGTCAAAGTATTACTGTGCACATTTTATAGAGGAGGAGGTTAGGTGATTTAAGGTCCCATGGATCAAGTCTCCTAACTCCTGTCCTTCTCCTTGGTACCATAACCTTGTCACTCTTCTTATAAAGGTTTCAGAGAGTAAGGGGGACACAAGAAACTTCTTTTCCCCGTCAGTCTAGATGATTCATAGCTTAATATCTTTATTCAATAGCTCAGATACTACAAGCAAGGAAGTCTCACCACTGAGGCACTTTGCTAACCACAGGGTAGGTCTGCCTGTGTGAAATCATAGATTTCAGGGAGAATTTTTTTTTTAACAAGTGATATCTTGTACCTACAAATACCTGTATTTCAGCAAAGAATAAAAGTTCTAAAAATGTATATTATGTTTGCATGTATCTGAGTTTCTATTCCATGTTCACTTATAAAGTTTGGAAAACACTTAGGGCCTCTGAATCACAGAATAATTAATCATAATGCTCCATTTCCATTGAAAAAGGCTGAATAGGAGACACAAAATATCCCTGGGCTTAAAGCCTCTATCCTTACCTCACCTCTTCTGCTGCTCTTCTCCCAACCCTCTAGACTAATAGAAAACAGAAGAACAAACAGATTAAACCAACGGTCGCTGCAGAAGACTACCATCTGTACCAGTCAGAAAGCTCCTGGCTCTGCCCCATCCCCTTTGGGCAATGCTAAACAGGATTAGCCTGCTGTAGGCAAATATGAAAAGTAGGTCAGTTCAGCCACACTGCTCTGTAGTGATGAACTAATGATGTGATCGCCATGGTCTGCTTGGAGTCACCTCACAGGGGAGAGGGGGGTGGGAATGCCTGCATTGCTGAGGCATCCAGGCTTGTCAGAGCAAGTGGAAGGGCCCGTCAGATCCTGCTATGTAGCATAGAGGGAGAGGATGCTTGAGGAGAGCAAAAAGGAAATTTTTTAGAAGGCACATGGGGCAGGGAGGACTTGAAAAAATAACTTTGAAGAAAAAGAATAGAGTTAATCAAATACCCCCTGTTTAGTCACTTCCTTGTTATTAATAATAATTTGTTCTATGCTGGTGGGATAATCAGATTATGCTCACACAGGTGTGTTAATGTCATGATTTTTTTTTAAACATTTCAATGCAGAATTTATTACTGCTTTTCTGCTTTCTAACTTCTGCTAATTGTCTAGAATAGTGATTCTTAAGCTTCTTTCACTCTGGACCCCTTTTCACCAGAGAAATTTTTATACAACCCTGGGTATATAGGAATCTAAAATAGGTATGTGTAACCTTTTACTGTTGCCAAATTTTTTACGACCCCCATATTCAGTTATGCAACCCCATATGGGGTCACAACTCACAGTTTAAGAAGCTAGGGTCTAGAATGCCCCCCACCCCAACTCTAGTAGAATACATAGATCTTCCTTAATAACAGTATGCCCATGCTGGTACAAGGCACTGACTTGCATCTAATAATTTATTAAAATGATCTTGTCATAACAGTAACATAGCCCAGTTGGCATGTATCCTAATGCCAGGAAATAGTAGAGGGCCCCTGTACCATTTATATACTTGTACTAGGCTTCTGTTAGACAAATTAAAATGATTGCTCTTAGGGATTCCTTGACTTTGACATCTAACAAACCAGCAAATACTTTGACGAAAATTCCCCTGTGACCAAAGGTATTTCAGCTCCTCAAATCCAGAAGCTGGCCTGATTTGATTTTACTTTCAGAGGTGCATGTCTGAGCCTGGATGGTACCAGGAAAACCCTGAGAGTGGTTCTGCAGCTGATTCCGGGGAAAGTGTCTATATCACACACCAATCTTTGATGCTCTAGTAGGAAGTCATCACCTGGGTCTAACCTTAAGAATAAGAAAATCCTTGGGTGACAGCCCCAAAGTAGTTAATAACTTACCCAAAGTTTTCTGAACCCAGAAACAATTAAAGTTCTAGCTCTGTCTACAGCTATCTGTATGATTGGGCAAATCACTTAATCTCTATGGGTCTCGAGTCTCCCATTGGTTATCATTGTTGTTGTTGTCATCATCATCATCATCATTATTTTGGTGAGGTGATGAGGGTTGAGTGACTTGCCCAGGGTCACACAGTTAGTAAGTGTCAAGTGTCTGAGGCACTTGAACTCAGGTGCTCTATCTACTGTGCCACCTAGCTGCCTTCCTGCTTTGGTTATTGATGGGGTTGTACTAGTTCACGTGTTCTTTTGTTCTTTTATGGTTCCTCTTTAGCTGTCTGGTGAGGCCTATGAACCTCTTCTCAGAAGAATGCTTTTAAATAATCAAATGAAATGCCAAGTTTTGGAATTTAATGCAAATAAAGATGCAATCTCCCACTCCTAATCCAAGCTAATGGAATTTACCCGTGGCCTCCTTTGGGAGGCCGTGAACCTCAGATTAAGAACCCCTGTACTACGGGATCTTTTGGGCTTCTTTCAGCTATAAAAAGTCTATGTTCCCACCCTGCTTTAGAACAGAGTAGACCTTCTGGACCTAGCTTAGTTTAGATCTTGTAGAAGCTCGGAATCTCAGAATTAGGAGGCACTCTAAGGCAGCTTGGTGGTGCAGCAGATAGGGTGCTGGTCCTGGAGTCAGGAAGACTCATCTTGGTGGGTTCAAATTTGGCTTCAGTCACTTACTAGCTGTATGACCCCAGGCAAGTCACTTTATCCTGTTTGCCTCAGTTTCCTCATCTGTAAAATGAGCAGGAGAAGGAAATGGCAAACACATCCTGTATCTTTGTCAAAGATGGGATCACAAAGAGCTGGACATGACTAAAACAACTGAACAACTGAGGTCATCTCATCAATTTTTCCGATTACAACATTCCCAACCAGTGGTCATCAAGTCTTTGCTAAATAATGTCCAGTGAGGAGGAACCTACTTTTCAAGATATCCCCCTCTGCTTTTTTTTTTTTAACAGCTCTACTTTTTAGATAGTTTCTCCTTTTATTGGCACTGAAATCTGCCTCCATGCAATGCTGCTTTTAATTCTGCCCCGTAGGGCCAAGTGGAAAAAATTAATCCCTTTTCCATATGACAGATCTTCATGTACTTGAAGAAAGTTTTCTTATTCTCCTCCCCTTCCTCCTTCCTTGTCCCCTCCCCACACACGCACACTCTTCTCTTCTTCAGGCTAAATATTCCCAAGTCCTTTAATTGATGCTTATATGTAATGATAAAGGCCCTTCATTGTATTTTGTCGCTCTCCCCTGGACACTCTAACCAATATCCTTCCTACAATGTGGCGCCCAGAATTACAGAAATAAAATAGCTAGCATTTATACAGTGCTTACCATGTGTCAGGCACTGAGCGCTTTACAAACGTTATCTCATTTGATCCTCACAACCCTGCAAGATAGGTGCTATTATTATCCCCACTTTACGGTTGAGAAAACTGAGGCAAATTGAGTTTAAGTGACTTGCTGATGATTATGCAGCTAGTAGGTATCTGAGGCTGGATTTGAACTCAGATCTTTCTGACTGAAGGCCCAGCCTTTATACACAGTACCACTGCAGATCCAGTATGACACAAATTTACCTTCTACACTCACAATACCCCACTAAAGGCCCCTCATCACCTTTCACCCAGACCACAGGTGTCAAACACACTGGCCCCATGCAGTCCCCACAAAACTCTTGAGTGCATCCTGAATCAGAATAAAATGTAATTGGGAAATATTTAAGACCGTAAATAGAAATATAATAAAACAAGCATAATATTACATTTTAAAACTGAGTTGATATGTGGCCTGCAGAGATCCTGATGTACGGTTTAGTGGCTCCTGTTTCTATTTGAGTTTGACCCCACCGACCTAGACTACTGAAATAGACTTCTAGTTGGTCCCCAGTCTCCTCTTTTCCCCATTCTAATCCATCTTCCATTCAGCTGCTAAAGTGCTTTCCCTAAAGTGAGGGATGGATCATGTCATGTTCTCTCCCCATGTTACCCTATTACCTCCAGGATCAAATAGAAATGTAAATAGAAATACAATCAAATCCCATGTTTGTCTTCTAAAAGCATCAACAACCTAGCCCCTGCCTACCTTTCTGGTCTTCTTACACTTTATTCCCCTCCATACATTCTGTGACCCAATTACAATGGTCTACACTTGGCTCTTCCTCACCAGTGGAGACAGTGGCTGTCTCCCACCTCTCCACTCTGGGCCCTTTCCTTTAATTGTCAGGAAATGTGGTAAGTATGTCACCTATGCCTTTATTCCAGTCAATAATAAAAAAGAGAAAGAGCACAGGGACAAATGCAGATCTTGGGGTCAATGCTCTGGAGAACTCCCTCCTGCCAAGTTGATATCAAATGTTCCCCATGCCTGGAATGCTCTACCTCTTGGCCCCACCTCTTTCTTGAAGACTTAGCTCAAATTTCACCTTGTAAAAGAGCATTTTCCCAGTTGCCTCTTGCCCCAGTGCTTTCCCTCTGAGATAATCTTTTATCTGGTCTGTACAAATCTTGTTCATATACAATTATACAGAGTTATTTGGATGTTGTATGTCCCATTACAATGCAAGCTCTGCAAGAGCTATTATTGTTGAGTCATTTCAGTCATGTCTGAGTCTTTGTGACCCCATCTGGGGTTTTCTTGGCAAAGGTACTGGGGCAGTTTGCCATTTCCTTCAGGGTCACACAGTTAATAAATGTCTGAGGCCAGATTTGAACTTAGGTGTTCCTGACTCTAGGCCTGTTGCTTTATTCACTGTGCCACCTACATGCCCCCTCCTCAAGTTCAGGGACAGTGTTTTGCCTTTCTTTTTATACTCAATGCTTAGCACAGTGGCTGGCATATTTCAGTGTTTCGTAGCACCTAAAGCAGCTAGGTAGTATAATGGAAAGAGCACTGGACTTGGAATCAGGAAGATCCAAGTTCAAATCTAGTCTTAGCCAGTTACTAGCTATGTAACAGTGGGCAAGTCACATAACTTCTATGTGTCTTAGTTTCCTCATCTGTAAAATGGTGCTGATAATAGCATTAACCTCCCTGGGTTGTTTTGAGGATCAAATGATATATTTGTAAAGTGATTTGCAAACTTTAAAATGCTATATAAATGCTAGCTATTATTATCCTTAACAAAGGCTTGTTGATTGACTGAGGCCCCTCTCCTGTTCTCCACAATTGTTCCGAGATGACTGCCTTTGGCTCAGTAATCACATCTGCCAGCTTCTTCATATAGTTCTGGTGACCTGGAGTTCAGTTAAGTTCTCTCTCATTATCTCCTCACTTACCTTGGGTTTCCATTTTCTATTATCCATTTTTATTTTGACTTTTCAGTACAAAGTTCATTCTCCTCAGGAGGAAAAAAGATCTAAATTAAGATCTGGGGAGTTTAGCTTTCTCTCAGTTGTCAGATGCATCCTTCCTGAGGAACAGATTAATCCATTCTTAGAGACCACTCTTCTAAATAGAGTCTCATTCAAATCCCCTTCTTTTCCCCAATATAGCTAAACAAATGAAACAAAAGATCTTTCTTGTTGTTCTACCAAGGATAGGCTAGAACCCTTTCTTGGTTTCTGGTGGTAGCAGGACAATCTATCCCAGCACTGAACTAATTAGGAATGTTTTGCTTATTAAGAGGCAGCTAGGTGCTACAGTTGGTAGAGTGTAGCACTTAGAAGACTTGAGGTTATGGGGCAGCTAGATGGCGCAATGGTTAAAGTGCTGGCCCTGGATTCAGGAGTACCTGAGTTCAAAATCCAGCCTCAGACACTTGACACTTACTAGCTGTGTGACCCTGGGCAAGTCACTTAACCCCCATTGCCCTGCCAAAAAAACAAAAAACAAAAAACAACAACAACAAAAAAAAGACTTGAGGTTTGACTCTTGGCTCAGATATTTTTTGGCTTGGCAACCATGTTCAAAATGCTTACCTGCTATATGCCTCAGTTTTCTCATCTATAAAATGGAGATAATAATGCCACCTACTTTACAAGGTTGTTGTGAGATTCAAATGAGTCATCATAGGTAAAGTGCTTCGGCAAACCTTAATGTATTATATAAGTGCTAGATATTATTGTTACTACAACAACAGCTACTACTACAACTATTACTACTACTACTATTACAACTTCTTCTCCTCCTCTCATCCCAAATAGTGATAATCCAAATTTACTTTGGAAATTAAAATCTTTGACAACAACTATATCACTTGTACTATATCATTTAGGGTACGCTTAAGCTTACAAAGGAATAAAAAGACGAACTAAGGGAACCTACTATAGCAGAAAGCACTATGATTTGGAGTCAGAAGAATCAATTTCATATCTGGGTTTTACTAATCACAACTTATGTAAATTTGATCAATTCATTTTACCCCTCATGTCTCAGTTTCATTTTTTTGTTTCTTTGTCTTTGTGGGGGCAATGAGGGTTAAGTGACTTTCCCAGGGTCACACAGCTAGTAAGTGTCAAGCATCTGAGGTCATATTTGAACTCAGGTCCTCCTGAATTCAGGGCCAGTGTTTTATCCACTGTGCCACCCAGCTGCCCCAAATATATTTCAATATAATTTGTTTCCTTTGTAATCCTACATATTTTATGTATTTAAATATTACCTGATAAGAGGTCTATAGATTTAAAGAGATTTCAAAAGGGGTCCATGACTCTAAAAAGATTTAGAAGTCCAGAACCAGGTGATTTCTAAAATCCCTTCCAGAACTAAATCCTAAGGGAATCCTAGAACAATTAAATTACTTTACTCACTAAACTTGGGTGAGATGGACAGATATGCCCTTATCTTCTCATAGGGAAGTCAGTATGTCATTTCCCTGCCTCACCTGCTCCTTATCTTCCAAAAGAACTACTCAGAGGCAGTTCATGTATTTTCTCAGTGTTGCCACAGAGTAACCTGCCACTGTCTGGAGGTCAGCAATCAAAGGTAAGCTTATAGCTAAGGTGGCTGGTCATTAAAAGGATGTCACTAACCCCTGAAAACCTGAAATAATTGGGATTTCCCAGCTTGCTGTGAGGAAACAGTCTAGCTTTGCCCAGAATCTGACCTCCAATTTAAAGAAGTCCTGAAAAGTTAAGTGATTCATGTGAAGTCTATATAGCCTGTGTTGCATATCTCTCTCTGTAATACAGCTTTAAATTTTTTTTTAAGTGTACTACTAAGAGAAAAGAATAAGATATACTCATGTTAGACTGGGCTCTTCCATCAATAAACTTAAACTGATTTTTTCTTTGTACATTTATCTACCATAATGAAGACAACAACAACAGCTTGCTTTAAAACTTACAAAAAGTGCTTTATAAACATTTTTTCATTTGATTTTTCAACAGGTAGGTAAGTGCTATTATTATTTCCATTTTAGAGGAGGAAACTAAGGCAAACAGTGATTCAGTGACCAGGAGTCATACAGCTACTATTGTCTGAGACTAGATTTGAATTCAGGTCTTCTTGACTTATACCAGTGCTCTAGCTACTATAAACGTAGCTGCCACTACTTCAATATACCTTCCTCCCAAGACTCTGGAAACTCTACTTTGTTTATGTCATTTTCACAGATGAACGTGAAGAATGTTTTCCTTTATGAGCTAATTAGCTGATAATCTTTTCAAAACTTGTTCAGTTCAAAAAACCTATGACCCTTAGATAAGTGAAAGGGTATTGTGAGGTTCTTTAAGCTAAAAACAAAATCAATCAACTAGCCTACTGCTATTTCAAACAATTATCTCGTCACTTTAAAGCACTCTAAATGTGAGTTATCATCATTATCAATAATCTTAGCTGCAACATTGAAAAAGGAAAAGTCAGAGAGGCTACCCCAATCATCCCCATGTCTCTATATACCACTGCCACAAAACTATTCTTGGACAGTTACTGCTTACTTTATCATCCAGAATGATTCAAAGAACTTAATCTGGGTAGATTTATAACTTCAAAATAGATGCTAATTTCCTAAAAGATAGGAGATAATTTCTTCAAAATAGCATACTTTCCTGTCACTCCCTCCCCACCAGTTGGTCAGTCAATAAGCATTTATTAAGTGCTTATTTTGTTCCAGGCATTGGGCTAAATGCTGGAGATACAAAAGAGGCAAAATACAGTCTCTGCCTTCAAGATGCTCACAGTCTCATGTGATGTCATGGCTCTGTATTTTTATACTGTGATCATGAAATCTTAAAATTTAGGTTTAAGATGAATACTTGATTAAAAAGAATTCTGTGAGGAAGATACAAGCTTATTCATTCCACAAATAACTCAGTTGAAGTTGGAAGAGTGATGAGCATTTGGTGTCACGACTTGATTTGTGAATTGCCTGACAGGGTGTAGCCTGCTTTTGGTCACTCATTTCCTACCCAGTAAGATTAGACTAAAATGCACAAAACCCAACCATGAGCAACAACAAACAGAATATTTTTAAATTGCTAAGAAACATTCATGGTATTAGGGATCCTCTATAACAATTCTTTATAGGTCAAAAGAGAGAACAGGTATACTATATACAATAGGTATAGACTGGAAAAGTTAGGTAGAGAAAGATTTTTGGGGGAAAAGTGAAACCTATTTTATTCATTTCTTTATTTTTTGTTATGCCTTTTGTTTAATATGACCTACATTTCTCAGTTCATCTCCCATCTCCCTTCCAGGGAGCCATACCTTAAAATAAAGGATGAAATAAAACTAAGTTACACAAAACTAAACAACAAATTATTATTATGCAGAGACACAAATTCTCCTGCTTCTGCAAAGGAGCAGGGAGAGGTGATGAAACTTATTTTAAATGCATGAGTGGTTGAGCAGGGAATCAGGATAAATCAGAAGACTTCTTTAAAAAGGCAAAAATAATTCTCTCTTAAATTATCTGCTTTGTAAATTAGATTATGATAGACCAGAATTGCTTAAAATGGGACCCATGGGCCAAACAGCAAAATTAAGTATGACACAATTGTAGTAATAATGATAAAAATAATAAATCTTACATTTGGGCAGCTAAGTGGAGTAGGGAAAGAACACTGGGCTTGTAATCAGGAAGACACCCTAATGAGTTCAAATCTGGTCTCAGATACTTAATAGCTGTGTGACCCTGGGCAAGTCAATTAATCCTGTTTGACTCAGTTTCCTCATCTATAAAATAAGCTGGAGAAGGAAATGGCAAACCACTTAAGTCACAAAGAGTAGGACATGACTGAAACGATCAAATATTGTTACTGTATACAACACAAAGAACTAAAATTAAGGATGTCCCAAAGGATAATAGATAGGTGCACGGTGGACATGAATAAACTGCAGCACATAATCAACAAGGGTTTACAAAGGACAATTAGAGTAAAGGTGTCAGCAAAGAAATGTATAAGCAAAAAAAAAAAAAAAAGATGGTCCCATCATATAGTGAAAATGAGAGAGAATCATTGGAAAGATACTGGTATCCTTACAAAAAGGGAAAGCAAGGGAAGCCTCAAGTACAGTACATTGTGTAGACCCCAGTGGTAAACTTATTAGTTTACCACTGGACAATGACTGCATAGGATGGTCAAGGATGGATTGGTTGCAATCTGTATCATTAGAGAGAATAGAAGGAAATAACATATTGGAGAAATCACAGATCCATTTGTGTAACTATGAATCAGCATACTTTCCTAATATACATATGTATTTATTAAACAAACTATATTATCAAAATGCATAATTTGCTTAAATAAACTCAAAAGTATATTTAATTTGATAATAGATTCTTATTTGTGCTTTAGTAAATTGCCACCGTTTGCCACAGGGTGTGCTAAAATTTCAATACCATGTTTAATAGAAGAACTAAATATTCAATAATTTGGTGGAGGTAAATACACATCTTGGCTGGCATCAACCCAACTGGTAATAGAGTTTTATATTTCTATAAACATGTCTGATTAAGGAATGAAACAAAAACAGAGGTTATGGGTTGTTTTTTTTTACACTGTAACAAAATTTCTATCTTAAAGTCTCCTGAAGGAAAAATAGCACAAATGATTCATTTTATTTCTTCCTATTAAGAATAAGAAAACAAAACATGTTGGGGGAATTTTTCATTTTGTTTTCTCTTTTCTTTAGTTGAAGAAAATGTGACCACCACTTGGATAGTTAGTTATAAATCTCTGCAGCCTGTAGTTAAAAGTGCTTGTTTGACTTTAACTTCTCCCAAGTAATGACTTTGTCATTATTAACAAGTGCCTTAGTAGTCTTTCTACCTCCTAAGGGCCTCATCCTTGCCTTAAAAACATTCCTTTCTACCATGTGGAAAATTTAAGAAGCCAATCTAGCCTGAGCTAAAACCAACCCCTCCCCCTGCACAGTGGAAAAGCACTGGCTCAGAAAGCCAAAGGCAGTTGTTGGTTCAAGAGCTGGTTTGAGATTATTTTTTTAGTCTCATTGATTTATAAAACAGCTCTGGGGGAGAAAGCTTTGCAGTAACCATCTACTTATTTTTGTTTCCCTATATCCATAACGGAAAACTCAAATCATACCACTCACATTAGGTTCTAGCTCACTCTAACGACACAATTATATCTCCAGGGAATGAATTCTGGAGAAAGAATGTAAAAGACGGGTTGTAATTCAGGCTAATCTTGCCAGAATAAAACATTCTAAAGATTAGTCTATTCTAGACCAATAGTCAAATATTAATCCACTGCTTAGTTTCTTTCTTTCTCCACCCCCCCCCAGCTCTCTCTTTTTTCTCAAGACCCTTTACTGACTCCTACCTTCATGATTTTACATTTGCCAAAATGACCAACCTACAATTAACACCTGTTGGAGCCTTAGAGATCATTGAATCAAATCCTTGTGATCCTTGACTGTTTAAAAATCTAGCTCCTCCTCGAAGTTTTTTTTTTTAATTGATTTATTCACCTCACTCTAATCTGTTGGCTCTTTCTTCAATATCTGGGTACTCAGTTGGTCCTGTTATGGACATGTAACTTTATGGTTACAAATATATTGCTCTGATAGTGCCCTTAATGTGATGAAATGATTATGTGTAGTGGTTACTGTGAGACAAGTTCTCTTTACAATTTCTGTCTGTGAATGAGTGTAATCAATCCTATGAACCCTCCCAACTGTTCCTACCCTTCATTTCTCTTTCCTTTGCTTTTCCTTTCTGATCTTCTTTTCATTCATTATAGATCTCACTGTGGGGTTGATCAAATCCAGTGGATTTCACCAATTTTGTACATTTTGGTGCTATTTTTTTTAGCACATCCAAGTGAAATTAGAATCCAAGTGTAGTGGCTCTCCTGAAAATAGTTTGCATAAAAGTATTTGCAAATCTTTCCATTTTAATTTTTGAATGACCTTGGGATGAATTTACTTAGTTGAATCTTCTGCCAAATTTTCTTCAAATGGGTTATCACTTCTGTTTCATGAGGTCATACTGACCACAACCTTCTATAATATCTGTAAAATGAGGGATTGGACTAGCTGTAAAGTCCCTTACAGCTCTAAATTTATGACCCTATGATCCTGAAGGCACTGAGAGAATGATTCTCAAAGCAATAGAAGAAGGGGAAGATACCGAAGGCATGGAAAAAATCCCCAATTTTATCAATACCCTAAAAAGATGACCAAGAGAACACCAACAACTACTCATTCATCCATATGCCTACTTTCTTATACATGAATAATTTTTATAAAAATAATCTATCTACATGGTATTAATAAAGAACAGGCAGATTTTCTTTCATAATAGATACTATATAATGTATAACATCTTTACCATTACACAGTTGACTGAAAGATGTAGAGAATATAAACTTCGATTCTGCTTATTGTTTTGTTGATTTTTTTAAAAAAGGTATTTTATTTGGTAGAAGAAAACATTGCCTTAAAGCTCTCTTTCAACAAGAGGGTCCCATTCAGTCATCAAAAATTATTCAAGATTCTTTAACAGAGATAACAAAGAGATAATTTATTTGCCAATGTTCAGTTATTTTTCAGTCATGCCAGTCTCTTTGTGACCCTATTTGGGGTTTTCTTGGCAGAGATACTGGAGTGGTTTGCTATTTCCTGCTCCAGCTCTTTTTGTTTTGTTTTTTGGTGAGGCAATTGGGGTTAAGTGACTTGCCTAGGGTCACACAGCTTGTAAGTGTTAAGTGTCTGAGGCTGGATTTGAACCCAGGTCCTCCTGACTCCAGGGCTGGTGGACCAGTTGGTGGATCCACTGCGCCATCTAGCTGCCCCCTCCCAGCTCTTTTTAAAGATGAGGAAAGTGAAGCAAACAGGGTTAAATGACTTGCCCAGGGTCACACAGCAATAAAGCATCTGAGGCCAGATTTGAACTCAGGAAGATGAGTCTTCCTGATTCCAGGACCACACTCTATCCAATGTATCACCTAGTGGCACCCCACCTCCCCAGAAAAACAGACAGTACAAATAGAAAATTATTTGGTTCCAGAACAGAAGATGATGAATGATGGTGGTGGAGATGGAGAAGGAGGAGGAAGAGAAAAAGGGAGCAGACTGGAATTTCTCTGGGAAATTGAAAATTTTTGAACTGAACAAAAGTCAGAAAAAAACATAGAGAAGCAGGAAAAGCTTTGAAAATTACATGTTCCTAGGGGGCAGCTAGATGGCGCAGTGGATAGAGCACCAGCCCTGGAGTCAGGAGTACCTGAGTTCACATCCAGCCTCAGCCACTTAACACTTACTGACTGTGTGACCCTGGGCAAGTCACTTAACCCCCATTGCCCTGAAAAAAAAAAGAAAAAAATTACATGTTCCTTATGAGGACAAGAAAGTTGTTTGTAATAGAGATTCACAGTTTCACCTACAATACTCTTTGTATATGGAAATGCTCATTTTATTTGGCATCTGTTAAATGCAGAAATAAATCTAAAAATAAATACAAATAACGTTTTTTAATTTCAAAGATTTTTACATAACCCTAAACATTTTCCAGAAAGAAAGCCCTACCTTTCTGATACAAATATTATCCCAGTGTTGTTGAATGGCTAAAAGTCATGGAACACTCTAATTTCTAAAGACTTAAAAATGAGTATTACTCAGACAGGAATGAAGAATGCCATGTTGGGTGGGAGCAGGCAACAACAGATGACAAATAAGGAGCTACAAAAAATGTCAGAGAAAAGGATGTCATCAGAGAAAGGTATGAACATCAACAACAAAAATGTGTTGGTTGTATGATAAAAGAAAGGGATAACCTATGTTTTCCACTAAAATATTTATAAAGTCAGGAGAAAATGAGGAAGTGTCCTAGTACATTGGGCGAAGTTCTAATGGTAGATTTGTGAAAAGACATGAACAAGATTTGCACAGGATTAGACAGTCATGGATAGGTATATCTTTATCATTGGAAGGACCATCTGCCCTGACGACATCACATTTCCATTTGAGTCTTTGAGTGTACATTTTCCCAAAGCAATAAAAATTAATCGGTGGGTGATGTCAGTGTTGGTGGGGCTGAGTGGTAAGGGTTATGGTTATTATGATCACACCCTATGTATGCCTAAGCTTCCACTGCCTACCTTGAGGTCTGACAAGGTCAAGGTCAAGCTTTTAATACTAGCTAGCATTTATATAGCACTTTATAAAACACTTTACTGATATTTATGTTACTGGATCCTAGCAACATCCCTGTTAGGTGCTTTTATTTATCACATTTTACAGGTGAAGAAATCAAGATAGGCAGAGGCTAAGTGACTTGCCCAGGGACACACAGCTGGTAAGTGTCTGAAGCTGGATCTGAACTCAGGTCTTCCTGACTCCAGGACCACTACTCCCACCACCTATTTATATTCTTTTGAAAATCTAACACAGGGCTCCTTCCATCTATTACCGATAAAGACAAGATGGCAAGGACTGTCATCTCTGCATCCTTAACAGCATCATAGACATTCAATAAAAGGCACTGTCAAATAACTGATGTTCACTGAGTGTTAAGGACTAACTGACTTTACAGGGGTGTCTGCCCCTGTTACTCCCAGTGATCCTAGATCCCCAGTTACATGCCCATGTTCCTATGTTGTAGCTACTTGTACCACTAACAAGAGCAACAGTGTTGAAATTGTCCATTTGTAACCAAGTTATAAAATTCCTATGCCTTGCTTCATTAGGGTTATTTTGCAAGACCAAGATGGGCGGGTCCACCAGTGCTGTTAATATTTGATTTGTAGGAGGCCTTCTTGTCTATTTGTTTTGTTTTGTTTTTTAATTTCCTCAGGTACAACAATAGCTAGGACAGGCACCACCTGTGTAGGTTTTTTTTAAAAAACACAATTTTAATTCTACTTATGTTCTAGTTGGAAGACTAAACGATATTTGCAAAATGCTTTGCAGTTCCCATTTATTTATTTATGCCATTACTTTATTTTTAACTTTTGGGATTAGCAAAGAGCTGTTCTCACAGAGGACAGCACCAACGTGCCACCACAGGTTTAGGCTGGCATCTATTTTAAAAAGTGTATCCTGTTTTTAAAAGATACTCTTGGAATTGGATCTTTTTTAAAAGCATAACTGTCATGTGTCTGGAAAGCATATTGCTGTACCCTGGAAGAGGCTCTTGAAAAAAAAATCATTTTATGATTCTTTTTTTTTAAATCCATAAAACCACTCCAAGGAAAAGGTGAATTAGAGGGAGTAATTATCTTGGAAAATTTGGGTAAATTAATTTTTTTCCTTTCACTACTAGTTATCTGCTACCAAGGGAAAAAACATGTTGGTAGGTGGTAAGGAAGTGAGGATAGGAAAAGGCTCATCTTTAATCTTTTTTTTTTTTTTTTTGACAAGGGTCACACAGCAAATAAGTGTCAAGTGTCTGAGGCCGGATTTGTACTTGGGTCCTTCTGAATCCAAGGCAGGTGCTTTATCCACTGCACCACTGCCACCTAGCTGCCCCCAGCTTTAATCTTTTAGATTGACTGTCACTGTTGATCAAATTCATCAGATTTAACTTGTCATGTTTTGTTTGTATAGAGAGGCAGCACAACATAGTGGAGAGTACACTGGACTTAGAGGAAAGAAGACCTGGGTTCAGATCCTGCCTCAGACATTTACTCTCCTTGTTTTGTTTTGTTTTTGTGGGACAATGAGGGTTAAGTGACTTGCCCAGGGTCACACAGCTAGTAAGTGTCAAGTGTCTGAGGCCATATTTGAACTCAGGTCCTCCTAAATCCAGGGCCGGTGCCTTATCCACTGCGCCACCTAGCTGCCCCCACCTCAGACATTTACTAACTAGGTGGGTGACACTACACAAGTCACCTAAAATCTGTGCCTCAGTTTCCTTATCTGTAAAGTGAGATTTATAGCTCTAAATCTATGGTCTTATAACAAAGGTTCATAACCTGGGGTCCACAGATCTCCAAGGGGTCAAGTATAGATTTTAGGGGGTCTGTGAACTTGGGTAGGAAAAAATACATCTTGAAGTATAATTGGTTTCCTTTTTAATGTATGAAATTCAATAAACATTTATTAATCACCAACCCGGAGAAAGCACTGTGCTAAGTCCTGTGTATACAAATTAAAAAAAGGAAAGTAATCCCTGCCCTAAAGGAATTTACAATGTAATGTGGGAAGACAATATACAAAAGGAAGCTGGAAAGAGCAAGAAGGAAGAACACTAAGGAGCATCTTCTTGCACTCAGTTCAGATCAAGCAGAGCAGCAGATGGAAAGTCTTTTATTTTATTCATTTAAAAATTATATCAAGAAGCGGTAGCTAGGCTTCATCGTACTACTAAAGGTTAAGAATCTCTGTATTCTAGTCCATGTATTTTTTTTTTTTTGTAAATGGAAAGTAGGAAAATTTTAGTTGTTGTTTCTCTTCTTGAATTTCTAGATCATAATTCTCAAGGAATATTTATTCAGTCTGTGGAAGGATTATATATAAAAATCTTTTTATAAGCTCTCGTAAATGAAATATGGATAATAAAATCACAAATTATCCCACCGGGAAGAAAAGTGGGAAGTACCTTTAAAAACCCATGTGACCACACAGGGAGCTCTCTCATGAGCTCAGATTGTAAATGGACATGAACAAAAGATGAAAAAGATAACATGGCCACAGATGAACAAAAGAATGGCACAACCTGGTAAGAAGAGTGTCAGGAAGATCAAAAGCCACTGTGATTGAAGACTGCTGAAAATGGCTGTTTGTCTGTTTTTGAAGAGATCCAATGATATCACAAAATTATGTCTTGAGTCATGGGTGAGTTGGATTTAAGGGAGGCTTAAACTGCTAAGAACAATTTTTTAAAAAGACGTTTTAAAAGTATGTCTTGAGCAAGAAATAGCCTTGTTGCTTGGGGGCAGTTGGTCTATCAATAAAAGATAGGAAAAAAAAAACCATACTCTTCAAATTTGAATTTTCTTCCCTATTTTCTATCATGGGGAAAGATTTTCAAATGGAAAAATCTGGAACAAACTGTAGTTAGGAGGAAAGTGAGGTCCAAGATAGGTGAGAAGATAATTTGTATACAAAACTGCTTCAGATGAGTCTCCAATGCTAGTAGAGAAGACATTCCAAAGGTACTGTAAACACATGCTTAAACACTTGTAGAGTTGATCTTGGCCATCTCTGTGGAAGTGTAAAGAATGGAAGAAGCCAAAGATGGAAATAAGTAAGTCAGATTCTGGAAACTATGATTTGCTCAGAAGTTCATATATTTAGAGCTGAAAGGGACCTTGGAATTAATCCAATCCCCTATTTCACAGATGAGGAAACTGAGGCCTA
The DNA here is from genome assembly GCF_019393635.1 of Dromiciops gliroides. Taxonomy (NCBI): domain Eukaryota; kingdom Metazoa; phylum Chordata; class Mammalia; order Microbiotheria; family Microbiotheriidae; genus Dromiciops; species Dromiciops gliroides. The sequence goes on along the minus strand of NC_057863.1, from coordinate 253,680,692 downwards.
GCCAGAGAAGTTAACCGACATGTCTAAGATCCCACGGAGAATAAATTGCAGAGCCAGGATTAGAAGCTAAACCTTCTTACTGGGCTAACTTCTCAAAAAATATTTGAATATGTTACTAAACAGATGGTTTGTGGGCCCTTAGAAAGGGTAAGGAGATCAACAGGGGTTAGTATGATAGAACACATCATACCGAATGAACTTTATTCATAAGACTGGTAGATTAGGCAAGTACCACAGATATAATACATCTAGATTTCAGAATGGCAACTGGAAGTGGATCTCATGGTGTCCTCAATGACAAGATGGAGAATATGATCTAGATAACGTTAAGCGAATTTGCTGCTGGTTCAATAAGGGACTAAAAAAGAGATTTCATTATTATTTGTTGTTGAGTCATTGTCAGTCATGTCCAACTCTTCATGACCGCATTGGGGATTTTCTTGGCAAAGATACTGGAGTGGTTTGCCATTTGCTTCTCCAGATCATTTTATAGCTGAAGAAACTGAGGCAAACAGGGTGAAGTGACTTGCCCGTGGTCACATTGCTAGGAAATGTCTGAAGCTGCTGCATGTTAACTTGTCTTCCTGACTTTCAGGCCTGGGGCCAACTCGCTGCTCCAAAATGCAACAGATACAAAGACATAGGGAACTCCTAATGGAGGGGATTCCCTCTATCAAAGTAGGTCAGCACATCTTCTGCAGAGATTTGTCTGAGTGGGTAAGTGATTTGCTCAGGGTCAAACAGCCAGTATGTGTCAGAAGCAAGGCTTAAATTAGGGTCTTCAATGGTTCCAAGGCCAACTCTTTATCCATTATGCCACACCAATGGATCAATACTAAATCTAGATCAATACTAAATTGAGGAGAAGTCTAATTAATGTAAGGTAACAGTTTTCTCCTTTGCCTTGTCTTGTTCAGTACATTAATGACTGACTTGGAAGAAGACATAGAAAGTGTGCTTACCAGATATGCAGATGACCTAAAGCTAGGAAGGAAAGCTATTATATCCCTATATCCCTTGGCTCAGTCAGTAATCATCCAAAAAGATCTTGATGAATTAGAGTAATGAGAGGGAATTAACATTATGAAATGAAGAAAGGACAAAAAGGCAAATTCACCAATTGGGGGGAAAAAACTAATTCACTAATGTGAAAAAGAGGCCAGAAAGAATCCTCTTCCTGAGTTCAAACCCAGCCTCAGACACTAGCAGTGTGAACCTAGGCAAGTCACTTAACCCTTTTTGCCTCAGTTACTTCATCTGTAAAATGAACTGGGCGGGCAGGGGGGGGGGTGAGGCAAACCACTCAAACATCTTTGCCAAGAAACCTCCAAATGGGTTTCTGAAGAGTCAGAAATGAATAATTGACTAAATAACAATGAGAAAGAGACTTTAGATTTTTAGTTCATTCTAAGCTCAACATTAGTCAATAAAGGAATATACATACCAAAAAAGGAATTTGAGGATCCAGATTGCAGGCCCAATATAACCTGTGTGACTTTGAACAATTCAGTTATGATTTCTGGGTCTCAGTTTTCTTGACTGGACTAGAGAAGTAGCCTTTTTAAAGTTTCAAACCAAGCCACTTCCTATAGGAAGCCTTTCCTGATCCCCCAGATTGTTACTATATTTTCCTTTCTTGGCTTATATTGAGTTTATGTTTCTATTTAAATGTAGCAACTGCCTCTCTTCCCTCCCCTACCCTAGTAGAATATGGATCCTATGATCTACTCCTTGAGGGCAGGGGCTATTTTTGTGTGTGTCCATAACATCAGACAGAACCTAGCATGGCTCCCTGAACATAGAAGATATTTAATAAATGCTTGCCACTTACTACCCTGTGGCTCTGGGTAAGTAAATTATTCTTGCTGACCTCAATTTCTTCATATTTAAAATGAGAGGCTTATAAAAGATAATCCATAAGAAACCCTTCTAGTTCTTTTTTTTTTTTGCAGGACAATGGGGGTTAGGTGACTTGCCCAGGGTCACACAGCTAGTAACTGTCAAGTATCTGAAGCCGGATTTGAACTCAGGTACTCCTGAATCCAGGGCCGGTGCTTTATCCACTGCACCACCTAGCCACCCCCCACCCTTCTAGTTCTAAATTCTATGATCTTCAGCTGTATGTGTATAAATAAATGTTTAATCTAATAATAAAAGCTAACATTTACATAGCACCTACTATGGGCCAGGCACCAAGCTAAGTGATTTACAAATATTATCTCCTTTGATCCTCAAAACAACCCTGGGAGATAAGTGCTATTATCATCCTTATTTTTACAAATGTCAAAACTGAGTCAAACAGAAGTTAATTGCCTTGTCCAGGGTCACAGAGCCAGTAAGTGTCTGATATTGAATTTGAACTCAGGTTTTCCTCACTCTGGGCCCAGTATTCTATCCACTGTCATCATCTGAACCTATGATTTCAATTGGTTATAGAAATTCCTCTGCCAATGCAGGTCAGATCAAAATTATGCTGCTGCCGTAGCTAATAATGTGGTAGCAGTTCAATTGTTTTAGTCATGTCCAGCTCTTTGCGACCCCATTTGAGGTTTTCTTGGCAAAGACACTGGAGTGGTTTGTTATTTTCTTCTCCAGCTCATTTTACAGATGAGGAAACTGAGGCAAATAGGGTTATTTGCCATGGGTTACACAGCTGGTAAGTGTCTGAAACCAGATTTGAACTCACAAAGATGAGTCTTCCTGATATTGCACTTTAAGGTTTGCAAAGCACCTTACAAATATCAATGCAACAATTAATCTATAATTTATAGCCTTAGAGAGTTGGCTAGGAACTGGGAAGTCAAAGCTTCCCCTTGATTATATAGCTAGTATCAAAGGCAAGAGAAGTTATCCTACCTTAGAGGTAAGCTCTCTATCCATTATCCCTTAGCTATTTTTTTTTGTTTGTTTGTTTTGTTTTGTTTGAGGCAGTTGGGGTTAAGTGACTTGCCCAGGGTCACACAGCTAGTAAATGTTAAGTGTCTGAGGCCGGATTTGAACTCAGGTACTCCTGACTCCAGGGCTGGTGCTCTATCCACTGCGCCACCTAGCTGCCCCTATCCCTTAGCTATTTTAACAAAAGTACAATGTCGAGAACCAGAGGTTATGGTTCCACTGTACTTTGTGTTTATCAGATCATGTCAGGAGTACTTTGTTCAGGTCTGGGTACTATGATAAGTAGAAACAAATTTAGAGAGGTGCCACCTCAGAACGTTGAGGGAGCTAGTTAAAGGAACCGACAATATCTAATCCCGAAGAAGAGAAAATCTTTGAAAGGGAGGATACAATACTTGTTTTTGAATATCAAAAGATTTGGAGCCAGTATAAGAAAAAACTTTGTAACATTTAGAATTGATGAGCAAAGTAGAATAAACTGCCTCAGAAATTGAAAGCCTTCAAATCCAGGGTGGATACTTGTTAGGAATGTGATAGAGTAGATACATGATTCAGGTTGATGTTGCACTGGACACCCTCTGAGCTACTTTCCAACTTTAAAATTCTGTGATTCTAAGCAGTGTATCATTTAACCTTTATACTTATTTTATATAGTTCCATAGTGCAGAAGTAGGATTAATAGCTGGAAATAACAGAGAAACAGATCTTAGATCAGCATAAGGAAAAAATTTTTAGCAGTTAGAATCATTTGGAAATGGAATGGGCTGATCGTGCAGTGGACACAGCTCTAAGCCTGGAATCAGGAAGACCTGAGTTCAAATTTGGCCTCAGACACTCACTAACTGTGTGACTCTGGACAACTCACTAATCCTCTGTCTAACCTCAGTTTCCTCAACTGTAAAACAGGGATCATATCAGCACCTACCCCACAGGGTTGTTGTGAGGATCAAATGAGATAATATTTGGAAAAGTATTATTACAATGCCTGGAACATAGGGGATATCCTATAAACTTGTATTTCCTTATCTTCGAGTGAATTTTCCATTACTTGGAAATGAACAAGCGGAGGCCAAAAGGCCGTAAATCAAAGATGTTGTAAATTCCAGCTTGAAGAGGGACTAGATAATTTTCTAAGATTCTTTCCAGTGCTGAGATTGTATGACTCTTTGATCTTTTTCATTTTCTTAACAGGTTTGTCTCTGTCAATTTCCCCTGCCTTTCACAATAATCTTGCTTTAAGTATATAAGAAAGCTTTGAGGTACCCTCACACACCAATAAAACCAATTTCTATGTTTCCCTGGCTATACAATGACTATGTCTTTGATTATATCATAAGCTATTTATGGTTGCACAGCTGCTAAGTATTAGAAGTGGGATATGAACCCTGGTCTCCCTGTGTTTAACCAAAGTCTATAGTAAGTGCTTCAGAGGGAAATAAATGATTCCCTAATGTCATGCTGCATGCATGCATACACATATGCATGGATGCACACATGGATGTTTGCACACATGTTAATATTAGGCAGTGTATATATTTACATATAAAATGTATGTATCATGTGCATGAACGATAAACATGCTTTTGTTTACATGTGTGCAATGTACACGCATGTACACATAAGTGTGTTTGTGTGCATACACATGTAAGTAAACACATATAACATGCTGCCATTGTTTTCTCAACTGAATCATTCATCTGTTTTGGGAGCTAAAGACTGTGAGTTTTCTGACCAGATGTAACCATATTTGCATTTATGTTTACATATCCTTAATCCATTAAAAAAATCTGATATAGCTATTATCACAAAAGAATTCTAAAATGACGAGGCTTACTGGTTAATTATATAACAGAATAATTTCATATTGGAGGACCCAAAATTTATTTATCTTTCACTTACAAAATATTTTATATCATGATAAATACTGAAATCAATTCCTTCTAAAATCTTTTCCCAAAGGAATTTATTATTTTTCTTTAACGTAGACCCCAATTACATTTAACTTTCTTTTCTTTTTTTTTTTGAGGGGCAATGAGGGTTAAATGACTTGCTCAGGGTCACAGCTATTAAGTGTCAAGTGTCTGAGGCCAGATTTGAACTCAGGTCCTCCTGAATCCAGAGTTGGTGCTTTATCCACTGCACCACTTAGCTGCCTCTACATTTAACCTTCTTGATATAATCACCATCATTCATATTTATTTTAATAAATATATTTTAAAATTTTAAATATATTTATTTTAAAAATATTTTAAAAAATTTTAAATATATTTATTTTAATTGATAAATATATTTTAACAAACAAATTTGCCCTAACTCAACCTAGAAACTTTACAGCCATGCCAATAAAGATGAGAGGGTCAGATAATTTAAAAATAGATTTTCAGATCTCAATCATGGCATAACTTAGGTTAAAACTATTTTCTTCCACTTAATAATTCTTATATCCCAATACCTTATATGATGCAAATAGTTAACATTCAATTTGTAACACCAGCAAATGTCTAATTGAAAAAGGAGGCAAGCTAGTGAGAAGATGAGAAGCAGAGAGAAGAGACAAGATAATCATATTACTATGCTTGTACTCATGAAATACAGGGAGAACTAGAGGAAGGTCTCCAGTATGTTGGATGGATAGTCTCTGGAGAATTTATGAAAGAATAGATAAGAATCATGAAGTCTATGAAGTCATGGATAGGGTGTGATCTTCATAGAGGGAGGTAGTCATCACATCAATAAGAATTCAAATCCACTGGAGTAGTAAAATAATAATAACAATAGTAATCCTAGTTAGTATTTATATAGTACTTTAAGGTTTGCAAAATTATTTGCAAATGTGATCTCATTTTTATCTTCACAAAATCTCCTGGAAAGTGGAAGATGTTATTTTCTCCACTTTACAGATAAGGAAACTGAGCCACAGAGAGCTTAAATGAATTGCTCAGGGTCACTCAGCATCTGAGGTGGAATTTGAACTTAGAACTTCTTGTCTTCAAATCCCATATTCTATCCACTGGGTCACCTAGCTATCTCATTGCCATTGTATGTGTGCTTCTGTCCTAGTTTTTGTGGTGCATTTCCTGAATTGGATAGGTGGTCTACAGTATTCTCTGTTAAAAATTTTACTTTTGTTTTTGCCTCTGTTGTTTTTCATTCAAATTCTACACCCAAAGTGTCAAACTCAAGGGTAGTACTCACCAGATTAAAATGTAACTGGGTAATGTTTAACAAAATAAAAATACAATAAACAAAATTTTTGTTTACTATAAGTTAATATATGACCCTCAGGGAACCACTTCTATTTGAGTTTGATGCTATTGTTCTATACCATTCAGATTCCTGGATTTTCTAAACAGTTCATCTTCTTACTAAGCAGGGCTACTTCTGCCCCCAATGCCTAAATCCTAATCAGTGATGTTGGATCAGACTGGAAAGACTTTTTGGCAGCCCTTGTTAGGTGAACTTCATCCCTGGCCAAGGGCCTATTTTTTTTTCTATATTTTAAGGTGTGGTCCATAAAACCACATCTTATTCTCAGAGACCATACTATTCATTTCCCTAGATAATTTCCAACTTTCACTCAAGCCCTCTTTAAATATAAGCTATTCATATTCCTAACTCACTAAACACTCAATCTAATCAGCTGTGTCTTCCTGTTTTCCTCTTCTTGGTAATATTCATTCTACTCCGGCATATACACAGACTGTTCCATAGAACAAAGCAATGAGACTTTTCTGAAAACTGTTCCCTTTACTTTATTGCCACACTATGTGTTTGATAAAAAGAAAGAAAGAAAGAAAATAGTGAAACAAGTATTTCTCTTCCTCTTGCTTTTGGAGAAAACATTGATTTATAACCATAACAAAAACAACATCTCATATTTGTATAGTATGTCAAAGTTCACAGAGCACTTTCTTTACACAATCCTCTAAGGTAAATCGTAATATAAATAAGGTAAATACTAAAGTAAATATTCTTGTTAACTTGTATTGATAGAGGGAGTTTTCACAATGGAAGTTCCCTACAAAATGACTAAAACATTTCCAAAAAATCCTATAATCAGAATCTAGAACTTAATTTAATTTATTTAATTTACTTTTTAATTTTTTCTTTTTTTAGTGAGGCAATTGGGGTTAAGTGACTTGCCCAGGGTCACACAGCTAGTAAGTGTTAAGTGTCTGAGGCCGGATTTGAACTCAGGTCCTCCCGAATCCAGGGCCAGTACTCTATCCACTGCGCCACCTAGCTGCTGCCAGAATCTAGAACTTAAAAAAAAATCCCTGTTGTGCTGTATACTTCCCAGTTCATTCCCTATATTTACACTGAGAAAACTTACATACGTTCTTTTTTCTTTTTTCTTTTTTTGCAGGGCAATGAGGGTTAAGTGACTTGCCCAGGGTCACACAGCTAGTAAGTGTCAAGTGTCTGAGGCCTGATTTGAACTCAGGTCCTCCTGAATCCAGGGCACCACCTAGCTGCCCCACTTACATATGTTCTTTACATTTTCAGCCACGATCTGTGATTGGAAAGAGAGACTGTGGTATTATCTTGGGAAGTCTCAGGTGTCCAGGTTATCTGGAGTTTTCCAGACAAGAAAACTAAAGCTTTACAAGGTTAAGTGGCATGTCCCTATTCACACAGGTAGTAAGTATTTGAGGCAGGGATTTGAATTCGGGTTTTCTGAATTCAAGATTAACATGCTAGCTAGCTATTATATTATTCTGCTTTTCACTGTAAACTCTGGACAGGCAAGGACACTGTCTTCACTTAATTTTTCTTTTTACATGTTAAGACCTTTAAAACATACATGATTAGGTTGCAGTTTCCTCTTTATGTCTGGCTTTAACAACATGAGTGAGGAAGGAAGATAAGTGTCTCTCTAAAATTCTGGAAAACCCCATTAGACTACCTGAACTTCTTGGGAGAACACTATGACCTCTCTTTCCAGCCACCTTCCTTTCAGATAGAGAGGGAAACTAGCCATAAACTCACATGTCTCTCAGTTTATGTTTACTATTCCAAGTTAAATGTGGAAGGAATCAGATTAGTAGACACAACAACAATAAATTAACTGTCTTCATCAGTCAGTTAATAAGCATTCATTTTTTTCTCTCTCAATCAACAAGCATTTATTAACTATGCGTTTTGTGCCAAGCATTTTTCTAGGTCCTAGAATACAAATATGAAAGTGAAACAGTTCCTGCCCTCAAAGAGTTTACATTCTATCAAAACTATACATTACTGTTTCTTTATTCATCTGCAGGGGTATTCAAAGCCCCCTTCTGAATGTTCTATAGTTTTGTTGTTCTTTTTAAATGTGGTGCTCAGCAATCCTTCAGATGCTATCTGAACACCAGGACCCGGCTCAAAGGGATTGTTAGTTGTCTAGGTCCTGGGCACACTTCAACAAGCACTTATTTTTTACTATGTGCCAGGCACTATGCTAAGTGTTGGGATAAAAGAACAGGCAAAAACATGGTCCCAGCTCTCAGGGGGCTGATAATCTATTGGGGGAGACAACATACAAACACGAATGTAAAAATGAGATGTATATTGGTTAAAGGGCAGGTGATATCTAAAAGAAGGCATAACACTGCAGGAAACCAGGAAAGGTCTCTTGCATGAGGTGGAATTTGAGCTGAGTCTTGAAGAAAGTCAGGGAAGCCAAAAGAAGGAGACAAGGAGGGAATGCACTCCAGCCATGTGGTACAGCTGGTTAAAAGGTAGGGATTCAGGAAATAGAGTATCCAGTGTGAGAAACTGCAGTTTTTAAATGTACTTGGGAACAAATGCACCTCCCATGGAGTCAAGATAAGTGTGATTTTTTTGAGGGCAAAAAAGGCGGGGAGGGGGGGAAGAATCCTCATTGATGATTTAAATATGAAAAAAAAATGAGTGATTTCTGAAAAACAAAAACATAGGAAACCATGTAATGCCTGCCTCTACTCATGCTCAATCCCTGTGAGGCTTACCCATAGGAGATAGTTTCTGTGAATTGATGTGAGGGTATATCCCTCCATGACTCAGGTGGCCAGGTAACATGCCTATTCATTTATGGACAGAGTGCCATTTCCCATGTCTCTTAACCCTTTGCCACTTACATAATGCTTTGTGGGGATACCAAGGGTCTTTCAATAGCTTGCTCTCTTTACTTATAGCCAAGATAGATGTGTGTGTGTGTGTGTGTGTGTGTGTGTGCACGCGCGCGCATTTGCTGATGGTCACTCAGCCCATGGTGCCCCATTTAAGACAGTATTTATATAGACTGCTGTATGAGGCTGATCAGGGAGGCAGTACGAATAAGGATGCTAAGACACAATTTGGGGTAAGAGGCCTGGTTGCAACAGAGTATTCTCCCTCTGGGTTTTCAAACCATGATGACAAATTTCAGTGGCAGGTATGTCAGTCTGCTCTCACACAGACAATGTGTGCCTAAAATCTTAATGTACTGGGGCGTGTGGCTACCTGATGTTCAAGTTTATGTTACTAACAGTGTGTGTCTCTGGCAAGCCTATGTACAAATGAGTTAGATGTAAGCTAAGGACATGAATAAAACTCTGTCCTTTTGCTGATGTTTTTGACTGGCAGTAATACCCAGGGAGTGAACCCAGTTTTGCTCCAGGAACATTTTGGGAAGCTTCTACGTTTGAGTTTCTTCATGTGTCTTTGAACAAACAGCAGATACAGACGCAATGATCCAACATTAGCTCAACCTAAACGTTGTTGCACTGGATTGAAGCTATATTCTTTCCTAGTCTGCCAATTTAAATGGATTCAGTAAAGTACCCAGTATTTTTGTGGGCTACCTGGGCTTCTTTTTCAGGCTCTTCAATGACTAACAAAATGTAATGAAAGTTTGCTGAGGGCAGAGGATGTTTGGTTTTTGTCTTTGTATATCCCCAACACCCAGCCCAGTACCTTACTCAAAGTTGGTACTTAATAAGTATTTGTTGAAGTTATCAGATCTAAACCCTGCTTCCCTATCAACGGACTCCAAACCCATTTTCTTTTTCACTCCAGTCAACAAGTACTTATTTAGTGTCTACAATAGTATCCTAACACTGTGCTGAGTATTAGTAATACAAACAAGCCCTGTCCTCAAGGAATTTGCATTCTACAGGAAAGATAAAACTTGGAAACAATAATATAAGATATATTTAAAATAAATACAATATAAGTTTTTGTGAGCAGAGACACTAAAAATTAGGGGAATTAGAAAAGATCCCTTGAAGGAGGTGGCATTTGACCTGAGCCCTGAAGAAAGCTAGAGATTCCAAGATTCAGAGGTTAGAACAAGAAGCATTCTACTCTCCTCTATGTAAAGAGGAAAGAGGCCAATCAACAATCCATCTGCATACCTATGGCCACCTGTACTACAGGCATCATGCACATATCTCCCGACAGCACCTTGAATTTGGCCCCTGGGTTGCCAGGAACTGATTGTGGTGGTTTTCATATTTTTAAGCATTGTAGCGATCTAAGTAATTCTGAATAATTTTCTACAATTTAGATTAGCCCCAATTTCTCAGTGAGGAGGCAGCTAGGTGGTGCAATGGATAGAGTGCCAGGCCTAGAGACAAGTAGACCCAAGTTTGAATATGTCCTCAGACACTTAATAGCTTTGGGAAAGGCACTTAACCTCTATCTTTCTCATTTTCTTCAACTGTAATATAGGGATAATAACAACACCTACCTCCCAGGGTTGTTGTGAGGATCAAATGAGATACTATTTGTAAAACACTTAGCAGAGTTCCTGGCACAAATGAGGTGCTTAAAAATGCTTGTTCCACTAATATGAGAAAAAAAGAAAATGTTAAATGTTGGAGAAGATGTGGGAAAATTGGAATAATAATGCATCGTTGGGGGCAGCTAGGTGGCGCAGTGGATAAAGCATTGGCCCTGGATTCAGGAGGACCTGAGTTCAAATCCAGCCTCAGACACTTGACACTTACTAGCTGTGTGACCCTGGGCAAGTCACTTAACCCTCATTGCCCAATAAAAAAACAAAACTAAACAAAACTAAAATAATGCATTGTTAATAGAGTTGTGAACTGATTCAACCATTTTGGAGAGCAATTTGGAACTATGCCCAAAGAGCTATAAAACTGTGCATACCCTTTCCTCCAGCAATACACCATTACTAAGTCTGTATCCCAGAGATCATAAAAAAGGGGAAAAGACCCACATGTACAAAAATATTTATAGCTGATCTTTTTGTGGTGGCAAAGAATTGAGCATTGAGGGGATGCCCATGAACTGGAGAATGGCTAAACAAGTTGTGGTATATGATTGTGATGGAACATTATTGCATTATAAGAAATAACAGGCAGATTTCAGGAAAACCTGGAAAGACTTAAGTGGCCTGATGCTGAGTGAAGTGAGCAGAACCAAGAGAACCTTGTACACAGTTACAGCAACATTATACGATAATCAACAGTGATAGACTTAGCTCTTCTCAGTAACAAATACAATGATCCAAGACAATTCCAAAGGACTCATGATAGAAAAGGCTCTCTACATCCAGAAAAAGAACTGTGGAATCTGAATGCAGATCGAAACATACTACTTTCACCTTCTTTTTTTTTTTTCTTTCTTGAGGTTTTTTCCCTTTTGTTCTGATTCTTCTTTCACAATATGATTAATATGGAAATTTGTTTAATGTGATTGTACATATATATATATATAAAACCTATATCAGATTTATTGCTGTCTTGTGGAGGGGGGAGGGAAGGGAGGGAGGGAAGGAGAAAAATTTGGAACCCCAAATCTTATAAAAATGAATGTTGGGGGCGGCTAGGTGGCGCAGTGGACAAAGCACTGGCCTTGGATTCAGGAGGACCTGAGTTCAAATCCAGCCTCAGACACTTGACACTTACTAGCTGTGTGACCTTGGGCAAGTCACTTAACCCTCATTGCCACACCAAAAAAAACAAAAATGAATGTTGAAGACTATCTTTACATGTAACTGGAAAAAATAAAATACTATTAAGATTGAAAAAAAAAAAAGGCTTGTTCCTTCCCTCTCCTCCTTTCACTAAGGAAATGCCTCCCACCTCCCTCCCCCAATCCTCATAATGACCACTTTCAATCCTTAAAATTCCTTTCAATGTCCCAGCACCATATCACAGAGAAATAGCATCAGAATTGTTTCCAGTAATATGTTCCAATCTTTCTCTCTCTTTCCAAAGAAAGAAAAAGACTTAAGATAAAAGGTAGAGGCTCATTTTCTCTCTGTGCCCAGAAGGGCATATCTATTACTGAAGATAAATCAAAATACTAATAGTTCTTCCACATAAATATCACCTGTCTATCAATTTAAGGCCTCAAAAGAAGAAATCTCCCATCAATCTTCCTCCCAGACAAGGAGAAAACTCCTTGTTGTGCATGAACTTCAACTGCCTTATATGTGTAGGTTTAGCCTATGGAAACACCACGATTATCAGCTTGCCTTTATAGAGGGAAAACCCAAAGAAACACTACCTGAATATTACAGAACTACTAGAGTATAGTATACTGGGTCATCCTTTTTCCCATCTCACCTACTTCCCAATGCCAAGAAGATGGCATGTTCAGCCTGATCCTTCCCTTCGGGCTCAGGAGGGTGCCAGTTAGGGCCCTTCTGGGTGTGGAGAAAAGATGAGTCTCCCTTCACCACTCCCTTTTTATTTCTCCACACATCCCTTTTCTCCAACACCTCCTACCTCTGTCTTCTTCTCCCCCTTCCCAGTATAATACACCTTCCTGGTCAGGCCTTTGCCTTCCTAAGCCTGGCTAGAGGAGAAATAACCTGGCAGCTGTGACAAAGGAATAGATATTGCCAATCTGAGGTAAGCATTATTAGACCCCTGTACAGGAGCCTGCTGGAATGACAGAACAATCAATCATGTCTATTCTGTCTCAGCAACAAGGAGCAGCCTGCTACACACACACACACACACACACACACACACACACACACACACACACACACACACACGCCATTAAGTACATTCTCCCTACCATTGCATAAGGGTGTTTACAAGTATTTAGAGGAATATCCTCTGCCTGGAAAACAACAACAAAACCAAACAACAACTAAACCAAACAAAATAAAACAAAAATCTAAGCTGCTTACTGCTTACTATTTACAGGGGACAAACAATAATCTTTAAGGAAACATTACTTTCACTTTTAAAAGGAGGCAGCAAACTCCGATTTGAAAGATCAAAGATCACAGGACTTAACTTGAGAAACAGCCTAAGATATCAACCACTCCAACCCACTGGGTTTGGAGATTAAAAAGCAAAGAAACAAAAACAAAGACAACCCCCCCCAAAAAAAAAACCCAACCAAACAAAAAACCCCAAACCCTGAGGCCAAGGTCACACAGATAATAAACACCAGTTCCAGGATTTAAACCCAGATCCTCTTAGAAAGGGTTGTTAGCAAATGGACCCAATTCCTGTTATTATAAATTCTTTCTGGAAAAAAATAATAAAACACAACAACTTACAAATCACTTGTCAAAAGCCTAGTGACCAACAAGGACTGCTGTTTCACTTCTCTGAATGATATTTATTCATCCGGAAACTAATTAAATCTGACAAATTCACATGAAGGTGTGGTAGACACTTGGGAAATATAATATCCCCTACCCTTACGGAGCTTACAATCTTTGAAGTGGGTTCACGAGAGAGATAAAACATACAGAGAAGTAAATACAAGGTAATTTAAGTCAGGAGAGAGCTTTAATAACTGACAGTAGCAGAAATACATGTGGGGGTAAGAAGGGAGCATATTCCAGATACTGCGAAGAGCCTGGATACAAGCATGGAGATGGGAGATGTGGAATTTGGCAAAGAGCTGGAAGGCCTGTTTGGCTGGAACACTGCATTGCATGAAGAGGAGTAATGTGAAATTCTAAAAGTTGGGATGGAGTTAAGATTAAAGAAGGCTTTAAATGCCAGGCTGAAGAGTTTGATTTCATTCTGGGAGCCACTGAAGATTTTTAAGTAGTGGGGTGGCATATTCAACTCCTAATTTTTAAGAATATTGATGCAGGTATGTGGGGGGAAATTGGAAATAGGAGCATCTGGAAGCAGGGAGACCAATTAGGAGTATACAGCAATGGTCTAGGCACAAGGTGATGGCTAGGTGTGTAAAGAGAAGAGGATGGATGGGAGATAAACTGAGGTAAAATGCGTAAGATCTGGAAATGAGGGAGGGAGAGAAGTTAAAGTCAAGGATGCTTCTGAAACTGTGACCCTGAGTGAGTGGAAGGATGGTCGCTCCAACAGAAGTAGGAAAGTTTATAGGAGGGGTGAAATCAGAGAGGAAGATAATGAGTTCTGTTTTGACCATATTGTTTTTCTCCTTCTCTTTCTGTGCCTGAAGTAGCAAGACTTCCAGAATGAATGGACAATCACCAAAAGGTTGCCTTTTTTTGCCTTTCCTCCTTTGCTAACATGAAGGCTACCCTGAAGAAAAGCAATTACAATAATAATTAACAACTGGGGGCACTGGGTAAACACACCTTTTTTACTGGCACTCAGAATGAATTTGAGAGACACATGCTGCCCTGGAATGCACTGGTTCCTCTTTTCACCAAAAGTTTTTAAGGCTCAATAACCATTTGTGAGGTATAACATGGAGAGGATTGTTGTTCAAGTACAGGTTGGACAGAAATTCTGAGGTCCCCTTCAACTCTGGGCTGGGATGGTATCTTCTCTCTCTCTCTCTCTCTCTCTCTCTCTCTCTCTCTCTCTCTCTCTCTCTCTCTCTCTTTGGTGAGGCAATTGGGGTTAAGTGACTTGCCCAGGGTCACACAGCTAGTAAGTGTTAAGTGTCTGAGGCTGGATTTGAACTCAGGTCCTCCTGAATCCAGGGCCCATGCTCTATCTACTGTGCCACCTAGCTGCCCCCTCATAGTCTCTTAAGAACTCAATCTTCATTTTTGTCCTCACTGAAACCTTTAGGCATAAGACGATGTATCCAAGGTTCATAACAACGAAGCTACCTTCTGTTATAAGATATCCTAGTTACCTGATAACTGGATACCTGATAATCTAAAAGGACAAATTTGTTCTACTAGATTTCTGGAGTATTTTGTTTGGCAGAGAACTGGAAGCCTCACAGAGGACTCTAACCTGCCTCCTTGTGGTGGACAGAACCTTGATCTGGGAGCCATAGTTCAGCCACCAACTTGCTTTTAGGCAATGCATTTAATCTCCCTGTGCTTCATTTTTTTCAGATGTCAAATGGAACATTGCTCTCCCTTCATTTTGGAGTCTTGTGAAAATCGAGTGAAATGCTGTAAGTGAAAACTCTCTAGAAAGAATAAACAACCAAACATAACAATAATACATATTTGTGGTTATTATTTTAATCTATTTTTCTGTAAATTTAGTGCAATAGGGACTATATTTTATTAACTTATATATTCCCTACAGTTTTCATTATAGTGTTTTGCATATGCTGGTGCTCAAAAAATATGTTTTGAATAAATGAATGAATGAATAAATGATGATTTACTGAGGCATTTGCCAATTGGATGGCAGAAAACTAGTAAGGAAAGTGGTGGAATTGACTTATGAGAGAAGGATAGAAGTTACAGTAAGAGAGAATAGGAAGAAAAGTCACAGGGAGGTTTATACATTCAATATTCAAGACACATTTATTATGTGTCTACTAGAATGAAAATACTCTAGGGTATTATGGATGTGGATAGAGTCACAGGAAAGACGTGATGGGAATCAGATGCTGATTTTAGTCCATAATTATAGCACTGAGTTTCTGGTTGGATGGAAAAGGATTTCCACTGGATTATAATCCCAAGGTTTTAGGGGGGAAATGAGTAATATATGACTGTATACATTTTGTCTTGCATTTAATACCACCTCAACATACGATCAAACTGCATCCAATGAATTCATATTTAATTCATTGTTTAATTTATGCTAAATATTTAAGATGCAATTTATTTTCCCCAAACTAAGATTCTTACCGTAGTTCTGTTTTAAAGAAAGTGACAAATCACAAAATCATAAACATTTAAATCTGTTATGAATAAATAAAATTATTCATTCCCACCAGGAAATGCCCTTTGAGATATTTTCCTCCTACACTTAATGACAGAGATTTAGAAGGTATTAACTCCTGAAGAAATCACCATACAGATATAAACACAGTTCCTATAAATTTTAAGTGCTGAAGTATATTCAGTATATTTAATAGGGAAAAAACAAACAAACCGTCATGTCCTTTGAACTAAGATAAATTTCGAACAAGTAAATATCTGGTTACAGCTGTGTAGCAATGGAAATATTTGAAGACACATAAAGCAAATTAATATTAATATATAATAATTTGTATACATATATATTTCCCTCCCTCTCCCCCCAAACAAATGAAAACAAACAAGTTACCTTGGTTCCTGCAGCAGGGGATTAAGGGGACTAAAATCCTGTATCTTCTTATTGATCTTAATATGCCACAAAGAAACATTTCAGATGATGACTAAAAGCCAGGTGATAGGTTTAAAAGAAAAGCAAATAAATCTAAAGATTCCCTTTTCTTTTCTTTTTTTTCCCCTACACTCCCCCTCCCCCAGCTTTACCGAAAGGAAAACTCCCAGTTTTCTTCTTTAAACGTCTTTCACTTCCCTATTAGGCTGAATGACATTAACAAGCCTTGATTGCCGGCTCTATCAGCTCATTCTATAGTTTAGCTGCTTATAAATGCTGTTGTCTAAGAGATACATAGGCTTCTCATTTTCATATGAATAAACAACCATAACAAATTGTTCCTATATCAATCTGTTCTTTTCCCTGAGGCTCCTGTGAAACTCACCCAGATTCTTTCTCCTGCTGTTTAACCTCTCCCTAACTTCTGGCTGTCTAGAGGCCAAGCCAGTCAGCTAATCTTTCCTTAGTCATTACTCATTCATTAGCCTACATCCTGAAGGCTGCCCTCTGCTGTAGCCATGCTGTCTCTGCAACAGAGAGGAACTTCAATGACCAGACGATCTCTTCAGCCCTGATGTCAACATCCCTTTTACAAGCTATCACTAAAAGTCAAATGCCTTTCCCATGAGATAACATGGGCATAAAGGTCCATAAATGTGCAACATTCTGGGCTTGGCACCAGGCAAAAGCAATTCTGGGAGGCTCAAAGTTCAGAATCATCATTCCTATCAAAACATTTATTGTTTTAACTTCCATTTCTACTGCCTTAGAATGAAAGGTTTTAAATCCTTAGCCCAATTCCTGGTATTGCATGGCTCTTAGAACGTGGAATACATTTTTTTTTAAAGACAAAGCAAAACTTCAAAGCTATCTGGGTTCTAAATGAACATAATGCTGCATTTTAGCAAAACTTCAATAATATAACCCTAATGAAAGTATCTGAATTTATATTCATTCTATGTTTGCTTTACCTATGAAAATTTGAAAATACCCATAGAAGTAAAATTTCAGCAAAGTAGATCTCAGTAAAATAAAAGAGAGTAATCACTCACCCTGACTACTACACAAAGTTGCTAATATGATCAAATATGATATTACATGTAAAATATCTTTCAAAGCTATACAATGCTACATAAATACAAGACATAACAAATATTATTACTATTACTGTCATTCACTAAATCCCAATTCAATGTCCCATCATGGTGCTCAAAAGCTATATAAGTAGAGCACAATCCCTGGATGACCCAGCACCTGGTATATAACAGGTGCTTAATAAATGCCTCCTGAAAGATTATGAGAATGTAAGCTTCTGGAGGACATCTTGATTTTGTCTTTCTTCTTATTCCTATTATGCAGTAAGTGCTTAATAAATGTTTGTTGTTGCTGTTATAAAAAATCTTTAGTTACTGACTTAACAGTGAACTTTGTCATCCCAAGACCACAGATGAGAATAATAGCTAGTATTTATATGCTACTTCAAGGTATACAAAGCATTTTACAAATATCATCTCATTTCATCTTTATAACAATCCTAGGAGGTAGGTACTATTATATCCCTTTTTTACAGTTGAGGAAAATGAAGTAGAGAGAGGTTAAGTGACTTGTCCAGGACCATACAACTAATAAGTGTCTGAGGCCAGATTTATCCCTGTCTACTATGCCACCTAGCTGCCTTTGATATCAGATTGCATAGGGCACAAAGTCCTATGGCTTTAGCAAAAATAATTCTGTGAGGCACAAAGTAATATGGAAAGATCTGTGAATTTGGGGTTAAAAGACCTGGGTTCAAATCTTGGATCTAGAGAGTGCCCTGTTTGGCCCTCATTTTCTTCATGTGTAACACGATGCGGTTGGGTGACTTTTAACAAACCTTCTACCTCTAAATTCATCATTTTATGACCAACCTACCTAATTTTAGGGATGTATGGGGTGTTTGGGAGGATGAACATCTTTGGTGTAAGGGCTTACAAAGCCCTTTTCAGGGCTTCTCATCCACCTTGGCTGTCCACCTGATTGACCCAACTCTCACCTGTGTCTCCAAGAAGCTGCAGAATGTGTAGTGTCTACGCCCCTATAAACCATCTCAGAAGATGGGCTAAACCAGATGGAGGGCAACCAATAGGCCTCAAACCTGTCAGTGAGTTAGGGAGATGTTTACTCCAAGCTTGGGAAGATATTCCCTGGCAGAATGGACAGATGAGAATGACTTGTGCCAACCACCAAGAAGCAAGGGCTATGGAGCTTGGTAGGACATCAAATATGCCAAGGTCATCCACTGCTTCCCCATCTTGACTGTTGTCCTGACACTGGACTTCAATGATTTAGGAAGAGACAGTGAAGCTGATGATATTGGGGGAGGGGGGGCTGGGGAGGGCAATGAGGGTTAAGTGACTTACCTAGGGTCACACAGCTTGTGTCAAGTGTCTAAGGTAGGATTTGAACTCAGGTCCCCCTGAATCCAGGGTTAGTGCTTTATCCATTGTGCCACCTAGCTGCCCCCGAAGCTAATGATTTTCTGCAACTCTGCCTCACTTAAATCCAATTTACACAAAAGTCAAAATATCACCATGATGTCATTGGTCCTCTTTGAAAATGAAGGACAAACAACAACCTAATTTTATACAGGTTCATCACCAGGTTGGAAGCACGGTGATAAAAAAGTGTTATTTTTATCACCATAGATAGCCAGTTTACCAATCTTTGTGGTGCTAAGTTTTATAGCAAAATATCTATCTAGAAATAAAAGATAAAATTTTATTTTATCTGTTTTGAATAAAAATTATTTCTATAATGTAATATATGGTTCCTATCCTCCATAAACAGAGCATGTATCATGTACTTTAACCTTTTCTCAGGGTCATAATTATGAATGTCAATTATTGTACTGTACCATAATATAGAGATGCCTTCAGGGCCTATTTGTGTTATTTCACTTTATACTAAATGGTCTTGGAAGACTATTTTTTCAATTCTTGTGCCTGATTTTTGTAATTTTTCTGTCTCTTCCTTTATTGTCATTGATATAGTAGACTAGCATGCCTGCCTCCAGCAGCACCTCAGCCCCTTTCCCCATTTCTTTTTTTTTTAATCTTTTTTTGGGGGTGGGGCAATGAGGGTTAAATGACTTGCCCAGGGTCACACAGCTAGTAAGTGTCAAGTGTCTGAGGCCAGATTTGAACTCAGGTCCTCCTGAATCTAGGGCTGGTGCTTTATCCACTGCGCCACCTAGCTGCCCCACCCCCTTTCCCCATTTCTAATCTGTGATCATAGTGTTAGAACTCTGTGTGAAATAAGGGTAAATAACCTTTCAAGTCAGGATCCGATGGACTGAAATACAGTATGAAGAAAACACCCTGGATTTTATGGTATTTATTTTGATTACCCAGGGATCATTTTTACTTCCTTCCTGGCTCTTGGTTGTGTTCCACAGAATACTTCCAGATAAACTACTTTCTGGATAGGTATGAGGTGATACCATATTATTGTTATAAAATTCAAACTTCTAAACTACTTTTTATGGACAGAACCAACTAAATGCCAACTAAGTAACCACCAAGTTTTGTTATCCTGCTATGCTTCCCAGCTTCCTATCCCCCACAACCATTTATATATTGCAATGTTTGGATTTTTGCAAGGTCCACTAAGTCCTTCCATACTTATTCATTCTTTGGTAGGCTACAGAAAAGTTCAATTAGATCCTCATTTTCCCCATTTTCTTATCATTTCAGAACTTTGTGAAAGTGAGGAATTTTAAGAATTATGGAGAGAGAACTGCATCTGAATATGATAATGAAATAATGAAGACTACTTTTTCATCTATCTCAGAAGCTATCTTTCCCCTCTCCTCTGGTGTTACATACATTTGCACCACAAAGGAAGCTCTGTACTTCAGTTCAAGATGTGACATTTACCTCTCTTCCATGAAGAAATGCTGAGAAGAGGCTATGTCAATCCAATTTGCCATTACATATGCCAGGTATTTCAAAGGTGTAAACAGAACTAGCTGGAACATGTTAAAAGACAAAGTGTCTGCTGTAAATGTTAAATGTTAGTTTGTCTGCATTATGGAGGATTATCTCTCACAATTAATGAGAACAAAATTATTAGGGACAAACACACAGAGAGGAAAACAATTTGGTCCATCTGGGTATAATGAAATAGTGGGATTTGTAGCATTTTAGACAGTAAAAATAGCCTAAGAACACTAACCTTGGAACTCTTCCTTTGAAACAATTTTAACATATCCCCCCTTGTGATAGTTTCTCCTTCTGCTCAAACATCATGTGGTATAATTTTTTTTTTGCAATATTTGATTCCATGTGAATGTTTTTTCCTCTTGTTCTTCCTTTTAGTCACTTCAAAGGAAAAAAAAAATCCCTGGGCAAGCTTTTATGTTATCTGCTATTGTTCAGTACTTAAGTAAAAAGTGCACACTCTTTAATCTGGATACCAAGACCTTGTGAATTTACAAACTCCAAGGCTTAAAAAAAAAAGGTTCAACAACAAAACGAACTACCTGAGGTCTAGAAAAAAATGACAGAAAGGAGCCAAGCTCTCCCCTTATGAGTATGAACAAGCTATACCTCCATTATATACAAGGGCTAAATTGTCTCTGAAATCCCAATAACTGGAGGATCAAGTAATCGCAACATTTTGAGATGCCATGCTCCCTTGAGTGGCAGGATGTGGGTTTTTGTTTTTGTTTTTTAACATGCTTCTAGCATCAGAAGCTTGGAATGACAATGATAACTCTCTTTAATGGGCCAAATCCTGTGATTCTATGTTCCTGTTCCATGAACACAAAACTGTAATGCAAACATCTAGCTGGACCAACACTTCAAAGTCAGAGGTGATTACCATTTTATAAGCTCAAACAACACACCACAGGCTCATAAATAGCCCATTCACACTTCTTAGGTGCTGAAATTTTTGGCTTCTGGCCCAAAGTAAGTGCACTATAAACTCTAAGGCAGCCTAGAGCCCACAGCCACCTTTAGGAAACTGGCAGCAGCTCAATTCTAACTTAGCCAGGCAGGTTTTTTTCTTTTTTTAAAATTTGCTGTGGCTATGAGAGAAATTTAAAGATGAGTCAACATCTCTATATAATGCTAGTTTTATGGTGATTTATTGTTTTATGTATTTTTATAAATAAAGATATCTAACAATTTTTTTTAAAGAGCTGTACTAGAATGAAATATTTTTTCCCCTGGGGCCTGTATCACCTTGGGGTCAGGGACAATCTGCAATTTCATCATGAGATCAAACCCAACCTTTGCTCAGGTTATGCCACACCTGGAATGATCTCCCTTCCACCCCCACGCCCTATCCAAATCCTAGCCTTTCTTCAAAGTTCAGTTCAAGTCTTGCCTTCTCCACCAAGTTTTCTCTGACTAACCCTGGTCCATAATGATCTCTCTCTGATAAAGAAAAATCCATTAATCAATAAGCATTTATTAAGCACCTGCTAAGGATCAGGCACACTGTTCTAGGCTCTGAGTATTCAAAAACACATTGAAACAATGAAATAGTCCCTGTTCTCAAGTAGCTCACGTTTCTATAGAAGAATGGAATAAATTCTCTCCCCTCCCCTCTTCCCCTCCCCTCCCCTCCCATTCTCTCTCTCTCTCTCTCTCTCTCTCTCTCTCTCTCTCTCTCTCTCTCTCTCTCTCTCTCTCTCTCTCCCTCTCCCTCTCCCTCTCCCTCTCCCTCTCCCCCTCCCCCTCTCCCTCTCCCTCTCCCCCTCCCCCTCTCCCTCTCCCCCTCCCCCTCTCCCTTTCTCCCTCTCCCTCTCTCCCCCTCCCAGCCCAACCTATATGTATATGTTTACATTGTTCTGTGAGTTCATTCATATAGGGACCCCAGTGAGGAACTTCCTTGATCAATGCAGATCAATCTGTTTTCTGCAACTTCTAGTCATAAGACAGTTCCCTAGGTCACTTACAACTTGAATAATTTACCCAGAGTGATAGGGCCTGTGTGCTTCAGATTCCGAAGTTGAACTAAGATCTCCCAAGCCCCCAGGACAGTTGTTAGACTAGGCTGACTCTTTCATATATGAAATATTTTTCAAATAAGTATAAGGTATATGGGGGAGGGAAGGTGTTAGTAACCAGGGGGTAATAGGAAAGCTCTAAACCGATAAAATTCTATTTTAAGTATGTCTTCTGCCAGTCCAAAGTTCCCTACCTGGGAACTTTATTCCCAGCTAGGTAACATAGGAAAGAGAGTGCTGGACTTGGAAAACTTGAGTTCAAATCCTGTCCTCTCATGTATCTGTTAGATAGGTAGATAGATAAAGCATTTTTTCAAAGTGTTTACTATGTGACAGGTATATATAAATATGCTGTATGATCCTGGACTAGTCACTTAACTTTTCTAGACTAGTTTCCTTATTCATAAAATGAGGGGGTTAATGTTACATTTTTGGACCAGGGTATTTTAAATTTGTAAAATTTAAAAAAATTTTCCTTCTCCCTCTCCTTCCCCTTCCCCTTCCCATTGTAAGTCCTGAATTTGGGAGAAATTCCATTTCATTAGCTTTATTTATCTGAAGAATTAACTTTTATTTAAAAATTATTTTTAAACTTTGAAAATACTTTTTAAAATGTATTTTTAAATTATTTTTTAAAAAATAGAGAACTAGAACATGTAGAAACATGTTTTCCTCTCTGCCACCTCCTCACAATTATGAACTCTTTAAGGCCTGTGCCTTATTTATTTATGTATTTATGCATTTATTGATTGATTTATTCATTTACTTATTATTATATTCATCCAAAGTATGAATCAGAGTTCTAGGTTCATGCTTCATAAATAATTGTAGAATGGAAATGAATGTGGTGCAACAAAGAATCAAAAGATCTGATTTCCCTTTCATGGTTCCCTTCTACCATTTTATATGAAGCATAAATGGAGGCTTATCTTCTAGAATTATCAACCATCACAAACCTTGAGCCCAAAGACTGTGTAGACTATACTAGATGCCATCATTTCAGGATTCCCCAAACTGAAGAAGGATCTCTGTCCTGTAGTTTATCCTATAATTAGCATTCATCCCTGCAAGCAAGATCACATTATGGGTTAAGCCTGCCTTGGGACATAATCTGGTCAGCATCAAAAATGCCCTCAAGTCTAGTTCCTTTTTTTGCTTTGAGGAAGTTTTTTCATGGAATTTTATTTGCTTATTTTTATTATTAATTAATTAATTTTTGCTGAGGCAATGAGGGTTAAGTGACTTGCCCAGGGTCATCACACAGCTAGTAATCGTCAAGTGTCTGCCCATGGGATAAATTCTTAGCTGGATGAGGTTTCCCTAAAATTTCAATGTCCAGTAAAATGGATATTATTATTATTATCATTAATAATAATAATAATAATAATAATACAAGCCTTGTCCATCCACAGTATTGCTGAAGTTAGTTAACAACAATAACAACAAACATTAAAACCTCTGATTTGGAACTAGATATTCCACAGGGGTGAGGACTGTGACTTATCTAAACTTTTTATCTCAGTGTCCCGCACAGTTTCACAATAGTCTCTTATTAGGCATTTGCTAGATTGAATTTATTGAGTTAAACTTGGGAGAATCATGAAGATATTATTTTATGATCTGAAAAATCTCCTGCCCTTATGAGAGCTAGAAGTACGTTAGGTTGAGGCTACCACAGAGAAGTCTCCAATACATCTCAAACTCAATATGTGCTGTAGGTGATCCCTCTAAAACCTAGGAGTTTGAGCCAGTGAGTTCTCTGAGCCAGGATTGCAGGCAGCATGGTACAGACAGTCAGTCTGGCACGGAAGCCCTGAAAATCCAGGGTGCCCAGGACTTGACCCCGAGGCAGGTTTTGGACTTGGAATTGGGACTGTGTTCTATAAGAGCAGAGCTAAACTATGAACCTAATCCTCTTCCTCTCCCCCAGGGACTGAGGTGGTGAAAAGGGGGAATTGTGACTCCTACATGATAAGGGAATTAATTTGTCTATTTGTGATTATGCCTCTTTTTTTGCTTTTTTTGTTTGTTTGTTTGTTTTGTTTTTTGGTGAGGCAATTGCGGTTAAGTGACTTGCCTAGGGTCACACAGCTAGTAAATGTCAAGTGTCTGAGGCCAGATTTGAATTCAGGTCCTCCCGAATCCAGGGCCGGTACTCTATCCACTGCACCACCTAGCAGCCCCCTCTTTTTTGCTTTTTAAAAAATAATATTTAATTTTTTCCCCAATTACACGTAAGGACAATTTTTAACATTCATGTTAAAAAAAATTGGGGGGGGCAGCTAGGTGGCACAGTGGATAAAGCACCGGCCCTGGATTCAGGAAGACTTGAGTTCAAATCCAACCTCAGACACTTGACATACTAGCTGTGTGACCCTGGGCAAGTCACAACACTCATTGCCCTGCAAAAAGTAAAAAAAAAGAAATTTAAATTCCAAATTTACTCCCTCTGTCTCTGAGACGGTAGGCAATTTGATATAGTTTATATATGTGTCGTGATTTTATACCTTTCAAAGTAAATATTTTTGTGTGAAAGCTAATGTGATTGTTAGTGGCTAAATGGATCTGGGGTACAGGGGGCCACCACCAACATTTAGGGGAACATCATCAATGGGAACTGGGGCCATTTGCAGAGTCTATACACAATGCCCCAAATCCCTTTAAGGGTACTGGAGAACTTGGGGGAGGGTGTAAAATGGTGAAATCTAACCTACCTGGTCCTCTGGCAGTGAGAGCCATGGTAGTCAGTGGTACGTATATATCACATGTAACATATTTATATTTAATGTAACATATGTATATTTAACTTACATGTAACATATATTACACTGTGTGTATATATACACACATACATATCTATCTATCTATCTATCTATCTATCTATCTATCTATCTATCTATCTATCTATCTATCTATCTATCATCTATCTGTTTGCTATCCCCCCCATTAGATTTCAAGCTCCTTGAGGGCAGGGACTGTCTTTTGCCTCTTTTTGTATCCCTACTGCTTACTCAGCACAGTGCCTGACCCACAGTAGGTGCTGAAAATTTTTTTACTAACTAATAACATGCTACAAATGGGGTTACATAGACAAAAACAAAAGTCTTTGAAAAGCTTACAATCACACTGGGGGAGCCAACAGGTTCATATGTAGATATATGTAAAATAGATATATGGCAAGGGGAAAGGGAGACAGTGGAGGTAGAGGGGATCCAGAAAGGTCTCACACAGAAAGTGGCACTCAAGAAGAGAGAGAGTACTGAAGGAAACTAAAGATTCCAGGAGGAAAAGGTGAAGGAGGAGCACTTTTCAGACATGGTGGCCCCTACAATGCAAAGGCACAGAGATGGGAGGTGGAAGGCCATCTATGAAGAACGGTAAGGCCATTTTGACTGGTCCTTAATATTCATGAAAGGAGAAGTGTGCAGTAAGTGTGGAAAGGTAGGATGGGGCCAGGTTGTGAATGGCTTTAATGCCAAATACAGTAATTGATATTTGTTTCCAGAGGTAAGAGTCTTGTTTGAGTTTTTGAAAAGGGGTATACCATCAACGCTTTGCTTCTCCCTCCATAGCCAATTAGTTGCCAAGTCTTTTCAATTCTACTTCCACAATATCATACTGTACTCGTACAGCCACCTCTATCATTCAGACACCTTTTTCCTAGACTATTTCAACAGAGTCATAATTGGATTCTTAACTTCCAGTCTTTACCTTCTCTAATCTATATTCCACACAGCTGGCAAAATTATTTTTCTGAAAGCACAAATCTGACCATATTACCTTGCTGTTCAGAAATCTTTGGTGGCTCCCTAAAATACAAAACCCTCAGATTTATACTTAAAGTGCTTCCCAATCTGGGTTCACCCTGTTTTTCTGGGCTTAATCCCCTTCACACACCCTATGCTCTAGTGTAGCCCAACTATTCCACTTGATGTTCCCCCAAATTTGTCATTCTAGCTCCTGTCCCTCGTACCTGGCTCAGCCCGGCTTCTAAGAATCCTAAGCTTCCCCCAAGTCTTAACCTATGTCTCCACTCCTAGGAGAAACCTTGAATGATCCTCCAACCTGTCATAGTTCTCTCCCTTCTCAAATTCTCATGTACAACCATTTCTGTTTACATGTTATATTCATGTCTTCATTAGAATGTAAATTTACAGAGTGAGACTTGGTTCTGTCATTGCCTCATATCCCTGCCCCTACCAGAGGCATTAGCACATACTAGACAATGCTTGGTGTTAGAAGAGCTATGAGGATTGAAAAAGACAATATTTGGTGAAAGAGTTATTGGTAATTTTGGAGAGCGGTTTCAGTAGTCAAAGCACAGTCCAGATCGCAGATGAGTGGAAGAGTTGGTGAGTGATATGACATGATGGAGACAAGTGTATGCTAACTATTCTTCAACATCATTTGTTGTTATTGTTGTTGTTTGTCCTTCCTTCTTGAAGAGGACAATGACATCGGAAAGTGATGTTATGACTTACAGTGAATTGAATTTAACTAAGGGAGGGCTGAACAAGGTCACCAACTTCACTTTCTCTTCTAGAGCCATCTGGATGCAATGGCAAGATATGTTTACATCAAGATGACTGGAGATGGCCCCAGATATTTAAGTCAATTGGGTTTAAGTGACCTGCCCAGAGTCACACAACCAGTAAGTGTATGGGGTGAAATTTGAACTCAGGTCCTCCCAACTTCAAGGCCAATGCTCTATCCACTATGCCACCTAGCTGCTCCCTCTACAAAGTTTAGTGGGCATAGGCTCAAGGACATCAGAGTCAGAAATAAAGATCTTATATCTACCCCATAATTCAAACCAACACTCTTGGTGGGAACAAAAAAACTGGATATCCAGTTGGGAAATCACTGAATAAATAGTAGTACATGAATAGAATGGTGCATTATAACCTTTTTTTTTTTTTGCAGGGCATTTGGGGTTAAATGACTTGCCCAGGGTCACACAGCTAGTAAGTGTTAAGTGTCTGAGGCAGATTTGAACTCAGGTCCTCCTGAATCCAGGGCCGGTGCTCTATCCTCTGTGCCACCTAGCTGCCCCTGCATGATAGCCTTTTAAGAAAGGGTGAATAGGAAGAATTCAGAGAAACATGGGAAGACCTGTGTGATACAGAATAAGGAAAAACAAATGACATACGCAGTAATTACAATAATGTAGGTGAAAACAACACCAAAAGGCAGCCAAGTTGAGATTGAGAGCAATGACTAAATAACAAGTGCAAAGAAAGAAAAAAAGACAATGACATAAAGAATAAAAGGTACGCAAACTAAAAATAATGTTTTGGATGAATGATGAGATAGACAAAAGGCAGATCTAGTTGGAGCTGCAGATGTAATTGCAAGGAAAAGGAAAGCCATGTTTTGAAGGCAATTAGACAATAAAATTCGATGATAAAAAGACCACAGCCATCAATTTCTAAAACCCTTCAAAGTGCTCAGAAGCTTCCTTCATCACTTCCATAAAACTAAATGCTAAGAAAATGGGGAGTGGTCAGGTGGCATAGTGGATAAGAGTGCTGGGCCTGGTGTCAAGGAAGACTCATCTTCCTTAGTTCAAATCTGGCCTCAAACACTTACTAGTTGTGTGACCCTGGGCAAGTCACTTCACCCTATTTGACTCATTTTCCTCATCTGTAAAATGAGCTGGAGAAGGAAATGACAAACTGGTCCAATATTTTTGCCAAGAAAATCCTAAATGGGGTCACAGAGTTGGACAAGACTGAAAACAACTGAACGACAACAAGAAAATGGGTGATAATGATTTCTTTCTCACTGGAGACCTTCAGAGAAAGACTGGATAATCACTTAATTGGGGTGTTTAAAAGGGGATTCTTGTTTAGATATGTGTTGTCAATGGTCTTTAATCTCTCTTACAACTCTGAGATTCTGTGTTTCTATAATGAACAAAAACTATTTCCTATTCAATGCTGTTCCAAGACATTCTACCAGTGCAAAAAGCAACCCATTCAAGCCCTCTCATCTTGTGATATTCATGTCCACATCTTTTTATTATTTCTCCATAGAGACATGGAGCCTAGTGGGCGACAACATCTCTCTCTCTCTCTGTCTCTCTCCTCTCTGTCTCTGTGTCTCTCTTTCTCTCTCCTCTCTCTCCTCCCTCTCTTCTCTCCCTCCTCTCTTTTTGTTTCTCTTTCTCTCTCATTACGTTTCTCTCTCTCTCAAAAGATACTTAAATATACTTTGTCAACATTAATACAATGCTCAGTCTGTTCCTCTGGTATCCTTCATTCTTAATAAGTCACTGGCCCACTTCCTTGTCTGGTAGTCCTTATCTTTGATGATATTTTTAGGTTACTTCTTATGTACAAGTTAAAATAATTAATTTTGTAGACAGTAGTTTAGTCACAGCAACCATGTATCTTTCCTTTGCCCTTTGAATTGTCTGTAATTTTAATTTTTCTGAGAGCATGGTGTTCTATGATTTGCAGCCACAGATCATCACTGGGAGAATATTGGTGGTATCAAAAATGAACATTAGGGAGAAACTTGGAGCCATTGAAAGAATGGATCAACATCCTCCCCCAATTCAATCAAACTTATCTTCCTCCTCTTATTCAGTTCTGGGCTCTTGTCTATCTGCAAACTCTAAAACTACATTACGGATAAAATAGACTTCTGTGGGCTAAAAGAGGGAGCTAATCACTATTTAAAATTATAGATTTAGAGCCAAAGGGACCTTAGAAGTCACTAACTAAAACTCTTCATTTTAAATATAATGAAACTATGTCTGGAAGTTGTCACACAAGTAGTAAGTTTAGCAAAGTCAGGATTTGAACTCAGGCTCCCTCATTCCCATTCCAGTGCTTTAGAAGGAAAGAAGAGAAGAAGGACGGAAGAGAGAAGGGAGGAAGGAGGAAAACAAGTATTTATTGTCTTTTATGGGTCAGACATAGCACTAAGGGCTTTATAAATATAATCTCATTTGATTTTCACAACAATCCTGTGAGGTAGGTGCTTTATTATCCCCATTTTACTGACAAGGAAAATGAGGTAGACAGAGGTTAAATGACTTGATTAGGGTCACACAGTACTAAGTATATAAGGTCTTCCAGATTCCAGCAGGTCCAGCAATCCATCTACTGTGCCACTTAGTTGCATTCATAGCACTTGGCTAGACCCAATGCACAATGAAAAGACATGTGGTCTTTGCAAAATCCAAGTATAAAGGATTTTTATGTTTATATAGTACATTTGACTGTTGACTCTTATCAGTCAGACTCAAATAGGAAATGGGAATCACTAAACCATACATAAGGATCCCTGCAGGTGCATAGTGACTTACAAAACCACATATAAACATTATATATTATATTACAGTCAAAAGGTGCCCGCCCAATATCAGTAGGAAACTTCCCAGGGCTTCCATGCCATAAGGGTCTTGCCTGTGACTTCATTAGTACCACCAAGTCTGGATGAGAGAATACCTTCTACCAAAGCAATTCAGCACCTTCTCTGCAACTTATAGTCAGAGAGCTGCCTGGAACAATAGTGTTAGACTCAAAGAGAGATTGAGAACTGCTAAACACTACATAAAGATCTCTTAAGGCACATATTATCTTAGAAAACCACATATTGATATGTTTTGTTGTATGTTAATTAATTTATTAAATATCTTCCAATTACATTTTAATCTGCTTCTCCTTGACTTGGGAGTATTGTCAGTAACATTGCCTCCTATGGCAGCGTGTTTGACATCTCTGGCCTAAAGCACTGAGAAATAGGTCACAGAGCTAGTATATGTGAGAGGTAAGATTTGAACCCAGATCTTCCTCCTTCTGAGGCCACTTCTCTATCTTCCATGTTATGTTCCCCTTCATTAGATTCAAAGAAATTTTTTTAAAAAGTATTCCCTACCCTAGACATTTCTTAGGAGCTATAATCAAGAGAGTTTTTCTGACCTCTTCATAGAACCATATATCTATATTTGGAAGACACATTAAAGGTCATATAGTTCAACACACTCATTTTACAGATAGAGAAAGTGAGACATAGAGTAAGTGACTTGCCTGAGTTCACCCAGATTGTAAATTTCAGAACCAGAATATGAACCCAGGTGATCTTTACTCTTAAGTTCAAAACTTTGCTAAAACATAGTTCTTTTCATTATACTATGATACCTGCAGTTATTAAATAAGATATTAAAGGAAGAGAAAAAAAAAACTTGTCTTATTCTTTTTTGTGGGGGGGGGCAATGAGGGTTAAGTGACTTGCCCAGGGTCACACAGCTAGTAAGTGTCAAGTGTCTGAAGCAGGATTTGAACTCAGGTCCTCCTGAATCCAGGGCAGGACCTTTATCCACTGAGTCACCTAGCTACCCCAAACTTGTCTTTTTCTAGAATTCACATGTGTATTGATGGCATACATGCCAATTAATGCAGTCAAGGCTATTGAGCTTGAATCTCCCATCTATTAAATAGCTCCAATAATGTGGCTTATTTCATAAATCCAGTTATCTCATCTTGCACAGTTCCAAATTGTCCAAGTTTTCTTTTAAAAATTTAAATTTATGAAGGGTTTTGTCCATTGGACATTTTTGGTCATCAATTATAATGAACCATTTTTACAGGTTTTGTGAAAAAAAAAGATGAAACTGGAATGTGTAATTGAAAATGGTATTTTAGTGTAGTCCTGCTGAGTTAGTATATTTTATGTGCACTATTTTGCATGAATATTTCTGTTAATTGTGCTATTTAAAGGCTGACAGAAATATTGGTGGCTTTATATAACACTTGCAACATTCAATATTTTCAAACTTGGAAAATGGAGCATGTAGCAAAATTCTCAAGCAAGGAAGCATTCTGGGGAGCAGTGATAACAGTTATGTATACGTGTGTATACACACACACACACATATATATATATATACATATGCCTATAAGTGCATATATGTATGCAAATATGTGTGTGTGTAGATAGATCTAATATTGTCAAAGCAAATGTCCAAGAGTAATAATGCATGGATTCACAAGCACTGCCCCCCATCCCCATCTTCTTACTGTACCATAATAGCAAAATCACCATTAAAATCAGTTAAGAGAATTTATTGAAGGCTTACTCTGTTCTAGAACCCACTATGTACTTGATGCTATGGCAGATTACAAAGGAAGGTGCTTTATAATTTAAGAATGGAAGAAGGAGGAAGGGTATATATATATATAGTACACTATTAAGAAAAATACCGAAGACCATATACACCAGAAGCATATACTCACTCACATACACACATACTTGATAATGCACATAAGTAGGAGAAACTATTACAACCACAGAAACTAGCAAAACAAATAATGAGGGAAGATGATACTTGCATTACAAATAGATTCTGTTTTTGTTTTTGTTTTTTGCAGGTCAATGAGGGTTAAGTGACTTGCCCAGAGTCACACAGTTAGTAAGTGTCAAGTGTCTGAGGCCAGATTTGAACTCAGGTCCTCCTGAATCCAAGGCTTTATCCACTGCACCACCTAGCTGCCCCCCCTACAAATAGATTCTTAATTTTACAGGAAGTTTCCATGTAAAGTTCCTTAATGAAAGGAGGACTTCTTTTAGTGCATGTGAAATATAATTCAATTAATTATAAAAATTGGATTTTGATTTATTCATAAGTTTTCAGGGCTGCATCTGATGTTTAAAATATGTGTGGTCGTGTAGCAGAATGTCTCTCCCCAAAGTTACTGAGAATACCTTGGATCAAAAAGGAAGTTTTTATGGCTAAAATGTAATGTGAGGTTGTATTTTAAACAATTAAGACACCTGTTTGAATACTTCGATAACAGAGATAGAGAATAGGAAATAATAGACCAAGCTGAGGGAAATAAGTGATCTTGAGTTGATTTGGATGGCTGGAAGAGGAAGGTTATAATTGTAGAAACACCTAAAGGGTGGTTTTAATGAAAACTAGACAGTCAGGAAGAAAAGAAAGTGAATGCAAAATGTCTTACTATGAGGTGTAAAGGTGGATATTGTTTGGGGGCAATGGCAAAGCACACATTGGAGCTAGAAAGAAAACAAAGAGATATCAGTAGAGATGGTAAGTGAAGAGGCTGTTGGAGTAGAAGTCAAATAGATGCCAAGTAGAGGGGTTGGCCTGAGGCCCAAATAGGAATGAAACTGACTCCTTCAGAAACCAAAGAGTAACTAAGAGTATTCAACTTGGGTAGAAATAGGGTGGGATAGAGAGAAGTATAACATCAAGGAATAGATTCGAAAGTATAGTGGATTCATGGGCTAAGAGAAAGATGGTGACAAAGTACACTTACTAGAGAATGCTTCAGTAATACTGTAAAGCTGGCTGAGCAACATGAGACTGTGTTATATACTTTTTTTTTTTTCTGGGGCAATGGGGGTTAAATAACTTGCCCAGAACTCAAGTCCTCCTGAATCCAGGGCTGGTGCTTTATCCACTGCACCACCTAGCTGCCCCTGTGTTATATACTTCTGCTGAATGTAGTTTGGAAGAGGCAGTATGGTATAGTGAATAGAAGACCAGTCTTAGAGCTAGAAAAACCTGGGTCCCAGTACTGTCTCCTGTGTGACCACAGACAGATCAATTAACTTCTCATAACTTCGAGCATTTCTTTAAAGACTACAAGTTACATAAGAGTTATTAATCTATATTAATGGAATAAGTGTCTGAACAAGAAATTCCATACACTAATGAAATTATAGGACTGAACAAAACTGCAATCAGCACCTCATAATTTCCTCTTGCACATCTGAATGAATAGTGTTGGCTTGACTCTGATGGCATAGTGGGAGAAAGTGATTTTCCCTAAGCCTGGGGATAAAGAAAAGACTGAGACTTGGGGGCATAGTCTTTATTGGTGAATGTACCACCTCCCCTTATACTCTTCAACAGTGGTAACAAAGAATGAATACAAGGTATAGCATTATGGGAATTATAGGAAACCAAGCTCTGTTTGGCCATGTAATATAAATTAATTTCACAGAAATATTAATCTGGGGTGTGTGTGGTATTGGTAAGAACCCTCAATTAGCAGTCATAGGACCTGGTTTCAGTCATATTTCTGCAATGTACAACATTTTGACCTTGGACAAGACTACTCTCTGGTGTTTAATTTCCTTACCTGAAAAATAAGGAGGGAGGGCTTTATCAGTTTAGGTCATACTCTAAATTCCATGTTACTATGATAGTAGTCATGTGAGGCAGGTCAAATTTATAAAGAAGGGGAATCTTGAACAATGACTTGAAGAAAAGGAGAAACAATGTTTGCATAGAGAAATGAGTGGGCCTTCCCAGGCAGGGGAACTCTAGTGTTAAAAGAGGAAGCAATAAAATTTTTTACTAGAGATGTTTAACAGCTTTGCTTGGCTAGAATGGACCTTATTATCCAGAATGTAATTGTACTAAAGTTTGGTTAAACAGCTATAAAATGCTTTTCACGCAAATAATGTCAGATCTAAATAATTGTTAAAATAATTGCTGGGTAGGCTGAGCCAATATAATAAAAATGACAATCCTACCTAAATTAATCTATTTATTTAGTACCATACCAATCAAACTATCAAAAATATTTTATAGAGCTAGAAAAAATGATAACAAAATTCATCTGGAAGAACAAAAATCTCAAGGATATCAAGAGAATCAATGAAAAAAAATGAGAAATAAGGTGGTCTAGCAGTACCAGATCTTAAACTGTGTTATAAAGTGGTAATTATCAAAACAATCTGGTACTGGTTAAGAAATCTGGTTAAGAAATAGAATGATGGATCAGTGGAATAGAATAGGTATGAATTACACTATAGCAAATGACTATAGTAATCTAGTATATGATAAACCCAAAGGTCCAAGCTTTTAGAACAAAAACTCATTATTTGACAAAAATTGCTGGGAAAACTGGAAAATGGTATGGCAGAAACTAGATATAGACTAGATATAGACAAACATCTCACACCATCTTATGATACATGATTTACACATAAAGGGTAATATCACAAGCAAATTAAGAGAGCATGGAAATCTGTCAGATTTATGGACAGGAGAATTTGGGACCAATGAAGATATAGAGAGCATTACAAAATATAAAATAGATAATTTTTATTATATAAAATTTAAAAGCTTTTGCACAAACAAAACCAATGTAACCATGATTATAAGGAAAACAGAAAACTGGGAAAGAATTTTTGCAACAAATATCACTGAAAAGACCTAATTTCTCAAATATATAGAGAACTGAATCAGATTTATAAAGATACAAGTCATTTCCCAATTAATAAATGGTCAAAGGATATGGCAGGCAGTTTTCAGATAAAGAAATCAAAGCTATCTATAGTCATATGAAAAAATCCTCTAAATCACTATTGATCAGAGAAATGCAAATTAAAACAACTGTAAGGTACCACTCCATACCTATCAGATTGGCTAATATGACAAAAATGGAAAATGATGGATGTTGTAGGGGATGTGGGAAGACTAGAACACCAATCCACTGTTGGTGGAGTTGTGAACTAATCCAACCATTCTGGAGAGCAACTTGGAACTATGCCCAAAAGGCTATAAAACTGTGCATACCCTTTGATCCAGCAATATCACTGCTATCCCAAAGACATCCAAAAAAAGAGAAAAGGACCTATTTGTACAAAACTATTTATAGCAGCTCATTTTTTTTTTTTTTAGGCAATGGGGGTTAAGTGACTTGCCCACAGTCACACAGCTAGTAAGTGTCAAGTGTCTGAGGCCGGATTTGAACTCAGGTACTTCTGAATCCAGGGCCGGTGCTTTAACCACTACGCCATCTAGCTGCCCCCTATAGCAGCTCATTTTGCAGTGGCCAAGAATTGGAAATCAAAGGGATGCCATTAATTGGGGAATGGCTAAACAAGCTCTGTTATATGTTTGTAATGGAGTATTACTGTGCTATAAGAAATGACAAGCAGGATGATTTCAGAAAGGCCTGGAAAGACTTATATGAACAGATATATAATGAAGAGAGCAGAACCAAGAGAGCATTATGCACAGAGATAG
The DNA here is from genome assembly GCF_019393635.1 of Dromiciops gliroides. NCBI lineage: Eukaryota > Metazoa > Chordata > Mammalia > Microbiotheria > Microbiotheriidae > Dromiciops > Dromiciops gliroides. Next base: position 253,645,348 of record NC_057863.1, on the reverse strand, counting down.
CAAAATCGTTTGGTGAAAAACTGTGAATGACAACTATTCTCCAATGCAATAATCCAAGATAATCCCAAAGGACTAATGATGAAGCATATTATTCACCTCCAAAGAAAGAACTGATATTAATTGACCATAGGTTGAAGCATGTTATTTTTCACTCTATTTCTTTCATTCCTCCCTTTTATTGGAGTTTTCTTATGCAAAATGACAAATATGGCAATGTTGTACATAAATACACATGTATAACCTATATCTGATTGCTTAGCACTTCAGTGAAGGGGGAGGAGAGGAGGAAAAGGAGGAATAGAATTTGGAACCCAAAACTGATTGGATCAGTTTGTGAGAGCTGATTGTTAAATTATCAGTGAGCATTTACGTCCTTGAAATCAGCAAATGCTACAAGTATGGACTTGATTTACTGTATTGTTGACTATCTAGACTCAATAAAATGATGAGAAAATGTTAATAATACAGATTCAGCTTTAAATGTGCTGTGTGTCCATTTTTGTATCCCAAAGATCTGGTTGTTAAACATTTACCAACACACCCTTGTTTTTAATCCTACTAATTTCTGGGTGTTCTATTCAGATTTACACACACATGCACACATGCACATGCAACTACAACTCTAAATTGTTCTGAAAATAGTTGACCTTGGGAATGACCTACTTTCTCAGCATTCAAGAGAAAAGAGGGCTGCATTCTACATTCATACTCAGATCCCTGGACAGCTCCTTCCACAGAAACTGACTTCTTTGTCTGAAACAGTGTAGAAGCTGGAATTAGCTACTACAGCAACAGGATAGGATCCAGGCAAAAGTTACACAGAACACAACAAATCCTGAAGCTAGATACTGTCTTTGTAAAATGTGGCGGCATTCTTTTCTTGAGTGGCATCCTTCTATTAGGGATTTTCTTGGCCTCTCCTGAAGCCTTGAGATAATTATAAAATATTCTGCACAAAGCAAATTCTATTTAGTAATTAATGTAATTACCTTACATTAATGAACAGGTAGTGCATTCCACATAGAAACACATACAATGCAGAAAATCACTTCCAATGTGCATATCCATGGAGAGGTTGTATCTACTGGGATCTGTTGGACAGAGGGGGAAAAGCCTGGAAGGGAAGATTTGGAACACTTGGTTGGGGTGAAATGTAGTGGATACATTAGCACATAGATAGATAAGGAAGAACTATTCTAAGCCCCGAAGGGGGAGGGAGCATCAAACCTGGGACTTTAGACACAGTCATAAAGTAAACCAGAAATCATTGGAATACTGCTGTTGTTGAGAAAATAACTATAATATTTGAGAATGTTCCACAGGAGGATAAAAGGAAGGGATGGACAGGAATTCAGACTTTTCTGTTTCTTTTTGTCCCCTCTTCCCCCCCCCCCCATCACTAAGCCCTGTCTGTCTTGGTCATACTCTGCATACATACTATGACTCTAACCCCATTCTGTCTGTCTCTATGCATCACCTCTTCCTTCCATTTCTTTTAATGTTGTGCTTGTGTTTTTTGCATTATTAGTTAAATATTTGTTTTGGTCCAGCTGCCTTGTGTCTAAGGTGGCATATATGTGTTGATTACCAGAAAGGGAATCAAATAGATCAAGTGAGCTGATGAAAGGGCATAATGCAGATCTGTCAATGGGCTGAATCTCATATCAAATGCAAAGGCAGGGTAGGGTTCTGTCCCAAATCAATCAGCTAACAAGTATTTATTAATAAAGTTCTACTACATGACCTGCACTGTATTAAGGTGGCTAGGCGACTAAGATGGTTTCCACAGATTGGATAGGAGGTCAAGGACATGCCCAAATGAATAGGAGGGCAGGTAGCTGTACAGCAGGCAGAGAAGAGGCCAAAGCTGTCTTCAAGTGGACAAGAGACCAGGGAGGCCATCCAGAGAGTTAAGAGGGTCAGCTAAAGGGGAGCAATATATTCTCACCCTCAACTGAAAAGAATCTGTGAGTGAGGACAGGAAAGCTGTCCCAAGAGTCAGATGGACTAAAGCTGGGAGTGGGAGGGAAGGAGCAGCCTGTTCCCAGTAGAGATTTTAAAGGCACACATAGAGAGCCTGATTGATATCTTGGAACTGAGTGCAGGTTATGAGTTTGTTCAGTGTGCTCACAGTTCTTTGCGTTCCTGTGCATGAGTATTCTAGTCCAACTATACAAAATAGGAAGCTATAATTTCACATTTTTACATCAAATACCTTTTAAAAATGTTTAATTAAAATGAAAACATTCAAAAATAATTTTTAAAAGTCCTATATTTTCTCCTAGCTCTATATTTTCCCCCATGTAAGTAAAGAAATAGCATTGTACTATATATAGTCTGTGGTAAAGATGCAACTTTTTTAAAAGGTCATTTGCCTTCTCTCCCTGTAGCTGTTATTCTGTTTTAATGCCCACTAAAACATCAGTACAGAGTGAGATTCTGAAGCAGGGCTAAAATGGAGTTATGTGCTCATTGGGGAAGACTGGATGACCGAAAAGTAACATTGTTGAACATAACATCATTACATGGGTTTATAGGCCGTATCTCTACTCCTTGTAAAGCATAAAATAACATTATGCTAAATTTATTTTTAGATATAAAGGAAATTTATGAAAGATCTAGATAGGCCTCCACTTGTCCTAATATCTTATTTGGATGGATGACCCAATATAAAATTGAAAAGATCTTAAGTGACTGAAGTGGTAAGCACAACATGTTATGGTGTTGTGTGGATGAGCTCTCTCTTCTCTTGACATTTTATTGAGTATAATTACTGGACATAAATCAACAACCCCCCAAAAGATAAAAGGTATCCCATGCATGCTCTGAATTATTTATAACTGCCATAGAAATCTGGTGCTAAATCATAATTATCTATTTAAACCAATCTCTCACTGAACCTCCAGATACCAATATTTCAAGAAGTGTATGCATACAAACCATGGCAAACTCTCAGTGGGGCATTTTCATGAGAGTATATTCCTTTTAGATTAGAACAGCCTAGGGGTAGTAGAATTGATTCCCATTCCCTTCCTCCATTTGATTTTTAAAAAGTATTTACTAAGCACCTACTATGTGTTTAACACTATCTGGAACACAGTGACATACCAAGACAGAGTCCACAGAATAAAGCCACAGGCCTTGCTTTCCAAGAATTTACATTCTATTTGCAAAGATAAAGCACATCTCCAAATAATGACAATTTGAGGAAGTATGTGATAAGGGCTGAGTGGCATAACCTGTAGGTGTTCAGTCCAAGCAAAATTTAAAATTAAACTGGCCAAAAGCACAAGGAAATAAGTATTTTAAATTATTTTTTTATTGGCATTTAAAGATGGTCCAGCTGTATTAATTTTCTTGGCTCTTCATTTTGTATAATTTCACATTCTGGTGGAAAAAAAGAAAAACAGTAAGGAAACTTGCAAATGAGATGAGTATGTCATCCATCCAAAAGAAATTAGTGTGCTACACTTCAAATGCCATGCTCCTGTCCATAGATACAGAAAAATCATTCATTTGTGGTTGCCCTCTCTTTTTTAAAAACTCATGCCTTTGGGAACAGCTAGGTGGTACATTGAATAAAGCACTGGTCCTGGATTCAGGAGGATCTGAGTTCAAATTCAGCCTCAGACACTTGACACTTCCCAGCTGTGTGACCTTGGGCAAGTCACTTAGCCCCAGTTGCCCCATCCTCCCAAAAACCAACAACCCCCCTCAAAAAAACCTTATGCCTTTGGCAGTACAGTAAACAGAATGTGGGACTGCAAGTAAAAATGACACAAGTGCAAATCCAGGCTCTGCAATTTCCTACATGTCTAACATTGGGCAACTCATTTAACCTCTGAAGGGACCTCAAATTCTTCTTCATCTATAAACTGAAGGAATTTAAATTTGATGACCCATGAAGTTCTGTTCTTTATATATATATGACCCTTTTTCCTCAACTCTCTACCATATCTCTCTCCCTTCTCCTTTCCTAAATGTTCACACTATTCCCCAGTCATTATAATAATAATAATAACAATAATAAATATTCAACAAATAATCAATAACAAATGAGTTATCACAAAAACTCAAAGTTCTACCTTCATTGGTCTTTTAAATTTTTTTCCCCAATTATCAAGCATATCTCTCTTGATTCCCTTCCCCAGTCCCCACTCCCAAGGAAATAAAAAATAGAAGACATACAAAGTGTTTGTTGCAAAAGTATTATGAAAAAAGAACAAGAAATAATGAGGAACAGCTCATTGTCCCAGCTTTATGTCTAGGACCCTATGATCTACCTAAATGTGGTCCATAGCAGATGAATCATCAAATTATACAAGTCTTGGGCTCAAATGTTAGAACTGGAAAGTACCCTGGAATATAATTTCATCTACTGCCACATTTGACATCTTACTGAGGCAGTGAGACAGGAAATGATTTGCCCAATGTCAAACAACTAATAAGTGGCAGAACTGGAATTAGAATACCCAAAATCTCATTTTGGCACATTTTCCTCACTACTTAGGATAGAGATTTTATCACTATTCAAGTGCCTAGGAGCTACAAATTAGCCCCTTTGCCTCAGTTTTTTTTTTTAACACTAAGCTTCCAAGCAGATATTTTGTAACCAAAATGGCAGATGGACTTCATATGGTGACCATATTATACCATGGAAATGTTACGATTCTCCTGAATTCCTTACAACTGGTTCCCAAAACCCATGAGTATGAATAATAACAAGAGTTGATATTTACAGAGTGCCTGCACTGTGGCTCAGTACAGCATAAGCTGAACACAGGTTCAAATCCTGCTTCTGATACTTACTAGCTATGTGGAACCAAGAGTGAGCCATTATCCTCTTGGAGCCCTCAGTTTCCTAATATGTAAAATGGGAATGATAATAGCTGTAGTACCATCCTCATAGGGATATCCTAAAAGATAAATTCGCTAATGTATGCAAAATGCTTTATAAACTTTAGAGTGCTCATAAATTTCAGTTATTAACATTGGCATCATTAACTATAAAATCACTGATTATTCATGTCATTGTGCAGGAGGAGGCCTAAAGGGAAAGTGACATCCGTTTAAAATGGCTGTCCATTTTCAAATAACAAAAGGACACAAATAGGAGAACTTGTCTATTACCTCCTCTGTGACCCATTTCAAACTCAGTCTCACTTAAGTATAGTTAAGTAGGACACTGGTATGCATCTTCTCCACAGGCCTTCTGCCACAACAAGAAAGAAAATGGATGAAATGCATCCTTTTGCTGTTGTGAAAACAATAGGTAAATTTGGTGTCATTCTTAAAAATGACAAATTTATGAGGCTGTGCTGTGCACAATCACTCCTCTAAATCTATTTGTGTGTCTGCAGGGAGAGGATCTGAAAACTACATGTGAGAGAGGGGACTGAAAAAAAATCTTTTTCTGTACTAACAAGGTAGATAGGTAGGTTAGTGGATAAAGTGCTGGACCTGCAGTCAAGGAAGATTGGAGTTCAAATCTAGACTCAGACACTTACTAGCTTTGTGACTCTGGGTGAGTCATTTTAACCACTGTCTGCCTCAGTTTCCTCAGATGGAAAATGGAGATAATCACAGGGATGTGGTAAAGATCAAATAAGATATTTGTAAAATGTTTAGTGGAGTGCCTGGCACGTAGTAGGCACTTAATAAATGCTTATTCTCTCCCTTCCTCCCCAACAAACAAAATGTTTAAGAATGCTATGATGGGGGCAGCTAGGTGGTGCAGTGGATAGAGCACCGGCCCTGGAGTCAGGAGTACCTGAGTTCAAATCCAGTCACAGACACTTGACACTTACTAGCTGTGTGACCCTGGGCAAGTCACTTAACCCCCAATTGCCTCACCAAAATAAAAAAAAGAAAGAAAGAAAAAAAGAATGCTATGATGCAGAAAGCTTTTTAGGATGTTTTCTTAAAGCAAATGCTTTGGCACATCATCCCCATGTTACTTCTAAAGAGTACAATCATCGAAGCAGAGCTAGCTGCTAGAGAACCGCAGTCATTTTCAGCACAGCTTCCCTTGTTGCCAGGCTACTTCCAAATTTCTTTGATTTTAAATAAAAATTAAAATAAAAGGCAATGAATAAGCCCAAATTAGCCTTTTTTTAAAAAAAGAAAATATAAAAGTGAAAGTTAAAAAGCCTCACAAGCAGCAGCAAAACCAGATGTTTCTGGTTTCAGAAGCAAAAATAAGCCAGTAAACATTACCCTAAATGACAAAACAAGGTGTTCTTGGGCAAACAATGTCCTCCTCAGCTGAGGGTGTTGAACAAGATATATCCAAGCATGACTTTGGTTTTGCTGGATCTAATAAATAAGATGCCCTGGACTAAGCAACATGTATTTGTTAAGTAAACACTTGCTGGGCTATAGAATCCTTTTTACTAACAAGGGGCCCCGATATTCTAGCTATTTATGGTCTTTGCTAATACTGAAGAGGCAGCTAAGGTGTTACAATGGATAGAACACCGGGCATGGAGGCAGAAAGACTTGAATTTAAATCTGACCTCATACACTTAATAGCTGTGCTACCCTGGGCAAGTCTCATATAACCTCTGTTTGACTCAGTTTCCTCAAATGCAAAATGGGGCTATCAATAGCACCTACCTTGTAGGGTTGTTGTGAGGATTAACTGTAATATTTGTAAAAGCATGAAACAGTGCAAGGGACACAGTAGATGCTTAATAAATCCTTGTTCCCTTCCCCTGAGCTTTCCTCCTCCACGACCTCCCCCCCCCGTAAATATAACATTAATAATGATACCTTTTCTCTATATAACACTTTATAGCTCCCAAAGTACTTTCACAGACATTATCTCATTCAATTCGACTATATTAACAAACTCTTAAGGTAAGATGATGTCACCTAGAGCTGGAAGCAACTTTGAAGGTCACCTAGGTCTACCCCCTCATTTTATAGAGTTTAAGTGACTTGACCAAATTTACACAAGTATCCAATCATTAGAAGCAGGATTTGAACCCAGATTGTCACACTCCAATGCTAATGCTCTTCTCACTGTACCACACCCAAAACCTGAAGATGTGTCCAACACCCAAGGTGGATATAGCAAGATGATGCACTATTCATTAAGGATGACAAGGTTAAAAAATAAAAAGAGGCTGGGGTCATCCCATTTTACAGGTGAATAAATTGTCATTCTGAGCAGATGACTTCTTCAGGGTCACATAAGTGGAATTTGAACCCACATTTCTAGATTTCAAGTTCACTGTTCTTTCCATCACACCATGATGCCTCTTCAGATAAATATTTATCTATACTTTATAAATAATGGACTATTTTTAAAAGGAATATTTTTTTAAAAAAACAACAACAAATAAATATAACTGAATGAGTAATTCGACTACATTGCCATTTTAAAACAATTTCCTACTTAATGACTGAAGCAGTATTAGAAGATATCAGTATTGTAACTACTTTTAGAGAGGAGGTGATTTTTTAAAAAGTTAAATAGGGAGCAATTAATTTCACATCATAATCACACTGGGACCTACTGGGAGAGCTAATGTTAATGATATATTTCTTTCCCTTAATTAATTTTCATGTTCAGTTCCTCAGAGACTATTCACTACTGTCTTTGAACTGCTACTTTACTAATAAACCCTAACTGCAAGCAACTCCACCTCAGATGCTAGGCCATGCCAACATCTGGCCATCTCAATGCTAACCCAACTTCCAATAATATAAAAAGACTAAAAGCATAAAAAGTTGTTGATAAATGTCTAAGGAGCAGAAAGTTATCCTGAGAATGCTCTTATTTTTCAGGGAAGAAAGCAGATAACTAAGAAACTGGACTTTTTTTGGCAGGGGCTGTCTTCTTTTGTTTTGTTTTGTGGTGGGTAGGCATTATTAGGAGAGGAGCTAAGTCAAAATCACTAATTTGCATGTCAGCATATATGGCCAATGCAGCAATTTGTTTTGTTTGACTATGTATATTTGTTATAAAAGTTTTTTTTCTGTTTTTTCAAGGGGGGGGAAGGAAAAGAAAACAGATTTTTGTTATAAAAAATAAAACTTAATTTTAAAAAGTATTTAAGCTCTTTGAGAGCAGTGACTGTCTTGCTTTTTATATTTGTATTCCAACTGTCCATGATGACAGTGGTTGGCATATTGTAAACATATACTAAATGCTTTTTCATTCCTTTAAAAAAATTATGACAGCAGAATTCAGCAAATAAAAGCACACACTGAGTCAGAAAATGGAAGGAATATATTTTTTTAAAAGGCTCCTCCCAAAGCTTCCCTTTAAAGAGGGCCCAGACCCAAAAAAAAAAAAAAATTAAAAAAAAATAAATAAAGAGGGCCCAGAAGCTCAGCCAACTCTATTTTCCTTCAGTTACTTTTCTTGGTATTGACCTCACCATATCCCCCATTTCCAGGAAAGTCATCATTGAGGAGATTTCCACAGCTTTACTACTCACACATCATCAGCACCCTCAGTTGCCTCTTTGTCTCTGATTGGAGGACTAGAGGGCAGAGAAAAACCAAACCAAACCAAACTTTCCCCCAAAGCCTCCCTTCAAAAAAGTGTACCAAAACGCAGCCAACTCTTCATTCCTGTCCATCTGCTCTGCTTGATTTTGATTCCACCATCATTATGCCTCAGGGACCATTTTTCTCCATTCACCATCCCCCACCCCTTGTCAGCTTGTGTGTGTGTGTGGGTATACTCCCATTAGATTGTAAGCCCCTTGAGGGCAACAACTGTCTTTCTTTTTCTTATCTGTAACTCCATTACTTACTATAGGTTTTAATAAATGTTTATTATAGTGTATTGTATTGAATTGTATTATATTGCATTTAAAATCTCAGAGTCTCAATACTTCAGCCTCTACAGATGTTGACATATACTAACTTGCTACTCTCCTGCCCCACTGTAATGTGGAAGTGTCCTGGGGATTTCAAGGTCATGTCAGCAGAAGTTGAGCTGTGATATGTTCTACCAAGTTGGAAAGAATTTGAGACAGATTCCATTTGCTGTTCAAGGACCATCTTAGCTAAATGGGGAAAGGCTGGCCTCCAGATAAGTAATTTTTCAGCAATAGTAAAGACTTGAAACAGAGTTGGAAGATATGAGTTTCATAAAAATTAGATTTTTTTATTGGATTTTTTGATCCTGAAACACAGAAATGAAATCTATAATTTGGGGAAAAGACCCACCCAGCAACCTTAGTGTCCTCTTCTATAAAATGTGAATATTGGATTGGATGAGTTCCAAGGTCTCTTCCATTTCTGTATGTTATGATCATCTCTCTTCCTGTCATTTTTTAGGCATGTGTTAGGTCGGGGGTTCTTGACTTTTTTTTGAGGGGGGTCATGGCCCTTTTGGCAGTTTAGTAGAACCCATGTACTCCTCAAGAAAATGTTTTTAAATGCATACAATAAATACAAAGAACTACAAAGGAAACAAAAAAAAAACATTTTTAAGGTTCCCTGACCTCAGGTTAAGAACTGGAGAAACAGGACCAGAATGGAGCATATGCTTAAAGAGAAGAGAGAAGATAGGGCCAGAAAATCCCCAGAGATTCCTTCTAGCTTTGAGATCTATGATTAAATTATAAGAAAAGTGACACATTAAGACAAGAGCTTGAACACTAGAAGGGGCAGGCATGTCAAATGACACAAAAATATTATCATTGTATTTTAAAACATTCATCCTATTATTTCTATTTTCTTTGCCTTATGTATAAAAAAAATACAAGTCAATTGATGCAGCTTGGTCTTTCACAGTATTCTTAAATTCAGATGTTTCTAATGTTAGCAGAGAAAAGATAGCCAGGCCTTTATCCCTTATTAATAATAATAGCCAGCATTTATATGGTATCTATTATGTATCAGGCACTATGCTAAATCCTTTACAAATATTATCTGATTTGATCCTTAGAACAATCCTCATAGGTTGATGCTATTATTAAACCCATTTACAGTTGAGGAAACTAAGGCAAAGAGGTTAAGTTACTTGCCAATGTCACACAGTTAGTGTTTGAGGTCAAATCTGAATTCAGGTCTGCTTGACTTTTCCCACTGCACCATGTAGGTATATCAAGCTGTCTTGTTAATCTAATCTCACCTCATGGCTTGCCAAACCTATCTATGTCCATCAGACAAAGCTGTCAAAGTGATCAAATATAAGCCACATGAACCAAAATTGCACCATTTACCCAGCTTGAGTTTTGACTTTTTCTTAAAAGGTTCTTGAAGAGAAAGAAATTTTAGAGTCAGCTAAGCCCTTCTCTGACAGGAAATGAGTTACATGAGATATAAACAATATACATTTTCCTCAATTCTGCAGCACTGCCATAGGCAGCTTACCTTCTCAGAAGAAACGTAAGGAAGATTAAGTATAAAGACAGCAATATATGCATGCATACACACATATTTACATATACATACACACAGATATTTCTGAAGGTTCTTTCAGATTTATTTGGCTAAGGATTGAAGAGAAAGCAGAATTAAAATAAAAGCCATCCTGCCAGGAGCTGGCACAAAAATGTACCAGCACAGATAGATGTGAGGAGCAAGCCAACAGCAGTCTTACAACTGGAAGCAATAGCATTCTTACTTCATAAAAAGGGATGACTCCTCCAGCTGGAAGGAGGAAGCCATTCTAGTGTCCTATCAGGTCATCTGCATGTTTTGTATTTCTCTAGTGTCAAGGCTGAGAAAAGCTACTAGGTGGCATAGTGCATAGAACACAGAACTCAGAGACTAGAAGACCTGAGTTTGAATCCTTCCTCAGGCATTTACTAGCTAGAAAAGTCCTTAAACCTCTCTCAATTTTTCCTTATCTATTGTTGCTGCTGCTGCTGTTGTTAAATGGAAATAATAGGTGGTAGGCAGAGGATATGTGACTTGCCCAGGGTCATAAAGTTAGGATCTGAGGTAGAGTCTTTCTGACTCTAGGTCCTGGGCTCTATCCATTGCCCACTTAACTCTACATGAATCCTTTCCTGATCTCCCCAATGGCTAGTGCCTATTCTGCCAAAAAAAAAAAAAAAGACTTTGTATATATTTTGTATCGAGTTACATACACACCTGTTACTTTCCCAGATAGAATGTAAACTCCCTGAGGTCTGGGGCTCTTTCATTTTTGTCTTTGTATCTCCAGCACCCAATGCAGTTGATGCCTGGCACACAGTAGGTGCTTAATAATTATTTGCTTCTTGTTGCTATTAAGTGCCTACTACATGACAGGCACCATGCTCAGTTCTACTCATACCAAGTCAAAAATAAAACAAACCTTGCCCTTTCTTTTCTTTAGAGATCTAACACATTTTTAGAGCTATTGCTGATGTTTCAGAATACTATGATACTGGGTTCTCAAAGGCCATGTCTACAACAGAGGGGAAGATCTGGCAGGCCCTACAATTGGAAACGATGTAGTTATGGACTCAGTGATGGAATGGGTGTGTCTGTTATTCAAGGACCAGACAAGCTATTTTCTAAAAGGCTCATCACCAGTGTTGGTTTTTTTAAAAGTCCATCAATTCTTAAAATTATACAGGGGTTGCTATCTGTAGTGGTAGAAGAAATACCTGTGATGAGAAAAATCAAAGACTCTGAAAATACTAACATATGTTCCACCAAGCTTACTCCTAATTAATTCCTACAAAACTGCATGACTTCTTTCTTTCAAATGTCCAGGCTACCAGTACCAAATCTTTGTGTGTTCTCATCACCTGCTTGGAAACTTTAGTGTCTCACTGACAAAAAGGAAAAGATTGAAGATCACCGGGATTGAACTATCAAGCATAGTATATACAAATCCTTCTTATCTTCCATTGCTACTGGCTATAATAAATATTTTTTGATAATCCATAGCATAAATCATGGTTCTTCTGATCCATGTAAGTCTTTACACAGTTGCCAAAATGATCCCCCTGATTCATCAGTCCTTTGCTCAAATACTTTCAGAGGGTCCCAGCTGCTTACAAGATCAAATATAACATCGTAGCCTGATATTTGAGGCTGTCCACAATCTGGCTTCAACTTAACCTTTCAGCCTTATACCACACTATTTTCCTTCACACACACTCTATAGTCTGATCAAACTAGACTATTCAATGACTCCTAATTTTGTCCTGGTCTCTCCTGCCTCCAAACATCAATCCAAGCTGGATCTGGATTGATCTGGAATATCTGGAATAAACTCCCTCATGATCTCCATTCGACAAAATCCTTCTCTTCCGTTATGGTCCAGCTTAGGTCCATGAAGCCTTTCATGATTCCCTCCTCCAAAAGTTATAATCCCCTTTACATATGCTTATAACATTTTTTCTGGAACTCTACCATACTCTAATCAATTTGTACCTTAAATTAAACTTAGCTTTTTATTTGACTTCCTGTTGCCCTTCCCCACAATTTGATTATAAACAACTTGATAGCAGGAGCTATATTTTTTTCATCTTTGTATCCACAAATCCGTGCAAAATGTTAGTGCCTAGTAAAGGTTTACTAAACTGAATTCTTTCATGTTGCTTCTTACTTTCCTAGTTAAGAATTGACATAAACTTTTGTACTCAAATAGAACACGGTTAACTATTCTTCAATTCTATGAATGGGTGTTTTGTATGGATATTTTGAATGTCTTTTTTAAATAAAGCTATTTTAGGCAACTCATCGTAAAAAAGAAAGTTTTGTATTCTCCATACCCATAGTCTTCCTTAATTTTGCTTGGTCATAATGAGTTATATTAAGGTCTAAATGGAATGAGTTAAACACTCATTAAAAAATTCAATGCCAAATTCCAGTGGTGGGCAAAATTAGGGCTCAGTAAGTGGAATCAGATCTATTTATTGGGCTCTATTATAAAAATTCAGCTTAAGAGCAAATAACACTGTAAGCATTTGCTCTTGAAACTGGGCAAAAGTTTAAAGGAATGGTTCTAATAACCTCAGCTAAACTAACTGCATTGTTAATTGTCCTCTAGCAGAAGTGGAGCACTCATCAGTAAGTAGACAGCAAAGGAAATATGCAAAACGTATTCAAATTAATCCCATCTTGTTGTCTTGCTTAATTTTTACCGAGTATTACTTGTTATAGGGAAAAATTACAAAATACATGATCCATGAGAAAACATATCTAAGAGGCAACATAGATTGACATTACTCTTTTTTATCTTTTCAGGGTTATGTTCCCTTCAATATATTTTGGGAGGAGAGATGTGTTGACTCTCAAATATGCTTGAGGAAAGAATTGACCTTGGGGTCACATGACCAACGAGATGGTAGGCAAGACAATTTCTCTGATCCTCACACTCTTTTAAACCTCTCCAAAATAGGAATTATTCACTAGAGAAATAACAATTTCAGCTATTATCACAGGCCTGAGCCAAGAGCCCTATGAAGTAACAACCTGATGAGCTAACAGTAGAAAAGGCTAATCCCCAAGTCCTAATAAGCTCATTCTGCACCCCTTCCTCCATCAGACACCATACTTAGACACAAATTGACAGCAAAGCTTGTAAGAGAAGTCTTCTCCTTTTCTTCACTGCTCTGCCTCCCTGTACCATGGAAAACCAAAAGGTTAAAAGGTTGCTTGGGGGTAGCACTCTGCTCGACAACTGAACTTAGAGGATAGAGGAACAGAGGAAATTAGGGCAAAAACCTAGTATGTGTGGTGTTCCACTAAATCTGAGGAAAAGGGGCCAGCAACCAGTTGGGACCAGCTGCTCTGTCTCCCTAGAAGTCACTTGGGGCAGAGACACAGTGTCATGCCATCACCAGTCCCATATTTAAAACTTTTCCAGTGGTAGGACCTGCCAGACCTTCTGCCCTGTTGTTGACACAGCCTTTGAAGAAGCATCAGAAATAGTTCTAGAAATGTGCTAGATCTGGTCTGTCCCTAAGGAACAGAAAGGGAAGGATTTGCTTTATTTTAGTCTTACCAAGGTCTAACATATGGAAAGTCTGGAAAACATGAAGGTTCTGTATAGGATGATAAATTTAGAGTGGGAAGAGATTTTGAGATCAGCTAGTCCAGTTGTGTCAAACTCATATAGAAATGGGGGCCATTAAGTGGGCTGCAAATTGACTTAATTTTAAAATGTAATGTTATGTATATTTTAATGTACTATTATTTCCCAAATGCATTTTAATCTGGTTCAATTTTCTCTAGGAAGTTTTGTGGCCAGTGGGTTGTGTGCTTGATATCTCTGATCTAATCCAACCACTTCATTTTTTAGATGGGCACATTTAGGTTCAAAGAAGTAATTTGCCTGAGTTTACACAAATAGTTTATGCTAAATCCAGTATTCAAACTCAGGTCATTTGAGAGTCCGAATCTAGAATATTGATTTATGACTTAAAATCACAGAATCCTCAGAATACTGAACATTCATTGAAGCCTGGATTTCATTTTTTGGAAAAATAAAAGCAAGTGTTAACTGAGAATGTATTCTAAAGACAGGATGATAGAAGATAGAAAGAAACTAGGTCATTAACTATACATGGAGAATAAAGAGAAGCCCCATAAACTTATGCTACTTCATTATTGAAATCTAAGAGCCATAAATCCACTGAATGTTAGAGTAGGAGAGGTTTGCATACATTTATCAATGATGGGTTCATAGTATGTCACTAAAAGAAGAATATATTCCTAAAATTTAAGTCAATATCATGGCTAGCCATTGTGTTCTCCACTATGCCTCAATGTTGCTGTTAAAGACAGAATACTAGTCTGACTTTTGAGATCTCTGCTATAAAACATTTTCTTCAATCACCAAACATTTGTTTTCTCTTCTATACCACCCATGGAAAAAAAAGAAAAAGAAAAATAACCTTTGTAACAAATATGCATAGTCAAGTAAAACAAAGTCCCACATTGACCATGTCCAAAAATGTCTCATTCTGCATCTTGAATTCATTATTAACTCTGTAAGGAGGTACATACCCATTCTTTAATATGCATCTACTACTTGGTTCCATCTGTTTTTTTGGCTGACTGTTCCTTCTTATATCTTCTTTTCCCATGTTGCCCTCCCTCCTCACTCTTTCACACACAACCCACATAGTTTTTCATATCCTTGCTCTTATATCTATCTAACCATGGACTTGGCCAGAAAGCTGAGCTATTCAACCTTGATCCTGAGGTTGTGGGGCTCTTCCTTTGTTTCCCATTCACATGTCTAACGTCCTATTCTATTTTCCCTTCCTAGCATCCTGCCTTTGGAAACATAGCAGTGGGGGTAGTTTGTCTTTCCACTATAGGCTCTGACTAGCTTCCTTGTGAACTGTATGAAAGGCCCATTCTGAAACTGTGACCTTTTAGAATCAGCTGAAAATAAAAGGAGACTGTTCCAGCCCCAAGTTTATAAACACAAAGATGACAATTGTATCCTCCATGTCCACACACTGGAGTTCCACTAATATTTTTGGCATTAAAGTGAATATATAAGAACTTCAACCTAGTCACTTGTCCTTACCCAACTGCTTCTCATCCCACCCCCTCCCCAAACAAGAGTCACTAAGAGTTTTCACCTTAGAAGGGCTATGGGAATAAAGTCAATGTGGAATTTCTAATAGGAAGGTGTTTTACCCCCAATAGAAAGGTTACTTTTCCATGACAATTTCAACAAATATAATTTTGAAATCATATAATTCTTTTTAAAAACTCAAACTTTAAATTGAGCTTCAATAGCACATTTTTGGATGAAAGTGAACTACTTCCGTTAAGTGTTTATCAAATCTACTTCCAGTTAAGATTTCTTTTCCCCAGCATGACTTAAAAAAGAAGTCTAAGGGTTATTTTTTTCTTTAGACTCTTGATCTGTATATTCCCATGACAACAATTGTTTATTATAGTTATAATGGTTAGTCTTGTGAAAATGTTAAATAGTTTTCCTGAATGTACATGGGAGAGCTTAGTGTCCACACTGTACTTCACAGGAAAAAATTTAATTGAATGATTGTTCAGAGGAGGTAATTTAAATTCACCTTTCAAAATGTCCCTGCTGTTCTAACAAAGTTCATGGCTTTAATTAATTTTTCAATGTATTTTTAAATGACATGGAAAAATAATGTGTGAAACATTGAACAATTTGGAGACTTCTCCTATCCACTAGCCTGACAACCTTTGAAGAATACACACAGAAGAGCTTTTACTCTTCATGTTTTCCTCATTATTTTCTTTTAGCACTCCCAAGCCTTGAACAATGACATCAACAGAAAGATACAGGGTTCTGTTCCTACACATCTCTCACTGCAGTGCCTGACTAATTGCAACTGGCTCTAGTTTATCCACATTACCTGTTAGCATTACTCAATCACTGATATCTTCCTGTAAGATTTTCATACATTATTTAGTCTGAAAAAGACAAGTTTATGGCTCTGGAAAAGTCACTAAACGCTATCTAGCCCTGGATCATGAAAACATCTATAAAAACACTCTCAAGGGTAGAAACATCCTGGCAAGTAGAACAGTACAGAGGAAAATCCAGAGTAAAAAATACACTTCTCAGGGCCTATCCATCACTTACTTCTAAGTTTGCTGAAAAGCCTTTCCATAGTCACCAGAGGGCTTTTTTTCCAATAGCAAATGAACTGGTTGGAAATTTAGTAATTCTTTTCCTTAAGTCAAAGAATATGCTATCATGCAGGTGATGAATATGCCAGAAAAGGTGGTATGTTTGTTTGTGTGTGTGTGTGTGTGTGTGTATATGTGTGTCATATTAAAATCCGAATCATAGGATTTAGCACCACAGGAGATTTTAAAGATGATTTAAACTTGCCCCCTCCAAATGAGCAAACAGTTCCACTGTGGACTTTATTCAAGCTATAAGGATCTCAAAAGTCCTTTAGTCCAACACCTACATTTTAGAAATAAAGAGGGGCAGCTAGATGGCACAGTAGATAAAGCACCAGCCCTGGATTCAGGAAGATTTGATTGCAAATCCAGCCTCAGACACTTGACACTTACTAGCTGTGTGATCCTGGGCAAGTCACTTAACCCTCATTGCCCTGCAAAAACAAAACAAAAATAAAAACAACAAAAAACCAAAACAGAAATAAAGAAATGGATGCGCAGAAAGGGTATCTTTTGCTCAAGGTCACACAGGTAATAAGTAGAATTGGAATCTGAATCAAGGTCTTCCACATGTAAGTTATTTTTTCTTTCCATTGTGCCCTTATCATTTGTCATTGATTTCTGTCTTGAGAAAATAAAAAAAAAAATACTACCACTGAATTTTTCTGCTATAGAGGTGAAGGTATGCTGTATGTCAGCAAACTTGTAGCTCAGGTTATGGCTTAATGGGTTAAGGAATCAGAGAGAAATGGTAAAGAAGTCCATGGAGTCACATATGTACTTGAAGGAAATGGAGGATTTAGCCAATGGATGATATTGCAGTCCAATGGTATGAAAAATTAGTCTGTTTTCCTTCTCAGCCCAACCTCCAGCCCTCATCCCGACTATCTCTTAAATCATTCTGGAGTAACATAGTACAGATTTAAGTGGCATCAGGCTCCTCTGAGGAGTAAGGAAGCCTTGAGTATTCTTCCTAGTTTAGGATTCTCTGTCTCTATGTCGATGTTTTCTGTGACTCTCTGCAGAGTTTGACCTGTTGTTGTCCTTCATTCTGGAAGAGGATCATCACATTGGGAGGGGATGTCATGACTTGCAGTGAATTGGATTGAAGTAAGGCAGGACCGTGCAAAGTCACCAGCCTCACTCTCTTCTCCAGTCATCTGGGTTCAGTGGCAAGATATACATTAGGAAGAGTGGAAATGGCCCTAGATGCAGTGGGACACTTTGGCCTTTTTAAGCTAAAGTCTTTCCTAAGTCACCATTTGCCTGAGGCAATGCCAATTCGGCAATTAAGGCTAGGTAAGCAATGAAGCAAAGAAAGGCCTCCTTTACCCAGTCAAAAGCAAACAAACAATGTGTGTATGTATATATACACACATGCATAAATATACATGTATTTGCATGTATATATATGTGTGTGTATATATATGCACATAAATGTATAAGTGAATGAGTATTGTTGTTATTATTTGTCTTTTATTCTTGAAGAGGATCATGATATCTGGAGGTAATGTCATGACTTGCACTGAATTGGATTTAATTGAGGAAGGATTATGTAAGGCCCACAACCTCACTCACTCCTCCAGAGCCATCTGGATACAGTGGCAAGATATATATCAGGATGCCTGGAGATGGTCCTAGATGTTTAAGGCAATTGGGGTTAAGTGACTTGACCAGGGTCACACAGCTAGTAAGTGTCTGAGATGAGATTTGAATTTAGGCCCTCCCAACCTCTGCCATCAAGCCACCCAAATATATTTTAAAATAAACACATACATTTATATAAAAAACGAACAAGTGAAGGAATGAATGAAGAAAGGAACGAATAAACAAAAAAATGAACCAATGAATGAATGAATGAATGAATGAATGAATCTGGGAGGGGAAGACCCTCAGGGTTGCTTGCTAAAACAGAAACAATTGCTATTTTACCCTCACTCTGAGCCATTAAGAGGCCAACCAATGGCTAAATGAGTCTTGGGCTGGGATCTATTGTTGGGCAATCAATGATAGCCAGAGTAATTTGGGCTTAAGCCATGGTCCTTAAAAAAATCTAGCTGGTAAACCCCAAGATATTTTGTGAGGTTTAAGCAATCAAAAGTTCTATTCCTTTGGTCAGAACACTCACAGGTAAGGGTATGATTCCCTATATAGACAGAGGGAGAGGAAAAAGGAGAGGAAAGGGGAGGGGAATTTTTATTTTTCATAGTTGTATCCCTAATGCTTAGTACAGCACCTAGAACAAAGTAGGCACTTACTAAATGTTTATTGACTATTAATATATTATCTATTTAATATACTTGTTATTTATCAAAGTTATCAGTATACCAGGAAGACTTCTCATCTGGTACCTCTTAACATCTCACTGACCCATCTCCTTTTCCAAAAGCACATGTCCTCCATAATATCTTTTATACTATTTTCTCATATACATCATTATCTTAATAGGCAGCCTAATTATGCCCATGATGCATCTTTGCACAGTCCTTTGGGTGATTTGTAATTTTGATTCTTCCAAGATCATAAGATCATAGCATCATGGGCTTATTAAAACTGCAAAGGACTTCATGGGTCATCTAGTCCAATACATATATAAAATGGATCCCCACTATAATATCACTGACAAGTGGTCATCTAGCCTCTAATTGACAAGGAGGCCTTGTAGTATTTTGAGCCTGAATGCAGTTAATAGAATTCATTCTGGAAAAAGGAACATCAGGAGAACCTTGACAGCCCCGTGGAATTCTTCTCTTATTTGGACTCTTCTCTGGACATCTTCCTGGCAAACACCCTGATTGATGTCAATACCAAACACTGTTTTCTTTGTAGATGCATCTACTATAAAGTCTTGTACAATTTTAATGCAAGCACAAGAGACACCTTGTTTGTGGAGAACATTCAAGGTTGTATTTTGTTCTAGCAAGAGAATAGTTGTTTTTTTAAATCACTGAACAATAAAGACAGTGGAATTATATGATCTCCATGTCCTTTGAAGTTATGTGACCTTAATGATATAATATGTTGCATAAGGCCCAAATTATTTTTTATTGGGAAAGAGAAGGAACTGTACTCACAAGAGATGTGGGTTATGATTGCTTTGTGTTGCTTTGCTATGCATTTCTATCCCAAATAAATGTTTTACCTTTTAAAAATATATATAATTTGCTATCAAAAATCATATCCAAAAGCCTTCTCCTGTCAAAGTTACCTTTGATTTACGTGTGGATCATTCTCATAAAAATTGTAGAGAGATGACAAAATGGCTTCCAGGTAAGTATTTTTGATGTTTTTTAACTTTCCTCTTTTTTGTTGATTTTTGTTAGAAGCACTGTGATCTTTTCCATTTTTGTTAATTCTCACCTTTTTTTGAGGTTGTTGTTTTTTTACCATTTAAAAGCACCTCTATTCACAAAATTGTGTAGTAGTAACCTGTTGGCATGCTTTATGGTACATTAAGTAAAAAAGAGTCTGTTGGGAGGAGTTGGGGTTAGCTTCACCAAGATCAAGGAGGTCAGAAGGTACTAGGCTTCTATCTACAGGGCCATTCATAACTCAAGCGATCATCCTGGTCCTAGTCATGGGAGAAAGTTTACATCCAAAGCAATTAAACTAGAGGTGTCTTTTTTCTGTAAAGGACTAATGCTGAGCCACACATCCCATATATACATAGGTGCTGTAGCCACGTGTATTTATTAATTACTCACATGGTTGGTTAAGCTATGAAAACAGTAGCAGGTATTGCAGGTTATTGGGAAGGTGGCCAACACTTACTAAAATAGGCAAGGAGACACTGGCCCTGTAAATGTCTTTGAAAGTCGAGGACTCTGGTACTGGTTATGGGAAATGGGACTTATTATGGATAGGGACCATAACTAGAACTTTAGGAATCCAGCAGGCAGGGAAAGAAAGCTGAAGAAAGTACTTTTGTGCATCCTGGAAAGAAAGGGCCCCTCATTCCAAGAGACTACTGTAACGACTGGAATGACGTCACCTGCTGAAGACTTACTGTAGCAAAGCTCTGCCATGAGGAGAAGGCATCTGAGGGCAAGACATCCGGCTCTTTGGCATCAGGAAGTGATGTTTGCTTGTGGGAGGAAGAGGGGGTGAGGCTGGCTCTCTCACTCTCTTTCCTTAGGATGCTGGTAGAGAGTGGAGCTAGAAATGTGCTCTCCCTTTAATAGATAGATGAATCTAGGCCTTTCTCTTTCTTGTCACCAAATTCTTATTCTCCTTAATAAATGCTTAAAAGTCTAAACTCTTGCTAAAGCTTGTAATTTATTGGTGACCACTCATTAGATATTTTAGACAGACTAGCTAGAATTTTAGCCCTTTACACTGGTGTTAGACTTAGCTACTCCAAGGTCTTTGAGATGTGGCAGTACTTAAATAGTTGCCCTGATGAATTTCTTAATTCTTTGGATTTGGGCAAAAAACCCTCCAGGGCAGGCCCAGCTTCCACCTTTGCAGTGAGATATAGTAGAAGGCATACAAGTCTATAAGACTTATGATCCCCTGATTTTTCTGATAAGAAACCAAACACAGAGGGCAAGTGATTTGTCAAAGGCAACACAGACATGGCTGATTTACTAGTTTAAAATTGGAATGGGCCTTAGAGACAGTTGACTCCAACACTATCACTTAATAGATAAGGAAAGTAAGGCAGAGAGCTGTTAAGCGATGTGCCCAGGGACAAATAGCTAGGAGGTGTTTGAAGTGGAATTTGAACCAAGACTTCCTGACTCTGGGTCCTATTGAGACAATTATGCTATACTGCTTTCCCTTTAAAGCCTGTACTAGGCATGATCACCAACACTGACAGCTGACAAACTCTGCAGCTTACCATCAGAATGAAGATATGATCAGCAGTGGGGGGTAGCAGCCTACAATCAGTCTAACTGCATCTAACAGGACAAAGGTGTACATGATTAAACACTAGAAAGAGTAATTGTTTGAAGTAGCTTGAAAATTCATTGCTGAATGCTTTCCAAAATGTGGTCTCCAGAACAAATTTCTTTCTAATGCACTGGTTATCTTATTCTGAAGTGTTATTGCTACTTGCTCACAAAGTGGGTGGTTAGAGTCCAAATATGATGGTTCTGCCTAGCCATGAACAATTAATATTTCTCCAAGTATTTAAAGAAATGCTTATACTATTTTCACTTTTATTTTGCTTATTGCTGTTGTTGTTTATTCTTTCTTGTGTTTTTTCCCTTCTTGTTCTGTTTCTTCTCTTACAACATGACTAATGTGGAAATATGTTTAACACAATTGTAATATATAACCTATGTCAGATTGCTTGCTGGCTTCAGGAGGGAGAGGAAAGGGAGGGTGGGAGAAAAATTTGGAACTCAAAAAATATCTTTACATATAATTGGAAAAAACTTTAGTTAAATTTTTTAAAATGTTAAATGCTTATCTTATTCCATAAATTAAAAATAAAATAAATTTGAGACTTTGACATTTTTAAATTCATCACTTCTCCTCCAGAAGCATGCTTCATCTTTACTCTTCTGGACTCCTGGTTTATACTTGCACTGATGAGAATCCTAGTCTTTCAAAAACATTTTCTCCATGTGTTTGCCATTAATTGTATTACTTAATTGTATAAATTGTTGTAGCTCTGTCCTCTTCACTTTGCATGAGTTCATAGCAGCTTTCTTCTAAAATTAATTATTTCTTATGACACAACAATATTCCATTCACATCCATATACTATAATTTATTTAGCTATTTCCTAATGGGAGAAACCCCATTATTTTCCATTTTGACTGCTACAAGAGATGCTATAAATATTTATGTACATGTAGTTCCTTTTCCCTTTTCTTTGATCTTGATGGAAAGGAAGTAAGGAAGGAAATAAGCATTTATTAAGCACCTGCTATGCGTCTGGCACTAGGCTAAGATTTTTACAAATATTATCTCCTTTGACCCAAATTACAATCCTGGGAAGTAAGTGCTACATTATAATCCCCATTTTACGGTTGAGGAAACTCAGGCAGACAGGTTAAGAGATTTGCCCAGGATCAGACAGCTAGTAAGTGTCTGAGTCCAAATTGGAACTCAGGTCTTCCGTCTCCAAGTCAATATGCCACCAAGCTGCCTCTTTGGGTGGGGGAGGCATAGGACTATTAGTACTATAGCTGGATCAAAGAGGATATACAGTTTGATAGGTGATCCCCTTCTTATTTTTTTTTTCATTATTACTCTTGAGATTCTTGGCTTTTTGTTCCTCCAAGAAACAGTTAGAGTTATAAGAGTAGGAGTCAGGAGAGAGTTAGGGCTGGACTAATCATTCTGAAGATAATCTGCATAGAAATGATAATTGAATGAGATCACTAAAAAATAATATAGAAGAAAGAGGAGACCCAGGATGGAGTCTTTCCTTTCTTTGTTCCTGAATCAAGTTTTTATACATAGTTGTTTTTTTTTTTTTTTACCATACTCTCCCCAAAACCACTTTCACATTTAAGTTGTTCAGTATCAAAATTTGGAGGAGCTTATCAAAGTTTTCAAATAGAATTTCCTCACTTAGTTATCCTCCACAGAAGATGTTGGCATATGACCTATGATAGTCTTCATGGTAGTTTGGTTTTGCTCATTGTAATCTATACAACCAATTGTCTATTGGCTTTGGGCACACAATAATGCAAACTCTACCAACTTATTTTCCTTTCCAGGGTGAAGCTAGGTGGTCTTCCATTTCTCTATAATTTCTTTACATCTTTTGTTTTTATGGGGATAGGAATAGGAACAGGAACTTGAACTGTGATTTCATTGGCATGGGGAATTCCTAAGTGAAGAAACTCTCTTTACCAAAAACAAGTCAAGTCCTTCTCTGCACCTCAGTTTTAGAGATTTACTTAGGGAGCTAAGAGGTCATATGACTTTCCCAGGGCCACATAGCCAATATACATCAGAGGTAAGATATGGGCAAAAAGTCAATGTGGATATATGTAGTATAAATTCTTCTAGTACTGTATCAGCTCACTCAACAGTCAATGGACAAAAACTGCACATAAGAGTACCAATAATTAAATCAACATTTGCAAATTGCCTAAAATCTGTTACTCTTGACAACTTATGTCTGGTTTTCCACTACTCTGCTAACATTAGAGCTGAAGTGGAAGGGGTTTGCACAGGGCCAAGGGTAATTTTATATTTTTGTCTATTTCAAGGTCACCTTGGTTTAAAAAAATCAAGAGAGTCTTCCACATGGAAGAAAATTTTGTCCTTAACTATAAATAAACACTAAAGCAGGCTACCAGTCTTTGGTTGTTTATCTGCCTGGAAACAAATCTGTACTTCTCTGACCCATATTTCTTATCTTTCTATAATTTTTTAGAATAGTGTATGCACACAACGAAGGTAACCCTGAGAAGGGAAGGATTGGGGGTATGATTTTCTACAGCAAATCATATCTTTCTTTTCTTTAATGAAAACCTTTATTATGTACAGAAATGAGCAACAAAGCAAAAGAAAGCAATCATAACCCACATCTCCTGGGAGTACAATTTCCTTCCTTTCTCAACAAAGTAATTTGTGTCTGGAGACAAATCTGTAATTCTCTGATTTTACAATTAGCTGGCTCAACTACCCACTTCATTTGGGCTTTGCATGTATTGTTTTCCTAAATTCTGATGGAGGATGAGTATCAGTATGCCTACTAGTATGTCTATATAATTGGGATAGTAGGTAAGAGTGCTGGACTTGGAGTTAAGATGACTAGAGTTCAAATCCTGCCTCAGACATTTACTGGCTGTGTGACCCTGGACAAGTTACTTCATCTCTTTCAGCTTCAGTTTCCTCAGAACAATAATAAATAGTGATAATACTAGTGATGATCCAACAGTTTAACATATATAAAGTGCTTTGCAAACCTTTAAGTGCTATATAAATATTAGCTCTTAGCTATTATTAATTAGGGGAAAGGTGGTAAAATCTAGAGTATCATTCAGTGTTGTTTTAAGAAATAGTATGAAGTATTTCTATATCTGGAAGAAGGTGATCCTCTTGTAGTGGCCAGGGTTGGCTCTAGACAAAATTGTGGAAACACTTCAAGGCATTCCACATTTCCTTTTCTTGATCTTTCCCTCTCACTTTCTGTATCCTTCTTGTAAATTCTATATACCTCATTTTCATCAATGAGGAATCTCAGTATAGCAAAAGAGAATTACTTCTTTAATACTCCAACCCCACCCTCCCTCCCAGCAGATGAAACCTCTCCCCCACCTGCCAATATTTGGATTTTAACAAAGGCTTTCCAGAAATGATACCTTAACCTCAAGGAATGACTCTATTAGTAAACATTTCAGGCATCCTGGCTGTCAAGTAGAAGAAATATTTTGAGGCAAGGGGTAAGACCCATCTTAACTCCATGAATTAATGAAATGAAAAAATTATTAAATGCTTAATATGAACCAGACTATGCTAAAAATTGAGTATGTAAATACATACAAGTCAATCCTTGCCCTCAAGAAGTTTATATTTGCAATGCAACATAAAGAATCGGAAAAAGGTGGAGGAGAAAGTCCAAGGGTTTGGAACTGACCAGGAGGTGGTATCCAAGTCTGATACTGGACAAAGTGAATGTCCATGTATCAGAGCCCAGGGTCCCAGGGCAGAGCTTGAGTTTTGGTGGGAGGAGAAGGGCCTTTGTGGAGGCAGCAAGATTGTTTGGAAATGACCACTTTGGGGTTATATTACAGTGCACATTTCTTTTTGATTATGGATCAGCCACTAAGGCCCCTTTTCTATCCCTCAAATCCATGGCAAGATACATCTACTCAAACACATTACACAGAGAAGGACTTCTAAATCTGGCTCTGCTAGAGGTACAAACACAATCTATTTCTATTAGGATGAATTTGTAACATGCAAAAATAATAATAGTTTCTTTTTATTTTTTAACTTCATCAGATATTCGGAGATGAGAAGACAATCAACAATTCTTCACTCTACCCTCTTTGGTTTTTGCTTGTGTTTTCTATGCTTAAGATTAAGATTTATAGACAGGCAAAGAAAATTATGTAACAAATTCCAATAGAAGATTCTCACAATGATAAAATGATGATCAACATTATTTCATCTATTCCAAACACCTGGTATGTGGTGAGCAGAACACAACCCTAACTAGAGTGTAGTGTCCTTATCCTCCCAAAGCTCCTTAAAAGAACAAGTTATTACTCTGGTTTCAAGGTAATTATTAGCTATATCTTCCTTGGTATGCTTTAAAACACAATTTAGAAAATACTAACCTAAACCTTTCAGTCAGCAGCCCTTCTGTCAAAGCAGATTTACTTTACATAGTTAAGCCTCAACATAGCTTCCACAAACATACTCAAAAGAATCTGCAATCTCGTCAGTGAGGGTATTTCCTCCAATGATAACATCTTACAACCCATCCATTCCTGCCCACTCTGCGGGTACTAAAAGCTCACCACAGGGGATCCACCCAATGGATAGTGGTAGGGGATTTCCTCTACTGATCTTGACATCTTCAAGATAGGCATAGAACACTTGGGCTGTACATCAATTATCCCTTACTCTAAGCCATTTTCTTTGATAATATATATCTTTCTTTGATAAGCCCATTTTTTTCTGGTTCATAAATTTCTTCTATCACCTTCTAATTTATACTATTCTTCCCAATTCTTTGTGATATTTTGTAGCCTTCTCATACACACTATGTGCCTATCCTGTCTCCACTGGATCCCATGAAAATTATACTAAAATTCATTTTAAATTTTAAATAGCTTAAGAGCACAACTTATTGTCATTTCAGGGGAAAGTATTCTTTTTTAAGTTTAATATTATGGTAGTCAATGGCACAAGACTTCTGTTATTGGAAAGAAATTTTTTTGACAGTTTTGACTTCACTCCCACGCTTACCTGGATGTCATTCAATTGAAAATTACAAACACACACAAAGCCAAGAGAACAAATGCCTTTTAAAGAGGTTCTTTTGTAAAAGCTGCAGATTTCTGAGGATTTGCATAATATTCATAATACATATTCTAAAAATTAAATTTTCTTTATGACATTCTTTAACTTATGATAATTGCTTTTCTTTAATTCTGTTAAAATAAAACATCACAGCAGCTTGATACAGCAGAAAGGGTACTGCCTCTGGAGTCAGAAGACCTGAATTCAAAGCTTATGTCTTATGTTTAGTGTCTGTGTGAATTTAGTGTTTCTCTCTCTCTCTCTCTCTCTCTCTCTCTCTCTCTCTCTCTCTCTCTCTCTCTCTCTCTCTCTCTCTTTCTCTCTCTCTCTTCTCCTCTCTTGAAACTGAAAAAAAAATGGCATATGTGTTTGTATGTGGACAGACATATACACATATGCATATACATACATATATGGATATATGGATATATCCAGTTGCTATGTCTTTGTTGAGTAAAGAAGTAGCAGAGTAGCATTAACATCCCTGGGTCTAAGTCCTGACTTTAACATTACTGCCTATGTGACCTTGTGATATATATCACTCAATGTCTTTGAGCCTCACATTCCTCATCTGTAAAATAAGAGGCATCTTGATTTTCTTTACTCAGCTTCTGAGGACTGAAGAGCAATCTGGCACCATGCTTTCTACAAAAAGCAAACATGTCCTGGATGCTTTTTTGCAGAAAGGGACATTGCCAAGCTGTTGGGTACAATATTCTTTTACTGTGCTGTAAGACAACCTCTAATACAGGCTAAAGAAGGTATATACCGGGGGGCAGCTAGGTGGCGCAGTGGATAAAGCACCGGGCCCTGGATTCAGGAGGACCTGAGTTCAGATTCGGTCTCAGACACTTGACACTTACTAGCTGTATGACCCTGGGCAAGTCACTTAACCCCCATTGCCCCGCAAAAAAAAAAAAGAAAAGAAAAAGAAAAAGAAGGTATATACCCTCCAATGAGGCCAGGGCAGGGAGAGAGAACCCACAGGATTATGGGGTGACTAGGGATGTTGGAGAAGACTATTACAAAGGTCAGTGGCCATCTGTGTACACTCCACTCTTGACTAGAACATTTGACAGAACCATTTTAGAGAAACCAGCTAGCCTAAGTCAATTAATCAAACATTCAGATGGAGCTGTAATTTCTTTGATATGAATATTCTCTTCCTAGAAACAGATCACAATCCATCTACACTTATCAATTCTGTGTGACTCTTACCAAGGGTTTCCACCCAATATCTTATCTAACATTAATCTCATCAAGGGGAAAAGAATGAAGGCTCTCCTTCTAAGGAGAGCCTACATTATTAGAAAAATTTTCTAATGATCCTAACAGCAGCCCCCCTTCAAATGATCCAATTTTTAAAAACATGACGTGCTTTCACAGTTCAATAAAACAATATTACCCAAAACACTGCTGAGAAACACCATAGTACTGGTTCTAGAATCAGAGGACCTGGGTTCAAATTCTGCCTCTTATGTTTACTGCCTTGTGACCTTGGTCCAGTCACTTAATCTCCTGTGACTCAGTTTAACTTAATTATAAAATGAGGGGAATGGATTAGAAGACCTCTGAGGTCCTTTCCAACTCTAGAGCTGTGATCCTCTAAGCAACTTCTAATCTAATTTCCCAAGATCAAGGGGGTTGGGGGTGGTGGTGGGGAACCATCAGGCAGCAAAAGTGAAAGACAGTTCCACGGCCTTTATGGCCAAAGGAAGATCTAGCAAAATTGTCAGCAGGAAAACCATGTTACCTCAGAGTTAAGGACTGATGAACTCATTACTTTAGAGTTAAGGACTGATCAATCTAATGTATTATCATTACTGCCATGCACTCTAATTTATCTGGAATTCAAATAGAAAGCTCAAGTAGCCCAACTCCTCTCCCCCTTCTTTTTTTCATAAGAAAGTGATAAATAATTAAGTAGACTCTATCAAGAATTTATTTTAAAAACACAACTTTCAGCTTTTGTTAGGGTGTCAGTTTGGATTCCAGCCTTAAATCTTTTATCTTCTATATTTAAGATGCTGTGCAGCTAGTGATTAATGATAATGACCTTGAGGCAAAGTGACTTGTAGACTCTCTATCTTCCTTCAAGATACTGTTCAGGTACCACTTCCTTTCTTGGTCTCTTGAGTCCCTCCCTTTTGAAATAAGATGTTGTTTTCCCCTCTAGAATGTAAGTTTCTTGAGGACAGGGGCTGCTATGTTTTTGTTTCTGTCCTTGAGTTCCATGTAGTAAGTACTTAATATATAATTGTTGGATTGAAAGGTTAAATTGTATTCAGGATAGTTTTAGTCTTAAATGTATCATATTGTTTTCTAATTCTTTTAAAATGGGTAACATTTTTGAAAGACAGATCCTACCCAATTCATTTATATTACCATATACATAGACAGACACACACACACACACACACACACACACATATGGCCTTTAGTTGGGGATTAACCCCTGAGAAGGAGAGGATCCAAAGCATGGAACAATGGAACTATGAAGTAGAGGGTTGCATCCCTAAAAGGTGATTAATACCTATGAGAATTCCTTCTGTCATCTCATCAAGTACTTAACTGTTCAGATGTTAGCAAATAGGAATATTCCTTCCCTCTTCTACATAGCTATTGGCTTCAGGGTGTATCTATCGCCTTGCTTGATCAACGAGTGGGGTGCTAGAGCAGGGCCCCAAAAATACCAGGGCAGAAAGAAAGAAAGGCTGTAGGAGTAACCATTCTATGAAAAGCAGGGTGGAGTGTAGTAGGAAATGTCAGAACCAGGACAAGAGCCTGAGGCTGGCTTAGGTGGAAAAGGAACATCAACATCTGAAATAGCCAGGAAAGTCTGGCTAGTGAAATTTGTTTCAAGTAAGGCATTCAGATTAGGACAGGCTGAAGCGAGAAAGCAAGAATGCTTCCAAGGACTAGGATACAGAAAACCTAACCCTAGCCCACTGACCAAGCAGAAGGATAAGGTAGCAGGAACCCCAAACCTGGAGAGCAATGATAGAGCCAATTCCTTTTGTCTAAGAGACTGCAGATTGGTAGAAGGGACCAAACCAGACAGTGAGTGAGGGTACAGTACCCTGAGATTTACAGATCTGCAGGGACACAGTAAGTAACTGTCCAAGCCCTGTACTCATACACCTATAATTAAAGGCTGGAAAAGCAGATTCCAGAAGGCCGAGATATGTTGCCTGGCCAGTAAAATTTAATACAGAAGCTAGAACTTAAGTAACATCAAAGTTAAGAAAAATGGAACTAAAAAGAGGAAGCCAAGTATTTTGTAGTTGGTGGTTTGGAACATGGTTAAATTCTAAGAACCTTTATAACTTATAAAAACTTTAACTCCTTTTCATTTCTTATAATAATAATAGCTAGCATTTATGTAGTTCTTTAAGGCTTGCAAAGCAATTTTCATGTAATTTCATTTGCTCCTCACAAGAACCCTGTGAGATAGGTGCTATTATTATTCCCATTTCACAGATGAGGAAATTTAGCTGAGAGAGGCTGTGACTTGCCCAGGGTCATAAAAAATTAGGAAGTATCAGATTCAGGATTTGAACTCAGGTCTTTTTGATTCTTAGTCCAACACGGCTACCCTAAACTATATATTTATTGTTTCCCTATTTCTTTCCCCTTATATATTTGCAGGAAATCCTTTTTGAAAACCAAAGAGGAAAATAAAGGTTCTAGAGAACAGATAATGAAATCTCTCCTTTTAGCAAAGAGATAGGGAATAACTAGAACAAAATACTCAACATTTTGCCAAGTATGACTACTGTGTTGGATGTTTTTACTTAATGTTTTTCTTTGCCACAAGGGAAAGTTAAATCAGGGGTGGGGTTGGGGTTGAAATGACTGATGTGAAGACAAAAAGATTAAATGTATATCTCTTAAAACTAAAAAAAAATTGAAAAACAACAAAGAGGAGGGAGGCGATGGGGCATACTAGTTGGTCTTGAAGCCATAAAGACCTAGGTTCAAGTCTCACCTCAGACAGATATTGGCTGTGTGATCCTCAACTCTCTAAAAATATAATGTACAAGGGGCAGCTAGATGGCGCAGTGGACAGAGCACTGGCCCTGGAGTCAGGAGTACCTGAGTTCAAATCTGGCCTCAGACACTTAACACTTACTAGCTGTGTGACCCTGGGCAAGTCACTTAACCCCAATTGCCTTACTAAAAAATACACACACACACACACACACACACACACACACACGCGTGTGTGTGTGTGTGTGTATACATATAAATGTACAGAGAAGGTGCTGGTGGAAAAAGGAAATTTCCTTACCCAGGTATTCCCTAACCCAGGGAAATAACAGAACCAGTCCCTATCCCATCCATGAACACAAAGGAGTGTCATCCCCATTTTTCAAATGAAAAAACTTAGGCTCTGAGCACATAAGTGATTTATGTTTGGTAAATTTTGGAGATGAGATTTAGACTCAGATTTGTGATTGAAGTGGGGCCCAGAGTACACTTTCTTGGGGGTAGAGGAACTCCAGAATTTAGGAGAACAGGTGGTAGGCAAAAGTCCAGTAGATGTTATTAGGCACCCTGATCAAAGAGTGGCTAGAGAAGAGAGTAATGCGCTGTTCAAGAGATGGGGATAGGGACAGCCAGGGCATAGCCTAAAATTTACTTAGGCAAGTACAGTAATTTTCAGAATTATCAGATTATTGAACCAGAACACCTCATTTTCTAAAAATTTTGGACAAATTGGCACTCACTATATTGTATTGTTAATGATACAAATAAAGTGTCGATTTACATTTCTATTAAGAAGGATCAAAATTTCTTTTTTTATATAAAATGAAACAAAAATTTCTCTGTTCACTTGTTTAATTCAGACTTCCAAAAGAGGCCCAATAAACAATTCAACAACAAAGTTTTTTTTTCCCCCTCTTTTTCCCCTCCTCTTGACTTATCAAGACAAACTACCTTAATTCTCCTCTCAGGTTTCTTTCTATGGCTATAACTGTTCTGTTTGTATGTATATGGGTCACTGGAACCAGAATTCCTTCCCTCTGCTATGTGGTATCCATACAGATCTTCCTATCTTTGAACATATCTGAACAATTAATTACTTGATAAGATAATGGAAGGAAACTTTGAAAGGGATATGAAATAGCAATCCTTTAAAAACATCATTCACTTCCCTAAAGGAAGATGTAAAAAGGAGAAAAAAATTCCATTCCAAATAAAGTTAATACAGGAGATTAGAAAGCAGATGTTGCTACACACACACACACACACACACACACACACACACACACAGAAAGAGAGTTTTATAACTTGAATAAAATACTGGAAAAGAGAATGGTTAAATATTTTAAGGAATAAATATTTTAAGGTCATAAGGAATTGAACTGGCAAGTATTATTATATATTATAAAATACCTCAAACATGATTTTTAAAAAACCAGTCATTTATGTAGAAAGTTTAAGAAAGGGTTGTTTAAGAGTCAAGAAAAACTTTCTTTAAAGAAGCCTGTGTTTATCCATTTACTCAAATATTTGACAGGCCATAAAAGGCTGTTTGGTCCTAACTTTCTTTTAAATGCGTATGAAATAAGCAGAAAAGAAAGTTGGAGTTTGTGCACAATGACTGAAGCTTTGATCAAACTTGAGACTTTGCACTTTGATCAGGAAATGTACACAATTCCCAGGTGAGGCTGATCAAAGTAGAAACACCAGGAGATTCCAACAATCATAATTGCATTCAGAAGGAAGAGTTTAGGACATAAACACTTTTAATAGAATTATATTCTTCTGAAAAAAAATTACAAGTTGTCAGAATTAGAATCTGTTTGCAAGTATATATTGGCTTCATTAACAAAATAAGTATAATGAAACTTTTTTTTGTAAGTATCATACTATTTGTTTCTTTAGAGATTCTCATAATTTGTCCAGAAAAGGAATTACACATGTCATTACGACCTTTGAGGCTGCTATTTGTATAGAGTTAACCAGAGGCAGATTTGGGAGATAATCCACAGAAAAGAGTCAGGTTGGCACCATTGCTTTGGGAAAATTTTCCTGTTCTCCACATCACTGGAGAGATTCAGCAACATTAAGAGAAGGAGCCAAAGAGGCTCCTTAAGGAGAGGGAGAAGAAAACCTTTGCTTAATTCTCTGTATTGGAAGTGGGGAAGGAGGTCATAAGGTCAAAGTGGAAGTAACAGTAGTTACAAATTACCTTGTTCAATGCATGTCACCTATATTATTTATTCCCACTGACCATCACATATGTGGAAAAATTATAATCTTGGTTAAGTATTAAAATGAATGTCCTTCATTTCCTTCCTTTCCTCTCTTTCTTTCCTTTTCTCTCCCTCCCTTCCTTCCTTGCAACTTCTGTTATGTTAAAACACTGCCTTAGGGCAGCTAGATGGCAGTGGATAGAGCTTGGGCCCCCGGGGTCAGGAGGACCTGAGTTCAAATCCGGCATCAGACACTTGGCACTTACTAGCTGTGTGACCCTGGGCAAATCACTCAACCCTCATGGCCCTGCAAAAACAAAACAAAACAAAAAACCACTGTCTTATAGGCTTATTATTATTATTAACAACAAAGTGTCTTTATCCATATATCTAGATAATTTGAAATTCCTTGGAAAATATAATGATAAAAATAACTCTGTTCAAAGTCCTCTTGTAATAAAACATCAAATGAGGCACAACATGGGATGTATGTTCAACAAAAATATTCACTACTGGGTTGTAGAAGATCCAACACAGAGTCCAGATCAAGGATGCATTGTGAAATCCTCTAAATTGTGAATTGTGAAATCCTCTAAATGCTCCATTTGTGTGTGAATCTTTTCTTTTCTTTTCTTTTCTTTCTTTTTTTTTTTTAGGGGGGGGTTTGCAGGGCAATGAGGGTTAAGTGACTTGCCCAGGGTCACACAGCTAGTGTCAAGTGTCTAAGGTCGAATTTGAACTCAGATCCTCCTGAATCCAAGGCCAGTGCTCTATCCACTGCGCCACATAGCTGCCGCAGAATCAATGCTCCATTTGTGGGTGATATTGTTTGGATAGTATTCAATCCCAATCTATTATAGCTTCCATTTTTGATTGCATCTAATCCTAACCTATTATAGCTTCCAAGAGTCTCCAGAACCACTCAAAAGAGATTGGCCAGGCCATTTACACAGGAAATCTCAAATAAATGATGAATGTCTATTACCCATATTTAATATATTCTAAGGTAATGAATATACAATAAGTTGTAAATGTTAAATAACTGAGGACATCTAAAAGATTGGTCAAGGGCAGCTAGGTGGCACAGTGGATAGAGCACCGGCCCTGGAGTCAGGAGTACCTGAGTTCAAATCCAGCCTCAGACACTTAACACTTACTAGCTGTGTGACCCTGGGCAAGTCACTTAACCCCAATTGCCTCACTAAAAAAAAAAAAAAAAAGAATGGTCAAGACAGTCAGAAGAAATAGAGGGACCTCTTAGAATATGGGCTATTCAATTTCCACTAAGAGATAAGCCTGGAGGGGCAGCTAGATGGCATAGTAGATAAAGCACTTGGATTCAGGAGGACCTAAGTTCAAATCTAGCCTTAGACACTTGACACTTAACACTTACTAGCTGTGTGACCCTGGGCAAGTCACTTAACCCCCATTGCCCTGCCAAAAGAGAGAGAGAGAGAGAGAGAGAGAGAGAGAGAGAGAGAGAGAGAGAGAGAGAGAGAGAGAGAGAGAGAGATAAGCCTGGAGCTGCTCTGAGGGGCAGGTACACCTAAATATGAATGCATATATTCCTTGACCAAGAAGCAATAAACAACTAAGAACCCCTCAGATAGTGGTAGGTGATATGACAATTTTTTTGAGTTGGGTCATAGATAAGTCCCAGATTGACTTTGGCTTACTCTTCTCCAGGCTAAGTAATTCCATTATATATATATATATATAATATTATATATATATATATATATATATATATATATATATATATATCCCAACCCCCAAAAAACTGCCACAAAGAATTTTTCCTTGTGTTAAATGTCAGCATTTAAATATGTTGAGGATATATGAAAAAAGTCTATTTTGTACCTTCTAACTATAGTTTTAATGTTTAATCTTCTAACCATAAAGTTTTATAAAGTTTAATTTTCTAACTATAGTTTCAAAAATGCAAGTGCAAAGTGAATATATTTAGAATGTTAAGAGTGGGAAGGGACCTTAGATAACCAAATCCGACTTCCTGTATCTTACAAATGAAGAAGCAGAATCCCAGCAAAATCAAGTGATTTTCTTGCGGTCGTTCGGCTATTGCAGAATAGAACATGGGTTGGAACCCAGGTTGGAAGACTTCCATACCCTCGACAGTGGTAGTGATCTGGCAAGTCTTATCTCTGGCTTGGGGGAGTCAGGGAAGGAGGTGGTGGTGCACAGATTGGAGAGTGGCAAGGAGGATCAGTGGGTCTTCATGGATGCTGCCTCAGGATGTTCAAGAATATTAAATAAAAAATAAGCAAGGGAAATGAACACGGCAACCAGGTGGCACAGCAGACAGAATGTTGGATTTGTAGTCAAGATGAACAGAGGTCACATCCTGCCTCACACACTTACTGGCAATGTGACCCTGGGCAAGTCACTTAGCCTCAAGTTCCACATATGAAAAATGGGTATAATCATAGCACCTACTTCATGGGGACGGTGTGAGGATCAAATGAATTAACATACATAAAGCACTTTGTAAACCTTAAAACACTATACAGATGGTAGCAAGACTAAAAAACAAAGGTGAAATATAGGGTGTCCCAAAAGTCTTTAGTGCTATGAAGACTCAAAACTGCACTAAGGGGCAGCTAGGTGGTACAGTGGATAAAGCACTGGCCCTGGATTCAAGAGGACCTGAGTTCAAATCCAGACTCAGATACTTGACACTTACTAGCTGTGTGACCTCGGACAAGTCACTTAACCCTCATTGCCCCGCCCCCCCCCCAAACTGCACTAAAACTTTTTGGGACACTGTATAATAGAAGTCTACAATAAAGTTTAATCTAATTTAGTAAAAGAAAGAATCAACACTTAGACTAGCTAACACAATATTATATGATGATCTCAATGTGGGCTGTCATTCACTTTGTCAATTATCAGCTGCAAAATTTTTATCCCAAGCTGGTGAAAATCTCTCATGCTCCTACTCCTACTCCTCC
Source organism: Dromiciops gliroides (assembly GCF_019393635.1). Classification (NCBI taxonomy): domain Eukaryota; kingdom Metazoa; phylum Chordata; class Mammalia; order Microbiotheria; family Microbiotheriidae; genus Dromiciops; species Dromiciops gliroides. The sequence continues at coordinate 253,609,683 of NC_057863.1, read as the reverse complement.
TCCTGCCTCAGGGAATACAAACTAATTTTAATAATCATCTAAGAAAAACATAATTAGAAAAGCAAATCTGCTACAAAGGAAAACAAACCCCACAAAACTATCATGCGATTACACACGCCCCAAACCAGGTATACGACACATAGGTTTTGGATAGCCTACTGATTTTTTATTATCTGGATTGCTCCCCTTCATTACAATGAATAAAAATGATAAGAATGGCTGACTCAGTAAACGCTGGTGGCTCCTTATTATCTTCAAGATCAAATATAAAATTATCTGTTTGCCATTCAAAGATCTTCACAACTTGGGGCCTTCCTACTTTTCCAGTACTTATATTCTACTCCCTTCTAAATCCTGTATGATCCAGCAACATCGACCTTCTTCCCGTTCCTTGTATACAATACTCAATCTCTCAGTTAGGTTCCTTTTCCCTGGATATCTCCATTCCTGGAATGTTCTTCCTCTTCACCACCACCTCCTGGGTTCCCTGGTTTCCTTCAATGATGATGATATTCAGTCATTTTTCAGTCCTGTATGACTCTTCATGACCCCATTTGAAGTTTTCTTGGCAAAGATACTGAAGTGACTTGTCATTTCCTTCTCCAGCTCATTTTACAGATGAGGAAACTGAGGCAAACAGGATAAAGTGACTTGCCCAGGCTCACACAGCTACTAATAAGTGTTAAGTGTCTGAGGCGGGATTTAAGCTCAGGTTTTCCTGAATCCAGAGCCGGTGCTTTATCTACTGTGCCACCTAGCTGCCCCCGGATGGCATTTTTTTAATAGGTATGTTGAATTTCATAAGGCCAGAACCAAGACTATGAGCAATATAAACAATAGAGCAACCACTGAGTTCAGATAAAGACAATTTCACTGACAAGTGACTGAAATGGTTTCTTTATTTTCTTTTTTCCACTGTCTGGCAAAGGAACAGGCTAATAATGGAGGGCTATCAGGATAGCATGGATCACTCAAAAATCTTCAGTGGCGGGGGCAGCTAGGTGGTGCAGTGGATAGAGCATCTGCCCTGGAGTCAGGAGTACCTAAGTTCAAATTGGGCCTCGAACATTTAACACTAGCCGTGTGACCCTGGGCAAGTCACTTAACCCCAATTGCCTCACTTAAAAAAAAATCCTCAGTGGCTCTCCATGTACTAGAAGAAAAAATACTAACTCCTTAGGCATGTAAAGCCCTCCACCATATGGCTCCCAACTACCTTTCCACCCTCATTTCATACTATTTCCCTTCATGAATTCTACATTCCAGCCAAACTAGACCATTAGCCATTTCCTTCTTCTGCCCTCACACCTTCTCACAAGTCTGGAATGTAGTCCCTTTCCACCTTTATATCTTAGAAACCTTGTCTTCCTTCAAGGCAAAATTCAAGTGCCACTTCCTCCATGAATCCTTCCCTGATGTTTCAGTCCTTAGTGTTCTCTCCCTCAATTCTCCTTGTACTAAATACTCCTATGTATATGCTCTATGGCAACCAGGTGGCGCAGTGGATAGAGCGTCAGGTCTGGAGTGAGAAAGACTCATCTTCCTGAGTTCAAATCTGGCCTCAGACACTTCCTAGCAGTGTGAGTCTGGGCAAGTCACTTCATCCTGTTTGTCTCAGTTTCCTCATCTGTAAAATGAGCTGGAGAAAGAAATGGCAAAACATTCCAGGGTCTCTACCAAGAAAATCCCAAATGGGTTCATGAAGAGCTGGGCAAGACTGAAACTGGACAACAACAATGCCTACACTATCTTTCCTCAGTAGAATACAAGCTCTTTGAAAGCAGGGACTGGTTAGTTTTTGTCTTTGTACCCTCAGAGTTTAGCATAACGGCCTACAGATGGAAGGCACTTAGAATATGTTTATAGAAATGAATTATTCATCATGATCAAATCTATATACATTTTTTTTTCTTCTTCCTTCCACACCTATCTCGACGCAGAGCATGACTCCAATTTTCCTAAGCTTCAGTTTTAAGGGAAGAAGGAAAAGAGGAGGTTGAAAACATACATTTTCAACTAATTAGACTCTGTAGTCCAAACTGTAAACTGTAATTTCCCAGCTGGCTGGGAGCCTTGACCTTTGCTGACCAGAAGCATGGCAGAGTAGCAAGGCCCTGAGAGGTAGAAAAGGAAGACCAACATTCAGGTATTAAAACCAGGCATGTAAAAAAACTAAAATACCCCTCTCATTTCTCAATCTATCTCCATGCCCACTTTCTTCAGACCTCCTTCTCTTAGCTAAGCTTCCTTCTTTACAGAAACATCTGATGTGCAAAACAAGAAAAACAAAAATTATGAACCATGTTTTCCCAAAAATTAGTCTTGGTCAGAGTACAAAGTGGTAGAAGGTTATTATGTGGTGAATTAGAGCAGGAGGGACAAACAGCTAAATAATTGACTTTATGAAATTTCCCATGGAGCCTAAATCCTATCATTTCAATGGATAATTTCTCAGGATTGTTTGTGACATTCTTAAGTTTAGTTTTTGTTTTTAGGAAAGATATATTGTTTTGAGTGATTAACTGATTACTGATTTAACTAACATACTGCATACAGATGGAAGTTTTCAATAGGGGATTTCTATTTTTGTAGAATTAATGTAGTGTAGCTTTCTTGTAGTATACATGATCACCAACACTTTCTTTTTTGGGGGGGGAGGTTTCAGTCTCCCCCAGAGTCTGAGAAAACATGGTGATTTTTTTTTTTTGGTGAGGCAATTGGGGTTAAGTGACTTGCCCAGGGTCATACAGCTAGTAAGTGTCAAGTGTCTGAGACCGGATTTGAACTCAGGTCCTCCTGAATCCAGGGCCAATGCTTTTATCATTTTCATTTCTAAAGATATCTCTGCCCCCTTTCTATCCAGCAAAACACCTACATGAACAACAACTTTTTTTTTTTAAAGAAATCAGTTCATATATAATGTCCCAAATCCAGAGATTCCCATCTCTCCAGTGAAGGGAGGTAGATGCTTGTTTTTTTTGGTCTTACTTTGGAGACAGGCTTGGTCATTAGAATTACAATATTCATTTTTAGGTTTTAAAAATGTGTTATTTATTTATTTGTCATTTGTTTATTGTTATTTATTCTTTGTTCTTTCTAGATCATAAAATTTAGAGCTGAAAGAAACCTTAGGAATCCTCTAGTCCAGAGTGTCAAACTCATAGATTGTAAGCAGCAAACAACCTGCAAAGCTCCCTGATGGAAACATATTAAAATGTAATTGGGAATGTTTAACAAAATAAATATAAATACAATACAACACAGATGATGTTAATTTGTACTTTTCTAAGTCAACATGTAGCTATTTAACACCACTGTGGTTTAGTCTAAATATTTTATTTCACAGATAAATAAACTGAGACTCAGAGATGATGGTTAGTGACTTGTTCCATGTCAGATAGGTTACTGAATCAAAGTTTCAGAGATAGACATGACATAAAAGGCATACAATCCAATCTCATTTAACAGATGAAGAAGCGGGTCTAAAGAGGATATGTGACAACATAAGAAACAGAGCAGGGTTTTTAACCCAAGCCAGTTGGTATCAAATTTTCTGTCCTTTCTACTGGATCACCAGCTGGGCAGACCAGAATAAGCACTGATAATTTATTTATAAGAACTTTTCACAAAAATATAGATACCAGACTAATATTGATGGCCTGGGGATAAGAGGGCTAGGTCATTTTCCTTAGTCACTGTCAAAAAACAAGATTGCTGAGCTGTAACTCTAGAGATGTAAGTAATGTTTCCAGTCATATTCAGAAAGTGTTCTAGAAGCTAACCATGCCTCTTTGATGTGGATGTGGTACAAATTTGACCAAGATAGTTATTAGAACCAATTTGATTTAGGTGTCAACCACAGGTGCAAGTCAAATGATGAGAGTAACCATACCGTCACATTTCTCCCATACTTAAAAAGCCTTTATAATACTCTTTTCTCATAACAAGCTTGTTAGGTTAGTATTGTAGGCATCATTTCCCCCATTTTACAGAGGAGGAAACTGAGTCTCAGCAATGTTAAGTAGCTTGTCCCAGGTCCCCCAGGTACTGCCTGGCAGTGCCTGAAACCAGGTCTCAACTCTTCCCTCCCTCCCTCCTTTCCCTCTTCTCATGAAAGGTAAAGGCGGAAAGATACATAGACACTTTGCTTGAAAAAAATGTCAGTGGCAGAAATAGGTAGAATAGCCCTCTCACTGCCCCTCCCCAATGCTGCAGAGATGGGAATTCAGGGGGCATTTCCCTCCCCCTTTCACCTTACCTGCTTTCAGAGAGGCACTGTGGCATTATGAATGGAGCCAGCCTCAGAATTAGGTAGGCCTGGCTTCCCACAAGTCCACCTTTGACACATACTGACTCTGTAAACCATGACAAATCACCTAACCTCTAAGTGGCCCAGGCAACTCCTGAAAACTGTATATTCTGCAACAAGTTAAAGATCTGCAATGTCAGAGAGAATCTCCTCTTTGGGAGCTCCCTATGTCAATGACTCACAGCTAACCTATACATAGCTCCCCTCTGAATATCATTCCTGCCTCTTAAGCCCCAGCTCTGAGCTGCCACTTATTAACTGTGTGGCCTTGAAAGTCATTTATATTTTGTGCATCTCAATTTCCTCATCCATAAAAGGATGAACTAAGTGAAGGAACAAGCTCCCTCCCAGATCTGATATTCCATTAGTCTAGGACTCTATTTTTATACTTCAAGTTATACAATTAAAGTGTTAAAAGTATATGACACAGGGGCAGCTAGGTGGCGCAGTGGATAGAGCACTGGCCCTGGAGTCATGAGTACCTGAGTTCAAATCTGGCCTCAGACACTTAACACTTACTAGCTGTGTGACCCTGGGCAAGTCACTTAACCCCAATTGCCTCACTAAAAAAAAAAAAAAAGTATATGACACGAAGCAGTTGGAAATAGGAGTGATTTTCACTTTTCTCAAGTCACATCCTTAATTTTCCTGGCAAACATTTTTCTTTGTATTGTATTGATCAATGACAGGCATGCATGAGAGTCAATATGCAAGTTTTAAATGAACCTCTGCATGACTTCTGGGAGGAAGCTTCTTCCTAAAGTAAATTAATCTATGGTCTTTCTAGGACCAGGAACCTGTTTGATGAAGCAGAGGAACCAACATATTATTTTGCAGTAATGGTAAATTTTATATACATACATACATACATACATACATATATATATATATATATATATAGTATGCATATGCATATGTATTGTAACATATAGTAACTCCACTGGGTGGCTCCTGTCTTCATGCTGATTTCCTAGCTTGTCATTCGCTGCTTTAATCAGCAGGAGAAAGAGACCTACCCAGGCTTGAGGATAATGAGGAAGTAGGGGACCCACCAGCATGCTGACTTTACAGTTCTTACTAGGGCAATTGGACAATCTGAAAAGCAGGCTCACTACTAAAAGGAAGCATCTCATCAAAGAAAGGTTTTAAGGAACAGAATAACAGTTGTGCCCTATAAAGTTATGGCTGCCAGCCTGTTTGGGCCTAACTTCTCCTTTAGAAAAATTAGTTTTAAAATGAATTCTAGACAGGAGTAAAGTGCTCTTGTACACGGCCTGCAAATGTAAGCAATCTTTCACAGAGTCACTCACCCAGGGTTGGAAAAGTAACCCAGGAGAATAATAAAGGACACGTATTTTTGGTCTACTTTCCACTACAATCTCTTTGGGAGATGGCAAAGTAGGAACGAACAAAGGAACGAACAAACAAAGGAATGAATGAATAAAGAAAAACTTCCAAACCAAATCAAACCAAAAAACTATCCAACAACTGTGATCTGTGGTACGATTTTTGGTCATTAGTGACAATGTTTAACACAGATTATGTGTTTTTTCATGTGCAGGGTTAGGATGACAGTGCTCATTCTTTGTCCCTACTGTCCTGCTTTACCACACTTCTACAGGTTCAAGAATGGTGAGGTGATAGAAATAAAAAGAAGTCAGAGTTGGTAAATCTAATTGCTATGAATGGTCTTCATTAAGTTTAAGATTTAGAAGGTCTATTAAAAATCATTAAAATAAACCAACATTTCCTTATAAATCACAAACTTAAGTAAGTTTTGAGAATAGAAATCTGAACAGAAGCACAATTAATTAATTTATTAATTATACTTCCCTACAGTGAATATAAAGATGTTGAGAAATATAAATGATACAATCTCAGCTTATTTAGAGAAAAATGAACCATGAAAACTTAGAGTGATTAATTATTTTTGTAAAAACAAAAACATGGAGTGTCTCAGTTATAGTCACCATTGTACTTTTGGTTTCTGGTTTCTGATGCTAAATTCTCTAGTATTTTCTCGGTCTTCCTCTCTCTGTCTCTCTCCCATATGTATTCCAAAGTGAAGAACAGACTGTGCTAAAGAAATATGTAGAGGGGCAGCTAGGTGGCGCAGTGGATAAAACACTGGCCCTAGATTCAGGAGGACCTGAGTTCAAATCTGACCTCAGACATTTGACACTTACTAGCTGTGTGACCCTGGGCAAGTCACTTAACCCTCATCCCCCCCCCAAAAAATATATATGTATGTGTATGTATACATACACACACATATATGTGTAGAAAGAAATTTTTTAAATGCAGAGTAAAGTTGGTGTTTCAATTTATAATTTTTAAATTTCAAGTAATTTTTGAAATAAGTTTTGTGTGTTTATGTACTGAGGCTTCAGAAAATCTCTCATTCATATTTATCAATGTCCTTATGTTCTCTGATGAGAAGTATAAATCAGTTAAGTAGTTAACTTTGTATCTGTTCCCATTTCTCTTCTGAAACTACTTAAATTTGATATTTTCCCTTGATTATTGTTATCTGTGGTCATTAGTAAGTATAAAGTTGAATTTCCAGAACAAGATGCAAATTAATTTATCAATAGTTTACACATAACTTTGTCCATTCTAGGAACACATTTCTGGGTCCATTAGGAAAAATGTAGACTCTCTGTAAACGGCTCTGTCAAAAATAGGTGATAAGAGCATTTTGAGTGGGAAGAGACCTTAAAGGTCATCTAATCTAAGAGAGTACCCAGGTCCTGAGAGATTAAATAATTTGCTTTAAGGTCACAGAAATAGCATATGTTCATGTCAGGATTTGAACCCAAGTTTCCTGTCTCCAAATCTATCATTCCTAGATGGTACACACACAAGACAGTAAAGCAAACCAGCTTTAGTTAGGGCCATACTTATGATATGAACTGCAGTTTGGGAGGATGACAGAAATAAGTCAAATTTGCTAGGGTCCTGGAGGGAATAGGGTACCCTCGAATCAGTAAAGTCTAATGTTTTTTTTAAAGGGTTCTTAGGGTTTAGCTGGACCAGGAACTGGGAGAGTGAGACTTGATGACCTGGGTAGTGGTACTGATTCATGCTAATGTGGAGGGAAGACTAGTGAAGAATTGGAAGCTAGTTTATATTCGAACTTTCCACAAGTAGGAAGGGGCTTTGGTCCATTAGTGCTGGTCCTCCCCTGACAGGGTGACTCAGGGATTTTGAAATTCCTCAGGAATTCCTTGGGTAGCAAGGTGGGCAAACTAATTGGGTTATTATAATGTAGCCGAGTCCTTAGCCTAGCTTAAATGATGGTCTGACAACAGTAGCCATTTAAAAAAAATTCATCTGACTCATTTGCCCACACAAAAACCAACTCTCTTGCAGTGAATTCAGGTGAATTCATTGGAAGGGTATAGTTTGTGGTTATTCTACCTCTAAACAGACTGAAACTATACAGGAGAGTAGGGCTATCCATCTTAATCTAGACTTCATATCTTCCCCAATTAAATTGAAATCAATAAGTTCTTATTAAACAACTTCTTTAGTGAGTGCCCTACACTTTATATACAAAACCCAACAAAAACAATTACAAAAAAACCTGAAAACACTCTCAGCCCTCAAATTGAGCTTACATTGTTCTGGGGGAAAGAAGCTCAGCATTTTGCACACAGCAGGCACTCAATTTGTGTTCAGTTCACTGAACTGAAAACTAAGAATTTCAGCCTTTATTGTGTTAAAAAGCATAGTAAGGTTTCAGTCACCTACGTGTACAACAATTACACCAATCAAAATGCTTGTAGAAAGCAAACCTACTTCAGACTCACATCTGTGTGAACAGACACCTGAAATGACTGAAACTATAAGGAAATAATATGAATGAAATATAAGTAAGATGTTTGACAAATTCTGAGAAGCACAGCCCAAGATCAAGAGGAGAAAACTTGGAATGGGAATAGATCGATTCTCTATAAATTTAAATATGGATACACTTTCACCAAGTAGTATTTCCTGGGTGTTTGTTTAGTAAAGTCAATTCAAAATCTTTTTTTTTTTCCCTGAATCAACAACATTTTCTGAGTTTCCTGTTACATAGTCGCTACTTTTTTTTTTGAGAGGCTGCAATGCACCATGACTTATCCTATCTCCTAATCACCCAATCACCCATTACATCATGTTGACTCCTCTTTCTCCTTAGCACCCATATCTAATCATTCTGCCCCATCTATTCAGCCTCTGAAATCTTTCTCATATTCATTTCCTTTCCTATCACCCTGGTTCTAGTTCTGACTGACTCTCATCTAGATTATTGCAATAGCTACCTGCTTGGTCTTTCCAGTTCTATTTTCTCTATCCTCCTATCTATCCTATTGCCATGTTAATTTTTCTTTTACATAGTATCCACAGCACTTCCCTGATCCAATCATTAAAATGACTTCTTAGAATCAAAGCATGTTATATATATGGAAAGAAATGGAAGGATCAGCTAGTTCAGGGGTTCTATGTCTTCTTTTGTGCTGTGGACAGCTTTTGAAAGTTTGGTAAGTACTCTCACACCTTCCCCATTAAGTAAAATACATAGGATTATATAGGAAACTGATAATATTAAAATACAGTTATTAAAATATTACCAAAAAGTTCATGGACCCCAGAGTTAAGAAATCCCAATCTAGTTCAAATACCATATTCTACCAGTGAGGAGACTGAAGTAAAAGGTTAATTGGCTTGCCTAGGATCACACAGTAAGTGGCATTGCCAAAATCCTTAGCCTGGCATTCAAGGTTCTGGCTCCATTCTACCTTGTCAGTCTTATCTCACCTTTCCTCCCTTCATATAACCTCCCCTCAGGCAAAGTAGATTATTTATCACTTCATTAAACATCCTTTTGCTTAGAGAGAAATTCATCCTGTCCTGCAAGGTCCTGCTCAAATGCTCTTTTCCAAGAAGCTTTTACTGATTCCTTCAGCAGGAAGTAAATCACTTTCCCTCCTCTGAACTCCCAGAGGATTCTGGTCCTCTCTTATGCCCTTAACATTCTATACTTCATGCTATAGTTCTTTTGTACATAATGCTATGTTGTAGAATAGGAGAAGGGCCACAATTATTACCTCTTACCTGAACTATTGCAATAGCCTCCTACATTGCAATGGTCTTCCTACCCCAATTCTCTCCCCACTTCAAGACATCTTCCACACAGCTACCAAAGTGATTTTGGATAGGTCTGATCATGTTATTATCCCTTTCAATAAACAACAGTGACTCTCAACTGCCCCTAGTAAATATATGTTTATATATATATATATATGTATATATGTGTGTGTACATACATATACACACACATACACACACACACACACACACACACACACACACACACACATATATATGAGCTCCTCTGTTGGCCTTTGAAAGTCCCTCCCCAACCTGGTCCCCTAACCTTTCCAATATAATTGCACATTAGTAGTTTCCCATACTTTTATGGTTCAACCAAAGTAATCTTCTCACTGCTCCTCACTCATATGCTCCAGCTACCATTTCCATACTTTTGAAGAGGCTGATCTCTATGATTGGAATGCGCTCCCTCCTCTTCTCAAAGTAGAAGCCCCTGCTTTCTCCACAGAACTTTCCTTTTTTTTTAATTTTTTTTTTTGTGTCACATCAAAAGCATTATCTTCCCTGTGAAGCCTTTTCCTGATTCTCACCTCCCTAACTACAGCTAGGTCTTGATTAGTGCAAATCATTAATGGCCTGAAGTGGTCACATCTATTTAAATTAGTAATATTTGAAGTCATAATTATGTAAAATATGGTAATTGGTTCTAGCGCAAAGGAAATATGCAACACAAATTCAAATAACATGACCACTTCACAGCATTTATTATTTCCACTAATAGAGACCTTGATCTACCTTGCAGTTAATTACCTTTTATTTAGTTTTATTTATTCTGCATATACATGTAAATATACATATGCCTACATATATATGCATACATATATATCACACACCTATTGTCTTTCTGATAAAATGTATGATCCCTGACATCAGAAATTGTTTTAATTTTTTTCTTTGTATCTTTAACACCTAGCACCATATCTGGCATAGAGTAGGCATCTAATAAATTCTTGATTGACTCCCCAACTGATAGTTGAGGGGATAGAACACATTCTAATAATAATAATTTATTATAACTAATGATTTATATAGTGCTTTACACACATTCTCTCCTTTTAGTTTTATAATAACCCGTTAAGGCACTATAATTTTTAGTAGTATTCCTATTATAAGGATGAGGAGGAAACTGAGGCTCAAACAGTTATTTAACTTGCCTACGATCATACAGCTAGTAATTATCGGAGGGTGAGTTTGAACCCAGGTTTTTATGACTTGTAATCCAACACTCCAGCTAGCAAACTATGCTGCATCTCTGACAGAAACATATTTACTGAACAGTAATTACAAATTAATTTAATACACACTGGAAAAGTGCCAAGTGGTAGAGCAAGGGTAGCTAAGCAGCAAAATGCATAGAGTGCCAGATCTGGATTCATCTTCCTGAGTTCAAATCTGGCTTCAGACACTTACTAGCTGTCTGACCTTGGGCAAGTCACTTTATCCTGTTTGCCTGAGTTTCCTCATATGCAAAAGGAACCGAAGAAGGAAATGGAAAACTACTCCAGCATCTTTGCCAAGATAACCCCAAATGGGGTCACAAAGAGTTGAACTTAACAACAACAACAATGGTAGAGGAGTAAATGATTTTGTGGGGGTCAAGTATAGAAGGTCTTATAGAAGTGAATTTTACAAAAAATTTTGAAGGAAGGGATAAATGAAATTTTAGAAATGTAGGGATCACTCAGATCACCTGGGACCTATTATTTCACAGATGAGGGTATGGAGGACCAGAGAGGTCAAACAGCTTTCTCAAAGTAACAACTGATTTGTGACAAACTCTGAACTTGATATCGATGCTTTTGATTCCCACTCCAATACTCTTCCCACTACAAGACAATGGAAGCTTTGTGGAAGTGAGAAATGAAGAGTTGGTGCAACCTAGCAAGGAGGTGCCTGTGGTTAATGGTGCTGGTGATAAAGAAATAATGGATGATGTTGGTACAGCACTGACATGTCAAGGGAGAATGATCACAAGAGTGAAGATTATTTTTCTGCAGATCAAGAAAACTGCTTGAGAAAAGGCTACATTGGCCTTTGATTCAATAGAAAGACAGCTGATACACCAGCTAGGAGCCCATGCAGCTGCATATCCTTGAATATGCCTTTCAGACTAGATGATCTCTGTTGACAAACAACTTTGAAAGACTTAAGAACTCTTAATGCAATGACCTTCCACAATTTCAAAGGAATAATGCTAAAAAATGCTACCCACCCGGGCAGCTAGATGGCGCAGTGGATAGAGCACTGGCCCTGGAGTCAGGAGTACCTGAATTCAAATCCAGCCTCAGACACTTAACACTTACTAGCTGTGTGACCCTGGGCAAGTCACTTAACCCCAACTGCCTCACTAAAAAAAAACAAAAAATGTTACCCACCTCCTGACAAAGAGGTGATAGACTCAAGATGAAGAATGAGGCCAACATATTTGCACAATCAATGTGATAATTACTTGACTACATATTTGTTATAAAGGTTTTGTTTTTCTTTTTCATTTTTCTTTTTTTCAATGGAGGGATAGGAGACAAAATAAATGCTTATTAATAGGAAAAAATAATTTAAAAATAAATCATGTCCAAAAGAAGGATGTAGATCTCTGAGTGTGCTGCCCCTACATAGGAATTTGTTCTTTTCAGCTGTTGACACCCATTCTCCTGTTCCATTATTGAATTAGGCACCTAGATGACATAATGGATATGGTGTTAGACTTGAAGTTCTTTTCAGCTGTTGACACCCATTCTCCTGTTCCATTATTGAATTAGGCACCTAGATGACATAATGGATATGGTGTTAGACTTGAAGTTTGGAAGCTGAGTTCAAATCCTTCCTCAGACACTTTCTAGCTGTGTGACCCTAGGCAAATCATTTAAATTCTTTCAGCATCAATTTCCTCACCAGTAAAAGAAGGGATAGGGCATCTAGGTGGCGCAATAGATAGAATGCTGGGCCTAGAGTTCAAATCTGGCTTCAGACACTTACTAGCTATGTGACCCAGGGCAAGTCACTTCACTGTTTGCCTTAATTTCCTCATCTGTAAAATGAGCTGGAGAAAAAAATGGCAAACCACTTCAGTGTGTTTGCCAAGAAAACCCAATATGGGGTCACAAAGAGTTGGACACAACTGAAAACAAAAAAAGGTGATAATAGGATTTACCCACCCTCACAGGATTGTTTTGAGGATCAAATGAAATAATATATGTGATTCGTTTTGTAAACCTTAAAGTGATATATAAATACTAGCTACTATTTTCCTTTCTTTTAAAATTTTTAACAAACATTTTTATTTCAAGTTTTGAGTTCCAAATTCTATTCCTTCTTCCTTCCCTCCCCTCTACCCACCCTGAGGAGATAAGAAATCAGATAAAGGTAATAGATGTGCGATTATGTAAACCATTTCCATATTAGTCATTTTGTATAAGAATATTTGAATAAAAGGAAAAAATGAAAGTGAAAAATAGCATGCTTCAGTCTGTGTTCAATTAATATTCTTTCTCTGGAGGTGGATAGTATGTTTCATCATTAGTCCTTTGGAATTGTCTTGGATCTTTGTATTGCTAAGAAAAGCTAAGTCATTCACAGTTCTTCATTGCTGTCACTGTGCACAAGGTTCTGGTTCTGTTTGCTTCACTATACAACAATTTGTGTAAATCTTTCTAGGTTTTTCTGAAATCATCCTGCTTGTCATTTTTTATAGCACAATAAAATACTAGCTATTGTTATACCTTCATGATTATTGACTACTCATTATGCTTTACAATATGATCCGCTGTCCAGAAATATGTGGAGAAGACACTTATATCTCTCCCTGCTGTAGCAGAAAGAGAAGGCTCATTCTTTCAGGCCTGGACAAATTTAAGAAGGGTTCTCTCAATAGACTGATGCATCCCCACACATGTAATCAGTTAAAATACAAGTAAAAACTTTTGGGGGGGGGAGGGGAACAAAACTAGATGATCCTCGAGGCCCATTCTACTTTTGCACTGCTCTATTTATTTTTTTTTTAATTAAGTATCTCCTTACATTGAATATGAAATCTGCTTCTCTGCAACTTCTGACACTATTCTTAGTTTAGCCCTCTAGAAACAAACCAAGTTTCATCCCTTTTCCCCATGGGGAGCCTTTCAAATATCTGAAGACTGCTAATCCTGTGCCACTCCTCCCAACCAAGTCTCTTCTGCTCCATGATAAACATTCCCAGTTCCTATAAGTGATCCTCATACATCATCATTTTGAGGACCCTCAGCCACCCAATTATCCCATGACTTTCTAAAATTTGGTGTTCAGAAACTAACACAATACTCTAGATGTGGTTTGAATAGATAGAACTGTCAAATTTTTTATTTTGGACAACATCTCTCTCTCTCTCTTTTTCTCTCAAAGCTTCCTTCCTTCCTTCCCTCCCTCTCTCCTTGTTTAGGGGCAGCTAGGTGGCACAGTGGATAAAGCACTGGCCCTGGATTCAGGAGGACCTGAGTTCAAATCCGACCTCAGACACTTGACACTTACTAGCTGTGTGACCCTGGGCAAGTCATTTAACCCTCATTGCCCTGCAAAAAACAAAAAACAAACAAAATAACCAGAATACATGAGGCATAACTAATCTACCTTCTTGCATTCTAAGGTGAAGAGATATCTTGGCTTATACAGATGTAGAGAATTAAATAATTCCTGGTGCCCAGGAATGTGTCATTCTCTGATACCTTCATTTTGTTTTTAATCACTCCCCTCTTGCTTGCCCCACAAATCCCAAACAATTTGGGAGGCCTGGAAGCCACTACCAGGGAAAAAGAAGCCATTTAATTGTGCAAATGTATGCATCATTGTACAAGAGTAATGAGAAATTATGTTGATGAGTGCCTGAAGGGTTTTGAGCACAAAAATGAGGAGTTTGGGTCTCACTTGTTAGGCTACAGCAAACCACTATACCATTTTAGATCATGTTAGTGATATGATAAAAACTGAGGAAGATTATTCTAGCAGCTAGGTCAAGTATTAAGTGAGAAGAACCTGGAGGATGAGAGATCACTTAGAAGGTTACTGCAATCATCTAGGTAAAAAGAAAAAAGAGGGATAGGGCCAAAAATAATTGTAGAAGAAGAATCTGCCTTACAGTTCCTGTGCTGGAGTCAAGAATTAAAGTGAAAGAAGTTAGAAGTGTGTTAAACATATGCAACCTTGGGATATCATGTAGTGATATTGAGAAGAGGAAAATGGTGAAGAATAATAGTTCACAGTTTTGAGAATGCTTTACATTTACAAAACACTTTCCTACTATGAATATTATCATTACTATCATTTTATAGATGAGGAAGTAGTTGTAAGTTACTCAGCCACATAGCTAGTGAGTGGCAAAGACAGGACTTGATATTTTCACTATACTACAGAAATGGGTATACTGGGAATCAAACTGGGTGCTGGAGGTATCACTGATAGATACATATTTGGGGGTAGATGGAAAATACTAGGATTCAGTGTGTTAAGTGTTAGGCGTCAGTGGGGCAAAAGAGTAAAAATTGTCTTTTAGATATTAATAGATATGGGGCAGCTAGGGGGTGCAGTGGATAGGGTGCCAGACCTGGAGTCAGGAAGACTCATTTTCCTAAGTTCAAATTCAGCCTCAGGAACTTACTAGCTGTGTGACCCTGGGCAAGTCACTTAACCCTTTTCACCTTAGTCTCCCATCTGTAAAATGAGCTGGAGAAGGCAATGGCAAACCACTCTAGTATGTTTGCCAAGAAAACCCCAAATGAGGTCATGGAGTTGGACAGTACCAAAAAATGACTATTGGGCAATACCCTAAGCACACTTCTAGGTTCCCCTATTGCCAGTCCCAATCTGTATTGATTGGAAGATGAAAGAGGAAAGAAGAGGCATAATGGAAGGGATAGAAAGAGAGGCAGTAAAAAGCTCTAGGGAGGGGCAGCTAGTTGGCACAGTGAATAAAGCACCAGCCCTGGATTCAGGAGGACCTGAGTTCAAATCCAGCCTCAGACACTTGACACTTATTAGCTGTGTGACCTTGGGCAAGTCACTTAACCCTCATTGCCCAGGGGGAAAAAAAGATCTAGGGTAAGCCAGGCAGAGACTTTTTCAGAAACAGGTGATGATATCAGCCAGAGAAATACCACTCCATGGAGCAGAGAGATAAACAGGGTGGATAAACCCTGAAGACAGGAAGACTTGGATTCAAGTTCTGATTCTAACCAGCTGTGTGACCACTGGTAAGTCAATTTAACCTCTTAGACCTCTAAGACTCTAAGTTACAAACTAGTAGCCCAGCTGCATTAGCAGATGGAATCCCCTAGACCATGTAGTCACACACCTGGGCCAAACAATAACAAAAATGACAGATGGTGATTGTATGACCCTTTATAGTTGATCTTGCATAGGTTAGCTTATTGGATCCTCATAGAAGCTATGTGAGGCAGGCAATGAAGATTCTCTCCCCCTCCTTTTTTTTTTTTTTTTTGGTGAGGCAATTGGGGTTAAGTGACTTGCCCAGGGACACACAGCTAGTAGCTAGTAAGTATCAAGTGTCTGAGGCTGGATTTGAACTCAGGTCCTCCTGAATCCAGGGCCGATGATCTATCCACTGTACCACCTAGCTGCCCTTCCCCCTCATTTTAAAGATGAAAAACCAGAGGCAGAGAAAAGTTAAGTGACTTCCAAATGAAGGGCTTTCTTTAAGTCCCACAATCATTAAGCGGCAGAAACAACATTGGGACTTTTGACTTCAAAACCAATTCTCTCCCCATTCCATCACGATCACTCTACTCTCACATTAAGGGTGGCCCAAAAAAGGAGGGTTAGCCAAGGGATACCTACTGTTGGAAAGATCACTTCCTTTCCTTGTTTCAAGTCTGTATAAAACTGGCCACAGGAAATGGCAGTGAATGTACTACTTACTGACAATTGCAACAGACGGGATAAGAACAGGAGAGGCTATAAAGAAGATGAAATTCTTCTCAGATAATTAGGGATAACATATGCCCATAGAGTAATGGAGGGTATACCAGAAGGTACCTTCTTTTTTGAGCAACATAGACAATTAAATTAGTTAATTCAGGTCACTCCTCTTCCCTCTTCTCTCTTCTCCTCTCCTCCCATTCAGGCTAGAAGTATCCAGCCTGGCAGTCTACACTGGTATAATAGGCAGTGTTGTTCAGTTGTGCCTAACTCTTCATGATCCCATGGACCACAGCATGCTAATGTTGTATATGGGGTGTTCTTGGCAAAGATACTGGAGTGGTTTACCATTTTCTTCTCAGTAAATCAAGGCAAATTGACATTAAGTGACTTCTCCAGTGTCACAAAGCTAATGTCTGAGGCTAGATTTGAACTCAGGTCTTCCTGACCCCAGGCCCAGCACTCTAACTACTAGCCACCTAGGTGCCTCCTATAATAGGCTTAGCAATTACTAAATCTTCCCTATACTTTGTGCTGTGTGGACACAGCTATGATAATAGCTCTAGGTAGCCATGATACATAAAATGAACTATATAAGAGTAAAGTTGTGAACTATGATAAGTACTTCCAGGGAAGTCTTTTTTTCCCCCTTTACAATTCATAACTCTGCAAAAGTGGAAGAGTGGGACACTAAGGACAACAATATCTCAATTTGAAGACAAATTCTAAGTTAGCTTTATGATTGCAAAAGCAGTATTACATTTCATTAAATTTGACTCTTTATTCCATTAACATTTAAGGCTCTGTGCCTGAAAATACTTTAGGTTAAAAATTCAAGACCAGTGACAAAGATCCAATTTCGAAGCAAAATCATTTTTCCATGATAATTTTCTTGGATATTTAGATTTTCTAACTTGGAAAAAGAATTATGTATATATAGTCACCCTAAAATTAATATGCCAAAATGGAAAAAAGTACAATTTTTTTGCTTATTTTTTTAGCCTCTTAGTTTATTAGGTGATTCCCAGCTTTGTGAATTAGTAACTTCTTTCTTATAAAAATACTTTGGGGGGACAGTTAGGTGGCACAGTGGATAGAGCACCGGCCCTGGAGTCAGGAGGACCCGAGTTCAAATCCGGCCTCAGACACTTGACACTTACTAGCTATGTGACCCTGGGCAGGTCACTTAACCCCAATTGCCTCACCCCCCCAAAAAAAAAGCATTTGAAAATACTTTGGGACTTGAGGGTGTGTATAAGGAGAAATGAAAAAGTTAAGATAAGTGTTTTATGACCATGTAACACATTATTTATATTATTTATTTCTATTTCTAATATATTTCT
This sequence comes from Dromiciops gliroides, assembly GCF_019393635.1. NCBI lineage: Eukaryota > Metazoa > Chordata > Mammalia > Microbiotheria > Microbiotheriidae > Dromiciops > Dromiciops gliroides. The sequence continues at coordinate 253,591,971 of NC_057863.1, read as the reverse complement.
ATTATTTATTATTTATATATTTTAAATATATTATATATTTATTATTTATAACACATTCAACATTCAACAAACAGAATGTCTTCTATTAGTATACATTTGGCCTTTACCCAGGAGGAGTGCACTAACAAAAATGTGTTAAGTGCCAGGAACATAAAAAAAGACAGGTGCCTCCACATCTTCTAAAAGCAAGACATGTCATTCAAATCACTCAGTTAACAGGTATTTTATTAAGAGCTTATCTACTATGTGCCAGGTACTATTCTAGGCAACAGAGATACAAAGACAAAAAGCAAACAGTCACTGCCCTCAGGAAGCCTGCATTCTATGGGGGTGGCAGAGGGGACAACATAGAGAGAGACAAAACAGAAAATAATGCAAACTAAATAAAAGGTAAACACAAGGTATACCTGAAACAATGTGTAAAGTCTTCATGGAGGAGGTGACACACTTGAGCTGAGAATTTTATGTTTTTGGTTTTGTTTTGTTTTTTGAGGGGGGGACAATGAGGGTTAAATGACTTGCCCAGGGTCACACAGCTAGTGTCACGTGTCTGAGGCCAGATTTGAACTCAGGATTTCCTGAATCCAGGGCCAATACTTTTTCTTTTTCTTTCTTTCTTTCTTTTTTTTTTTGCAGGGCAATTGGGGTTAAGTGACTTGCCCAGGGTCACACAGCTAGTAAGTGTTAAGTGTCTGAGGCCGGATTTGAACCCAGGTACTCCTGACTCCAGGGCCGGTGCTCTATCCACTGCGCCACCTAGCTGCCCCCGAGCTGAGAATTTTAGAAAAGAAAAAAACCCCACAAACCCAAGGATGCTAAGGAAAGAGGTGAGAATGGAGTATACATTCTGGACATGAGAGAGAGTCTATACAAAAACAGGAGATGAATTGTCAACTGTGAGGAATAGAAAGAAGGCCAGTATTCAGAATATGTAAAGGGGTATAATGTGTAATGAATCTGGAAGAGTAGGGCTGGAACCACATTATGAAGGACTTTGAATGCCAAACTGAGAAATTCATGTTTGCATTTAGCAGTGATAGGGAGCCATGTGAGTTTCTTGAGCAGGGGAGTGGTGTCATTTTAGAACAGCATTTTGGCAGCTAGGTAGAGAATGGATTGGCAAAGGGAGAGACTTGTAGCAGGGAGACCAGTTAGAGTCTATTATGATTGTCAAGGTTAATGGACAAGAGAGTCTCTCCTGGAGGCCCACCACATCCTCTATCTAATACCAAAATTAATTAATCAAAGAAATTTTATGAAGCACCTACTAAGTATAAGGCATCACAAGGAGCACACTATATTAGTTGTGGACCCTAGGCCTCAGGGAATTTATAATCTAGATGGGAATAAACAGAAAGACAAAGTCACTTGACCTCACTGGGCCTAAGTATTTTAGGAGTTCAGAGGAGTGAAAGGTCATTGTGTCCTAAGGTGATGAGGGAAGGCTTCATGGATGATTTGGGATTTGAACTGGTCTTTAAAGGAGAAAAAGAGAAATAACTTCACTGCTGCATCTCTTGCTCCTTCTAGTAGCTGACCTCAGGTTACATAATGAAGAAATCAATTTTGGCCAATTTGGGTAAGAGGCTTTAAAACACAACCAGTGGGGGCAACTAGGTGGCGCAGTGGATAAAGCACCTGCCCTGGATTCAGGAGGACCTGAGTTCAAATCCAGCCTCAGACACTTGACACTTACTAGCTGTGTGACCCTGGGCAAGTCACTTAACCCTCATTGCCCCACAAACAAACAAACAAAAACAAATTGTACCAGCAAGTTGTAAACATATTACTGCTAGTATCTGTAGCCTCAACCACTGGAGGCCACATTCAAAGTGATGTAGGAAAAATATCTAGGACTGGAGACAAGAGGCCTGTATTCAAATCCTACTTCTCTTACTTCCTATCTGGATGAACTTGGGAAAAATCACTTAAGCTTTCTGGGTCTCATTTCAGTATCTGAAAAGGGAAAAGGGTTGGACCAAATGATTTTAATTGCCCCTTAGTACAACACAGAAAATCAAATTAATTAATTCAGGTCATTCTTCTTCCCTCTTCTCTCTTCTCTATAAGTATCCAGCTTGGCAGTTTACACTGGTAAAATAGGCGTTGTTGTTCAGTTGTGTCTGACTCTTCATGACCCCATGGATCATGACACACCAATACCATCTATGGGGTTTTCTTGGCAAAGGTACTGGAGTGGTTTGTCATTTCCTTATCCAGTGAATTAAGGCAAATAGACGTTAAGTGATATATGCGAGGGCAAAGAAATCTAACCTTGATGCCAAAGAGAATGAGAAGAATTTCCACTACCCCTTGCTCTTCCTATGCTATTATATGCCCTGTCCAATGGGAGAATGTGGCCAATGAAAATAACATAGCTTCTGTAGCAGATGGGGAGAAAGGCAATCTGACAGTAAAAGACAAGCAATCAAGGTTTTGAACTAGAGCATCTTGAAACTGCCATATATTTTTAAACAAGATTGCAAAGTATCATAGAAGTTGAACAAGTAAGAATGCATGGAGGCATTCCTATTATTAAGATTTAATATTCATTAAGCATCTGTTTGCTAAGTTTGATCCACTCCCTCCTATCCCAAGAGGACACTATGAACATACCCACTTAAACAGATCTGGGACAAGGTATCCATGAGGGTAAGATTTGAAAAATGCACCAAATGTTTCTGTCGACTTTCATAGGCAACCTGACTTCTAGCAGGGGCGATTGGACTTTTTCTGGTAATTAACTGTATTTCAATATAAATAGTTTCCTTTATAATCCTATATATTTTATTTTGTTCATTTAAAAATATTATGAGAAGGGGTTGATAGGCTTCACCAGCTTTTGACGACACACACCAAAAAAGGTTAAAAACTTCTGACTTAATAAATATATACATGCCTTGAACAGTAGATTTTTAAAAGTCATAATAATGTTCTTGGATGTGCCGTCCTAACCTATTTTCCCCCTCTCTGTTTCACCTTGGGTAGCCTGAGTTACTTTCATAAATGCATGGGTGAGGTCAACAACTTGGCATCCTATTTGTTAGCAGTAGGTGACTACTTGGTTTATGGTCTTCATGAAGAGAAAACTGTCTCCATCTTGATACACTGAAAAGAATGTCAGAGTTGGTATAAGAAATTTTTCTTTGGTCATTTGAGTCATATTGTGACCTCATTTGGGGTTTTCTTGGCAGAGATGAGGTGTGCCATTTTCTTCTCCAGCTCATTTTACAGATGAGGAAACTGAGGCAAACAGGGTTAAGTGACTTGCCCAGGGTCACACAGCTAATAAGTGTCTGAATCCAGATCTGAACTCAAGTCTTTCTGATTCCAGGCTCAGCACTCTATCCGTTGCACCAACTAGCTGCCTGGTCTAAGATGACCTGGATTCAAATCCCAACTCTTCCATTTATTATCTCTATGACAGCAGACAAATTGCAATCTGATGGAGGGTTCTTTCTCACTAATCAAATGGGTACCAGAACATTTTTTAAGTGCTTGATTTATTTTTCTATTTGTGGCAACATGGTTTTTAGAAGAATAGATTTAGAGATGAGGATAACTTTAGAATTCTTAGAATTCCAATTCTTTAATTTTGCAGATGAGGAAATTGAGAACCAGAGAAGTAACATGACTTGTCCAATGTTACATGACTAATAAAGTGCCAAAGGTACACTTTGAATTCCAGTCTTCCTAACTCCAAATCCAGTCTCTGTATCCACTATACAAAGATATGAAGGTGGAAACAGTAAGACTGGGCAAGTAACAATTTTGTAAGCCTCAGTTAATTCTCTAAGACTGTAAGTTAGAGATGGGTTGTGATAGATGATGATTGAGAGTGTTCCTATGTTGATGGAATTAAAGGTATAACAGCATATGTGGTCTATGACTGTGCTCTGATTTCCCACATTTTCAAGTATGGATAAGATAAAGTAACACTTTTGCACTTCAGGTCAAAAAATTATGAGGCTACCACAGTGGTATATAATATAGACGCACGGTAACTTCTACACAAATGCCCTCTTCCAGAACTCTATAGAGGCTTTACCAGTGGGATAATTTGGAATACGCATGCCAGCCCCAAGCTTCTAAGATAGACTCCTGCTCCAGTTAATAAATTGGTATAATAGATTTACACAAATAAATATCTTTTATTTTAAAAATCTTTTCCCCTTAGTATATGTTCTTATTTAGTAAATATGTACTTAGCATACCAATCCATCATTACTCATCAATCAATGAATATTTAAGAACCTACTATGTGCCAAGCACTGTGCTAAGCAATGGGGATTTAAAGAGGTACCCCATCAGAAACACCATTCAAAATAGAATTACTCAGTTAAGTATCCCACTAGAACACAAGATATAAACGGGTAGGATTTTAAAAATATATATAACTTTTGAATCAATATCACTTTCTAACTAAATGCCTTTCTTTCTTTTGACATTATGACAAAAACAAGAAAGATGATGGTTGTGCCAACATGACATTTTTATAAGCAAATAAGAAATCAGATATCATTTCTATTTTAAAGTTCAACTAAATTAAACACTTGCTATAAAAGTAACCAATTAAACACTTGATACAATGCAGCCAAGAATATTTAATCATTCAGACATTTCAAATGACTCAACAATTTGACCTCTCTTGGGAAAAGAGAAGTCATCCTGTGCAGTATAATCTGTGTACAACAGTTAGTGATGTCATGGTCCCCAAGGAAGGTCTGACAAATCATTTTAAAACTCTAAATACAAAAAAAAAAAACATATTAAAGAGACCAAGAAAGTTAGTCCTTTCAGTCCACAGTGTTCAAATAACACGTCCTTAAGAGTGTTACTCTATGAAGTTGTGATGTATAAGTATAGCCGTACACATACAAATGGACATATGTATCTACAGAGAAAGAACTATTATTTCAGCATAGAAAAAAACAAACAACAAAACACCCACAAACCTGTTTTGATTCTAAAACCTTTTTTCAAAATGCCAAGTGTTAGCAGCCAGGTATTAGAATGGTAGGAAAAAGGAAAGACTACTCATTAAAAAAATAGAACTGATTCAAATAAACAAGAGCAAGCAAATAGATTTTTTCAAATTTCATTCTTAATCAGCTAGAAAATATGCAAAGATTGATGACAAACCCTCTTCCTTATAACAAAATAAACTTTAAAAATAATTGAGCTTTTCAGCAAATGTATTAATACATTTTTTAGTGTGAATAGTTGTTATATCCTGCCATTTATATATTATGGATTTTTTATTATGCTCATTTCTAAAGCTCATCTTGGTTTTCAAAGATGAGGCTCCTTTTCATTTTCAACTCTTTTGGAGGTAAAATTTTATTAATAACCTTTCCTCTAGAATGTATTTTCCTCTTTCATTCTATATGTCACCAAGGGGAGAGGTGAGAACAAAACCTACTTTATGTTCACTCAGTGGGGCAGATTATAGAATAAATAAAGAAATCTACTTCACAAAAGGAAATGGCTAAAAAGCTTTTCACTCACCATTCTTGTAAGCCTTAGACCATGATTTCTCTTTAAGATGGAAACATAGTTGCTGATTGAGTTTATGTTCACTCACTTTATTTTAAACTAAAGCTTTAATGAGAACTGCTGAGACTTGCCAATACTTCTATTACACCTAGTTTGGTTTTATAATGAAACACTGCATTTTTGTGAAATAAAGGTCTTTTTCAGAATGAATCTCTCAAACCATTCTGTTTATATTTGTTTTTGGTTATTATTAGCAAAATTGTGGAAGCTGGTTTTCCTTTTGGGAAAAGATGAAGGAAGCATTTGTCCTTGAATTTTGAAACACATCTTCAAGATTAAGAAGGGTAGCCATATTTTGAATATAAAAAAATAAGTCATTAGTCAACCATTAGGTTTTGGAACAGCTAACATCAAAGCATATCAGAGGTAATCTGACTGCTTTACTATGTCAGACTATGCAAGCTAAGTGAAGTAAATTTCTGAGGCAATCTAGAAAGTCAAAAGTAAAAGCACCCTCCTACTAAGAAAAGAGAAAGTTTGGTCCCAGCTGCCTACAATAATCATATCACCTCAACTCTCTACTTCCTTTTGCCTGTAAAGACATACAATTTAAATTATCAACTAGAAAAAAAAGTATCATCCCTGTCACCTACAGGATACTGAAAGCAGCATTTAATAATGAAAAGGAAGGTGTAATTTTCCACTTCAGAGACCCCTATTCAGAAAGAGAACACCTGTTGGATTCAAGAGCTTAAAGCTTAGTGCAATAATGCATACCTATTATAATCCAGAGAGTTTTACAGAGTTTTTTGGAGATGTAGCCCAGGGTGTGTGTGTGTGTGTGTGTGTGTGTGTGTGTGTGTGTGTGTGTGTGTGTGTGTGTGTGTTAAAGGTTTCTCCTTTGCTTAATCAACATATCCAGCTACTAATTATTTATGAATCACAGTACTGAAAATAAAGTTTCCTACCCTGAGCATTTAAGGAGTGGCCAATAGTTCAGTGGGGGGTTTGTGTTTGTTTGCATGTAGCACCTTGTTACCTGTTAATCTCTTTCTGATTACCTAGCAAGAGCTTTATGAAAGCCAAAGCCTGCTTCATCTCAGGGGGTTGAAGAACCCATTTTCCAATAAAACCTCGAATGCTCCGGGGCTTTCGTGGATGAGCAAAGCATGGAGCTACAGGGCAAGTGACTAGGCTTCTTTAAACCGAACTCTTCAGAGTTCCCCAAGCAATTGACAGCGGCCTCAGTACCTAATCTGGGCCAAATTCTAATCTAGTAACCAAAGAGATGTGTCCAGTGGCACCCATGCCACCCTCACCTTCCCTCCAAATGTCAGAAGGTTCTCGTCCCCTTTCTCCCTACACTCCTGGAGGCTCCACCAAAGTGCAAACGCTTACAAGCCTAAAACAGCCAGTCCGGAGTTCAAAACGTACCGTAGGATCCGCAGAATCTGTGATCGTGGGCTTGGGTGGGGATGGGTAATAAATTCCCAAATGATGTTGCCTGGGGTAAGTCACCCTCAAAAAGCTTCCCCAAAGTGTCTAAAACATCCCAAAGTCTCGTAGGTGCCTCATTTACTCCCTCCCTACTCTCAGGCAAACACCGAAATGACCGGAGTTGCAATTGCCACCTCCTTCTCCTCGCTGCTCTCCTGCAGAAATGGGTAACCTAGGGCCATGGGCGTGTGAATATGCATGTACAAATAGTCTCCCACCTCATACAGTGAGCAGCCTTTACAAGATACGGAGCCTTCCCCAGCTCTCCTCCTCGTTGCCCACTCCGCGAGTGGGGTCCCCGCACTTGGCTGGAGGACAACATCTCCCACCGCCTCGGGGAGCAGGTGAATGAACACACACACAGAGACACACACACGCCCACGCTCACACAACATACATACATACACACACAAACACGCAGAGCGAGGCATGTAGTCGCGTGTCACCCAGCAGACGCCGGAGAGACCTGGCTTGCCGCCCCTGTAGTCCTCCGGCTCCCCCATCCCTGCCCCCACCCCACCCCCGGAGTGGCACTACCTGGGCTGTTGGCGGCGGCGGCTGCGGGGCTCGGGGGGCTCCAGCTGCCGCTGCCGCTGCTGAGGGAAGCCCTCGAGCCTGGCGGGGACCGCGGTCTTCCAGCTGCCGCTGCTGCTGTCGGCCGAGGCGACCCGAGAGCTGGGACTGCTCGGACCCGGCTGCTGGCGGCGGCTGCTCCTGCTCCTGCTCCTGCTCCTGCTCCTGCTCCCACTGTCCCCGCCGCCGCCGCTCCGACCCTTGGGGTGAATGTTCCCGCTTTCCCGGCGTCTCCCGCAGCCACCGCTGCTCCAGTCCCGCAGGAGGCCGGGCTGCTCGGGAGGCAAACTCTTCCGCACACAGAGCCAGCCAGGGAGGTTTCCCTCGTTAGTCGCCGCCGCCACTGCCACTGCCGCCTCCTCCTCCTTCTCCTCTTCCTCCTCCTCCTCTTCCTCCTCCTCCTCCTCCTCCTCCTCCTCCTCCTCCTTCTCCTCCTCCTTCCCGCTGCTCCTGCCGCCGCCGCCGCCGCGGTATCTCATGGTGAGAGCAGCCACCGCATCCCGGGGCTCCGGCTTCGCCTGCGCCTCGCGGACTCACACGCACACACCACACTCGCACGCACGACACGGGGACTCCGGGACCCACGGACTGACACCCGGTCCTCTCCCACCCCGCGGGCTCGGACCCTAGCAGCCTGCGGCCAGTGGCTGGGGCTGCTGCCGGAGGGGACGGGCTCCCCGCGGGCGCCTGGGGTCCCGCTGCAGCCTGGTAGCCTCGCAGCTGGCCGATGGCTTGGAGGTGGGGGTGGGCAAGCAGTGGCGGGGGTATGAGGGCAGGCGATGGTGGGGGGCAGGGGCTGTGGTCTCGAGATGAGCGGGCCAAGGAGAGATGGTGCAAGAGTTCCTATCAAAGTTGGCACCCGGGGGGCAGAAAGATTCTACCCTCTCCCCAGCTCCTTGAAAAGCCTGCGTTTGGCACCCCCCTCCCACTCTCACCTGCGTGTATTTGCGTGCGTGGATGTGAGTGTCGGTCCGCCCCCTCTCTTCCCCCCAACACTGCTTTGGGAGCATAGGTCTGTGCTTTGGTGCCCTTGCACACTGGAAAGTGAATTCTCTTTAGGGAATATTAGATAACGCTTGTGGTTTCCGAATTAGTTGGGGAGAGGGGCTTCAGAGGAAGAGGGTGTGGAGCATGGGGGGCCATGGTCGATGTGGAGTAGGGCTGAGGTGTGTTGGGGGGAGGTGGCGGCGTTAGCTACCGCAGCTAGTTCAAAATAATCGGTATCTCAAGGAGAATGTAGCTGGTCCGGAAAATGGGTCAGGGATGAAAAGGAACATGCTAATTGCCCCTTCCCCACCCCACCCCACCCCCTTCTAAAGTCTGAGGTAGATTTGAGGGGGGGAGGAGAAGATTGCCCAGAGGAGCACACTCTACCCCCCCCACCCCAATTCTTCCTCCTGACTTCCCCTCCCCCCGCCACCCTCCTCTCCTTTTGCACAAGTGCAGGAAATGTTCCACTGACCTACATATTTTTCCAAACATACGTGACCTTTTTTTTTTCGCTTTGTGGGAGGAGACAGGCGAGGATCCAAGAAAAGGAGAAGCTGGAGAAGGAGAGAGAGGAAAAATAAGTAGAGCAAAAACAGGGAGGGTTTCACAAAGCCTACAGCAAATATCAGTCAGGAGACAGATGTATATAAATAGTCTTAAAATAAACCAGTAGCTGCCGTTTGATAATTCCGCATGGCTCCAAAACTTAAGTCGGGCAGAGAAGGGCGGCTCTAACTCAGGCGGTACCTTGAAAAACGGCTGGATTTTTTTCAGGACCTTGCCATGCAGGACTCCTCCCCACCGCATTTAGATGCCACTGTGACAGGCTCAGCTTTAAAGTCGCCAAATGCCACTGCTTCCCATCACCCCCTACTTGGAGACAAACACCTTCCATACAAAATAGGAGAGGAGGGGAAGATTTTTCTTTCCATAGAAAGACCACCACCCTGAGGAGCAGGCAGGGAGTCAGAAAATTACAGCTTCAAAGAACGGCCAAACCCAAATCCTCCCATTCCTCCTCCCCCTTCCTCAGCTCCACACCACTCCCCCGCCCCCTCCCCCCCCCCCCAAGTCAAGCCCTTGAGTTTCTGATGTGGAGATCAACAATCCCAAATATCCTAGTCTAGTTCTGTTATACTAGGGCAAAGCGGTAAGGGAGAGCTGTAAAGGCTGTCTTGGAGAAAGAATGCGCCCCCACCTGTCCCTTTGTCAAACCCTTTCCTTGAGTTCCACTAACTGTTAGAAAGAGGGCTTCCCCTAGGTGTTCCACTAGGTTTGAGGGGCTTGAAGGTTGGCTGCTCTCTTCAATCTCTTTTCTTCCTCTCCACCCACCCCCACCCCAAGTTCAAGGCTTGAGTCTCAGCAGCCCCGACATAACTAGCACCGCCTTATTTGGTCATGCAAATCCACACCGTCAATTAGATCAAAACATTCACCGAGAGCTCTCCACCCCCCACCCCCCGTGTAAAGTAGGTCATTCTCTTTATTTCCCACTTGTATTATTTTTGTCTAATTCTTCATCTGAAAAATAACCAGATGTAAGGAGACTTGAGCATTGTAAGAGAAGCTGTTATTCTTAGGATTGCTTCTAACTTTGTAGGTGCTTTTCAAGGAGAGGGATTAGGTTTAGGAAATATAACTGTTGAAGTCTTTCCGATTCCAAAAAGAAGGAAGTTTCTCCCCCTCCCTCTTTGCCCTCCCTTCTTTAGGTAGTTATATTTCACTCTCCCTTAAACTGCGGCCATGACTAATGTCCAAAGGATAAAGTTGTGTACTTTTAACCGGATTTAATCCAGAATTTTAAAAGCTCCTCCCTTCCTTTGGAATAGATCCCAAACCTCTCCTCCCCCCCCCCCTTTGGAAACTGCTGGACAATACTTAAATGATCCCTTGGAAAAATGAAATGGCCCGAGGTAATAAAGCATCTGATACAGTAGTAATACAATGAAAGGCATTTTTTTCCTGATAAAATTTTTCGACGTTTACTATAAAGTGGTAAATCTTGAGGTGTTTATATTTTTTCTTTTGGAGGCCACAAGAAATAATACTTTGTGATCACGGTGAAGACATATACATGGTTTTTTGAGCTTTTTTTTTTTTTTGCACTTATTTCGGAATCCATCTGATTTGCCTCCTGTTTGTCGATTCCATAAGGGCTGACACCTTATGGAATGTGCATGGCTATAACAGGGAGCACAGTCTGGAAAATGCAACAGGAGACCTGCTAGATTAGAAGAGGGCCCTCTCACTGGAATATTTTCTGCCCAAGAACAAATGAGGAATCGAATGTTAAAGATGAGGGTTTATCCCTAGTCTAATGTAGGCACCTGAAGATTCAGTTTAACACTATATAACAAGATGCAGATAGCATATAGAACATAGCAAAGGTAAACCATAATTATAGTAGTCCTCTAAATGTTATAAAACTCATTACAAGTTGGGGGAGGAATCTTCTATGTAACCCAATGATTAATTATTAAAAATAACATTTTTCCTTTGGCTTTTCATCAATGAGAATTGTTCTCAATCCCAGAGCTTTGTATTGGGGGTGGGGGGCATGAAGGAGAAATGAAAATATAACTAACAATTTAAATTATTTTATAGATATAAGTGGGGAATTCAATAGTTTTGCAGACATCATTTGATATATTGTCGGCCTGTAGAAGCATATCATACCCTGACCATCATTAAACATACTTATTAAGGGCCTCTTGTGTATGGGAGAAGGGGGAGGAGGGAGTATTAGGAACACAGTACTTATCCTTTAAAAACCTGTAGTTATTATAGGCAGTAATGATTCGAATGTAACAGGCTTCAGTATCAGAAGCACCTGTGTTCCAGTTCTATCTCCAACACCTACTCGCTGAGTAACCCTGAGCAAATCACTTAACCTCTCAGTGCCTCCAGGCAACAATGTAAGACTATAAATTACAGTTTAGGAGTTGTTCTGCATTGGTAGAGGGAATTTTCTCCCTGGGAGCTATCTATACCAAGAGAATCACTGGTCTGGCTTTTAAAAAAGATGTGGAAAGAGGCTGAGAACCTATATTAGAGAACTATATGAAATAGATGAATATTTTATTGACTACAGAACTTATGCTCTTTGAGGGCAGGTATTGTTTTCCTTTCTAAGACAAAATTTCCTACCTCTAGTACAGTGCCTTGCACATTGTAGGTGTTTAATAAATGTTTTTTGAATTGAGCGGCATGACAAAGTTTAAGCACAAATAGTGATGGTGAGTGGAAAGAGAATGGTGGGAGGTTTATGTTGTGTGGAAGTATTGTCTTTGTGTGTGTGTGTGTGTGGGGGACAATGAGAGTTAAGTGACTTGCCCAGGGTCACACAGCTAGTGTCAAGTGTCTGAGGCTGGATTTGAATTCTGGTTCTACTGAATGCACTGCACCACCTAGCTGCCCCGAAGTATTGTCTTTTTTTTTTTTCAAGGCTTACTGGTTTATTGGACAAGGCTCTGGGCTGACAAGCAGGAGTCCTGATTCCTAGCACCAATGCTGCAACTGCTGGGCAAGGTAGTTGGGCAAGCTGCCTAATATCCATGGGCCTCAGTTTCTTCATTTGTAAACTGTGGATGGGAGGCTGGATAGATTTCAGGGAGGGGGTCCATGATAGAATGGGAAAATTACATCTATTTTTTACTAAGCTCTCATTTCAGTTATTGAAAAAAATGATTCTGAGGAGGGGTCCATAGGCTTCAACAGGCTACCAAAAGGGTTCACAGCACACAAAAAAGGTTCAGAACTCGACTTTTGTTCTACTTCAAAAATTCTATGATGCTATGATGATCAGCTGGATGACAAGGACTGTAACGTCTGAACTTCAGATTACATTGAGGAAGTTTCACACACACACACACACACACACAGAGCACCCTGTCACGAATTATTAAGTACTGTAACATAGAATAAGCAGAGCAAAATGCCACAACCAGAGAGTGAAAGTCCAATTAACATGAGGGTAAAACAAAGGTCTCGGGACCAAGCGAAAGAAGATTCAATGACTCATAAGCCAGAACCTCTGAGAACCTGTGAGAAAAAAAAAAAAAAAGATTGGAGAATTGAAAACTTGCCTCTGAAAGATCAAGGTGGGGAGAATTTTGAAATTTCCATATTGTGGAAACTTCTGAGAACATGAAAATGGAGTGAAATGATTGTTTAAGGCCCTTGCCACAATGCGGATACAATTGTGGTAAAGGCCTTTTGCAGCCTGCCTGGGAAAGTCAAGACATGATTTTTCCTTTGTGCAAAGTAGATCATGTGATTGGCAAGCAGAAGAATGAAGTCAGATTTCCTTATAAACCAAGTCTGGATAACTAACAGACTGAAACCTGACCTGAAAGAAAGACTATGTTAAATTAGGGGTTATACCATAGAAGCTGATCTATGACAAAACCTTAGCTGATCTTAGATTTCTGGGTTGAGTGCTTAGCAAAATTTTACAAGGAAATCTCTTTGTCTGTGTGTGTGTCTGTCTATCTCTCATATACACATGCTTCTCAGCAAATGACATTATAAGTATGGTTCTTCCCTCTAAAATATTATTTTTGTATATATTTCTTGTTTATTTACCTAGATATTTGTTGTTTTCCTCTAGTAGCTTGTAAGTTCTTTAAGGAGGCATGGTGGATAGAATGATGTATCTGGAATCAGAAAGACCTGAGTTCAAATCTAGCCTCAGACACTAGTTTTGTGACCTTGGGCAAATCACTTACCCTCTGTAGCCTTGGTTTCCTCATCTGAAAAATGGGGATAATAGAAACACCTATCTCCCAGGGTTGATAATACGCCATAATATTTGACAAGTGCTTGGCACAGTGCCTGGCCCATTGTAGGAACTGTATAATTCCTACTATATATGCTATATAAATCTCTCTCTCTCTCCCTCCCTCTTTACATATATACACACATACATACATACACAAATCTATATATCTGCTATATAAATACTACTACTGCCTTTATATCTCTACAACCTAACACAATGCCTGGTCCACAGTGAGAACTTAATAGTTACTTGTTGAATTAAATTGAAGGGGGAGAATATTTTAATATGATGCTAGTTAATTATGGGAATAAGCTTATACTGGGCTTGTAGTTACACCAGTTTAGGAAGTTCCTTTTTAATTTTTCTCCTAATGATGAATTTTAAATTTTTTATGTCTCATTCATTTCTCTTCAAAGAAATATATTGTTATTTTTTAAATCCTGCTTTAACAAATCAGGCTAAAACTTGGCTAAGACTATCCAAGTCAATGCACAGAATGTGTTATTAGGGCATTATTTTTTCCTGTAGGACCTTACTTTTTAGCCATGTAGTTAAATGTCTAGATGAGTAGTAGTTGGTTGTCACTGTGTACCCCTCAAAGCATCAGGTACTGGGGTTTCCTTTATTGTAAGTTTTTAAGTAGAAGCTGCATGAGCACTCGTCAAGAATTTTGTGGCGAGGATTCCTGTTTGGGTGAATTTAATGGCTTTTCCAATTTAAAGAATATATGATTTCTTATTTGATTCCTGGATCACTATCATTCAGATGTCTGAAGGCTGATACTTCTACAATGGCAGAACCATAGATATACAAGTAGCAGTGGCGACCATAGAAGATTATTAGAAGGAAATAAAGTTGGTGGCGCAATAAATAGTTTGCTTATTTGGAGTTTTACCTAGGGGCCTGTTTGAGTTATGGTGACATCCAATATGGGAGTGTGAGTTTTGTATCACAAAAGCTAGGAAGCACGAGGGTTCTTCTTGCCTGTACAAGAAAGCTCAGGGTACAACATTGCTCGTGACCCCTGATCTTAGGATCATAGATTAAAAGCTGGAAGAGACTTAGAAATGGTCCATTCCAACTTCTTCATTTTACAGTTGAAGAAACAGACCCAGTGAGGTCATGGTTTACCCAACCTCAAGTAGGTAGTAAATGGCTGAGACAAGATTTAAACCCAACTAACTCCTCTGACATCAAACCTGTAATTCTTTCCTCTGCACCACATTTTCCTTCCTGAGCCAGAAGAGCTATAGGCTACTTCCTTCCCAACAGAAAATCTTCTTTTTTTAATTTTTTTTTTTGGTGAGGCAATTGGGGTTAAATGACTTGCCCAGGGTCACACAGCTAGTAAGTGTTAAGTGTCTGAGGCCAGATTTGAACCCAGGTCCTCCTAACTCCAGGGCCAGTACTCTATCTACTATGCCACCTAGATGCCCCTAGAAAATATTCTATTATTTGGTAAGTGCTAATGAACTTTTATGGTGTTCCAGTGCAATATTTATGTTTAGGGTATGGGGAGTATTAAAGGAAGTAGCCATATTCTTCCTATCCTATAACAGGGTAATCAGTGTGGAAAAAATATGCAGTTCAAAAGTATCCCAGGAAATATCCAAACTCTCATTGTTTAGATTATAGAATCTGAGAGTTGGAAGGCACCTTATGGACCATCTAGTCCAATCTCTCAAGAGGATAAATCCTGTTTCATCCCTGCAAAGTGGTCGTTCAGCATCTACTTAAAGGAAGATCCTGTTGTGATGGAGAAATCATTATCTCCCTCCATCCAGCCCCCCACCAGTTCATTCCTTAATAATAGCTCCTGTGGGGGCGGCTAGGTGGCGCAGTGGAAAAAGCATCAGCCTTGGATTCAGGAGTACCTGAGTTCAAATCCGGCCTCGGACACTTGAAACTTACCAGCTGTGTGACCCTGGGCAAGTCACTTAACCCCCATTGCCCTGCGGGGGGAAAAAAAAGAATAAAAAAAAATAATAGCTCCTGTGAATAGACCTGCCTGGTTAATAAGAGCTATATGTATATGGGAACAGCAGTGAACCTCAGAATACGTGAAAAATCCAAGGGAGGGAAAAGATCTAAAAAAGAAATCATTGGTTGGGGGTGGGGGAAAAGATGAGGAGAAATGAGAGAGTCTGAAGAATGTGGGTGAACTGTAAATGAGCCAAAGGGATAGAAGTTGTTCTCAAGCTGGTGCAATTAGCTTAGAGGATTTCAGAAGTAATTGTAGAGTTGAAGCTAAAAGCACATATTGTGGGAGATATCACTTCAACACTGTAATATATTTGCTCCTCAGCTGCATTTGTGGAGGGGCAGACAAGCTGTTTAGACACATACTTTTTCAACAAGTGGAAAGAGTGCAGTTTAAGCAAAGGGGCAGAAAAACAGCTGTGCTCTGACACACTAATGTATGTGATCTTTAGCAGCTCTATGCCTAAGGGGAAAAAGATAACTTCTCATTTAACTCGATATTAATAAAGAGGAGATAATTTAAGTGTGTGCTTTGAAGAGATTCCAGCCACTAAACGTGCACTAATATTAATCTCTCAGAGGTATCTTCTATTTGTGTCTTTTTTGTCAATGTGCAGATGTTAATGTGTTAATGTTTTAAATAGTTACTGTAGTAAAGTCTACATACCATCAGAAAAATAACCTTCTCTGTACCATAAATATGTAAAAATGGAGTAATATGGAATTTAAGATAAACAGTACTTTTCAATAAAGCAAAAGGCTAATTATAGCAAAATTATTTTTTTTCCAAAGGAGCTATAGTATTTATAGACAAAGCTGGTTCTTTGTGGGCAAGTCACATTTTATTAGTTTGCTGTGTTGTAAGGTGTCCATGCAAAATAAAATTTTCTCAGAGGTTTGGGTCTTTATAACTTGTGTTGTAAACTGTCTTATGTGGTGACAAATTCAGCTAGACATAATTTACTGCTATGGCATTATTGTGCCAGTGTTCTTCCTTAATGTGCAAATTAGAAACTTAAAAGGTATTTTCATTGCTGTAAAGGGGATATACTACATTTTTATATATTTCAGAAATTGAGAATCAAAATAATCTTTCCCCCTTTTAGGAATCTGCATGAGTTTCAGATATTGCAAAAGGTCTAAATAAATTAATTGAGTACAAGGGTTTTATTAAAAAGCCTCTTTTCACTTTTAAATTGGATTTTTCAGTACTAATACCAATTTAAGACAACAGTGAGTGGGCAGCATACACCCCCCTGTTTTGATCTCCAATGGTTTAGGAGCTGGAGAGGGGGTGGAGGCAGGAGTAGAGAAGAGACCAGGCTGTTCAACTCTCATGATGATATATGGAGCCAGCAGAACAGTAAGTAGTTTTATAAACCCTGCCTCCCTCCCTTTCCCAAATAGCTCCTTCTTGGTACCTTCCCTTTCTCTTTTCTTTCTCTTAATGACTCCTCTTTATTCTATTTCCTGCCCTCCCCTGCTTTCTGCCCTGTTCCATCCCCCCTACCCCTCATTCCTGCATTCACTTGATGGTAATGAATTATTCTGAAATATTATCATCTCATCTTTTATATCTTCTTCACTTAGATCTTTATGGGAGTACAATCCTACGCAGGGTTGAACAAATTCCTATTGAATTTAGGCCACGTAGCTGTCCATTTAACAAGACTGGGCCCTTTCTCTAGCTGTCCTTCATGCCTGGAACATGATCTCTTCTCTGCTCTGACCACTGACCTCCCTGGGTTCTTGTAAGTCCCATCTAAACCCTCTTTTTTTTTTTGGTAGGGCAATGAGGGATAAGTGACTTACCCAGGGTCACACAGCTAGTGTCAAGTGTTTGAGGCCGAATTTGAACTCAAGTCCTCCTGAATCCAGGGCCAGTGCTTTATCCACTGTGCCACCTAGCTGCCCCCTCCAACTCCTATTAATTCTAGTTCCTTCTCTCTCTTAATGATTCCCTATTTATGCTGTATATAGCCTGATTTGTATATGGTTGTTTTCATATTGTCTCCCCTATTGGATTCATAAACTCCTTGAGGGAGGGATTATCTTTTGCCTCCTTTTGCATTCCCTGTGCACAGTGCCTGGTACCTAGTAAGCACTTAATATATGTTTATTGATTGATGACTGATCAGAAGATCAGAAGATCATAAAGCATATTCTTCTGGCCACTATTCATATTCTCTAGGGGCTTATAGTCTAAAGTCTTTGGCTTTGATTTAAATGAATAATTATAGGAAATAGGGGCAGCTATGTGGCACAGTGGATAAAGCACTGGCCCTGAATTCAGGAGGACCTGAGTTCAAATCTGACCTCAGACACTTGACACTTAATAGCTGTGCAACCCTGGTTAAGTCACTTAACCCTCATTGTCCCGCAAAAAATAAAAATAAAAATAATTATAGAAAATAGCCTATTATATTTTTATTAATTGTTTTATTACAAATACAATACTTTTTTTTTTTTAGTGAGGCAATTGGGGTCAAGTGACTTGCCTAAGGTCACACAGCTAGTAAGTGTTAAGTGTCTGAGGTCGGATTTGAACTCAGGTACTCCTGACTCCAGGGCCGGTGCTCTATCCACTGCACCACCTAGCTGCCCCCCAAATACAATACATATTAACAAATATTTTTGCATACAGAGAAGAATGGAAAAAAGAGGACTGTGCATATAAAACCATGAATCTCTATTATGCATAGCTTGGAGTTTTTTTAAAGCACATATTAAATTTATTATAATAATACCTCTTCAAAAAATAATAATACCTCTTCAGAACTTCACTGTTTCTTCTATCTATATATCTTATGTTTTATTATAATAAATACATACTTTACATTTAAAAGAATATCACATTGACTTTTTTTTGCAACACTATTACTAATGGACTATTATATTTAGGAAAAATGGAATAGAAGGAAGCAGCATGGCATAGTTAAAAGAGGACTGGACTAGGGGGGCAGCTTAGTGGCACTGGCCTTGGATTCAGGAGGACCTGAGTTCAAATCCAGCCTCGGACACTTGAGACTTACTACCTGTGTGACCCTGGGTGATTCACTTAACCCTCATTGCCCAGGCCCCCCAACCCCCCAAAAAAGAGGACTGGACTAGGAGTCTGGAACCTGGGGTTCAAATCCAAGTTCTACCACTTATTAACCATATGACATTAAACCTCAGTTTTCTCATATATAAAATAATGTTTGAGACTTAATAGCTCCTAAATGTCTTTCCAAGTCTAACATTTAATGATTTTAGGAAATAAAATATTTATGAACCATGCAGGGGTTTTTAAAAAGTATTTTATTATTTTCCAGTTACATATAAGGATAGTTTTCAACATTTGTTTTCACAGGATTTTTAGTTCCAAACTTTTCTCCCACTCTCCCTTCCCTCCCTCCTCCCCAAGACAGGAAGCAGTTTGATATAGGTTGTATATGTACCATCACATTAAACATATTTCTACATTAGTCATCGTGTGAAAGAAGAATCAGAGCACAAGGGAAAAACCTCAAAAAAGAAGGAAAAAAGTCTAAAAGTAGAAACAGTATGGTTCAATCTGCACACATAACCCACTGTTCTTTTTTCTGGATGTTGAAAACATGTTCTATCATGAGTTCTGTGAAACTGTTTTGGATTGTTGCACTGCTAAGAAGAGCCAAGTCTATCCTCATTGTTCACCACACAATGTTGTTGTTACTGTGCACAATGTTCTCCTGGTTCTGCTCCTCTCAGTCAGCATCAGTTCATGTAAGTCCTTCCAGGTTTCTCTGAAATCTGCCTGCTCATTGTTTCTTACAACTGTGTTAAAATATGAAAGTTTTTAACAGTCGGTTAGGATAACTGAAAGACGCCAGTTTTTCAAGGACCACCCTTTTGGGGAGGAGATGAACAGTCCGCCTGCTGCGCATGTCAGACTGCCTGCCGGGTTTTTGACTTCCGGGGTGGAGAGAACGGGAGTAGGCCTTTTTGCCTGCTTGGCGGGACTCCTGACGGCGCGGCACAGACGGTCTCTCTCTCTCTCCAAAGGTGGCCTTTTCGGTTTGGTGAGTTTTTATAAGGAATATAGACTAAGCCTAGACTTAAGACGATTTGTATTGTATTTCTATTTTCCCATCCTTCTAATCAACATCACCTTGTGACTACCATACAATAAAGGCTCTATCTAGGAAACCAGAAGCTTCTTCCATTTACTAGTCTGGGAGATAAATTAAGGGAAAAGTTAAGTAGGGGAGATTTATGATCTAATATCCAATTTTAATCTCACACAACACAATGGTATTCCATTACATTCATATACCACAACTTGTTCAGCCATTCCCCAATTGATGGGCAACCCCATAATTCCCAATTCTTTGCCACCATGAAGAGAGCCATGCAGGTTTTTAATTACAAACTGCTGGGAAATTGATTCTGATTCTTTCTGGAAACTCCACCTTTAGCAGCAATAATATTGTACAATCCTGGTTTTCCTGTTTCTCTTCAACCTCTCTGCTCTTTCTCTGCTTTGCTGGTCCCTCTTCTTTCATGTCCTAAATGTGAGTGTTCTCCAAGGTTTGGGCTTAGATAGTTTCTTCTTTGTACACTCCACTCAATGATCCTATTCACTTACTGCAACTTTAACTTTTACCATTATGCAAATGCCTCCCAAATCTATAACTTCAGCCCTGAATTCTTTTCTGTCCTACACGTACAACTGCCTGTTGGCTCTCTCTATCAGAATGTCCCACTATCAGTTGAGATTTAACATATATAAAGCTTAACATGTCATCAAGGATAAATTGTTCATTCTGATTTCTCTACTTTTGTTAATGGTGCTACTGTGGTTACCCTTGAAGCCCCTAAGTAATTTCTAATTCCTTCTTCTTCCCTTTCCCACCAAATTTTGATTGTTCTTTCTTTACAGTATATCTCAAAACTGTGTCTTCTTTTCTATCCCAATGCCATTGTCTTAGTATAGGTTCCTAACATCTTTGATCTTAATTTTTGCTCTGGTCTATTAATGTCTTTTTACTATTCATTCATTCATTCATTCATTCTTCTATCCATCTGTCCATCCATCCATCCATCTCTCTCTCTCTCTCTCTCTCTCTCTATCTATCTATCTATCTAATTGGTCCCTGTCTTTACCCCTCCAAACTCTCCAAACCTCTCCTTCTTGACATCCCCATCAGAACATCAACATTGAGAGTACCACCAGGCTTTCAGTCACCCAGACTTGCATCTCAGGTAACACCCTCAGATTCCCTCAATCTCTCTTATATCCCATCCCCTATGTTGTCAAATTCTTAATTAAACCTTTTTAACATCTCTTGTATATGTCCTTCTTCTTTCCTTTGACACTGTGGCTACCTTGGTGTAGGCTCTCATCACTTGATGCCTAGGCTATTACAATAGTCTTCTGATTGGTCTCCCTAACTCAATTCTCCTCCATTAAGTTGTCAAGGAATCTTCCTAAACTGAGATCTGACTATGCTATCATCATATTCAATAGACTCCAGTGGCTCCCTATCACCATTAGGATCAAATATACAAAATCTTCTATCTATCCGTCAAAGCCCTTTACATTCTAGTCCCCTCCTACCTATAGTAACATGATTTGAAATGGGAGAAAATAATAAAGCTGAAAGAACTCAGACCTTGAGATCTAATTTCAGTACTTTTGTGGTAAGTTACAATCTCTAAGAGACCTTAGAGGTCATAGAGTCCAACACTTTTATTTTAAAGTTAAGGATACTGAGGCCCAGAGAGATGAGTCTTTTGTTCAAGGTCATGCAGCTAGTGACTGGCAGAGGCAAGACTAGTACTGGGTTCTATGGATTCCTCTTCCAGTCTTCTTTCAACTACAGCATGTGGTTCTCCCTGGATGTCTAAATCTTGGCCTCTAAAAGGCAGCATGGGCCAGAGAAGTCTAGAGTTGAAAGGTATAATTGAAGATAAGTGATGATAGAGAATTGGCTATTACATTTCTTTTTCTACAGAAGATTAAAAAAAAAAATCTTCCCTTGGAAATGTTGGCATATATCCCCTTTTTTAAAGTTTATTTTATTTATTTAGAATTTTTCCCCGAGTTACATGTAAAAACAAATTTTAACATTGATTTTTAAAACTTTGTGTTCCAAATTCTCTTCCTCCCTCCCTCCCTATCCCCCATTAAGAGCTCAAGCAATTCAATATAAGTTATACATGTGCAACCATGCAGAACATTTCCATATTAGTCGGGTTGTGAAAGAGAACAAATGAAAATTGATACCATCAGTTCTTTCTCTGCAGATATATTGCATTTTTCATAAGTCCTTCAGAGTTGTCCTGGATCATTGCCTTGCTGAAAATAATCAAGAAATTCACAGCAGATCATCTTACAATATTGCTGTTATTTTGTATACAGTACATTTCACTTTGCATCAGCTCATGTATGTCTCTCTCTAGGCCTTTTCAATAGCTTCCTGCTCATCATTTCCCATAGCACAATAGTGTTCCATCCCAATATCATCCCACAATTTGTTCTGCCATTCCCCAATTGATGGGCATCACCCCAATTTCAAATTCAACTTTTTAAAAATTTCTTTTAGGATATCAACCTAATAGTGGTATTGCTAAATTGAAGGGTATGCATGGTTTTATAGCCCTTTGACCATAGTTCCAAATTGCTCTACAGAATGTTTGAATCAGTTTACAACTTTATCAAGAGTGTATTAATGTTTTATTTTCCCAATATCCACCACAACATTTGTCATTTTCCTCTGGTGTCCTATTATCCAATAGGCATATATTCATAATAGGAATACTTTATATTATCATGGGATTATAGAGGTGGAAGAGACCATCATTAAATCCAATTTGCTCATTTTACAGATGAGGAAACTCAGACCCAGAGATATCATATGACATGTCCAAGGTTATTCAGGTGGTAAATAACAGAGTCAAAATTTGAACTAGGCTTCCTGACTCCATATTTAATTATACTTTCTACAATATCATACTGGGAGAAGGTGTGGGGGAAATGGAAGGAGTTGACTCTTATTCACTTCTAATATTTGAATTTGTATTTATTTGAAAACTTAAATGTCTAATTCCTTGAATTGTGTGCTATGTTTTAAACTATTTTGACATTAGACTACTAATATCTATTACTCAAAAATTTGAGAAAATTTGGAACTTAAAATTTTAAAAAATGAATGTTTTGTTTTGGTTTTTTTGTTCTTGTTTTTTGCAGGGTAATGAGGGCTAAGTGACTTGCCCAGGGTCACACAGTTAGTAAGTGTCAAGTGTCTGAGGCCAGATTCAAACTCAGGTCCTCCTTAATCCAGGGCCAGTGCTTTATCCACTGTGCCACCTAGCTGCCCCTAAAAGTTAATGTTAGAATTTGTCTTTACATGTAATTGGAACAAAATAAAATACTATTAAAATATTTGAAGTAGAATGCGTTCTAATAACCAAATTCTCTACAACATGTTACATCAAACATCAAAGCCAATATATTTTAGTTACTTCAAGGTTAAAAATGGTTAGTCTTTATTATAACCTCTTACACAGGAAACATCCAGCTCTCCTAATATGGTTTCCTATTGTTGAATCCAAGGTCCATGGTACTCAAGAGTTAATCATCTCTTTAAATCCCCTGCTCACAAGCCCGTATTTATATTCAGTTTCCCCTGACCAAACCATAATAAATCATAGTGATATCATAGTAAAAGAAAGAACATTTACTTAATGTCAATTGCAAGGTAAGTAACAAGGAGAGAAATTAATTAGCAAGCACTCTAGCTACCTATTTTCTATAGCCATTTTCTCCCAATATGTCTCCTGGAGAGTATTGCTCTTTGGCTTCCCACTTTGGAGAGGGTTTCTCCACAACATAACAGAAGCAGCATTCATCAAATCAATCATGGCAAAGTATCAAGTTGGTATTCTCGGACATCATTGGGTCTACTAGGCTTGTTAGCACAACTTCAAGCCAGCATCATCACACAAAGGTGTTAAGCTCAGGAGCCTAGGGGCATTCTAGAC
Source organism: Dromiciops gliroides (assembly GCF_019393635.1). NCBI lineage: Eukaryota > Metazoa > Chordata > Mammalia > Microbiotheria > Microbiotheriidae > Dromiciops > Dromiciops gliroides. Next base: position 253,568,648 of record NC_057863.1, on the reverse strand, counting down.
ATTCTAGGCTGTTTCTTGGTATAGCAGCCAGGCAAACAGGATGTCAGGGCCACATCCTGGCTGCCATTTCTCCTTTGTATCTCCAACCTGTGTCTCTTGAGACAACCTCCTGACCTCATTCCTTGATGAATTTCTGATAGCCTTTTAAATGGGGTAAAATGAAAGCTGGTAAACTCCACAGAGGCTTCTGGGAGACATACTTGCAGAATAAACAAGGTGGTTTCCATGGCTAGACCCTTTCCCTTTATACAGGGCTGTGTAACAATCATGTCTTTAAAAAATACACACACACACACACACACACACACACACACACACACACACACACGACACACTTTTGCCCATAACTTTCTTAAGTCTAGACAATCAACAAAATGATAAACTGATCCCTGATCTGTGGTTTGTTCATTCTGAGATATGAAAGCTCACAATGAAAATTTAACAATTTAAAATTTTTAAACAATATTTTACTCCCTCCCTCCAATTACATGTTAAAACAATTTTGAACATTTATTTTTTTAAACAATTTAAATTTTAATGAGAAACAATTTAACATTTGGCTCTCATTAGAGTTGGTTCCAGCACACCACTTCCTTTATACATAACATTATCTCATTTGATCTTAATAAAAATACAGTAAGAAATAGCAGGTAGGTGGCTTGGTGGATAGAGTGCTGAGCCTGGAATCAGGAAGACCTGAGTTCAAATGTGACCTCAGATACTTACTATCTGTGTGACCCTGGACAAGTCACTTAACCCTGTTTGCCTGACTTTCCTCATCTGTAAAATGAGCTGGAGAAGGAAATGGCAAACCACTCCAGTATCTTTGCTAAGAAAGCTCCAAATAGGGTCACAAAGAGTTGGATACAACTGAAAATGACTAAACATTACAGGTGAAGAAATGGAGATACAAAGAAATTAAAGAAAAATTTTTTGCTAAAATAATTTCACTTGTCAAGATCCTGGGCCCTGCTCCTCCTTCTCCCATACAGTCTTGTTACCTCAAAGCCAACCATTGCACTGGGCAGTGAAGAAGCCAACCTTGTAACCAGCTGCTGTCTTTGTGAGACTGAGGAATGGTTTCCCAATGCATTAGTGATTGCATATCCTCTGAAGGAATGTTTCACAGGGTTCATGACCACATCCTAGATACTTGGTCAGTAGTTCTTCTTGGTCTTGTATTTCTGGTAAGTATGAGCCACCCTAAGGATGGGTTTATCAATAAGTTCTCTTCTAGCAACTACCCAAACACAGGTCTATTTGCAGAGATCACTTTTTTAGAGCCTTAGGGGATCTTCACCCATTTTTTCCTTAGTTTTAGGATTTTGGGAGATCGAAATGTCATAGTTTCCTTTTCTTACAGACAACATACAATGGTGCTGTTGGGTGTAGTCCCATCTGGAAGGACAGTTGCTGGTGCTGAGCTGAACTTTCTTACCTCCGTGTGTACAAACTGCCTGGCAAGGATGTCTTTAGCAGCAAGGAACAACTCAGTCCTCTTCTTAAATTGATAAAGAAACTATCGCAAGAAAAGCTCCTGGGCAAGTTGTATGGATTATGTCCTTCCTGATACCCTCAAAGAAGCCGGTCCTGTTGGTAAAATCTACAACCCAAACTTTATAGGCCTCTTCCTCTGCTTTGTACAAGTGTGGAAGACAGAACCACACACCCTTCCCTTTGTCTACAGGTCACCCAGTCTATCATGCTCTCTCTGGCTCTGGAATAGCTAGAAAGCTCTAAATGACTTGTACACACTCACATGATTAATAAATGTTGAAGACAAGAGTTAAACCTAGATCTCTCTTGCTTAGAAGTCCATTTCTTCTTTTTGCTTTTTGTCTACCTCCAGAATTGGGATTTTGGAATAAGCACTTACTCCTACAATGTACCCCCACTTTGTTTTACTAGACAGTTTTAAAGAATTGCTGTGGACAAAAAAAAAATATGATCTTGAAGCCAATCTGGTGATGTTACTTAGTTACATGTTTAATAGTTTGTTGTTTTTTTAAAAATTCTGGTGCAATGAAAAGGACATCGAATTTGGATTCACGGAACCCATGTTTAATTCCTGGCCTTGCCAGTTAATAGTTGTTTTACCCTAGGTATATCACATAACATCTCTGGGCCTCAGTTTTCATTTCTGCAAAATGTGTGTGTGTGTGTGTGTGTGTGTGTGTGTTGGGGTGGGCTGGGGTGGGGTTGGACTACATTGAGTAATATATGAGAAAAGAAACTTATTTATTAAGTGCTTATTCCATACAAGGCACTAGAAATATAAATACAAAGATTGCAATCCTATACAAAATAGAATGATAGATTCCCCAAATACTAAATATAGTTAACCCACATAATCTTATTTAGAAGCATGACTCTAAAAAAATATTTACAAGAGTCAAAAATTGCCATGAATCCAATGAAAATGAAAACCTCAAAATGAAAAGAAAATACTTTATCTGGGCACTCAAGAAACAAAAACACAAATATATTTTATACACATGTTATATACACACATGCATGTATATGCATATACATGTATGTATAAACATACCCAGACATGCATATATGTTATGTATTTGGTTTTCAAACCCCAGATAAGTGCATATTAGTTACATATTATTACTATATATACTATAATATACTTTTATTATATGATTACTATTTACTTGTGATACACATATATGTATAGATAGGTATACAATGCATATGCACATATACACATGCATACACAAATCTATAATGAACCTGTCACGCCACATATTAAATGTGTTCTCGAATTAAGCCTTACTGGCTCTAGAGCTGTGAGTTGTACTGTCGGTAAGGAAAACATTTCAATGGCTTCAGTTTGTTTAAAAGTAGTCACTGTTCCAGTTTCCCTGAACTGAATTAGCAGAAAGGACATTCTGCATATAGAATGAATACCCAGTTGGCAAAAAAATCACAATGCACTTCTAGCACTCGCTAGCTTCCAAGAAGAATAAACAGCTCAGATTTTATGTCACAGAGACTGAGCTGACCACTTTTAAATCCATGTAGTGCAAGTATCCTCACTTTGGAATTATCATGGTCTATAGCTTAGAAAGTATTATTTAGTTAAATGAATACATGTTTGTTTAGTATTAATGTTGATTGATTGCTTTAGATTTCTCACACACATATATATTTTTAAACAAAAGCATGCCCAATACCATAGGAAATGCTGCAAAAATACAAAATATCTGCCTTTGAAGAGCTTCTAATCTAGTTAGCAAGACAATTTAGATACATTAAATAACATATGGCACACAATCAGGTGTTTGATGGAGTAAGACAAACCAGACCACAGGTGCTAAGAAAATATAGTCAAGGATCAGCAAAAGGCAAGGAATTTTAGTCAGCACTACATGGATATTCTTAGATTTATTGAATTGAGACAAGAGGACAGTTCAAAGTGGAGTAGCAACATTCATTCAAAAATTTTATTTATATTATTCATATTATATATAATTAAATATTAATTTTTAATCAAATATTTATATTATTAAATTTTATGTCCATGGATACAAAACATGTGCCCTTGGAGTAGGAGGAAGTAGTGAAAGATGAAGAGGGAGCAGTTAGGTGGCACAATGGATAAAGCACTGGCCCTGGATTCGGGAGGACCTGAGTTCAAATCAGACCTCAGACACTTGACACCTATTAGCTGTGTGACCCTGGGCAAGTCACTGAACTCTCATTGCCCTGAAGAAAGAAAGAAAAAGATGAAGAGGATACAGACCATTTGCCCTCAAGGGCCTTCCTTGTTAGGGCATCAGAATGTACACATATGGAAAGATAAATAATAAAGCAAGATGATAATTCAAAAGACGTTATGAGGCAGCATAAAATGAGTGCCGACTGACTGTCACAGATGGTAAGTGCTCTAAGAGGTAATTGTGAGTGGGATGATTAAAAATTAACTTAAGGAAGGTGGTAGGTTTTGAGTGGGCCTTGAATAATATAAAAGATTTGGATGGGCAGAAAGGAGGGGAGATAAAATTGTATCATGGGAGAAAGCAAAAGGAAAGGTATAGAGATGGGGGATAGTCAGTCAATTAACAACTTTATGTGTTAGGCACTTTACTAAGCAGTAGAGGTACAAAAAACGACAAAAGATATTCCCTGTCCTTCAAGGAACTCACAGTCTAATGGAGGAGGCAACGAGCAAACAAATATGGACCCAAAACTATATACAGTATAAATAGGAAGTAGATATGATAGGGAAGGATTTAGAATTAAGAAGGGTTGGGAGGGGCAGCTAGGTGACGCAGTAGATAAAGCACTGGCTTGGATTCAGGAGGACCTGAGTTCAAATCCAGCCTCAGATACTTGACACTTAACTAGCAGTGTGACCCTGGGCAAGTCACTTAACCCTCATTGCCCTGGGGGGGGCGGGGAAGAAGGGTTGGGAAAGGCATCCTCTAGAAGATGGAAATTTAGTCAAGACTTAAAGGAAAGAAACCAGGGAAGCCAGTAGGCAGAGATAAGGAGGGAGAATGTTCCAAGCATGGGGGACAGGCAGAGAAAATGCCCGGAACTGGGATGGAATGTTCATGGAACAGTAAGACGGCTAGTGGGTCAAAGGATACATGGAAGGGAGTAAGGTTTAGATGACTGGAAAGGTAGGAGGGGACTAGGTTATAAAGGGTTTTTAATGCCAAACAGAGGATTTTGTATTTGATCCCGGAGGTGATAGGGAAACACTGGAGTTTGTTGAGTAGGCTTGCCATGATCAGATTTGAACTTTAGGTGGCTGAATAGAAGATGAATTGGAATGGGGAGAAACTTGAGAATAGTGAGCACACCAGTCACATTGGACCAGAGTATAGGAGGAAGTGGCGAGGGAAGAAGTTGAAGAGGTAGGTTAGGATCAGATCGTGGAAGTTCTTAAGTGCTGATCTAAAGAGCCTAGAGTGTCTCTAGCAGGTAATGAGGATTTAGTGACAGTTTTGAGCACCACTACATATTAGCAGCAATCTTTAGTATGGATGGAGTAAAGGTGGACGTAGTAGAGAAGCTTGTAGGCAAAGTTAGGAGGTATCTTAACTATGATAATCCATAAGAGATGTTTGAACTTGAATGAGTAAGAAAATGATTAGTAAGGGTATTGTTGTAAAAGCTAGAGAGTCTGATCAATAATGAAAGCAGAAGAGATGGAAAGGAGTAATGTGTATTAGTAGGAATTTTGGAGATAGAATCGATAGTAATTGATGATGGAGAAGAAGGAGTTAACTTTAAGTAGAAGGAAGAAGAGGAACCACTAAAAGAGAAAAAGAAGAAATGGCCAGAGAGCTAGAAATAGAACCAAGATTGTACATTGTCATAGAATTGCAGGGGGAAGTTCCTAGGAAGAAGGGTTAGTTAATGATATCATTTTCTTCAGAGAGGTTAAGGATGATAATGACTAAAAAGGTCCTTTGTTTCTTTATTGGTGCTTTTTGGTTTTTTACACCATAATTATCTCTTAATATTTTCCTCCTCCATTGAACCTCCCTTGTAACAAAGAAAAATAGTTAAGCAAAATAGACTGAAAATATCAACTGTATCTGATAGTACACATAGTATTCCACACCTATAATCTGTTATCTTTCTACTGAGAGGAAGGAATTATGTCTATCTATTCTCTGGGACCAAGATTGGTCATTGCAACTAATCTGAATTCAGTTGCCTTTTTTTTTTTTTGTGGGGCAATGAGGGTTAAGTGACTTGCCCAGGGTCACACAGCTAGTAAGTGTTAAGTGTCTGAGGCCAGATTTGAACTCAGGTCCTGAATCCAGGGCCGGTGCTTTATCCACTGCACCACCTAGCTGCCCTATCATTGCTAATTTTATGGGCATAAAGTAAAATTTAAGATGATTTATTTTAATATTAGTTATCTGAAGTATGTATTTAATAGTTTTCATTTCTTCTTTTGAAAACCGTTCATGTCCTTTAGCCATTGACATATTGGGATGCATATATATTGATCATGTTATTATGTATATATCAATTTTCTAGATATCTTGGATATAAAACATTAATTAGAGGTATTGAATAATATATTTCTCCCTCATTTTCCCTCTTCTTATTCTAGCTGAACTGATTTTGCTCCTGGAAAAGCTTTCAAATTTTATAGAATTAAAATTATTTTAATTTTCTGTGATCTCTCAATTCCTTGTTTTGTTCCAAATTGTTCTCCCATTCATAGATATGAAAATTTCTTCCTTGTTTCTCTAATTTGTTTATGACATCTAACTCATATATCCAATTGGAGCTTATCTTGTTATACAGTGTGAGATGATGGTTTATACCTCATTTCTGCTTTCCAATTTTCTCATTATTCACTATTTGTTGAATAATTAATTATTATCCTAGTTCTGGGGTATTTTGATGGAACTTTTATATTCAGGTCAGTTCTTATTGTGACATACATTATAAAATATTATTCTAAACATATTTTCTGCTAAATAGTTTTCTAATAGGTTCTTGTTGAATAAAGAATCTTTTCCCTAATAGTTGGCATTCTTGGGTTTATTGAATACTGAGCTACCACATTCAAGTACTTCTCCATCTTGCTATCTAGATTGTCCTACCAATCTACTTTTATAGTTTTTTTTTAATCCAGTTTGAGGACTACTGCTTTATAATATTGTTTGATTTCTGCTAATGAAGACCCCCTTTTATTTCCCTTTCTTTCCTCCCCCCCATTATTTTCTTTCATTTTCTAGAACTTTTTTCTTCTAAATGAGATTTCTTGATCCTTTGTTGCTTTCTATAAAGTGACCCCTTGGTTATTTGATCAGTATAGCAAGTCCTTTGAGTGTAGAGATTATAGGTAATTTGGTGACTTCGAAGAGGATGTTTCTAAGGCATAGTGGGGACAAAAGTCAGATTGTAAGAAGTTATAGAATGAATGAGTGGTTAGGAAATAAAAGTAATAAATGTAAATTACTGTTTTCAGAACACAGACAGGATAACACTAAGGGATCATGAAAATGAAAGAAGGAATGTTTTAGCATAGGGATGGAACTATTTATTCTTGTAGGGTGAGGGGAACAACAACAATCAATGATGCAAGAAAGAAGGAAGATAACTGACAAAGTGAGGGTTCTGAGGAAGTTTCACAGGATCAAGAGCAGAGGTAGAAGGATTTATCTTAAGAAAGAATATTTCTTCCTAATCTGTAAAATGGGATAATAAAATCTGCAGTACTTATCTTACAAGGTTGTTGTGAGAAAAAATTATGTAAAATGCTTTAAAATATATTGTATAAACAGCATCATCTTTTTTTGTGAGGCAATTGGGGTTAAATGACTTGCCCAGAGTCACACAGTTAGTAAGTGTCAAGTGTCTGAGGCTGGATTTGAACTCAGGTCCTCCTGAATCCAGGGCCAGTGCTCTATCCACTGAGCCATCTAGCTGCCCCTTAATGAAATATTAATCTTCTGTGTTGGAAAGGAAGGAAGAGATGAATAAACCTGAAAAGAAACTTTAAGGGAAAAATGACAACTTGTACTTATGTAGTACTTAAAGTTTTGCTAAATACTTAACATATATTATCTCATTTGATTCCTACTACCACCCTGTGAGATAAATATTAATAAACTCATTTTTATGAACTGATGCTTAGAGAGATTAAGTAATTTGCCCAAAGTCATACAGTAAACAAATGTCTGATGCAGGATTCCAGCTCAGGTTTTTTGATTCCATATCCAGAACTATATCCACTAGACTATACTTCCTCACTTGCTCTAAGTGTTTTTTTTTTGAAGCACACAAGAAAACAGATGAGTAAGATGCTAATTCACAACATTTTAGGGAAGAGGTGAGACCTGTGATTTTGCTGATGGAGGGAGCTCCCAGTGTGAAAATTCCATCCACCATTGTGGATCTATAGGCCTTTGTTAAGTGTCTCTCATAATATAGGCATTGTGCTGGATGATGGGGAGGCAAAGACAAAAGTGGGAGAGTTCCTGCCCCAAGTAACTTACATTCTAATAGAGGTTTATAAGACATAGGGCGGCCAATGGTAGAAATGCAGTTACAGTGTTTGATTATTGTTTTGTGAGTGAGAGCAAAAGATGGGAAAAGTAAGAAAGGGGGAGGCAATGTGCACAACTAAGCAGATGGCAAGATGCCTTTGATGGGTAGGTACTGTGTGTCTTGACATATGGCTGGTTGGGATCTGATTATAATCTAAGAATCTAATCCATAAGATATGTTTTCCTAACCCTTTTAAGCTACTCGTTTTATTCATAGTTAATTTTATGGTCAGGATTATTCTTAGGTCTTCTGAATTAGATATATGTTCAAATGTGGTTACTCCTCAAAATATTTTGGTGGGTAAATTGCATAAACCATTAGCTTTTGAAAAATATTTTTATTTCCCTCCCCTAATTACATGTTAAAACAATTTGTAAACATTTTTTAAAAGAAGTTTTGAGTTCCGAATTCTATCCCTCCCTCCCCTCCCCATTTCCTGAGACAGTAGACAATCAGATATAGGTTTTATATATATATATATATGTGTGTGTGTGTGTGTGTGTGTGTGTGTGTGTGTGTGTGTGTGTGTGTGTGATCATGTAAAACATTTCCATATTATTCATTTTGTACAAGAAGACTCGAATTAAAAAAGAATGAAAGAAAGTAAAAAACAGCATGCTTCAGTGTGTATTCAAACAATATTGGTTCTTTCTCTGGAGGCGGATAGTATGCTTCATCATTAGTCTTTTGGGATTGTCTTGAATCACTGTGTTGCTGAGAATAGCTAAGTCATTCACAGGTCTTCACTGAACAATATTGCTGTCACTACACAACATTCTCCTGGTTCTTCTCACTTCACTATACATCGGTTTATACAAGTCTTTTCAGATTTTTCTGAAAGCCTCCTGCTTGTCATTTCTTTTCTTTTTCTTTCTTTTTTTTTTTTTGCGGGGCAATGGGGGTTAAGTGACTTGCCCAGGGTCACACAGCTAGTAAGTGTCCAGTGTCTGAGGCTGGATTTGAACTCAGGTCCTCCTGAATTCAGGGCCGGTGCTCTATCCACTGTGCCACATAGCTGCTCTGATATCACTCTTTACATATAAATCATGAACCCATTTTGACCTTATCTTGGTATATGGTGTGAGAAGTTGGTCTATACCTAGTTTTTGCTATACTGTTTTTCCAGTTTCCCAGCATAAAGTATTAGTTTTAATGATTGCACTGTTAGTGAAAATAAGATGAGTTAAATTTGCATATTACACTAGTTCTTTGGTTTCTTCTATTTAATGATAATAATAACAACTAACCTTTGCATGGTATGTTAGGGACTAAGCACTTTACCTATTTTATCTCATTTCATCTGTTCAACAACCCTGGGAGGGAGATGCTATATTAGCCCCATTTTACAGATGAGGAAGGTGAGGCTGAGAAAGATGAAGTGACTTACCAAGGTCACATAGCTAGAAAGTGTTTAAGGCAGTATTTGAACTCAGGATCTCCTTCAAATCCAGTCCTCTGTCCACAGTACCACCTTGCTGCCCCTAATATTTTGTTATTTACCTGTGTTAGTTTCTTGAAACATGGGGTTGCAGATGAATCATTCATTTCGGGAAGAGGAGGGATAGGGAACAAACACTTATTAGGTATCTACTATGTGCCAGACACTGTGCTAAGCACTTTACAAATATTGCTCATTTCATCCTCACAACAACTTTGAGAGATAGGTGCTACGATAGGCCCCATTTTACAGTTTACATTCATTTCAGGAATGTGGTTATGTGAAAAACTCACCTCTTAGAGATTTATAGGTGACTCAAAAGCTAAGGATTTTTTTTTTTGGTGGGGCAATGAGGGTTAAGTGACTTGCCCAGGGTCACACAGCTAGAAAGTGTCAAGTGTCTGAGGCCACATTTGAACCAAGGTCCTCCTGAATCCAGGTCTGGTGCTTTATCTACTGTGTCACCTAGCTGCCCCACTTTTATAGATTTTAAGGTTTAAAAATATTTTCCACACAATGACCCTGGAATTAGGTAATATAAATCTTATTATCTCCATTTTACAGATAAGGAAACTGAGGCTCAGAAAATTGGAATGATTTGCTCCAAATCATATCACTAGTAATTAGAATATTTTCCTAATACAAGTCAAACATTATGAGTTATTTTGGCAAAACCATAAAAATGTCATATTTAACAAAATAATTTTTCCTAGTAATATGTTTCTTAAATTGTAATCCAAGTCAATAGGACTACAGGGGACGGGGTAAAATGTTATTTCCTGCCCCATAGCTACTCAGCTGTCATGGAAGGCCCATAATAAAATCACAAGGTGTTGATGAGGTGTTAGTAACTCCCTGATCCTATTATGATAGGGGTTCTAAACCCTTTTTTGTCTCTGTCAAAGACCCCTTTGGTAGTATGGTGAAACCTATGGACTCCTTAGACTATAGAAAATAGAATATATTACATATATGTGTATATATATGCATACACACATTCATAATTAGAGGAAATGCTAAATTTCAGTTAGATGTTAGTGAAAATAAAGATATATTTTTCCTATCCAGATTCATGGATTCCCTTTTGATTGTCCTTGGATCATAGGTTGAAAACCATTTATTTATGTGGTATAATCTCCTCTCTGATTGAGTCAAGGAATGAAAAACAAGACTAGTTGAACAAAAAAAATATATGCGCATCCCTAGTTGTAGACAGAAAGCAGAGCATTTTTTAAGCAGGGTGCTATTTGTGAGGCATTGTACTAAAAACATTGGCAATATAAATTAAAGCAGGGGACATAGTCTGTTCCCTTAAAGAACTTATATTCCAGAGGAGGAAGATGACACATAAAAGGTTAGAAATGGGCAGGGGGAAAGCAAATGTAGTGTCGTGACTGGAGATGTTCAGAAAAAACTGAGAAAGATAAGGCCAAAACTGACCTACAAAGCCCAGGGTGGTGCCAAGAGCAGAGTCTAATTTTCTGGTGGGAAGGGAGTGGAGGTGAAGTCCAAAGTTGATATACAGGAGAACACTCATTTTAATACAGCTAAGACTTGAGTTCCAACCTGACCTTAGATACTAGCTGTGTGATCTTAGGCAAGTCACTTAACCTCTGTCTACTTCAGTTTCCTCAAGTATAAAATATAATAATAATAATAACACACCTTCTGGGGTTATTGTGAGGATTAAATGAGCTAATATTTATAAAGTGCTTAGCACAGTACCTGATGTATACAGTAGGCACTCAATAAATGCTTGTTTCCTCCCTCCCTCCCTATTCCTTCCTTCCTTCCTTCCTTCCTTCCTTCCTTCCTTCCTTCCTTCCTTCCTTCCTTCCTTCCTTCCTTCCTTTCCTCCTTCCCTCCTTCCCTCCTTCCCTCTTCTTTTTGGATGGATTTTAGAACTTGGAGTTGGAGACATTGTAAACCAGGAGCTACCATAAGACCAGAATACTCCCAGCAGGGAATGAGGAGAGAATTTCTCTTCCTCTGGTTTCCAACCTTGCCCCTCCCCCCTCCCCCCCAGACCATGTAGCTTTGAAGAGGAGCTACCTAAGCAGTAGGAGATGCTGCATCCAGTAGGAAGCAAAGATGAATGCTCCAGACAGAAATTCAGCGACATTCCCTGGAGGAAAGAAGCTGAATTAAGGAGCTAGCCCTGGCAACTGAGAACTGAGCTGTGAAGCAAAGCAGACCCTTGGAGCTCAGCTAAGCAACCTGAACAGACATGCACCCAAAGGGAGAAAATGGACATCTAGGCTCTGAAGTACTATGAATCGTCAGCTACGTTGGCCACAGTACTACAGTTCTCCAAGTTTAAGTTCAGTCTTCCCTAAGTTGGACACTGTGTATTTTTCAAATTAAGTTTTATTCATTTAAAAAGTATGTTCCCTCCTTTCCTCTGGAGGGAAAAACCCTCATAACAAATATGCAAAGCAAAATAAACTCTCATATTAGCCATGTCTAAAACTGTGCATCTCATTCTGCATATTTAGTCCATCCTATCTCCATCAGGAAGTGGGCAGCAATCTTCAGTGGCCCTCTGGAATCATGGTTGTCATTGTGATGATCAGTTTTATGCCTTTCAAAGGATGATATGTGTGTTTTGTGGGAGTCTGTGCCCTGGAGGAATGCTTTGTAACCATCATTCTTTGTCATTTGAGTAAATGCTTTTGCTAGGAGTTAAATGAGTCTACTGTGGAATCGTTAATGGAAAGAGGGCCAGTGGGAGCTTCTGAGCTATGGTAGTATAAGTAACCCATAAGGTTACCGCTAGAACTCCAACAACAGTCACCTCTCAGAGAACCTAACCCTCATGTGCAAAATGGGGAGTGGCCCAGAGGAGATGCCAAAGGAAGATCATAGGCTCATTAATTTAGAGCTGGAAAGGACATTAGATTCATCATGTCCAAATCCCTAATTTTTTCTTTGAGGAGTGTAAAGCAGGGGTTAAGTGACCTCTCCAGGTTCATACAGTCAGTATCTGATGTGAGATTTGAACCTACATCTTCCTGACTCCAATTCCAGTGCTTTTTCTAATACTTCATGGATTTTTTGGGGACATAGCTATTTTGCTAAGTAAAGCAGACCTAAAGTCATTTTTATATAGATCTACAAAACACATAGATATATTTTCTTTTTTAAATTTAATTTGATTTTAAGTATTTATTTTCCTCCCCTTCCCAGAGTACTATGTCCTCTTGAACAATAACAAGAGAGAAAAATAAAACCCTTAAAATGTTCTCATATTCAACAATAACAAATTCTCTTATCAGCCATGTCTAAAAATATGTCTCATTTTTCATTTTGAATCCAACAGCTCTCTGTCAGGAGCTGGGTATCATGCTTTATCTTTGGTTGTGGTTTGCCATCACTTTTATAAGAGTTATAAAATCTTAAAAAGTTTTTTCTTTATAACATTTTTGACATTGTATAAATTCTTCTCAGATTCTTCTCACTTTACTCTTAATTTCCCAGTTTCCTCTGAAAACGTTCACTTCATTATTTCTCAAGGCACAAAAACTTTTATTACATTCACATACCATAATTTGTTTAGCTGTTTGCCAATAAGTGGGCATTCTCTTAGTTTTCAGGTATTTGCTATTATGAAAAGAGCTGCTATAAATATTTTTGTACATATAGGTCCTTTTCGTCTTTCTTTGATCTTTTTGGGGGCATATGCCTTGTAGTAGTATTGCTGAGTCAAAGTCTATGCACCCACAGTTTAATGACTTTGGGGGCATAGTTCTGAATTGCTTTCCAGAATGGTTAGATCAATTCACAGCTCTACCAACAATGCAATACTATACGTGTTTTCCCATAGCCCCTCCAACACTTGTCATTTTCCCTTTTTGTCGTCTTTGCCAATTTGATGGTTGTGAGGTAGAACCTCAGAGTTGCTTTCATTTGAATTTCTCTAGTCATTAGTGATTTGGAGCATTTTTTTTCATATGAATATAGATTGGATTTTTCCCCTTGATACCTACCTACCCTTTGACCATTTATCTATTGGGGAATGACTCTTAGTTTTACACATTTGAATTAGTTCCTTATACAGTTATCCCTTCCACATTGTAGTATCTATATATTGCTGATTGACAAAATAAATTAAGTGGCAAAAGAAAGAAAGAAAGAAAGAAAGAAAGAAAGAAAGAAAGAAAGAAAGAAAGAAAGAAAGAAAGAAAGGAAGGAAGGAAGGAAGAAAGAAAGAAGGAAAGAAGGAAAGGAAGAAAGAAATTAAATGGGATTTTGGGGAAGTTTTGCGGAATCTGCTGATGACACACAAAGGTCAACAGCATAGAAAAAGTGTAGAAACTCAGAAATGCATAAAATATATGTGTAGTATTGTATAATATCAACATATTTTATCCTTTAATGCCATAAATGTACACAATTTTTAAAGAGCTAAAATAAGTAAAATGTTAAAGTTTGTGAAAAGAATGAGAAAGCCAGCAGATGACACACAATTCCAAACAACTCATGATGAAACACTTTAGTCTTCCCAAGACAGAGAGCTGATAGACTCAAGAGTACAGTTGTTCAGCCATTTTTCAATCATGTCTGACTCTCCATGATCCCATTTGGGGTTTCCTTGGCAGAGGTACTGGAGAGATTTGCCATTTTCTTCTCCAGCTCATTTTATAGATGAGGAAACTGAGGAAAATAGGGTTAAGAGAATTGCCCAAGGTCACACAGCTAGTAGGTGTCTGAGGTCAGATTTGAATTCAGAAAGATGAGTCTTCCCAACTCTAGGCCTGACACTTTTTCCACTGTGCCACCAGGGTACAGATTGAAACATATTTCTTTTCTCTTTCTTTCCTTTGCTTTCCTTTTTTGGAGTTGTAGTGGTGGTATGGCTAATGTGGGAATTTGTTTTGCATGATTCTACATATTTGTAATGGATTTTATTTTTCTTATTTTCTCAATGACTGGGGGTAGGGGGAAGGAGGAGAAGACTTCAGAAATTAATATAAAATAAAATTGAATTTAAAATAAAACTTAACAACAAAGCACTTAGTGAAATACCTGAGGAAAAAGAGAAACTGCCATGATGAGGCTTTGGAGTAAGGCTTTAGTGGAAGTTGAAGGATTCATGAAACTTTTCTCCAAATAACTTAAAATGAATACATCCCCAGAAGGCTGCCAAAAGGTGTGAAACCAAATGAAAGGAATTTCAAGCAATGGCAACAGGAAGATGTGGTGATCATAGTGGTCATAGTCTTGGTATTTGGGGGTATATAAGCTTTCTGAAGTATTTCAAACCATGCCACATTATCAACTGCCTCCTTCATGAAAAGGTAGCCTTAGTGAGGCAACCTTAAAGAGGCAGGAGTCATTTGTGACAGTGATCATTTGACATTAGTAAGCAGTCACCATTGAACTACACAAGGCTCGGATGGGGCTGAGATTCAGATATCTCTCTTCTTCTTGACCTGGCATTACCTTCCTGCTTTGGGCCTCCTAGAACAGGAATATATTTGGGTATCAGTTACCCACTGAACGATTTCTTATCTTCTGAGCACTAATGTAAGGAGTTTCATACAGCTGCACATATTTTTTCAATTAACTACAAACTCCTTATCTTAATTTACTTGATTCCTTTGTGTCAGCTCTTTAGTTTGTGGGCAGAGAAACAGAAATTATTCTGTCTGCCGTGAAGCTATGGCACCAGAAGGATCTCTAGTTAGTGGTTTACATATGCATAGCTCATCTAATTCGCCGCAGTTACTAAAAGGAAAGGGAAGACAGAAAAGAGGAGGATGGGAGAAACAAAATATTAGCATGAGATTTTCCTCCTGGGAAAAATATAAGATCTAATGGGGTTATATATGATTGGCTAACTCACCCCCTCATCCCCGAGGGTCAAAATTCATTCTTCCTTATGATGTAAGTTCCTAAAGCCAAGGTTTTAATGACCTTTATTTTATGGAGGATGGTACTTTAATATTCTAATGACAGCGATGCCTCTAAAACATTGGTTCTCAAACTTTGAAAAAAAAATTAATTTAATTTTTAATGTTTTTTAAATTAAGGAAAAAAGTCTTCTATAGTAAATAGTCTTTCTGCCTCTAGCTTCTCCTCACTCAAATTCATACTCCACAATCTGTTGAAGTGATCTTCCTAAAGCAGAGGTCTGACCGTGTAACCCCTTGCTTCTCTCCTACTCAGTAAATACCAGTCACTCCCTATTACTCCTAGGATCAAATATAAACCTCTCTGTATTTTAAAGCTCTACACAACCTGGTCCCTTTCTATCTGTCCAGTTTTGTTACACATTTTTTTCTACCTACATACTCTGCAGTTGAGCCTCACTGGCTTATTTGCCATTCCTATTGCAAAATGATACATCTTCCATCTCTTGATCCTTGTACTGGCTGTCTTCCATCCTTAGAATGCCTCTGCATCATCTCTAACTCCTAGAATCTATGGCTTCCTTGAAGGATTTGCTCAAAATCTATCTTCTGTAGGGAACCTTACCTAGTTCCCTATTTGCTACCACTTTCCCCTCCAAAGATATAATCTATCTACTGCATATATATCCAGAATACACACACACACACACACACACACACACACATATATACACACATACCTATTTGTATACATATGAGGCAGCTAGGTGGCACAGTGGATAGAGCACTGGCCTTGAAGTTGAAAGGACCTGAGTTCAAATCTCCTCTCAGATACTTACTAGCTGTGTGACTCTGGGCAAGTCACTTAATCCCAATTGCCTTAAAACATCTGGGGCCATCTTTAGTTGTCCTGATAATACATCTTTCCACTGGACCCAGATGGCTCCAGAGGAGAAAGTGAGACTGGTGACTATGCACAGCCCTTCCTCACTTAAATCCAATTCCTTGCAAGTCATGACATCTATCATGGTCCTTTTTGAGAATGAGGGACAAAAGGGGCAGCTAGGTGGCGCAGTGGATAGAGCGCCAGCCCTGAATTCAGGAGGACCTGAGTTCAAATCTGGCCTCACACACTTAACACTTACTAGCTGTGTGACCCTGGGCAAGTCACTTAACCACAATTGCCTCACCAAAAAAAAAAAAAAGAGAGAGAGAGAGAGAGAGAATGAGGGACAAACAAAATCAACAACATTTATATACGTGTTGTTCCCTCCCATTCCCCTCTACTAGTAGGATATAAGATTCTCTGGGGCTGGAATCATTTTTGCTTTTTCACCTACGGTGCCTGGCACACAGTAATAACTTAATAAATGATTGTGGCTTGATTGCTTCTTTGATCGTATCTGTGGATACAAAACCCTCCCAATACTTACCCCACTTCCATTTTCCATTTGGGGGACAAAGTATTATGTTTAATATTGGATGTTTTGTTTTTTGCTTCCTTTCTTTCTTGAAAGCAAGTTAGGTTTATCTGTTTTTTTATTTTGCAAAAAAGTCCTAGTTTTATTTGTTAATGCTATAGTTTTTCCATTAAATTTTATTAATCTGTTCTTTAATTTTCAGATTTTCTATTTTCATATGTAAGTGGGTTTTTAAAAATTAATCAGTTTTCTATGGTTGTTGTTGTTGTTTTACTATACACCCAATTAATTGATCTGCTCTTTTTCTCTTTTATAGGTATCCCTTTCATACCATGACCTTTCCCATAACAGTTTCATTATTTTGTGGGTTGGCATAAGAAATTAAATAGGAATTTTGGGGGAATTTTGCAGAAGCTGCAGACAACATGCAAAGGCCAGCAGATGACATAGAAAAACATTTAGAAACTCAGAAATGCATAAAATACATATATAGTATTGTATAATATTGACATATTTTATCTTTGACTATCATAATAATTCAGACTTCTCTGGTATGAAGGGAGGGTAAAAAAATCTTACAAGGATTTTCCTGATCATGGGAGCATTTTACCCCTATCTACCATGATGTGGAAGATATAACTATTTATTTATCTTATTTTAATTTAAAAAATTCCAGTTACATTTTAAGTTCCAAACTTTTCCCCTCCCTCTCTCCTTACCCCACACTAGAGAAGGCCACCATTTGACTAAGATTTTATATATATAATATATATAATATATATATATATATATATGAAACTATACTATGCATACTCTATCAGTTCTTTCTTTGGGGATAGATAACACCTTCCTTCATAACTCCTTTGTAGTTGATTTGAGTATTTATAATACTTCTTCAAACGATATTGCTATTACTGTATACGTTTTCTTAGCTCTGCTCACTTCCCTTTTCATTATTTCATGCAAGTATTTCCATATCTTTGCTTAGCTTTTCCCCAACTGATAGGCATCCCCTCCGTTTCCAGTTCTTTGTCACCACAAAGAGAGCTGCTAAAAGTATTTTAGAACATGTAGGTTCTTTTTTTTTCTCTGATCGCTTTGGGAAACAGACTTAATAGTGGTATTGCTAGATGAAAAGGTATACACAGCTTTATAACTTTTGGGGCATAATTCCGGATGGCTCTCCAAAATGGTTAGATCAGTTCATAATTCCACTGACAGTGTATTAGTGTCCCAATTTTTCCACATTCCTCTCCCATAATTCTTTTTCCCTTCTACCATTTTAGTTAATCTGATAGCTGTGAGATATCTCAAAGTTGTTTTCATTTGCATTTCTCTGATTAATAATGATTTAAAGCATTTTCATATGACTACATATAGTTTTGATTTCTTCAAAAGTTCTATGATAAACTTCCTGTTCACAAACTTTGATCATTTATTAATGATTATATTTTTATAAATTTGACAAAGTTCTCTTTATATTTGAGATATGAGACCTTTCTACAGAGAAAGAACTGATGGTAGCTAAATACAGATTGAAGAATATTTTTTGTTCCTCTTTCTAAAGTTTTTTTGTCTGTTTTCTTTCACAACATGACTAATGTGGAAATGTTTTTGCATGACTGCACATGTATAACTTATATTGAATTGCTTGAGTTCTTAAGGGGGGGGTGGGGAGGGAGGAAGAGAATTTAGAATGCAAAGTTCTAAAAATTAATGTGAAAATTTCTTTATACATGTAACTTGGGGAAAATCCCAAACAAACAAACAAACAAACAAACAAAGGGAGAGATATGAGACCTTGAACTGAGAAACTGGCTATAAATTTTTCCCAAAAATTTCTGCTTTCCTTCTTGTATTTTTTTTTTGCAGGGCAATGGGGCTTAAGTGACTTGCCCAAGGTCACACAGCTAGTAACTGTCAAGTGTCTGAGGCCGGATTTGAACTCAGGAACTCCTGAATCCAGGGCCGGTGCTTTATCCACTGTGCCACCTAGCTGCCCCATTGCTTTCCTTCTAATCTTGGCTACACTGGATTTATTTGTACAAAACATTTTTAAAGTAATCAAAATTATCCATTTTATATCTTGAAATGCTTTTTCTCTTATTTATTCACAAATTATTCTCCCATTCATAAATTTGATAAATAATGTGCTCCATGTCCCAATTTTCTTATGATATCTCCCTTTATATCTAGGTCATGTATCCATTTTGACTTTGTCTTGGTAAATGGTGTAAGATATGGCCAATTTTTGCAAAATTGCTTTCCAGTGTTCACAACAATTTCTAGCATATAGTGCATTTTTTTTTTTTTTTTAGGCAATGGGGGTTAAGTGACTTGCCCATGGTCACACAGCTAGTAAGTGTCAAGTGTCTGAGGCTGGATTAGAACTCAGGTACTCCTGAATCCAGGGCCGGTGCTTTAACCACTGTGCCATCTAGCT
Organism: Dromiciops gliroides; assembly: GCF_019393635.1. Classification (NCBI taxonomy): domain Eukaryota; kingdom Metazoa; phylum Chordata; class Mammalia; order Microbiotheria; family Microbiotheriidae; genus Dromiciops; species Dromiciops gliroides. The sequence goes on along the minus strand of NC_057863.1, from coordinate 253,549,457 downwards.
GCCCTAGTGCATTCTTTAAAAAAAAAAAAATTTATACTATTTTTTTTTTGGTGAGGCAATTGGGGTTAAGTGACTTGCCCAGGGTCACACAGCTAGTAAGTGTTAAGTGTCTGAGGCGGGATTTGAACTCAGGTCCTCCTGACTCCAAGGCTGGTGTTTTAATCACTGCGCCACCTAGCTGCCCCGAATAGCACATTCTCATACCAAAAGTTTAATTCTATACATTTATCCAACATAAGGTTTGATATATAGTAACAAAGTTTGATACATGGATTGATATATAGTAACCTTGTTACTATAATCATTTACTACCATGTATTGTATGTCAACTCTGTTCCACTGATCCACCTTTCTATTCCTTAGACTGTACAGATAGTTTTTGATAATTACTACCTAATAACATTGTTTAGGATATGGTACTGCTAAACCTCTTTCCTTTACATTTTTTCATTAATTCATTTGATATTCTTGACCTTTTGTTCTTCCAAATGAGTTTTACTATTTTTTCTAGCTCAGTAAAAAACTTTTTTTTTTTTGATAATTTAATTTAGATGGCATTGAACAAGTAGATTTAGTTTAGATAGAATGACCATTTTTATTATATTGGCTCAGCCCACACATGGACAATGAATATTTATCTACTTACTTAAATCTGACTTTATTTGTATAAAGAGTGTTTTATAATATTCATGTAGCTTTGGGGTTTGTTTTAGAAGGTATACATCCAGGTATGTTATACTGCTTACAATTATTTTCTTTCTTTCTTTTTTTTTTGGGGGGGGGGTGAGGCAATTGGGGTTAAGTGACTTGCCCAGGGTCACACAGCTAGTAAGTGTCAAGGGTCTGAGGATGGATTTGAACACAGGTCCTCCTGAATCCAGGGCTGGTGCTCTATCCACTGTGCCACCTAGCTGCCCCTACAATTATTTTAAATGGTGTACCTGTTACTATTTCTTCTTACAGGGTTTTATTGGTGATGTTTAGAAATTTTGATGATTTATATGGTTTTATTTTATATCCTGCTATTTTGATAAAATTATTAATTCTTTCAACTAACTTTTTAGTTGAATCTTTAATATTATCCAAGTATATCATCATATTACATGCAAAAAGAGATGGTTTTGTTACCTCATTGCCCATTCTGATTCCTTCAATTTTTTTTCTTCTCTTGTTGCTGTTGCTAGCATTTCTAATACAATATTGGATAATATTGGTGACAATGGGCATCCTTGTTTCACTCCTGATCTTATTGGGAAGGCTTCCAGCTTATTCCCATTACAAATAATGCTTGCTGATGGCAGAGGAAAGGCTTTGACTCTCCTACACTCCTGACAAATCCATCCACATACCTCCAAAAAAATGCCATAAGACAACTTCGGGGGTAGCATAACCCACCAAAGAACAGAGTGAGATTATTTTCTAGCCAAAGACAGCTTAATTAGGTGGCTGGGATCATCTGCTGTTTGGGGTGAGAGAAGAGCTCAGCATGCAGATCCAACCCCAGGCAGGCCATGCCTCCAGAACCTCAGAATCTTCAGTGGCTTCTTTTAAAACTCAGCTCATGGACCAGGGAGGGGCTTCAGTGGCTGACCAGAGGGAAATAGCTGCTGTATCTGCTGGAGCTAGGGCAGAGCACCCATATTCTGAACCAGTAAGCAGACTTGAGTGGCAGTGGCCCAGTGGGGAGGGGCCCAGTTGCCCCAAGCTTTCAACCATAGAGAATCAGATTTCAATCAGATTTCTGCTTCTGGGTAAAAGAGAAAGTGGGCTGTGGTTACTTACAGGCCAGGCAGGCTGAAAAGGAGCCTAATAGTACTACCTGGACCCTCCCTAGCTTAGGACAGTGCATCCCAGAAGCAGCACTACACATTAAGAAGGATTTAAAAGCCAAGAAATAGATGAGAAAGATGAGAAAGCAGAGAAAGCAGCAGACCATTGAAAGCTTCTTTGATGGCAAGGTAGATCAAAATACACCCTCAGAAGAAGATAATAAAAAACTCAAAACACCTATATCCAAAGCTTCCAAGAAAAATATGAATTGGTCTCAGGCCATGGAAGTGCTCAAAAAGGACTTTGAAGATAAAGTAAGAGGTGTAGAAGGAAAAGTTAGAGAGGTAGAGGAAAAATTGGAAAGAGAAATGAGACTGATGCAGGAGGGTCATGAAAAAGAAGTCAACAGTTTGAAAAGCCAAACTGGCCAAATGGAAAAGGAGGTACATAAACTCTCTGAAGAAAATCATTGAGTAAGAATTAGGATAGAGAAGATAGTTCCAAAGGACTCATGATTGAAAATGCTCTCCAAATCCAGAAAAAAAGAACTATGGAGTCTGGATGCAGATTGAACCATACTATCTCTATTTTTTTATTTTTTGAGGTTTTTCCCTTTTTGCTCTTATTCTTCTTGCACAGCATGAATAATATAGAAGTATGTTTAATGTGGTTATACATATATAACCTATATTGGGTTGCTTGCTGTCTTGGGGAAGGAGGGAGAAAAAATTGAAATTACAAAGCTTATAAAAACAAATGTTGAAAACTATCTCTACATGAAACTGGAAAATAATAAAATATTTTTATGGAAAAAAAGAAATAGATTCTTTACAATTTATCTGGAAAAAAAGAATTAGGATAGAGCAAATAGAAGTTAATGACTTTATGAGAAATCAAGACACAATAAAGCAAATACAAATGAATAAAAGAATAGAGGGCAATATGAAATATCTCCTTGTAAAAGCAGCTGACTTGAAAAATAGATCCAGGAGAGATCATTTGAAAATCATTGGACTATCTGAAAACCATGATCAAAATAAGAACTTAGACATCATATTCCAAGAAATTTTTGGGGAAAATTGCCCTGATATTGCAGAAGCAGAAGGTAACAGAAATTGAAAGAATCCACCAATCATCTCCATAAAGACATTCCAAAAGGGAAACTTCCAGGAATATTATAGAACAATTCCAGAGATCTCAGGTCAAGGAGAAAATATTGCAAGCAGCTAGAAAAAATGAATTCAAATACTGTGGAGCTACAATTGGGATAACACAAGATCTAGCAGCTTCTACATTAAAGGACCAGAGGACATGGAATATGATATTCTGGAGGGCAAAGGAACTGGTATTACAACCAAAAATCACTTAACCAGCAAAACTGTGTGTAATCTTTCAGGGGAAAATGGGATTTTAATGAAAAAGAGGACTTTCAGACATTTGTTATGAAAGGCCTGAACTTAAAAGAAAATTTGACTTTCAAATGCAAGACCCTAGAGAAGCATAAAAAGGTAAACAGGAAAAAGAAATCATGAGGAATATTAAAAGGTTAAACTGTTTATATTCCTACATGGGAAGATAATACTTCTAACTCATAAGAGCTTTCTCAGTATTAGGGCAGCTGAAAGGAATATACTTAGACTGAGGGCACAGGTGTGAATTGAATATGAAGGGATGATATGTATAAAGCATTTATTTTTTGTTTATCTTTGTTTTTTTTTTGTGGGGCAGGCAGGGTGGGGTGGGTTATGTTTAGGGCTGGATTTGGGCTCAAGGCCTCCTGGGTGGTGCTTTGTCCACTGTGTCATCTAACTGACCCATGATGACATCTTTAAAATAAAGTTAAGGGGTAAGAAGAATGCACTAGAAGAAAGGAAAAGGGAGGGGTGGAAGGTGGTAAAGTAGCTCACATAAAAGAAACAAGAAAAAGCTTATGGATTGAAGGGGAAGATGGGGAAGGAGTGGGGGAAATAAGTGAACCTTACTCTCATCAGAATTGGCTCAAAGAGGGAATAACATACACACTCAAGTGGGTATGGTAATATAGTTTGCCCTGAAGGAAAGTGGGAGGGGAAGGGGATAAAGAGGGGAGGAGAGGAAAAGGAAGGGAGGACAGATTGAGGGAGAGGGAAGCAAAAACCAAAACACTTTCAAGGAGGGACAGGGTGAAAGAAGATAGAAAATAGAGTAAATAGCAATAGTAACTGTGAAAGAAATGATGAGCAGGATGCTATCAGAAGGTCATATGAAAAATGCAAACCATCAACAGAGAAAGAACTGATGGTATCTGAATACAGATTGAAGTATAATTTTACATGTTAGTTCTTCTTTCTAAAGTTATTTTTTCTATTTTCTTTCACAACCTGACTAATGTGAAGATGTTTTGCATGACTGCACATGTATGACTTATATTGAATTGCTTGATTTCTTTAGAAGGGTTGAGGAGAGAAGGAGGAAGAAAATTTGCAACACAAAGTTTTTAAAAAATCAATGTGAAAAAATTTTGGTTTTTTACATGTAACTTGGGGAAAATTCTAAACAAACAAATAATGCTTGCTAGAAAACTGGGAATGAATTTTTAAAACAAGTATCTGATAAAGGCCTCATTTCTCAAATATATAGAGAACTGAGTCAAATTTATAAAAATACAAATCATTCCCCAATTGGTCAAATTCCCAAATTGGTCAAATGATATGAACAGGCAGTTTATTGACAGAGAAATCAAAGTTATATGTGGTCATATGAAAAAAATGCTCTAGATCACTATTGATCAGAGAAATGCAAATTAAAACAACTCTGAGGTATCACCTCACACCTATCAGAGTAGCAAATATCACAAAAAAGGAAAATATTGGATGTTGGAGGGGATGTGGGAAAGCTGCATTGTCAATCCACTGTTGGTGGGTTTGCAAAAAGATCCAACCATTCTGGAAAGCAATTTGGAACTATGCCCAAAGGGCTATAGAACTGTGAATACCCTTTGATCCAGCAATACCACTACTAGGTTTATATCCCAAAGATATCCCCAAAAAGAGAAAAAGATCTATTCATACAAAAATATTTATAGCAACTCTTTTTGTAGTGGCTAAGAAGTGGAAATCAAAGGGATGCCCGTCAATTGGCTAAACAAGCTCTGGTATATGATATTGATGGGATATTATTGGACTCTAAGAGATGACAACAAGCAGGATGATTTCAGGAAGTCCTGGAAAGACTTGTATGAACAGATGTATAGTGAGGTGAGCCAAACTAGGAGAATGTGCACAGCGACAGCAATATTGTTTGATGAAGAACTGTGATTGACTTAACTATTCTCAGCAATACAATAATCCAAGACAATCACAAAGGACTAATGATGAAGCATACCATCTGCCTTCAAGGAAAGAACTGATATTAATTGAACACAGAGTGAAGCATGCTATTTTTCACTTTCATATTTTCTTTTATTCAAGTAATGTTTTACATAATTGCACATTTATAACCTATATCTAATTGCTTATTGCTTCAAAGAGGGGGGAGGAGAGGGAGGGAAGGAGGGATAAAATTTGGAACTCAAAACTTTAAATAAAATAAAATAAATGTTTATTGTTTTAAAAATAATGCTTGCTGGGGCAGCTAGGTGGCACAGTGGATAGAGCACCAGCCCTGAATTCAGGAGGACCTGAGTTCAAATCTGACCTCAGACCCTTGACACTTACTAGCTGCGTGACCCTGGGCAAGTCACCTTAACCCCAATTGCCTCACCAAAAAAAAAAAAATAATAATGCTTGCTGATGGTTTTAGGTAGATGTGTCTTATCATTTTAAGGAAAAATCCCATTTTACCTGTGCTTTTAAGTACTTTTTAAAAGCAATGAGTGCTGTATTTTTTCAAAAGCCTTTTCTGCACTTATTTATATAATCATATGATTTTTGTTATTGATATAATCAATTATGTTAATAGTTTTGCTTATGTAAAACCATCCATGAATTCCTGGTATATATACCACTTGGTCAAAATGTATAATCTTTGTAATATATTGTTTTGTTTTGTTTTTTTGTTTGTTTGTTTTTGCGGGACAATGAGCATTAAGTGACTTGCCCAGGGTCACACAGCTAGTAAGTGTCAAGTGTCTGAGGCTGGATTTGAACTCAGGTTCTCCCGAATCTAGGGCTGGTTCTTCATCCACTGTGCCACCCAGCTGCCCCATTTGTAATATATTGTTATAGTCTCCTAGCTAGTATTCTATTTAGGATTTTTTGTCATCCATAATCATTAATGAAAAATCAGTCTATAATTCTTTCTCTGTTTTTGCTTTTCCTGGTTTAGGTATCAGCATACCATATTTGTTTCATAAAAAGAGATTGGTAGAACTCTTTCTTTGCCTACTATTCCAAATAATTTATTTAATATTGGAATTGTTGTTCTTTAATGTTTGGTAGAATTCACTTGCAAATCCATCTGGTCCTGATGCTTTTCTCTCCTGTTCAATTTCTTTTTCTGAAATAGGATTATTCAGATATTCTATTTCTTCTTCTGTTAATGTAGGAATTTATATTTTTGTAACTATTCTTCCATTTCACTTAACCTGTTAAATTTATTGGCATATTATTGGGCAAAATAACTCCTAATAATCACTTTGATTTCATCCATTTTTTTCTTTTATTGATAAAAGTATTTAGAGATATACATTTTCCTCTAAGGACAAGTTTGATTGCATCCCTAAAATTTTGGTATATTGTCTCATCATCATTATTGTTTTAAATGGAATTTTTGTTTTTTATGATTTGTTCTTTGATCTACCTATATGTTAAGATTCGATTATTTCATCTCTATTTAATTTTAATAATTTCTTTAGTGACTCTTTTTAAAATATAATTTTATTGCATTGTGGTCTATACATGATGTGTTTATGTTTCTGCTTTTCTGCATTTGTTTTTGTTGCTTTTATTCCCTAATACATGATGACTTTTTGTGAAGATGCCATACACATGAGAAATATGTATTTTTCTATTCCCATTCAATTATTTCCAGATCACCATCAAATTAATTTCTCTAAAATTCTATTCAGGTCCTTAATTTCTTTTGTGTTAATTTTTTGTTAGTTTAATCTAGCTCTAAGAGGAATAAATTGAAGTCTCCCATCTTACAATTTTACTTCCCCCCGCCCCCCATGATTCATTTTACTGAGAAGATTGAATTAGTCCTGTACCATTTTCTTGTTGATCCTATTTACAAGTAATTGATTTAGTCAGGTAACTGCTAAATTATAGTTCTTTGTCTCTGAATGTGGTTCAGAGATTCAGCTGGCTTGTAATGGGTTAAGTTTAAAAATCCAGTTCTCCTCCTAATCACTGATCTATTTTTGCCTCAAGCTAACCTTGAGGGATGTGTGTGAATTTGAGAGAGTTGGGCCTGATGTCTTTAGATCATCCAGCCATTTTTTCAAGGACATCTGGTATGTTGTCCAAGAGCCTGGGCTATTATCTCACATCTGCATTCAAATAATGAGAACTTCTTAGTCTCATAGAGAAGAAGAGGGGTTGTTGCTAGCTTCCATTCCCAAACTTCCAATCAATCATGTTGTTCCCTATGCCTCATCTTCATAACCAATCATATTGTCTCTAATCTCATCATATCATCTACTCTGTTCTATTATTTGTTCTGTACTCCCCAAAACCTATAAAAGGGGAGCTGTCCATTTGTTCATGGTCTTTGGCATAAATGGATGCAATCCATTGATCCACTTATTGAGAGGAAGCATGCCACTGTTATTAAATGCTATTTTTCTTCAGGGAATTGCCTCAGTGTACCCTTTTGTTAAATTTCAAATGTGACACTACTTAAATGCCAAGACTTTTGGTGCATGTATGTTTAGTACTAATATTAATTCATCGTCTATGGTACTTTTCAGTAAAATGTAGTTTTCTTGTTTATCTCTTTTAATTAAGTCTATTTTTAGCTATTGCTTTGTCTGAGATCAGAATTGCTACACCTACCTTTTTTTTTGGGGGGGTGAGGCAATTGGGGTTAAGTGACTTGCCCAGGGCCTCACAGCTAATAAGTGTCAAGTGTCTGAGGCTGGATTTGAACTCAGGTACTCCTGACTCCAGGGCTGGTGCTCTATCCACTGCACCACCTAGCTGCCCCTACACCTACCTTTTTTAATTTCAGTTGAAGCAGAAGAGATTTTGCTCCAGAACTTTATTTTAACTCTGTGCATTTTCTGTTTCAAGTGTGCTTCTTATAAACAACATATTGCTGGATTTTGTTTTTTAATCCATTCTGCTATCCTCTTCCATTTTATGGGTGAGTCCATCCCATTCACATTCATAGTTATGATGGTTAATTATATAGTAATAATAATAGCTAACATTTATATAGTGCTTACTATATACCAGGTACTGTGCTGCGGGCTTTTCAATTATTATGTCACTTGATACTTACAAGAATCCTGTAAGGTAGGTGCTATTATGATCCTCATTTTACAGATGAGGAAACTGAGGTAAACAGGGGTTAAGTGACTTGTCCAAGGTGAGTGTTTGAGGTCAGATTTGAACTTAGACCATCTTGACTCTAGGCACAGTGTTTTATCCACTGTTCTACCTAGCTGTGTATTTCCTTCCATCTTATTCTCTTATACTTTTCTTTCTTTTTGTTTCCTACTCCATCTTTATAAAGATGATGATGGGAGAGAAGGAATGAGCTCAGCACCAATGTTCTAGGGTTGGTGCAATCTATTTCTGCTCATCTGATCCTTGTCTCATTTCCTCACTCAGAGCCTAAGAATAGGTTTTTATCTTCCCTTTATTTTTTATTTTATTTTATTTTTTAGTGAGGCAATTGGGATTAAGTGACTTGCCCTGGGTCACACAGCTATTAAGTGTCAAATGTCTGAGGCCGGATTTGAATTCAGGTACTCCTGACTCCAGGGTCAGTGCTCTATCCACTGCACCACCTAGCTGCCCCTTTTCCTTTATTTTTTAAAAGCTTATTCCTGGGGGCAGCTAGATGGCACAGTGGTAAAGCACCGGCCCTGGATTCAGGAGTAACTGAGTTCAAATCCGGCCTCAGACACTTGACACTTAATAGCTGTGTGACCCTGGGCAAGTCACTTAACCCTCATTGCCTTGCAAAAAACCAAAAACAAAGACAAAAACAAAACAAAACAAAAAGCTTATTCTAGATTCCACTCTCCTTAGAGATAGTTTTATTTATGACTAATCTCTTAAGCTACTCTTCCTCTTATTCTCCTTTCTCTCCACTCCTTTCCTTATTGTTTCCCCATTGAGTGAAATATTCTTTTACACACAACTGGTTGTGTATAGTCTTCCTTCCTTTAATAAATTCAGATGAGAGCGAATTTCAAATATCACCCATTCTTCCTACCCCTTTCTTCTTATTTGTATAAACTTCTGCTTGCATACATAAATTATGTGAGACAATTTTCCTTATCCTTCTTCTACCTCTCCAAATCCCTTATAATAGTATATTCCTCTTCTCCTCACTGTTTGTTCTTCTTTTAAGATTATCATATAAAGGGGCAGCTAGGTGGCGCAGTGGATAGAGCACCGGCCCTGGAGTCAGGAGGACCTGAGCTCAAATCTGGCCTCAGACACTTGACACTTACTAGCTGTATGACCCTGGGCAAGTCACTTAACCAAAATTGCCTCACCAAAAAAAAAAAAAAAAGATTATCATATAAAACTAATTTCTAGGCCTGCTGCCTAATTAAATTTCCTATATTATCCCCAATGATGATAGAGTTCTGAGAGTATACATGTATCATCTCCTCATATGAAAATGTAAACTGTTCATCCTTGTTTAGTCACTTATGCTTGCATGCTCCTGTTTACCTTTTGTTTCTCTTGATTTCTGTGTTTGCACTTCAAATTTTCTAAGAAGCTCTGGTCTTTTCATCAGGAATTCTCAGAAGTCCTCTATTTCATTAAAGAGCCATTTCCCCCATGTAACATTGTACTCAGTTTTGCTGGGTAAGTTATTCTTAGTTGTAAGCTTATGTCTCTTGCCTTCTGGAATATTATATTCCATGCTCTCTGTTCCTTTAGAGTGGTGGCTGCTAAATTGTATATGATTCTGATTGTACTTTACTTACTAGTGTGTCTGAAGCAGGGTATGAACCAATGTCTTCTTGATTCTTGATGTCTTCTCTTACATTATAATGCACTATAAAGGTTAATAGCATATGAATTTCCTAACAGACCCTCATGAAGTCCAAGATTGAGACTCATTGGCTTTTTGGAAAAGGAGGAGGTTATCATGGAGCCTAATCCATACATACATACTTTGGAAGAGTTTATTCTCACTTTTGGATCTCAGTTGAATGTGCTATTCCATTTTTTTTGCTGGACCATGCCTCTAAGCACCACCCTTCCTGGTGACTTTGCATAGTATTGTGACACTCTCAAGGACTTTGGCATCAGAAATCAGTGAGCTGCAATCTGTTCTGATTCACCCAATGCAGGACATTCCTAGTTGGAACGGAAACTGCTAATTCTTTTTATGATTTGAATTTCTCCCAAATGATTTCAAAATAGATTAGTCCAGCCCATATGTTCCAATTGGACAAGAGAATAGGTAACTTTTAGTGTCCTCTTTGCATAGGTGAATAATGCTTATGGAGGTGGGGTCCTGCAAAGGAAATTTAGATGTTTGGGAAATCATCCCCCTGGCTTCCTGCAAGTCCCAGTTAAAACCCCACCTTCTATGAGCAGTCTTTCTTGATCCCCCTTAATGATAATGTCTTCTCTCTGTTGCTTGTTTCTAAATTGATCCTATATTTCTCTTGTTTGTACATAGTTGTTTTCATGTTGTCTCCTCAATTAACTTCATATTCCTTGAGAGTAGTAGGGATTGGCTTTTACCTTTCTTAGCATAGTGCCTGGCTTCTAGCTTGTGCTTATTATATGTTTATTTGATTTCACCCCATATACTCTGCAGTAGTTCTCTTGTCAGCAGAGACCTTGACTGTCATCAAAGTCTCCTCTTTCATCCACCCTACCCCCACACTAGAACTTGCTTCTCTCTTCCAGCTGATCTGATTTTCACAAGGAAAGGAATATGTGACTCTGATTACAAAGGAGCTTAAAGATGGATGACAGGTAGAAAAGACCAAAGCAATCTTTAGGTATTGTAGCTCCTGAGAAGAAAATTTGGAAAGCCCAACTTAAAATGACAATGACAACTACAACAACAACCTCTCAAAACTCTAAAGCCAATCAAAAGAGAATATTGCTTTACTTTTTCAATTTCCACACAAATACCCACCCAACCGCTGCTCCTACATACCTCCCATCCCTGTTCCCAAGGAAGACTTTAAATTACTGATCCAGGAAAAACTGGTAATAACAGTTGCCAAGTATTCATAAAGCACCTTGTGAACATAGTCCTTTGATGCTGGTTGTGGTTATTGTACAAGAAAATGGAGGTTCAGAGGTGGGGTACAGAGAAAGGATTGTGACAAGAAATGGGGTGTCTGCTGTAGACAAAGGGGCAGCATGGACTATCATTTTGAATTTAAATCCTTCCCCTGTAATCAGTCTGCTGCTCCTTCTGAGAACATTCTTAGAGTTAATGAGAATCCTGTTCTCACCTCCATTAAGGGGACAAGTTCCAGAAACATGTTTAATGGATTTTTTTTCCTTTTGTCACTTTTAAGAAGGGAGGAAAAAAATGCAGTCACTCTCTGTTCCTAAAAGGAAATGTTGATAACTTTTCCATATGGTCGTTTTTCTGTTGAGATTGCTAGTGGCTTGGCAAATTCGATATGAAATTCCTAATGGTAAGCAGAATTTAGTCCAGTTTTAAATCCATAAGACTAGTTAAATTTCCAAGGAGGAAGTCATAATTTCCCCTCCTCTTTACTCACATTGAAAAGACATCTTTAATTCCCTCAATCCCACAGTTGTCTCATTTTAAAATATGTGGCTTAAGGTTTATGAAAGATCTAGGATAGGGACACACAAGCACAATAACAGACATGCCTTTCTCACAGTTCAAATACTTAGAAATTGAATTTCAGCAAGTTACCTTTTCCAATTTCCATAACATTCTGTGAGTAAATATTGCCAAATCAAATATAGTTAGGACCTGGATGGAGAACAATTTTATTATTTTTTTTTCCATGTAAGCATGCCTACTTCTCTCCGTCATCTTTTCCTCGTTCTATTGCAGGTTACTCTGCCTGAATGGAAACTCTAAATGCCTTATAAAAATATAAAATAAGAATATTTTAGAATCATTTAGTAGAACTCATTTGCACTAGCAGATCATATTCTCAGGAAAGGGAATTGCATATATTTGAATTAATAGAAATGGTGACAATGGGTAACAAAGGATGATTTGGACATTTAAGCAGATTCTCAGTCCAAAATATCTGAAGTCAATATTGATAAATTCCTTAAATCACAATGATATGAACACATAAATGTAATTCCCTGTATCTTTCTGTTTTACAACTACTATTGTACCTTGGCCTCAGGGGCTGTCCAAGGTTTAATGTAAACAAAACCCTTGTGAATATGCCCTAACAGAATGATTAATTTATTTCTTAATAGTCATAGGCAACCTGCCTTGAAGGAGAGAGAATGAAACTTGGAGTCAGGAACAACTGGGTTCATACTGATTGTGTGACCTTGGATGGAATACTTAACCTCTCAGTGCCCCAGAAAACTCTTAAGACTCTATGATATAGAGCAGAAAAGGATCTGCTTTGATGGAGGGACTTCTTTCATCCTTCTCTATACAAATCGGATTACTTGTCTGGTTGTCTGGTTTCTCCTACAGCCCCACCCTACTTCCTCAATCTTTCCCAATTGACCTTATAAGTCAAGCTAGCCTCACCTCAGAGGAATGGGGGTGGGGAGGAAACAGTGAACATAGGGACAAAATAGATTTTCTGAGCTTTAGGATAATATTAGAGACAACATTCATAGTGGATAGAATGTTAAGAAGACCTGGGTTCATATCCCACCTTTGGGGCTTCCTAGTTTTGTGACCCTGGGTAAGTCACTAAGCCATCAAATGCCTCAGACAACTTCCTAGAATTTATGTACCGAACCATAAACAGGTTGTGTTTGTATTGGTAGAGGAATCTGGCATGCCAAGAGTTTCCTATGCTGAGGAAATCACAGATTCATCAACCAGTCACCTAAGTTTATATTAATATTTCATACTAGCCAGTTGACATTCTGTTAATGAAACTGTATGCCCCTGAGAAAACACTGTACAAAAGAATTCTATGAAAAGGTTCTGTAAATGGTAGCAACCTTCATACATTTAAGCATTTATTTGTTTACAGAACATTAAATGGTTCGGGAAGAGATCAGGATTGAGATGGGAAAGACTGAGAGACTGAAGGTGTTAGGAATTACTGATAACTTGAGATAAGGCAGGGGAAAAAGATATTTTTCTTTTGAAGTTAAAATATTAATCAATGGTAAAACAAATTTGATTTAGAATTAGAGAATTTAGAGCTGGAAGAGGCCTTTCAAGTCATATAGTCTAACCCAATTCCCTCATTTACAGATAGGAAATTGAGGTCCAGAGAGGTTACCTGATTACCCTTAGGTCATATAGGTATTAAATAGCATATCAAACATTTAAGTCCAGGCCCTCTGGTTTCAAATCCATCATTCCTTCCATTATGTCACACTATTGACAAAATGATAACATATTCCAAGATGCTTAAAAACATACTCATGTTTTATATCCAAGGGGATTACTCAACGGGGTAACATAAAGTGATTTAACTCATTTTCATTTATGTCCTGTCTATTCAATATCTTGCCTTGTCTCTTATATATTGGGTTTTCTGAATGGAGTATCTTCTTTGCCCCCCACCTTGCTTTGAGGCATGCTCAACTTGAATTCATGGCTTAGTGAGTCTTATCTTATCCATGAGTGACTTGGTACTATGGAGTTATGAAAACTGTTCTCCTTGACTCAGAAGTGAAAAGGATTGGTGACACAGGAGAGGCTAAGAAGGAACAGGGTGAACATACAAAAGTTTTAGGCATATGGTTGTTCTGGGTCTTTTTGGGATGCTTTCAAATGAGGAAGAAATGCTATGAGCTGATGGATGGGTAAAAGGGCAGCTGGCTATTTCCTAACCCTACCACCTTCCCCAACTTGGTGGCCAAGTGTCACAGAGCACATGGTGCCTGTTCCTTTTATTTTTATTCTTTCCTGATCTCACATTAATGAGTCTCCTGAGACAGAATTGATCAGGTTATGATCCTGTGAGTTTTGAATAGCTAGAAGAACCATCAAAGTCCCCTTAGCAACCAAAATTGGTAGCAGAGACCACTGGAGAAAATGGAGACATCAAAAAGAGAGAAAAGACTCCAAGGACCAAGAGTCATAAAGAAAGCCACCACATGTTCTCTATACTTATTACTACCAGTGTCCTCTCACTTCTCTATCTTTGTGCTTTAAACCTGAGCCCACTCTCCCCAGAGACGCTGTATGTGCAAGAAGAGAGTGTGTCCCTGGTTTGGGGAATACTTTTACCATTTTTGTCCTTTCTGTACCTTCTTGATAAATAATCTCCTGGAAAAGCTAATTGATGTCAACTGGTTCATGTTGGGGAGAGTACACTTGATGGGGACTTCTGAATAATAGTATCAGAAACCATAACCCCATAAGAGGACCTAACATACAAGTGCCAGTTGGCTTTGAGACAGTGAGCCCAGAGCCCAGAGCTACTATAGGTTCAGAGGATTCTATCTATCTTCATTGATCTTATGTATGTTCTATTAGTTTATTGGTATAGATAGCAGAAGAAAGCAGTGGGAAGAGTCTATATTGGTCGAGAAATCTTTTTCTAGTATTGAGAACAATGCAAGTTTGAGAAAGTCATAAACTTAGTGGAAGATATTTGCAAATATCTATATTTCCATATCTACAGGTTTGTATGCTATGATAGATAGAATTTTGTACCTTTAAATAAAATCACAAGAAGGTCTTAGTAAGTTGTATAGTGTTTACCACACCATAGTGACTTTAACAAGCAAGGATGATTGATGGAGTTGGTACAGGGATGGACGATATGCTAATTATCTGCCCTGTTCAACAAATCAGCAGTTGGTTAGTAGAAATTTAATGCTCCATGATGAGCTGCTCAGTTTTGGAGGAGTTTCATATCTGAAACACTTATTAAGTGACTTTTCCTCTATCTTTGTTTAGATCCAATCTCTCTTCAGATCTCACATTATCCCTCTCTTCTTTCATTTATTTGACACCTCAAAAAGTTTTATGGATATAGTTCTCCACAAAACACTAGAAAGGCTCATAGAATTTTCTTTTCTTTAGAAAAGGAGCTAGAGCTCTTCCTCCTTAGTCCAGTCTTTGGGAGGTCCTTCCTTTGATTCAACAAACAAAATCTTTTAGTCTTTATAGGTTTCTAGGCTCCCTTTCAGTCAAAGGGCAGTATTCTAGATTTGGAGCTGGAAGGGAACCTAAAAATGATCTAATCCATCCATTCATTCATCCCCCCACCTCACCCTACCAATTTCTTGTGGAGCAAAACCAAAACCCAGAGAGGTTGAGTAACAGTCCAAGGTCACTCAAGTTAATCATCAAGCATTTCTTATGTGCCATTATCATCTACGAGCATTTATTTAGTATTTACTATGTGCCAGGCACTATATTAAACATTGGAGATGAATGAAAGAGCTAGTCGGTCCTCTGGACTACACAGTCCTAAACCCACTCCTGGGACAGCTTCTCCACACTAACAAAGTTTAGATTAGAGCAAACCTCATGGCCACCAAGGACAGCTGGGTTGCTCAGTGGATAGCGTGAGATTAAAAATTGGATATTAGATCATAAATCTCCCCTACTTAACCTTTCCCTTAATTTATCTCCCAGACTAGTAAATGGAAGAAGCTTTTGGTTTTCTAGATAGACCTTTTATTGTTATGGTAGTCCCAAGGTGATGTTGATTAGAAGGATAGGAAAGTAGAAACACAATACAAATCGTCTTAAGTCTAAGCTTAGTCTATATTCCTTATAAAAACTCACCCAAACTGAAAAGGCCACCTTTGGAGAGAGGGAGACCGTCCGTGCCGCGCAGTCAGGAGCCCCGCCAAGCCAGAAAAAGCCCCACTTCCCTTCTCTCCACCCTGGAAGTCGCGTGCGTAGCAGGCAGTCTGACGTGTGCAGCAGGCGGACTGTTGGTCTCCTCCCTAAAAGGGTGGTCCTTCAAAAACTGGCATCTTTCAGTTATCCTAACCGACTGTTAAAAACCTTTCATATTTTTTTACCACAATAGAGTGTCAGCCCTGGAGTCAGGAGGACCTGAACTCAAATCAGGCCTCAAACACTTACTAGCTGTGTGATTCTGGGCAAGTCATGTAACCTTGTTTGCCTCAGTTTCCTTATCTGTAAAGTGAGCTGGAGAAGGAAATGGCAAACCAGTCTAGTATCTTTACTAAGAAAACCCCAAAAGGGCCATGAAGAGTTGTACATGACTGAAAAATGACTAAATAACAAACCTTTTCATTTCACCTCCAATACTAACATGCTCTTACCTCTTTCATAATTTAACTTTCTTATCTAATCTTATTACCTACAACTTCCCAATGTTAGCTCCTTGCTCCAGACAGGACAGTTTCCTTCTCTCTCACTGACAAGCCACATCCATTCCTGTTTCATATTCTCCCCCATCATTTGCATTACGTTGCCCTTTCCTTTCTGCCAATTCAAATTCTACCCATCTGAAAGGCCCATTTTCCCTATGAAACCTCCTCAAACTATTAAAGTATCCATTGACAGAGGCAGCTAAGCAGCACAATGGATGGATTTCTGGGTCTAGACTCAGGAAGATCTGATTTCAAATCCATCCTCAGACATTAGCTTTGTGACCTTTGTTCGTCTCAATTGATTCAACCATAAAATGGGTATCATAATAACACATACGTCTCAGGGTTGTCATAAAGATTAAATAAGATAATAATTGTAAAGTGATTAGCATAATGTCTGGCATAGAGTAGATGCAATACAAATGCTTATTCCCTCTCTCCCATTGACTTCTTCAATTTAATTCAATTAGAGAATCATTTATTTTTTAATTTAGTATTTTATTTTTCCCCAATTACATGTAAAAACAATTATCGTTTATTTTAAAAACTGAGTCCCAAATTCTCTCCCTTCCTTCTCCTTTCCTCCTTTGAGAAGGCAAACAATTCAATATAGGTTTTACATGTGCAGTAATGCAAAACATTTCTATATTAGTCATGTTGTAAAAGAAAACATACACAAAAAACTCAAGAAAAATAAAGAAAGTTTAAAAAAAAGAAGCATGCTTCAACCTGTATTCAAGCACCATCAGTTTTTTTCTCTAGGGATGGATAGCATTTTTCATCATAAGTCCTTCATAATTCTCTTGGATCATTGTATTGCTAAGAATAGCGAAGTCATTCACAGCTGATCATCTTACAATATTGCTGTTACTTTGTACACAGTACATTTCACTTTGTATCAGTTCATGTAAGTCTTTCCAGGTTTTTCTGAGAGCATTCTGCTCATTGTTTCTTATAGCACAATAGTATTCCATTATAATCACATACTACAATTTGTTCAGTCATTCCCCAGTTGATGGGAATCCCCTCAATTTCTAATTCTTTCCACCAGAAAAGAGCTGCTGTAAATATTTTTGTATATATAGGTTCTTTTCCTTTTTGGATGCAGACCTAGTAGTGGTATTGCTAGGCCAAAGAATATACATGGTTTTATAGCCTTTTGAATGTAGTTCCAAATCGTTCTGAAGAATGTTTGAATCAGTTTACACCTCCAACAGTTCATTAATGCCCCATTTTCCCTACATCCTCTCCAATATTTGTCATTTTTCTCTTCTGATCTAATAAGTATGAGGGAGTACCCCCAGAATTGTTTTGATTTGCATCTCTGCAATCAATAGTGAGTTAGAGCATTTTTTCCATATGGCTATAGATAGCTTTGATAACTTCATCTGAAAACTGTTCATATCTTTTTGTCATTTAGTAATTGGGGAATGACTTGTATTCAGAGAAATTTGCTTCAAAAAAATTTTCAACAGTTAATATTGCTAACTATTTTCCTTCCATCCTTCTCAGTCCTCCCCCACCCCGTTTATGCTATTCTCTTTCTCCTTTCACCCTGTCCCTCTTCAAAGTGTTTTGTTTCTGACTATCCTTTACCACAATCTGCCCTCCTTCTATCACACACAACCTCTCTTCTCTTATCCCCTTCCACTTCTATTTCTTGCAGGATAAGATAGATTTCTATATCCAGTTAAGTGTGTATGTTATTCCCTCTTTCAGCCAATTTTGATAAGAGTAAGGTTCACTCACTCTCTCCCACTCCCCTATCTTCTCCTTCCTATAAAAGCTTTTTCTTGCCTCGTTTATGTGAGATAATTTACTCCATTCTATCTCTCCCTTTCCCTTTCTCCTAGTGAATTCCTCTCTCATCCATTAATTTTATATATTTTTAGATATCATCCCTTCATATTCAACTCACAAACATGCCCTCTGTCTATATATATACTCCTTCCAACTGTCCTAATAATGAGAAAGTTCTTGGGAGTTACAAGTATTATCTTCTCATGTAGGAATGTTTAGCATTATTAAATCCCTTATTATTTCCTTTTATTGTTTACCTTTTTATGCTTCTCTTGAGTCTTGCATCTGAAAGTCAAATTTTTTATTCAGCTCTGGTCTTTTCATCAAGAATGCCTGAAAGTGAGTTCTGGGGGCAAAGCCAAAATGGTGGAGAGAAGCCAGAAAGTTGCTTGAGCTTTCCCATGTTTCCCACAAAAACAACATTAAATCAAACCTCTAAACAGATTCTGAAACTACAGTTCAACCTGGCCTGGTTCTTCTCCCTTCTTCTGCCACTACCATGAGGTTCCAGCAAGGAAATGAGGAAGGAAGAGAGCACAGCACTTCCTGTGTCCCCCAGAAGAGGCTGTCCTTACACACTGTTTCAAGGTGATAGGCTAGCATCACCCAAGTCCACTGGACTTGAGGGTGGTCTCATGTTGATGTCATAGTCCACAGCCTCTGAGAACACTCCCTCTTGGGAGTCAGGCAGGTGTGGTTTTAATCAAGTCAACTTTAAGTGAGTTAATCAGCAGAATCAGTAGTCTCACTTCATTCAATCAATCTAAATCATTCTCCTCTGGTTGTGGCCTTTAGGTGTTGGGAAAAACCCATTATTTCTTACAACACCATATTCCAGTAAATTATCAAGGAGAACTGCCCTGAAAATGTAGAATCAGAGGATAAAATCATCATTGAAAGAATCCATTGATCAGCTCCTGAAAGAGACCCTAAACGGAAAACTTCAAGGAATATTGTAGCCAAACTCCAGAATTATCAGGTGAAGGAGAAAATACTCCAAGCAGCCAGAAAGAAACAATTTAAATATCATGGAGCCATAGTCAAGATTGCACAGGACCTGGCAGCTTCAACATTAAAGGATTGCAGGGCTTGGAATATGATATTCAGGAAGGCAAAGGAGCTTGGATTATAACCAATAATCAACTACCCAGAAAAACTGATCATTCTCTTTCAGGGGAAAAGATGGACATTCAATGAAATAGGGGACTTCCAAGGTTTCCTGAAAAAAAAAAAAGTCAGAACTGAACAGAAAATTTGATCTCCAAATACAAGACTCCAGAGAAGTATAAAGAGGTAAACAAGGGGGAAGGGGGGGGAACGTTGTTCAATGAGGTTAAAATGCTTACATCCCTATGGGGTAGGATAACACTTTGAACTCTTAGGATCTGTATCTCTATTAAGGTATTGTTATTAAATTGACTTTGATGCAATTATATAAAGAAACTTAAGGAGCAAAATAAAAGGAAACTAGGGGGAAGAGAAGAAGGGGGAGGTGGAATGGGGTTAATTACATCATATGAAGAGGCACAAAAAGAACCCATTACAATAGAGGGAAAGAAGGGAGGGGTGAGCATTGTTTCAACCTTACTCTCATCAGATTTGTTTCAGGAAGGGAATAACATACACTCCCATTTGTATAAAGAAACTTGGCTTGCTCTTTAAGGAATCAAAAGGGGAAGGGGAAAAGGGTAGTATTGATAGAAGGGAGGGCAGAAGTGGGGGGGGAAGGGTGAAAAGAAAAGGAAGGGTGGTGGATAAAAGGGAAGACAGATTGAAGGAGGCAGTGGTCAGAAGCAAAACACTGGTCAGGAAGAATAGGGTGAAAGAAGGGAAAAAAAGTACAAACAAAGGGGAAAAGAGGATGGAGGGAAATAAAACAGTTAATAATCTTAACTGTGAATGTGAATGGGATGAACTCTCCCATAAAACAGAAGCGAATAGCAGAGTGGATTAAAAATCAGAATCCTATAATATATTGTTTACAAGAAACACATTTGAAGCAGAGAGATACACACAGAGTAAAGGTAAAAGGTTGGAGCAGAATATATTATGCTTCAGCTGAAGTAAAAAAGGAGTGGTAGCAATCCTTATCTCAGACCAAGAAAAAGAAAAAAATAGATATATTTAAAAGAGATAAGAGAGGAAACTACATCTTGCTAAAAGGTACTATAGATAATGAAGTAATATCAATAATAAACATGTATGTACCAAATGGTATAACATCCAAATTCTTAGGGGAGAAGTTAAATGAGTTACAAGAGGAAATAGATAGCAAAACTATACTAGTGGGGGATCTGAACCTTCCCCTCTCAGAAGTAGATAAATCTAACCATAAAATAAATAAGAAAGAAGTTAAAGAAGTGAATAGAATGTTAGAAAAGTTAGATATGATAGATATCTGGAGAAAATTGAATGGGGATAGAAAGGAATATACCTTTTTCTCATAGGTACATGACACATATTCAAAAATTGACTATGTATTAGGGCACAAAAACCTTTTAGTCAAATGTAGAAAGGCAGAAATAGTAAATGCATCCTTCTCAGATCATGATGCAATAAAAATTACAAGTAATAAAGAACCTTGGAAAGGTAGACTGAAAATTAATTGGAAACTAAATAATCTCATCCTAAAGAATGAGTGGTCAAACAACAAATCATAGAAACAATCAATAACTTCATCTAAGAGAATGACAGTAATGAGACAACATACCAAAACCTATGGGATTCAGCCAAAGCAGTGCTTAGGGGAAATTTTATATCTCTAATGCTTACATGAATAAAAAAGAGAAAGAAGATATCAATGAATTAGGCATGCAACTAAAAAAGCTGGAAAACGAACAAATTTAAAATCCCCAATTAAATACTAAATTAGAAATCCTGAAAATTAAATGAGAAATTAATAAAATTGAAAACAAGAAATCTGTAGAATTAATTAATAAAACTAAGCTGGTTTTATGAAAAAACCAATAAAATAGATAAACCTTTGGTTAATTTGATTAAAAAGAGAAAGAAGAAAAACAAATTACCAGTATCATAAATGAAAGGGATGAATTCACCACCAATGAAGTGGAAATTAAAGCAATAATTAGGAGTTATTTTGCCCAACTGTATGCCAATCAATTTGACAATCTAAATGAAATGGACATATACAAAAACACAAATTGCCCAGGTTAACTGAAGAGGAAATAAAATCCTTGAACAGGCCCATTTTAGGAAAAGAAATTGAACAAGTCATCAATGAACTCCCTAAGAAAAAAATCTCCAGGGCCAAATGGGTTTACAAGTGAATTCTACCAAACATTTAAAGAATAATTAATTCCAATACTATACAAATTATTTGGAAAAATAGGTGGAGTTCTAGCAAATTCCTTTTGTGACAGAAATATGGTGTTGATACCTAAAACAGGCAGAGCCAAAACAGAGAAATAAAATTACAGTCCAGTTTCCCTAATGATTTTCAATGCAGAAATCTTAAATAAAATATAAGCAAGGAGATTACAACAAAGATCACCAGAATAATACATTATGACCAGGTGGGATTTATACCAGGAATGCAAGGCTGGTTCAGCATTAGGAAAACTATCAACATAATCAACCTCATTAATAACAAAACTAACCAAAATCATATGTTTATCTCAATAGGTGTAGAGAAAGCTTTTGACAAAATACAACACTCATTCTTATTAACACTAGAGAGCATAGGAATAGGTGTAGCTTTCATTAAACTAATAAGCAGTATCTACCTAAAATCATCAGCAGGCATTATGTGTAATGGCAATAAGTTAGAGGCATTCCCAATAAGATCAGGGGTGAAACAGAGATGTCCATTATCACCTCTATTATTTAATATTGTACTAGAAATGTTAGCTTTAGCAATAAGAGATGAAAAAGGAATTAAAGGAATTAGAACAGGCAAGGAGGAAACAAAACTTTCACTCTTTGCAGATGATATGATGGTATACTTAGAGAATCCTAAAGAATCAACTAAAAACTGCTTGAAACAATTAAAAACTTTAATAAAGTTGCAGGATATAAAATAAATCCACATACATCAACAGCATTTCTATACATGACCAACAAAGCTCAGGTGAGTAGCTGCCTTTCTTCCATCACCTTGGCTCTGCCCCCTAGAAAATCATTTATTAAATGATATCTATGAAGTGATGAGTTGGAGCCAGCTTGGACTTGCTTAGAGAGCAGATCATTACATTTATAAACAAGTGCCTAATTTCTTTTTTGATTGATTTTTGTAGTCTTAAGAAAGCAATGGAGAAATGTATAATGAAAATTAATCTTAAAAGTATATAACATATATATTTTTCTCACTTGAGAGTCAGTTGTTAAACATTTTCCAGTACATTTCTGTCACTGTGTGCCAGACACTGGGCAAATTGTTAGAGATAAACAAAAATGAAATAATCCCCTTTCTCAAAGAGTTTATATTCCAAAGTAAGGAAAATAGCACACAAAAATTTATACACACAAAATATACATATATATGGATAGATAGATATAGACATATAGATTAAATAAATGCAAAATTAATACTAAGTAATTGAGGAGGAAGGCAGCTTGGTGGCACAGTAGACAGAGTGCTGAGCCTGAAGGCAGAAAGACTCATCTCCCTGAGTTCAAAACTGGCCTCAGACACTTATTAGCTGTGTGACCCCAGGCAAGTCACTTAACCCTGTTTGTCTCAGTTCCTCATCTGTAAGATAAGCTGAAGAAAGAAATGGAAAATCATTCTAGGATCTCTCTCAAGAAAACTCCAAAAGGTGTCACAAAGAGTTTAACACAACTGAAAAGACTGGGTCTTCTCTTGCAAGAAAGATCTATATGTAATGGTAGACCAGCTAATGAGAGCCCAGTTCTCAGAGCAAGTGCAATATACTCAGCTTGCTGCCAAACCACTTCAAGAGGCTCATGGAGCTTTCTTGTAGAAGTGTGGGATGACATGTCATGAGGAACACTGCAGAGTCACTGTGGTGACTATTTTCAGTCTGCTGGAAGAATGATGAAGAATTAGACTTTTGATTGGTTGCTGACCCAGACCTGGGAGTGAATACAGAGACTGCTCTGGGGGCAATTTGGCCCTTTTTCCTTCCTTGCTGCCTAGTAAAAGGGATGAGTTCCTCTGCATCTTTGGGCAGGGAAAAGACCATAGGCCTTCCCTTATCCAAAGTCAGTATGAAGCCTGAGGGCTTGTGGCTCTGGTGCTGAGAAGCTTTACCAGTGCCAGAAGTCTACTTTCCCTGACTTGGGCTGACATGAAGCCATGAGCACATGGCCCTGTTTTTATTTATGTCTCTGTCACGTCTCATATCCTGCCTTAGGTGAAGAAGTTTTGAAGATGGAATGGCTTTGTCTGAAGATGGTGGCTTTTTAGCATGTGGAAGATCCTAAACCCCCAACAAACACTCTTATAAAATTCTAAAAATGTATCAAGATGGACAGTAACAAGGCAAACTGAAGAGAATAACTAATAAATTCTTCCATCCATTCCAGGATTGCGAAAAAAGACTATCAGAATTCTGTGGAACCCAAGAACAGAGACAAACCAGGTTAGGTGGAATGTACAACATGAAGCAGCCCAGTCTTACACATAGGCAGCTCTGGAGCCCCAAGAGCCAACAGAATATAGGCCCTAAGCAGGCAGCCCACAACTGACCCATAATTCATATCCAATCCAATAGTCTTTGCCCAACCCAACATCTAGGCAGCCAAGACAATTTTTTTGTTTGTTTTGTTTTTGCAGGGCAATGAGGGTTAAGTGACTTGCCCAGGGTCACACAGCTAGTTAAGTGTCAAGTGTGTGAGGCTGGATTTGAACTCAGGTCCTCCTGAATCCAAGGCCAGTGCTTTATCCACTGTGCCACCTAGTTGCCCCCCTAGCCAAGACAATTATTGCAGAAAGTGCAGCCAAGTCTTGCCCACTACACTCAGGACCAAATAGGACTTGCCCATGGCTTCTACAGAATGGAATTTGATCCAAGCACAAACCCCTGACTCTGAACTGATGCTAGAGATTTGAATAAACTAAAGAAAACATCAAACACAATAAAGAAATATGTTGCACTGAGAGATGCCCAAGGGGGCAAACCCAGAAGAGAAGTAGAGCCTCGGTTCTGGTCACAAGGATTGTAAGAGCACCTGGAAGAAGTGAAGCAGGAGTTACAAAACAAAATGACTGGGTTGGGGGGAGGCAGAGGAAAAATGGAAAACAAAATTAAAACCTGAACTTCTATAAATTAAAATGAGACAAATGGAAAATAGATGCTCAATGAGCTAAGAAGAAGTAACAAAAAATTGAAAAAATAGAAGAAAATGTAAAGAAAATGAAATATTAAAAGCTGACCTGGAAAACAGACCAAGGAGAAGCTGTAAGAACCACCGGACTACCTGAAAATAAGTTTTTAAATGCTCAAATACCATATTTCAAGAAATCATCAATGAAAACTGTACAGATTTATTAAACAAGAGAGGGAGGTAAAAACAGAAAAAGTCCACTAGTCACCTCCTAGGAGATGGAATGGATTAGGCAGTAGCTCTGTGAACTTTCCAAAGGACACAAACACTGGAGGTCTGAAAGCTGCAGGTCATATCAGCATTTTCCTCCAGCTGAGCCTCATCTGCCAGCACATCTCCAAGGAGAAAATAGGATTCAGCCCAACAGTAGATTTATCTCAAACCCAAGATGCTGGGTCCTGTAAACAACAGATTCACTGTCCATTGACCATGCAAAATTAGAAAGTAAATTTGGTGTGATGAATGCTTTTTAGTCACTGCTTTGTGTTTGAGCCCATTTTCCCTAGAGACCGAGATGGTATAGGGGAAAGTGTGTCTCTGGGTGATACGGAGAATGATTTGTGTTTTTGTTCTTATTAGATCTTCTGAGTAAATATCAAGTGTGATAATATTTGTGCAGCACTTAGCGCATAGTAGGCATGTAACAGGTGCTTGTTTCCTTCCACTCACCCCTGTAAATAATATATGTTAATTGGTTAAAGGACATTAGGGCAGGGATCACTGGAGAGTATTGATGATAGAAGCTATATGCTCACCTTCATTAACAACTGATATTTGGCAGAATGTACTGCAATTAGAGACTTAAACCAATAGCATTAAAGAAGAAACTTGGGGGCAGCTAGGTGGCGCAGTGGATAGAGCACCAGCCCTGGATTTAGGAGGACCTGAGTTCTAATTCGGACTCAGACACTTAATACTTACTAGCTGTGTGACCCTGGGCAAGTCACTTAACCCCAATTGCCCCGCAAAAAGAAGAAGAAGAAGAAGAAGAAGAAGAAGAAGAAGAAGAAGAAGAAGAAGAAGAAGAAGAAGAAGAAGAAGAAACTTGAAGCCCCCAAATCTCCTAGGGGAAGATGTAGCTAATCTTCTCCAGGAAAATTTAGATTACCAATGTGAATGAGAGTGGGATAAAGAATCCCAGAACTTATAGCTATCATATTTTTCTTCTACTCCCTAGAGTTCCTCTCTATGTCCACAACAAGATCTTAGAAATTGCCAACTAAAATGAATTAAAGAGGACTGTTAAGCACCCCTCACACCCTGTGAACTTTGGATAGAAGAGAGAGAAAGATGGATAAGAGGCAAGTATGGAAGTAGGAAGGGACAGAAAAGGGTGAAGAAGGTGGCCTGGATGCTCCAGAACACTTTTAGAAGGTTGGGCATTAAATTGTACCTCAAGGTTAAAACAGTACATATAAATATGGGAGGTTTTAGGTACTTTGAATCTTGGAAGATACAATTTTTGATTGGAAAATAATAAAGCTATCCATATTAGTTATAATTTGATGAACTCTGGTTTGTATTTTTTAATTTTAAAATATTCTGAGAAGTGGTCCATGGACTTTTCCAGATTGCCAAAGGAGTCCATGACACAAAACATAAATTTGGCCACCTGGGGAAAATTCAGAAATTGTTCAGTATTCTTGATGTACCCTCTGCTGGTCCAAGGAGGAAAAGGAAACGATGGATTTAAATAAGTGTCCTAAAAAGAGCCATAACTCCATAGAGGGATAGAATCCAGAGTATAGGAGACATTTTTGTGATGGTACAGATGTAGCTAAAGATAGAATTGGTTTTGTTTTGTTTTTGTTGTTGTTGTTGTTGTTTTTTAGTGAGGCAATTGGGTTTAAGTGACTTGCCAAGGGTCACACAGCTAGTAAGTGTTAAGTGTCTGAGGTCGGATTTGAACTCAGGTACTCCTGACTCCAGGGCTGGTGCTCTATCCACTGCGCCACCTAGCTGCCCCTATAATTGTTTTTCTAAATGAAATTTGCTCAGGAAATCAGAAGGAAAGTATGGAACTGTGCCAAAGAACTCTCTGGTAGTGAAGAGTTATTCAGGTTGGAATGTGAAGAATTTTTTGCTTTTAAGTTATTTGCCCCATTTTACTTTGAACAACTGGATGCTTGAAAGATCACTATGAATAAATCATAGCCTGTTAGAATGGTTAGTGTCTTTCTTCATTTGAGTCCAAGAAGGAAGCCAGGAGAAAAGTTGTTAGTAGGGTCTTTATAAGAGAATAAGAAATCTTAAATTTGAACCAGTAATTCCAAGACAAAGGCTGCCAGCTATTGAAAAGAATGGCTCTCACTCATCGGGTGGCATATTAGGACTTAGCTTTAAAGTACCCCATGGTTCCCAAAATTTCTTAGGTACTCCAGGTAAATTATGTTAATATCCCAACTGGACACCTTTGCTAAAGATAGTTTGATGAAGAAGAGTCTGTGTTAATCAGCAAACAGTAAACAAAAGCTAGATTGTACTCCCTCTCATCTCCCCCTTTATAGACAAAACTCAATCATCATCATCTAGACGAAGCCTTTTCTGATCCCTCTAACAACTTGTGCCTTCTCTCCCTAACTGACTTGTATTCATTTTGCATGTATTTAATCTCTATATACTTATATGTACTCATTGTCTCTTGGAGAACAAGGATTTATTGATTATACACTAATTACCCAGCACAGTGTCTGGGCACATAGTAGATACTTAATAAATGCTTATAGATTGCTTATATTTTTACAATGTCTAGAGAGAGGTTGCAATCCAGACAACTGGGCAGAACAGCCAGTCCACATGAGAAAATTTAATAAATATTTAAGTATATTATTAAATACTAAAATGAATAGTTTGTCCAACAAATTCTAGAGAACCTTGTAGTCCATGGATTATTTTCATCTATCTTACAGATGAATAACTTTCATGCCCATTGTTACAAAAAATACAAAATGGTTTTAAAATATGTTTAATGGAAAAATCTAAAAAGTGCCAGGGAAGGAGGGCATATCTCTCCAGGTATTTCTATCTCTTTTTGTCCATCTCCCCATGTGTCTTTGTGAGCATGTCTTTGAATTACTCTCCCCTTTACTGTCTTTGAAATTCTATAGCTTTCCTCATATTTTCACACACACACACACAGAGAACATGTTTATAATGTATGCCCTGGCCACATGTCTTCAAGAAACCCAATAGGACAAAACAAGAAAGCTCTGTTTCAACATCTGAAAAACGGTCCACTTGTCCTCAACTATCACCACCACAACCACTACTGAAAGCATTTGTTAAACATCTATTTTTTCAAGCACTCTGCTAAGGTTCTGGTGGTTAAACTCATCCATCGCCTTTTAGGAACTTATATTTTAAAGTTGACAGATATCCTGACTTCATACTTAATGAATACTTAAATATAGCCATATCTTACTTCCATAGATTTGTCCCTTAAAAGTTAGTACCAAGATAATATATCAGGTAAATAGTTAATGGAACTCTGCAATGAAACTTTTTTAAAAGAAAGGAATTTTTGGAATGTGAACTCTCACCCTCTTGTTTATATATTTTGCAAATCTAGATTTCAACATATTTTTTCCAATGCAGGACATAACTTTAAGGATATAACTGGTTGAATATAAGTCTTTCAGAAATTATAATGATAATAATCATCACATTAATTGACATTTATATGATTCATTAAGATCTATAGAACATTTCATATACATTATCTAATTTGAGCCTTATGACAGTCCTATGAAGTAGATAGTGCAAGTATGATTATCTCTGTTTCTCAGGTGAGAATTATAGCATCTTAGGAACTATAGTAGCCACCTGGTCCAACTTCACAGGTGAAGAAACTGAGGCTTGAGAAAGTTAGTGAGAGGCTAACAGAGGTAAGTGACATGCTCAAACTTTACACAGAGGGTTAAGTTGCAAGGCAGGGACTCAAGCCCAGGTCTCCTGTGGCCCTATCCCGGGTTGTTTCCCATGTGTCAGAGCTGCCGGCGTTTAGTTAGTATGATGCATAAGAAGAAAGTTCTAGGACTTTTTGTTTGTAACTGCTTCTAGGAAACAGTGAGAATCTAGCAATTCCATCATTTGGGGGCAAAAAAACAACCAACCCAAATTTTGGGGAAGGTTGTGTTGTATAAGCAAGGGGAAGCCTTTCCAATTCCTATCTTGAAGATGAAAAAAGAAAGAACACACCAAACCCCACAACACGGTTATCTTCATCAATATGGGAGTATATCAAATAGAGTCTTCTCTCCCCACCCCTCCGAGTTGGGCTAAGTCTCCTCTTGTGTAATTCTTTTAGGCAAAATCAGAAAGCAGCAGGAATGACTGACTGTCAAAACAAGGGAGAGTTTTTGCCTGCAGGAAAATCGAGGCTGTGGTGGCGGCTTAGCTCATGCCAAGTGAAATACCAGTTAGAAGATGTTGCTGGCATGTAATTTGGAGGATAGCTTTGTTAATGCTTGAGGTTATTTAGAAAAATACCTTTGGTCATGTGCTTTCCAGAATGCCATGTATTTGCAATGAATCATATTTACCATGCCTGAGGAGTATTAAATTACAATCCTGTATTTGCTTCTTTTAAAATATGCTTCCCCCTCCTTTTTTTCTGGTTTCTATTCAAATGCAGGAAAATATCAACTCCTTTTTTTTTGGTTCCAAAGAGGAATAATTCTACAGCTAAACAATTTCCTACAAGGATGAAGGAATCAAGATCCCAGGGGGAAACCTTTTCAATATTGCAATGACAGCAGTGACATTAGATTATCTTTAATAAGCAGAAAAAAATAGTATTTACCTGTTCATGCTATAAAGTGATTTGTCCTAGTTGCATTAAAACTGCACCTAACTTGTAAACAATCCCCTCCCTGCCCCCTCGACAGAAGCAAACAGAATGAGTCCTGATTAAGCCAGCAAGGTTTGCCACCATCCGAACCTTGATGTGTGTGTTTGGAGGCATGAGTCACCCTTTCAAACAAGGATTCACAGTGGGGGTTTCCAGCAGTAATGCACTTGGTGCTGGTTTTGCCATTTTAGCTCGGTGAGAACCCTCTCAGGAGCTGTGCTACCTTGATGAAATGACATATTAAAGGAGGCGCCCCCTTGAGAGCTCACAGTGAGACGTCTCACAAGTGGCTGAGTACAGGTGCGCCAGCCAAAGTTAGGAGTGTCAGTACAATCGTATCTCCTGAAAGTGGAAGCTGGGGTGTATGGAGATAGAGCTACCTCTGCTACAAAGCCACTGCTGACATCTGGACCGTAATGACTGTGAAACCAAGTACTGACCCAAAGTAACAGGATCCTAGAGCCTGGCACCTGAACATAGGACTGGGGTTTCAGAGAATAATAATGATTATAATTGTAACAGGGCGATGTCTTTTTTTTTTAACTTTTTCAAAGTGTTTGCACTCATTTAACCCTCATGATCACCCTGTGAGGTAGGCAGAGAAAGTAGTATTTTCAGCTCCTTTATACAGATGAACCCAACTTTCTGATCACCCCAACTGCTCTTAATGGCTTCCTCTTAGAAATAATGGTTTATTTATTTTGTATCTATTTTGCATATCTTCTTTGTTTATATGTTACTGCAACCAATAGAGTGTAAGCTCCTTCAGGGCAGCCTCTGTTCTCAATTTTTTCTCCATCTCTAACAACTGGCATAGTACATGGTTCATAGTAGGTGCTTCACAAATACTTATTGATTGATTGATGAAGAAATTGATGTTCATAGAGATGAAGGACACACTTGTGTACTACTTGTAGTACATAACCGAGACAGATTGATCAATCCAATTTATTTTCCTAGTTATACTGTGATCGTGGTATGATGGAAAGAACACTGGATTTGAAATCAGAAGACCAAGGTTTGAATTCCAGCTTCACCAATTTAAGAAGTCTCTGACCTTGGCCAGATCACCTCAGTTCTTTCAGCCTCAACATCCTTATCCATAGAGAAAGGAGAGTAGATTAAATTACCTCTAATGTCTTTTCCAACTCTAAACTGAACGAGAATGTTATTTTACTATCTATGTGACTCAGTGGATAGAACACTGGGCCTGAAGTCAGGAAGACCTGACTTCAAATCTGATCCTAGTTCCTTGTGAGCTATGTGCCTCTGGGCAAGTCATTTCACCTCTGTCTGCCTCAGCTTTCTTAAATATAAAATGGGGGTAATAACAGCACTTTCTTCTCAGGGTTGTTATGAGGATCAAGTGTAATATTTGTAAAGCACTTAGCATAGTAATTGCTATATAAATAGTAGTTATCATTATCTTGCCTAAGAGTTTTTATTAGAGGTACATCTAACCCTGAAAGTTTTCAGTTTTTTTTTTTTGTGTGTGTGTGTGTGTGTGAGGCAACTGGGGTTAAGTGACTCGCCCAGGGTCACACAGCTAGTAAGTGTTAAGTGTCTGAGGCCAGAGTTTTCGGTTTCATTAGCATTGAAAGCTGGAAAAGAGCTCAGAGATCATCTACTTCAATCTTTTCACTTTACAGATAAGGAAACTGAAGCCCAGAGAGTTTAAGTGACTTTCTCAAGGTCGTATAACTCATATGTAGCAGATCAAAGTTTTGAAACCAGGTCTTCTTACTCCTGGGCTGATGAACTTCCCATTATATCAAAATCCAGGAATCTACACCCTGATGCAGCCTTGATGTATTTCTTTCCTCCACTAAATTTGGGAAAGGTTAAGCCCCACAAAGAAAACCTACCCATAGCTGGGGATAGGGAAGATATCAGTCACAGCTTCTTAGATTTGGCAGTTAACCCTTGGGGAATATTTTGAATGTGGCCCACAGAAGTTGGAAGATCATTTGGGAGAAGCATCAGGATCAGCATTCTTAAAAGGCAAAGAAAATCAGAAATTAAAGCCCTTGCCACAAGTAACAGAGAAGGGGATTCTCCTTTCATTCACTTCCCATAACTCCTCAAGAAGCTGAGAGAATTGGCTTTCAATATACCCAGTTTTCTTAATGCATGTTTCTGAATTAAGTAATTATAAATTAATTACTGTATACTTTATGCACCAGGAATAATAATATATGTGTGCCCATGTAAGACATAAATAAACAGCTCAAAGGTGGCATGAATAGATATTTCTGTAATCTGGCTCATCCTCTAAGGAATACTGTGATATCTGCTTTGATAGGAGCAGGATTGAAGACAGTGATTGGATGCTTGATCCTTCTCTTGGGTATCTACAAGAAGGGTATCAGGCTAGATTTATATCCCTCTTCCCCATCTCCCCAGATTTCTTATTTAGGGGAACAATAGGTTCAGAACAAAAGCTACTTTCCTGGTCACTCTTAAGGGTAAGGGTAGCCCCAACCTTACATTTGTCACCTTGGTTTCTTTCCATTCAACAAATGGTTACCCAAAATGCCATCACAAATAGTGAGTAAACCCACTTATCTAAGAAAACAGTAAATAGAAATCAGAAGTTATTCAGAATAAAACATACCAGAAAAAAAACATAAGAAATAAGAAAAAAACTTGAGTAGACTTATGTGAACTGATGCAAAGTGAAGTTAGAAACCAGGAGAGCAATCTACATACAAACAAACAATATTGTAGAGTTAATCAACCATGAAAGATAGTAACTCCGATCAGTACAAAGATCCACCAAAACTCAGAAGGACTTATAATGTAAAATGCTATTCACTTCTAGATAGAGACCTGATGGAATCAGAGTGCAGATTAAAGCATATTTTTTCTTTTTAAAATTCTTTTTAAAATTTCTAGAACATGTCTAATATAGAAATATGTTTTGTATGACTTCATATATATATAATGAGTATCATATTTCTTGCCTTTTCAATGGGTGAAAGAGGGATAGAGGAAAGGATAGAATCTGGAACTGAAAATAAAAATAATTTAAAAAAATACACAAGATTGAATGAGGTCTTTAGATGGGAGCAAGATGAGATTTCATCCCAATCTGGAGAAGCCCCCATCTCATCCAAGGGGAAATTCTCTCTTTTTGAAGTCTCTAGGGAGGCAAGCTAGAAATTAGGGACATGTTGAACAGCTAGCTTCCTCTATATGTTAGCAGCTTTCAAAATCTCCTCTTTGGAGTATTTTTCTTCCAAAGAGTCTCTGGTACCACATGCTGCTCTCTCCCAAGAAATTGTGCTGCTGTATCTACCCCCTTAAATATTTAGCATTTTCTATGCCAATGCAGAGTCCTATCTTCTCCCATATATCACTTCTTTTTTTTTTTTTAGTGAGGCAATTGGGGTTAAGTGACTTGCCCAGGGTCAAACAGCTAGTAAGTGTTGAGTGTCTGAGGCTGGATTTGAACTCGGGTACTCCTGACTCCAGGGCCAGTGCTCTATCCACTGCACCACCTAGCTGCCCCCATATGTCACTTCTTGTTGTTTGTCCTTTGTCCTCGAGGAGGACCATGACAGATGTTATGACTTGCAATGAATTAGAGTTAAGTGAGGAAAGGCTGTGTAAAGTCACCAGCCTCACTCTCTCCTCTGGAGCCATCTGGGTCCAGTGGCAAGATATACATGAGGATGACTGGAGATGAACCTGGATGTTTGAGGCAATTGGATTTAAGAGACTTGCCCAGGGTCATACAGCTATTAAGTGTCAAGTATCTGAGACCAGATTTGAACTCAGGTCCTCCTGACTCCAGGACCAATGCTCTATCCACTGCACCACCTTGATGCCCTCATCTATCAATAGTAGCAGGCTAAATGCCCCTACCCTGGTTGCAAGCACAGGTTATATAAAAGAATAGTTGAAAAAGTACAAGTAAAACTTGGAGTCTTACAAAGGATGCCATATATACTGTCTTTTTATCTTAATAACAGTCCTGTGCAAGTATTGCAATGGAAATATCCCTATAGTTGGGAAACTAATGCTTACATCCTATCTAACCTACTTAAATGTATCATATGCCTTTGGGGTTACCCTGCCAGCTGGCACTTAAAGGTTATGGAAGATAACAGTCTTAGGTTCAAAGTACTCTGATGTATGCTGCTTCCCATCCTGGACCAGAGTACTGCTATGTATTTTTGGAATGATCTGGAGCCCATACCCTAGTGCCAGCAGGAGTCTTGGCTCTGGGGATTCTCATTGGAAGGATTTCCTAAATTTAGGGGAGATAGAATAGTACAGTGGTGAAAATACTGGCTGCAAGGTCAGAGGACCTGGGTCTGAATCAGAGGGAAAGGCAAGTTGTTAGGAGCTGGGTTCTTTCTTCCTAATTGCCTCTCTTCTAGACTAAGAGGATATCTGGTAGCTGTCAAAGTCAATTCCTCTACTTCTTTTTTTGTTTTTGTTTTTTGTTTGTTTTTTGCAGGGCAGTAAGGGTTAAGTGACTTGCCCAGGGTCACACAGCTAGTGTCAAGTGTCTGAAGCCGGATTTCAACTCAGGTCCTCCTGAATCCAGGGCTAGTGTTTTACCCCCTGCACCACCTAGCTGCCCTTTTCCTCTTCTTCTTAACTTTTTCCCCCTCCCATTTGCCTGTGTTGGTACCCAGAGAGAGCTAAACCTGGGAAAGTCCACTGAGTCTGTGTCTTGAATCTTTCATACTCAAATGGGTCACTCAAAAGTATAATGCCCTTACAGCGCAAGTGAGCTACCCGGTCTGAAAGGGGTTCACCCTTCCATTTCATTGTCTCTGTTACCTACTTCTTATATTCTATAATTTCATGAGACAGATGGAGAAACTCGGTTGATCCGGGGTCTTCTGATACCCTTCCTCCTACATCTCCCTTCCATACACACACACACACACACACACACACACACACACACACACACACACACACACACACACACACACACTTCTATTGTGAGGCAGATTCTTCTTACTGATCCAGCATAGTATCTAATCAGGCATCTCTAAACTGAGACCTGGTGACTTTTGCTAGTCCCTGTCCTTTATTTAAATGTGTGATCCTGGGCAAGTCACTTAACCCTGTTTGCCTCAGTTTCCTCAACCTTAAAATGAGCTGGAGAAAGAAATGACAAACTACTCCAGTATTTTTGCCAAGAAAACCCCCAAAAGGGATCACAAAGTGTTGGACATGACTAACTAAATCCTTTAATTGCCTTTTGCAGTTCTCCCTGGTTGCATTGCTCTGAGGTTGTCTGTCCTTCCAACAGGGGAGCTAGACTTCCAAATGCTCCAGTTCTGCCCCCATCTCAGATTTCTGAGGAACAATATTTTTTACTTTAGCCCAAAGGGTCCTCTTCAATGGGAGTGGGGAATGGAAAGAAGGTATAAAAATGCATGCAGAGTACAAATACGAATCAGGTTTGGAATAGGTAGTTTTATACCTACACAAAAGGGGGAATGCTGGGCAATAAAGAATTAGAGTAATTACAATCAGCAGAGAGACTAATATTCAAGCCTCATTGGGAGGAAATAGCTTAATCCTACCTATGTGTGGTATTGTGAAGAAAACACTTTGTAAGCCATGCTTTACAGATGTGAGTTATTATTATCAAATGGAATAACCTATGTAAAAACAATTCATAAGCTGTAGAACATTATACGAAGCAAGGGATTATTATGGCACACCGAATCTACCATTATGAACAATTTAGTCAGCTTAAAATATCATTGTGGTGGCTGAACAATTTGTCAGTTCTGTTGTATTCGTGTCTTAAGGACCAAATCAGACAGCTTACTTGATGGTATAGGCAGTTTCTTAACAAAGGACATATAGGCCAATCAAACCAGCCTGCCTTTTTATCTTTTGTGGCTGAAATTTTAATTTTTAATTTCTGTTGCTTTGATGGATCTCTTGAACCGCTCATTTTAAAATGTTTTTTTAATGTAGCTCTTTCTTTTTTTTATTGCACGGCAATGAGGGCTAAGTGACTTTCCCAGGGTCACACAGCTAGTGCCAAGTGTCTGAGTCTGGATTTGAACTCAGATCCTCCTGAATCCAAGACCAGTGCTTTATCCACTACTCCACCTTGCTGCTCCCTAATGTAGCTCTTTCGTTCAGTCATCTTTCAGTTATGTTTGACTCTTTGTGACCCCTTTTGGGGTTTTCTTGGCAAAGATACTGGAGTAGTTTGCCATTTCCTTCTCCAGCTCATTTTACAGATAAGGAAACCGAGGTAAACCGGGTTAAGTGACTTACCCAGAGTCACACAGCTAGTAAGTATCTGAGGCTGGATTTAATCTCAGGAAGATGATTCTTTCTGACATGAGGCCCAGCACTCTGTCCACTATGCCATATAGCTTCTTCCCTAAGTTTTCTACAAGGGGCCCATGCAGCATATTGGGAATTTCCCTCTAAGATCTTCTGAAATTTCATGGATAGCAGTGGAACATATAGACTGCTCAATGGCAAATTCCCTCTATTGCAACAAGGCCAGCTTGCCTCTTTTTCTACTTCTCCATCTTTCCCTATGATATCACTTACGCCATTCTTCCTGTGTGACCCTTCATTGATAATATATTGTAGTCTTCTCACTCGAACGGTGTACCCCTCATTTGCCATTTGGGTAACCTATAACACTAATCAATCAATCAATCAATCAATCAATCAATCTATTAACTGAAGACTGTGGTGTTCCAAGACTTGTAGCCATACAGAAGAAAGATATTAGAAAGATAGGCCTTTGTTGCAGGGAGAAGCTCATAACTATTAAGAGCTTCAATGCTTAATAACTTAAATGCATTCCAATTTACTCTCCCCCTTCTAGTCATCACACTACCCAGTTCATCATCCATCTTCAGTGCTTGTCTAAGATATGTATACTGATGGACCAGCTCTATGGGTTATCCTTCTAATATAATAATATTATTCATAAGCATAAGCATGATCTGGTCAACAGACATTTTTCATCCACTTGACTTTTCCTTTGTAGCTAGTCAAACTCTTTTTAGTTTTTCCTACCCCCTCCTGTCCTCTTTTTCTCTATCCTCCCCTCTGGGAACTTTCCTTTCTCTTCTTTACCTTCCCCATCCCTTATTTTCCCTCTCTTCCTTCCTTCCTCTCTTGTAGCTTTCAAAGTCTTTAAGCAATTATGATTGAATAAAGATTTAAGGATTCCCTCTTCCTCACCACCCTCCACCTCCAATCTCCACTTTGGAATAATAACTAGGAATCACATCTACTGCAGAGGAACAATAATCTCATTAGAGGGAAACTTTTCAGCTATAAAAAGTCCAGCATTTTCTTTGCATGGGTATTTGAAATAAACCAAAGAGAAAAAAATGGATTTTGAAATTACCATTAAGAAATCAAACTTTTGAAGCACTCTAAGTTGACTCTGATTTCATGTCAGTAGTTCAAAGTGTATATATATGTATATATGTATATATATGTATATATGTGTGTGTGTATATGTGTGTGTGTATGTGTATGTATATATATATACATACACATACACACACACACATATATATATACACACACAATATATATATATATATTTGTGTGTGTGAGGCAATTGGGGTTAAGTGACCTGCCCAGGGTCACACAGCTTAACACTTAACACTTAACACTTGTTAAGTTTTTGAGGTCGCATTTGAACTCAGGTCCTCTTGAATCCAGGGCTGGTGCTCTATCCACTGTGCCACCTAGCTGCCCTCAAAGTATATTTTGTTTATGTTGTTTTTTTGTATTCTCTCAGGCACACAAAACCTCCATTCCAATTTTTCATTGTGGCATCGAGGTGACCTCGTATTCTCAGAAGCTATGCCAGTAGAGGGCAAGTGCTGGCAGGTTCTACCATGCTGGAAAGGCTTTGCACATGTCCCCAGCAACAGTCTGTGTCTGCTTCTCTGAGCCCAGCCCAGCTAAGTACAAAGGAGTTCATCACCACAAGGCTGATTATGACGAATTCCTTGTCTACAGCAACCTAGGAAACAAGGAAATATACCAAATGGCCCCCAGACTTTATGACTCCCCTTCTGTTTCCTAAGCGATGGTGGTAGATTGGCAGGAAATGGGAGGAAGGTGCTAAGAATCCAATTGTTTTTCAATCATTTATAAACATAAACTTAACTGTTGTTACTCTATGTTTAAGATCATTGTGCAGTGGCCAACAAATGGACATACTTCTGAAGAAACTGAAACTTATCAATCTTGTCAGTCTCACTGTAAACAAGACCAGGAAACAAAAGGAAGTTGAAGCTAAATGGAAGGATGACTCATGGGATCTCCTTGGAGAGACAAATAAAGGCTTTGGTAAAGGGTTGTGTGTGTTTTTTTAATAGTATCCAAAGGCAACAAAAGACATCATTTCATAGGACATAGGACATTGAGTCATCTCATGTTGTGGTGAGCATGATATGTATTTTCAAAAAGGCTACCATGAAAATAGTTACAAACCATGGAGCAACATGTTTCAATGAATGAAGAAGTGAAGAAGTTTGGTGAGTAACTAAGATTGAATAAACAGATTCTTTGATACTTGGAGACTTCAATAAAATGTAAGAATAAGTGATAGTGGCAAAAAAATATGATTCAGGACTAATGAATGAGAGAGACCAAAGTCTTTTAGACCATATAGAAATCTCATGCCTATACTTTCACTATGAAAAGATTCACTTGGTCAACTAGTATTTGTTGAATGCCTAGTATGTGCCAGGCACTGTGCTAAGTGTTGTATTTACAAAGAAAGGCAATAGATAATCCTTACCCTCAAGGGAATAACAGTGTAATGGAGGAAACAACATGTAACAACTATGTATAAATAAGACATACGGAGGAGAATTTGAAAATAATGGTATGGAGGGAAAAAAATTATCCCTGCTTACTAGGAGCTTACATTCTATTAGGCAAAACAAAATGTACATTTTTAACAAGTATATGACATACAGGATGTCCCAAAAATCTTAAGGCAATTTTAAGCTACTAAAGCTCAAAACCGCATTGAGACTTTTGGGGATATTGTGTGTGTGTGTGTGTGCATGCACTTATAGATGTATATTTTGTCTTCCCTGATAGAATGTAAGCTCCCTGAGAGTAGGAATTATATATTTATATAGAATAACATATACTATGGAATATATTAAAGATAATATTATATATGTGTTGTTCATACATTATATATAATATATTATATTTATGTTACAATGAATTATGTTATTTACATGTTTCTATAAATACATTTATATATTATATATCATATATTACATACACATATAAAATATATAGATATAACTAAAATCTCCCACAAGCCAACTGCTTAGTCCTCTCACCAGACCATGAGCTTAGTTCCAGATGACACTGGTGCTGCAGCTGATTGAGAGGCTCTGGGGGTCTCTTTCCCTGCCTTGGACTGCCTGGGACTGGATCTGTGTTAACATGACTGTGGGGTTGGGCTCCATTCTTGTCCTGGTACAGCAGCCCCCTCCTGCCAACTTTTTAGGCCATCTGGCTGGAAAATGATCTCAGCCCATTCTTTTGTGGGTTTTGCTGCTCCAGGAATTGTCCTATGGCATTATTTGGAGGGTTTTTGGAGTGATCGTGTCATGAGTTCTGAGAGCTTTCCTCAGCCATCTTGGCTCCGCTAGACATAACTATAGATAACATATATATGTGTACATATGCAAACACATCTTTGTGATGTCAAAAGAAATCCAAGAAGGTCCCCCAGCTCATTACAAGGCTTTCCTAAACTAAATTTATGGAAACCAGGGACAGGAATTATACCAGGTAGTCAAATATGGATGGATTGCAGTCTGCATTTTTTGAAGGAATACCCACACTGATGAGATCACATCTTAATTTGAGTATTTAAATCTGTTTGAGAACAATCTCTAAGTGTACTTATCAGCTTAGTTTCCTCACTATCCCACAAACACAACAGGCTTGCTTTTTGTTCTGGGCGGTTGCCTGTATTTTTCCTACTGCATGCATTTTCCTTCCCTCTCCTTTTTTCTTCTGCCTAGACAAATCTTACCTGTCCATTAAAGGTCAGCTAAAGTTCTGTCTTTTCTGGGAAACCTTTTCTATTTACTTTAGCCTTTACTGATATCCCTTTCCCTTATCTGAAATTTGACAGCTCTTATTCCATGCCATGCAATTATATATGGTTTTAAATCACTTGTTTTTATTACATTTTTTGTGTGTGTGTGTTTGCCTTGTCTATCTACTAGATCATAAACTCTTTGAGGAATTTCTGGATAGCATCTCTCTTCCCACCTCCATCACAGAACCTAGTACTGAACACATGTTTCTTAATCTTTAAGCTTCCATGATAGAATGGAAAGGGCACTAATTCTGTAGGTAGAATAGCTAACTACACACACACACACACACACACACACACACACTAATGTATATATTTACATATATGTATAGTTATATACATATGCATATATGTATATTACTCATCTGTAAATAATGTCACCTATAAAATGAGACAGCTGGACCAGAGGGTGTCTGATGTCCCTTCCATAGGAGTCTAGATCAATGGTACTTTGATTTCTTTAGTGCAGGAATTCCCCTCACTGATAGCAGACTTCAGCTCCTCTCAGAGTTGGCCAATGATTTTCAAGAGCTGCTGGGCATGAAAATTTCATCACTGTGACTTAAGGTCATGGAAGCTCTCTAAACTTAGTTCTGAGAAAAAGGAACATGGAACACTGTAGGTAGGACCAGTACTCTGAACCTTTCTAGTTTAGGAAGACCTTACATTGCACTAGGGGACTTGGATTTACCTCCATGAGGCATAAGAGAAGGACTTTCTTTTTCTTTTTTGGGGGGGGGGCAGGACAATGATGGTTAAGTGACTTGCCCAGGGTCACACAGCTAGTAAGTGTCAAGTGTCTGAGGTCAGATTTGAACTCAGGTGCTCCTGAATCCAGGGCTGGTGCTCTATCCACTGAGCCACTTAGCTGCCCCAAGAGGAGGACTTTAATGGGCAGGAACCCATAAGAGAGTCAATATGTGTCTGGTAATTGATTGTTCGGTTGATTGGCTGATCTTTGGTGGTTTGTTCAGCTATTATTTAGGCCAATCCAATCGACCTAACTCATCTGAAATCTGAGAAAAAGAAGCCTTTCAACTTGGCAATACCCTTAGCCCAGGGTATCTATGTGTTTATGTAAGGAATTATTTTCTAATCCCCTTGAAGTAATCAATTTATGCCCTTGTTTTGTAGAATTTTATCATTATTATAGGTTGCATAACTGCACATCATGTCTTAGAACTATCCCTCCTCCCTCAGAATCTACCTATAGAGCTTGTTCCAAGACCCCTAGGGGAAGCAAATGCTATAGGCTATTATTCTCCCTTCATTAATTATATATTTGTTTCTGTGTAATTTCTCTAAGTAGCCTCATTGTTCTAAGATTATGCAACTGGATAACAAAGTGGGAGTGATGAGTGCTCACTAGAAGT
Source organism: Dromiciops gliroides (assembly GCF_019393635.1). Taxonomy (NCBI): domain Eukaryota; kingdom Metazoa; phylum Chordata; class Mammalia; order Microbiotheria; family Microbiotheriidae; genus Dromiciops; species Dromiciops gliroides. The sequence goes on along the minus strand of NC_057863.1, from coordinate 253,508,669 downwards.
CTCTAAATTGTGAATATTCTCTTTCAATCCTTGGAAACTAATTTCTTCTTCTGGCTATATCTTTGCAGAATAAGTCCATGGTTATGTCTAGACAGTACCGAATACAGAAGAGATTTAGAATTTATCCAGTTTGTTTGATCAAATTAATTTTATATGTTGAGCACCCTCTGTGTGCAAAAGTCACTGTGCTAGGTGCTGTGGGAGATGCAAAGAAGCAAGGGAAAGCCGACTGCATTTGGAGTCAGCAATCTTGTCCTGCTATTTACTAGCTGTATGACCTTGACCAAATCACTTAACTTTTCTGGTACCTCTGTCACTGGGTTCTTTTACAGATCAAATGAAATAGTATATATATAGTGTTGTAACCTGAAGGTACTGTAAAAATGTAAACTATTATAAAACAGTATCTTTGTCTTCAGAGAGCTTATGATTTAGTTTAAGAGGCAAGGAATAAATATGTAAGGTCACTCGAAGCCTTAAAAAATTGTTGCCAGCTACCACAAACACACAGATGTGACAGCTAGCATTTCTATAAGGCTTTAAAGTTTTCAAGGTGCTTCACAAATATTATCTCATTGGATCCTCACAATAACCCTGGAAGGTAAGTGCTGTTTTAGAGATGTGGAAACTGAGGCACACAGAGATTTAAGTGACTTGTCTAGGATCACATGGCTAGTGTGTGAGGTTGCATTTGAACTCAGGTCTTTCTGTTTCCAGATCCAGTGCTCTATCCACTGAATAAAGGATGAATTTGGAACAAAGGATTGAAGTGAAGTATAAGCCAAGGCTGTGCCTAGCTTTTTTTTTTTTTTGTTATCTTTTTGGTGTCTTCTCCCTTTATTTGCATAGGAGACCTAAAGGATTTGAGGCCTGCAGTAAAACCATGGAAGTCCAACACAAATAAATCTCATGAGATTTCTTTGGCAGATCATATCCCCAAATGGGATTTAAGAGGTTAAGTGGAAATTTCTAACCCTAAGTCAAATAGTTGTTTGCAACAAAAGATTGTAGTTTAGAATGAGATACAGTAAGGTTAACAAGACATTAAATACCACTGGATTATAAGTAACTAGCTGGTATTCTTCTTATCCAAAAGAGGTTGGCCATTAAAAGAAAGATTTTCCTTTTGAAGAGAAAAGTTGCATATGATTCGAATTCTCTGAGAACTGAAAGAATTCTCTCCCAATGGAGAAATAGAAACAAAAGTTTTTTCCTCTTAGTCTGAGCATTGGATGTTCACTAGGAGAGTCAAAGTCTCTAGGCTTTAAGCTAAAAGAAAGATGAGAGGACTCATTCTTCTTCTTAGAGGGAAAATGTATGTAGCCCCTTAGCGGATAAGTCCAGCTAAAGAAAGCTGATAGCAGGGAGAAGATTATCATTGTGTCTAGAAGAGCAATATTTATCCATGAAATCAACAGAGCACCATCTTGCAGAGGTAACATGTTATACACATTCCCAGAAGACTAACTACCCAGCAGAGATCATTAGGAAACAAGCTTAGTGGTAGAACAATGACATCATCCTCAAATAATAGTTCTTCTGTGGGACAAATGTCCTATTGAAAGGTTACTGTTCTATTTAATTTAATAACTGATTAAACTAAGCATGTCTTCTGGATATCTAGTAAAGTCCTAAATAAGGATAAGAACTAGGGAGGTAGTAGTAGAAATAGGAATAAATGGATAACTAAGCAAGAGACCTTACACAGGACTTTGTGACTACATAGTATGGAGGGCCAGCAAAAGAGGAATCAAAGGGGCAGCTAGGTAGCACAGTGGATAGAGCACCAGCCCTGGAGTCAGGAGGACCTGAGTTCAAATCCAGCCTCAGACACTTAACACTTACTAGCTGTGTGACCCTGGGCAAGTCAGTTAACCCCAATTGCCCCATAAAAAAAAAAAAGAGGAATCAAAGATGACTGAAGCTGTAAGCCTCAATGCCTGGGTGAACAAGAGTTCTATTATTAACAGACACAGGAAATATTTCAAAGATCATCTAGTTCAACCTTTAGGAGGGAAAACAAGTTTTAGTGATTTAAAGGATCAATTGGTATTTCATGACATTAACAATCCAACTTGCTTGTCTCCTCTAATCAAATACATTATATAATGAAGCTTTCTACTTCATTTTTCACTGTATAGATCATTTTTCTAGAACTAATAAGCAGCTCCTCATTGGCTAGTATAGTCTTAAAGTCAAATTCTGAAACATGGATGTCACCAATGATCCTTTGTGTTCTTTATTAATAATGAAAGACCTCAGACACTTAACACTTACTAGCTGTGTAACCCTGGGCAAGTCACTTAACCCCAATTGCCTCACAAAATAAATAAATAAATAAATAAATAAATAAATAAATAAATAAATAAATAAATAAATAAATAAATAAATAAATAAATAAATAAATAAATAAATAAATAAATAAATAAATAAATAAACAAATAACAATAATGGTAATGACAGTGGATAGAGAGCTGGTCTAGGAGTCAGGAAGACCTGACTTCAAGCCTTGCCCCTGATTCCTACTGGCTGTGTTTCCTTACGCAAGCCATTTAACATTGCCTTTCTCAGTGCCTGGCATGTTGTGGGTGCTTAACAAATATTTATCAATGGAGTGAGTGAGTGCTCTAGGCAGTTGTTTAAGGTAGGTGTCCTTAACCAATTTTGTGAAGTGAAGGATTTGTAAAGCCAGTGGTCCCTTTGTCAGAATAATGTTTTTAAATGCATAAAATCAAATGCCTGGGATTTCAAAGGAAACCTATCATATTGAAATATAGTTATAAAATTTATATTATAAAATCTATATAATTATACATAATATAATTATATACCTATAATATAGAATTATAATACATAAATATATCCATATAATTATATGATGTCTGTATTTTAAATTACAATATATTGTATATCACAATATATTAATACACTCTATTATTATACATCATATATGGATATATATGTTTCATGGAACCAAGGTTAAGAACCTCTAATCTAAGATAATAATTTACTGATCGGTATAGTATCCATATACTGATAAATTCACGGAATAGGTCCAGAGTAACAAAAAAGTAATACCTAACACTTATATATCATTTTCCAGTGTATAATGATTACTTACATTTGTATAGGACTTTACAGTTTGCAAGGCATTCTCCTCCAACAACCGTGTGAAAGTAGTGATTGCTTAAAATGACTGTACTCAACTAGGAATATTACTTATATCACCCCCATCCTTACTCTATTCCTCCCCCGATTCTCCTTACTAGTTTTCTAAATATAAATGACTGAGGTGACTGAGTCTTTTGGCCATCTTCCATAAAATGCATACATGGCACCATTTTGGAATTTGTTTCTGACTTCCAGTGTTCTCTATTTTAGAGTTCAGACACTTAAATTCCTCCTTTAGCTGCTATTGCAGTACCTCCATTAATTTCTCTAAGGTGACTTCAGTGAATTTTACAGTACCTCTGGGATCCTGAACATTTAGATTAGACATTCTGCTAGTGCTTTTCATTCAGTGATCCATAACCTTTTTGCCAATGTGAGCTAATAGATCTTTAAAATATGATATATGAGTTCATGGGTGACAGGTGTCAGCACCTCTGCAAGGAGTTTTCTACAGTCACTAGACCTGCCAAAATTATAAGCATCCCTTTAAATAAATGTCCTTTGGTTCTGCCCAAGTATTCATCACCTTTTCATAAAAGCATAGATCTGGGGTTATATGTAAAGGATCTGAGAGACCATGCAGGTCAATCCTCTCATTTTAAAGATGAGGAAACTGAGTCCTGGAGAGGTTAAGAAACTTGCCCAAGGTCGCATAGGTCATAGTTAACAGACTCAAGATTTAAAATGAGGTCCTGTGACTCCAAGGTCAGTGCTCATCCACTGTGCTATATGCCTCTTTTCTATGCTAAGAAAATAGCATTTACCCATAGAAAATAGAGTGCCACTATTCCCTTCCCCCCTACACACACACACACACACACACACACACACACAATTCAGAACTGGGTGCGGTGCAAAATTGGCAAGTAGGACCATAGGTTTTAGAGCTGGATGGGGCGGGGCAGCCAGGTGTCGAAATGGATAGAGCACCGGCTCTGGATTCAGGAGGACCTGAGTTCAAATCTGGCCTCAGACACTTATCACTTACTAGCTGTGAGACCCTGTCACTTAACCCTAACTGCCCTGCAAAAAAAAAAAAAAGAGAGCTGGATGGAACATTAGAGGTTCTCTAGCCCAATTTCCTCATTTTACAGATAAGGAAAATGAAATACTAAGAGATGAAGGTGATATATACAAATAGCTAATAAGTAGCAAAGGTGGAATTTGAACACAGGTTTTTTACTCCAAAATATCAGTGTGCTTTCCACTGAGCAAGATGGACATTATTTTTGTAGTTGTGGCAGGAGGGAGGGTGAAAAATGAGGTGATGGCAACCAATCTCATGACAGCAAAAGTGTTTGCATAAAATATTTGACATCCACATTATAGGTTTGGAGCCCTATGCTCACTATATATTCATGAGATCATAGATTTAGAGCTGGAAGAGATCTTAGAAGTTATTGAGTCCAGCCCCCTTATTGTACAAATGAGGGACTGAGACTCAGAGAAAAATGAATGAGTAGCCTTGAGTCAGAAATATTAAGTGTATGAGGTGATATTGAAATCCAAGTCTTCCTGACTTTAAGTCCAACACTGTCCACTCTCACTCAGGACTTACACAAACCTAGGATGGGGCTGAATGATACAAGCTTTCTTACTCTTTTCTCTAATTATTATGTCCCAACCAACTGCAACTCCAGGGAAACCTCTAACACAAAGTTTAGGTATGACTTATGACTAGGGTTTTCCTAAAATATGCACAAGACCGTCTCTCCTAGAATAATGTGATGTTTAAAATCTAAATTGTGGTCACCTTAAATTAAAAAGCTTCAGTACCAGTCTTTGGGCATTAAACATTTATTAAAGCATACATATATTTACAAGGAGTTCAGAAAGTTAAAAAAAAGCAGTCCTACCTAGCCTAGAGTTCCAGCCTGTTTGGGTTCTTCCTCAAGTCTTCCTCCAGGAGCCTGCTTTAATCAGGAACTATCCAGCAAGCTGACTGTGGAAGCTTTTTATAGTTCTGGAACAGAGGCAGTCCTTACACACTGCTTCAAGCTGATTGGTTGGCATCATCCAAATCCATTGGTTCTGAAGGTGTTCTCAAGGTGTGATTACAATCCAGTTAACTTGAAGTAGGCTAATCAGCAGTTAATCACTCTCACTTGATTCAATCAGTCTAGATTAATCTCCAGGTGGGTCTTTGAGTATCTGCTAAATCTCATTATTTCATCACAATAAGTATTCATTGTACAGTATAGGTAACAAGCATGGCACAACTACTTATTTCCTCCTTCATAGAAAATGCATAAGATGCAAAGGATTCAAAGTTATGCATAAAGAAAATGTGAAGCATCTCCAGTAACCCATGACGTTCATTATACTCACATCTAGGGTAAAGACCTTTTTGTGGAACTGTTGAATAAATACTTAACTGTTGCATTCTCCTTGAGGGACTCCCTAAGCAAGTCACAAGGCAAAACTTATTTCTAGTACCTTCCCATTCATCTGTCTCTGTCTTTGTCTCTGTCTCTGTCTTTGTTTCTGTCTCTGTCTCTGTCTCTCTCTCCCTCTCCCTTCCCCTTCCTTCTTCCTCTCCTCTCCTCCTCTCTTCTCTCCTCTCCTCCCTTCTCTGTCCCTCCCCTCTTTCTCTCTCCCTCTTTTTCCCTCCCCACCCTCCCTTCCCCATCTCTGAGATGATACATTTAGTACACACTCTGCCCAGAGATCATTAGTATGGTAGCTCACTCAGGCCTTTGTTTTCAAGTCAATATGCTACCTATGCTCTAAACATATTCCTTCTGCTTCCTCCCACTCTCTTTTCCTAAGGTCTACTAATCAAAAGTCCAATTACTAGGGAAGCTAGGTGGCACAGTGGATAGAGCACTGGCCCTGGAGTCATGAGTACCTGAGTTCAAATCTGGCCTCAGACACTTAACACTTACTAGCTGTGTGACCCTGGGCAAGTCCCTTAACCCCAATTGCCTCACTTAAAAAAAAAAGTCCAATTACCTAAGCATCATCCCTTCAGAGAGTTGTACTACAACAAGGGTTCCACTCAAGTCAAAAATTCTTTGCCACCCCAGGTTCAGTATATGTACACTGAATAAGTACAATTATACAAATACAGCTTAAGGCCTCTACCACTGTATTATCTATCAACAGATTGGACAGCCATTGATCAAATAACATAGCATATAATTAATCCAAAGTAGCAAAATCCATATCAAGGGCAATGGCAGAATCATTCTGTTCTCCTCTCCCTATCCTTCCACCTCCCCTCCCCTATTACAAGAAAGAGTACAATTTTTACAAATGCAACACAGTGGAAACACTTCCTGGAAAATTCATTTTTCTAGTTAAGGAAAGGTTGCAGCATGACTGGAAAAGCTCTCCTAGTTCTTACTCCTAGCTCCTGATTATGTCTTGCTACTGTTCTACTATCCCTCCATAGCTACCATTCCTTTCTGCATCCAAAGCAGTTGTTTACTGCTCCCCCACCAAGCTGCTGATGCCATCTGCTGAAGTTGTCATCTGCTGAAGAGATGTGAACATGATTTTATGAGCCTGCCCAGGGCCAGCATGCCTGGGGGCTAAATGACACATTATTAGCTCTTGTTAATCAAGGCTCACCACCCAACCTGACACTCAGGTAACTCCAGTCTTTTGAGTTCTAGTTTCTTTTAACAATGCCAATGGTGCCAAACTCAATCAGAAATGGAATGCCTTCGAGTTTCTTATTGACTTAGAAAGCCACAAATTAACATAATGCTGTACTGTGTTTTATTTATTTATTTTTGGTAAGTATTTCCCAGTTCAATTTTATTCTGGCTTGGGCCTTGAGTTTAACACTTCTGAACTATACCACACTGATTTTTGAAAGCATTTAATTAAACACTTTAACACTATGGAACAAACTCCTTTGTGTTTCTTTGAATTTAAAAAAAAAGTTTTAACTCAGAGGAATCAATATATAATGATAGAATTTCATTGGAGATATTTTTGAGAAGTCTGTTTTGGGGCAGAGGGGAATGGAAGCTTTGCTACACACTGCCTTCTGATATTAGGCAAGTCATTTAATCTTTCTGGGATTGTCGTTTCCCTATCTACAAAATGAGGGGGTTGCATTATGTTATCTCTAGGGTCTCTCCTAGCTTGAACAATCTGTGATCCTACTATCTTACAAACTGTTTCTGATGCCCTTTAGATTTTAGCAGTATAAGAAACACCTATTCTGCCTAGGTATAAGGTCACTTTTTTCTTGGGAAAAGCCATGTGAAAGGAAGTAGAAAGGAGAGGACAGATGTATTGCCTATCTTTTAGGTCCACTATTTGTCTCATCTTAATTGATTTTAAAGGCAGCTAAGGGGCTCAGTGGATAGGGTGCCAGGCCTGGAGTCAGGAAGACTCATATTCCTAAGTTCAAATCTTGCCTCAGATACTAGTTGTGTGACACTTGGCAAGTCACTTATACCTGGTTGCCTCAGTTTCCTCATCTGTAAAATGAGCTGGAGAAAGAAATGCAAAACCACTCCAGTAACTTTGCCAAGAAAACCCCAAATGGGGTCACAAAGAGTCAGATGTGAGTGAAACAACTGAGCAAAACAAATTTTATTTTAGGGTTTTTGGACTTGGGTCAATTGGCTTTCATGGCTTAATGAAGCAGATGTGTACTGGTAAATTTTAACAACCTGCTCTAGAAAAGTTTAATTTGCATTAACATTTTCTCCACTTCTTTCTTAAGAATAAACAATCAAAAAATTAATAAATCAAGCCCAATTTGTAGCCTGTGCTCATGAGGTGTAAATGCTCATACTGAAAGTTTAATAATCCTTCCAAGAGCCAATTCAAGCCTACTCCAGCATACCACCGAGTCAGGACCAGTCAGTTGGAAATCTCTAAGCAAAATGATAAGATTTGAGTATCTCTCTTTCTCTATTCTATGCTTTGTTCTTTTGCACCTGGATTGTTACAGGTGAGTGTATACTTTTCACATTTGTGTAATCTCAAGTCCATTTTCCATTATCTGTAGTTGACAAATATTTTCTAGTACATTATTATTAAAATATTTTTCTATTATCTTCAGTTGAAAAATATCCACCTCTCCTAAATAGTTAATAAATGAAATAACTTTTTGAGTGTCATAAAACAGGTCTAACAAACCCCAGATCATTATTACTATGATCTTATATTCACAGAGTCCTTAGGCTTTACTGAGCATCAATAGCTTGACCCATATGGTGAGACATTAACGAATGGGGTTTAGTTTCGGGGACTTAAAAACAAATTGTGCTGAGCCTAATCTTGTCCCTGATTGTACCAGATGCTTTTTGATCCTTCTAGTGAATAGAACAGGAGTGAAAGTGGAGAACCTCTAAAGTCACTCTCAGCTCTGAGATTATATGATTCTTCGAACATAAGGGATGCTAAATTCTACCTTAATCTCTGGGACTTGATGGTAATTTCTGGCACAAATCCCCTTCACCTTTCTGCTTCTCATCTGAAAATCAGGGGAAAGATAGCAAATTGGACATTCTCATTCACATAGATCCCCCTTCCCTAACCCTAAGCCCGATTTGAAATTTGTGATCATTTCAAAGGCTAACCTAAAGCTTATTTTTATAATTTCCATTAAAAAATTGCTAAGCAGGGGCAGCTAGGTGGTGCAGGGGATAAAACACTGACCCTGGATTCAGAAGGACCTGAGTTCAAATCGAGCCTCAGACCCTTGATACTTACTAGCTGTGTGACCCTGGGAAAGTCACTTAACCCCAATTGCCTCACCAAAAAGAAAATTGCTAAGCAAATTAATAGCAAGAGCATTAGTTGAATAGTTAAGCTGTTTAATAAAACAAACACTTTTCAAACACATTTAAAAAATAATTTTCATAGGATCCATTTTGGTCAAGAAACAATGAAAGGATTCTTACCTGTTCATGAAGTTTGTTTTTGTTTTTGTTTGTTTGTTTGTTTTGTAGGGCAACAAGGGTTAAGTGACTTGCCCAGGGTCACACAGCTAGTAAGTGTCAAGTGTCTGAGGCCAAATTTGAACTCAGGTCCTCCTGAATCCAGGGCTGGTGCTTTATCCACTGCACCACCTAGCTGCCCATTAAGGTTGTTTTGGAAAGCTAAATAGTGCTATGGATAGAGTTCCAGGTCTGGAGTCAAGAAGCCTTAAGTTCAATTTTGGCCTCAAGACACTTTCTAGCAGTGTGACCCTGGGCAAGTCACTTAACTCGGCTTGCCTCAGTTTCCTCATATGTCAAATGAGCTTGAGAAGGAAATGACAAGCCACTCCAGTATCTCTGCCAAGAAAATCCCAAATGGGAAAAGTCAGAAGGACTGAAATGACTGAACTAGAGTTGTTTATCCTTTGTTTCTAAAGAGAACCAATGACATCATGGGGTGCTATCTTGACTTGAATGTGAATGGTGGTAATATCTCTACTTGAGGCCACTGTGATCTTAAATTCTGTGTGCAGGGTACCGAAGAGTAATGAAACTCTATTTCTTTCAATATAATATATAATTCAGATTTTTATTAATTCAATGTAGACTTTTATGCTTTTCTTCCTCCTCTCAACACTTCCTGTCCTTTATTAAAAGGTGCCAAATTTGGAATAAGAAGATTTGAGTTTTAATCTGGTTTTTGCTACTCACTCTGTGTGACCTTAGAGAAAGAGAAGAGAAGGGAACAAGAATTTATTAAGCACCTACTACATGCCAGGCACTCTGCTAAGTTCTTTACAAATATTATCGTAATCAAGCCTCACAATAGCCCTGTTAGGTAGGTGCTGTCACCTTCTTATGATCTGTGAACATTTTATTGGTGATCCTTATGAAACAATGAGACTGTGCCTCAGGACTTAGTACAATGCCTGGCATATAGTAATCACTTAATAAGCTCTTGCTACCTTTTAACTTTAAATATACTTAGTAGAGATTGTACAAAGTGTAACTAGGGGCTTGACTTCAATACCCCTCCCCCCACTTTTCAAAATGAAAAATTATCGGTGACATCTTAGATTTCTTCTTCTGTAGTTATTTATTTGTACTCCCAGGATCCTCTATTGTTAAGCATTTCAATCAATTCCAGTGAACTCTGTTTCCTGTATGATCACTTCTATCTTTTTTTCTGTTCATTTCACAGTGACTTTTACAGGTTAGAGACGCCCAATTTAACGCGGAATAAATTAGTCGTCCAGTAATACATCTTGGAAAAGTGTTGAGAAAATACTCCCTGCTGCATTTGATGAAGCAAATAAGGAAATAAGCTCCATTTCTTAGAAGAAGATTCTTAGAAACTCATCTTCATCCCACAGCTGCAAGGACAATCAGAGATTCATTAAGTTAAGCAAATGGGAAGAAATAAATGCAATTCTTCAGAGAGCATTTTTAGATGTCACTGTCTTCTGTTTAAAGCTCACACTCCACAATTACAATCCCATGCATGGAAAAGTCAAGTGTTCTTGATGTAATATATATATATATACACACACACATACATACATACATATATATTGTGATGTTTAAAATCTCAATTGTGGTCACCTTAAATTAGAAGCTTTAGCATCAGTCCTTGGGCATTAAACATTTATTAAAGCATATAGATATTCCCATGGAGTTCAGAAAGTTAAGAAAAAAGCCTATTTAGCCTAGAGTTCCAGCCTGGTCTGGTTCTTCCTCAAGTCCTCTGCCACAAGCCTGCTTCAATCACAAACTCTCTCCAGCAAACTGATTGTGGAAGCTTTTTATAGGTCTGGAACAGAGGCAGTCCTTACACACTGCTTCAAGCTGATTGGTTGGCATCATCCAAATCCATTGGTTTTGCAGGTGTTCTCAAGGTGTGATTACAATCCAGTTAACTTGAAGTAGGCTAATCAGCAGTTAATCACTATCACTTGATTCAATCAGTCTAGATTAATCTCCAGGTGGGTGTTTGAGTATCTGCTAAATCTCATTATTTCATCACATTCCCCCCTTTGTTTCTTCTAGGAACAGGTGTTCTTTAATGAAACAGTAAAAAATAGCTTTGCCAGTAATCAAATCAAACAATGAAAGTTCTTAAAAACATGAATTGAGAAGACAAGATTTTTTAAAAAATCTTCATTTCATCACCTTTTGTATCATCTGCCTAATTATCCTTATGCCATTATGAGAAATTTTAAGATCTAATATAATTGGTAACAGATGTCAAGACCAAATCCAATGCTGTATTTATCATGACATCTGAGATAATTATGGGGATTACCACTGAGCAATATATACAGCACATGCAGTATGCCAGGCTTAAAATAGGTGGATGGGATATAAGTCTATGCCACCGAACATATTGGAGGAAACTGAGTCAGGCTTAATCAGATGCATGGGATTGAGACGTCCATGGCATCAGGAATATTGTAGGGGAATAGAAGCCAGGTCTAGAATTCGATGGGTGGGATGAAAACTTCTAGCCATTTGTGCAGTACCTGGACTTCATAAGTGTCTCCCCTTCTGTGAGAGTTCAATGCCTGCTCTTGTATGTATTCCTCTCATGGGTAAAGGCAATTAATGTTTTAAATGGTAAATTCCCATAATCCAAGTCTCATATGGATTAAAAAATTTGAGGATAATAAAGGTAGCCAAAAATGTGAAATGATCATAAAAACTGTGAATTTGCTTTGAGTCAGAATATAAGTTACAATGTACAATGATTCCAAATATTTTTTTGCAAAAATAGTATTTCTAGAATTAATTTACACTTGTCATAGTAATCAATTTACCAAGGAAATACTTTATATAATTTGATCAAATAATCAGTTGGAAAAACAAAACACAATCTTAAAAGAATGAAAATCTCTATGAAAACAAACTCATACTATTAATTTCAAAATGTGGATACAATGGCATAAAAAGGAAACCTTTATGTAACATTTGAACTGAAATTATTTCTCTGAGTGAATTTAGAGCATTTTTGATTTCGATATCTAAAATCTCCACATCTCATATTAATATCTTGCTGTCTACTTCTGTATTTCGGCAAAATATGTGCCAGTTTATGGCAATAGAAGCAGATTCTTGAAATATGATGATGATAAAGTTTCTCTTGTTTTTCTTCAACCCCTTTATTTTCTCTTTCATAATACCAATGCTTTATAAAGTTATTAGTTAAAGGCAAAAGCAGGTAAAGATAAATCAAAACAGAAAGTCCACAAAAATGAAGCATTAACATACTTACAAAGATTAAATTTCTTACCCAATGTGAAGATCAGAAGGTTGAGGGGTTCAGCAGTCCCTTCATGGTTGCCAAACTGTGATGTTTAAAATCTAAATTGTGGTCACCTTAAATTAGAAACTTTAGTACCAGTACTTAGGCATTAAACATTTATTAAAACATACAGATATTCCCATGGAGTTCAGAAAGTTAAGAAAAAAGCCTACTTAGCCTAGAGTTCCAGCCTGGTCTGGTTCTTCCTCAAGTCCTCTGCCACAAGCCTGCTTCAATCACAAACTCTCTCCAGCAAACTGATTGTGGAAGCTTTTTATAGTTCTGGAACAGAGGCAGTCCTTACACACTGCTTCAAGCTGATTGGTTGGCATCATCCAAATCCATTGGTTCTGAAGGTGTTCTCAAGGTGTGATTACAATCCAGTTAACTTGAAGTAGGCTAATCAGCAGTTAATCACTATCATTTGATTCAATCAGTCTAGATTAATCTCCAGGTGGGTGTTTGAGTATCTGCTAAATCTCATTATTTCATCACAATATGTATACACACATATATATATACATATATACACACACACACACACACACACACACACACACACACATATATATAAAATAGGACCTGTCTGTTTTAACTAGCACCTGGGCAATAAGATTGTACTGCTGGGGTATAGGAGTGAGTGGTACTTACATACATTATATTACTGTCAAACTTGGAGTCAAAAGACCTGAGTTCAAATCTTCAACTTACTCAGGGGTGTGCTAGAACCAGCTTGTACCAGCCTAGGTTGGGAGAGACAATTGTTAAATTTTCACTGTGAGTATTTATATCTTGGAAATAGGCAAATGATAAAAAAAAATCAGGGCTTGCTTTATTGTTTTATAAATTGCCTAGATAGGAAAATGATGGAGAATATATTAATTATGCAGATTAAACTTAAAAGTATCTTGTGGATACTTTTTGTTTTTCGAAAGCCAGTTGTTAAACATTTATTAGCACACTGCAGTCTGGAAAAAATCAAGCCAAAAAGCATTTATTAAGTGTCTAGTATGTGTCAAGCATGGAGTTAAGCCCTGGAGACAAAAAAGAAAGGCAAGAAAATTGCTGCCTCTAGGGAGTTAGTTGTCTAGTGGGGAAGACACCTTGCAAACTATATATGTGTGTGTGTGTGTGTGTGTGTGTGTGTGTGTACACACAGGATAAATTGAAGATGATCTCATAGTGAAGGTACTAGCATTCAGGGGGAAGGGAAAGGGTTTTTGCAGAAGGGGTATTTTTAGCTAAGACTTGAAGGAAGTTAAGGAAACCAGAAAGTAGAGATGAGGAGAAAAGGCATTCTAGGCATGGGGGCATCCAGAGAAAATGTACCCAGTCAAGAGATAGATGGAATGTCTTCTTTAAGAAAAAGCCAGGAGGTCAGTGCCACTGAATCCTCAGTCACTAGATATCCAAGTCACTTAAATTTCTCTAAACATAATCTGACAAGTGAAGAGAGGGGACTAGTTGATCTCTGAGGTCCCTTCCAGCTCTAAATTTATGATCCTAGGAACCTACTGAATTATTGAACCATATAGATTATTAGAGCCTGGATAGATTTAATAGATCAACACCCTTATTTTCCAAGAACAAAGTCCCAAAGAAAAATTCTTGACTCAAGATTGTTGGTACATAGAGATAGGAAAAAGTGAGAATGCTCTTAACTTTGTATTTCTTGTTAAATCATCAAAGTGTTTTCCATTCTCAGAACTGATTTTTTATTTATTTCTTTTCTTTTTTTTGTGGGGAAATAAGGATTAAGTGACTTGCTCAGGGTCACACAGCTAGTAAGTGTAAAGTGTCTGAGATTAAATTTGAACTCAGGTCCTCCTGACTCCAGGGAGGGTGCCCCATCCACTGTACTATCTAGCTAAACCTTCAGGATCGATTTCTGGAAAAGGAACATGTTTGAAGACAAAAGGGCTGTCTCAAAAAGTGCAGACCAGGGGCAGCTAGGTGGCGCAGTGGATAGAGCGCCTGCCCGGATTCAGGAGGACCTGAGTTCAAATCTGGCCTCAAATACTTGACACTTGCTAGCTGTGTGACCCTGGACAAGTTACTTGGCCCCAGTTGCCTCACAAAAAAAAAAAGAAAGAAAAAGAAAAAAAAGAAAAGAAAAGTGCAGACCAGAAGTCGGGGTTTGACATGGAAGCTGTGACTTAGGACATGGATCCCTCATAAATCATCTGGATAAGCAAAGATTTTATAATCTTTAAGCAACAATCAGAACAAGTACAGGGACAGACAATTAAATTTGGTAAGATCAGAAAGCATAAGATAGTGGAACAAACTTTTGGCCAAGTTAAAAGACTTGACTTCACCACTAACTAGTGAAATAACTTTGAGCAAGTTATTGAGCTTCTCTGGACTTCAGCTTCCTCATTTTTTTAAAGAGAGAGGAAAAGAAGAGGGAGAATTGAATTAAATCCCTGTCAACTCTTAAAGTCAAACAAACAAGCCTGATTCCGTAAGATGCCAATAGACCCACAATTCCCCTTTATTTCCATAAAGAGGAAAAAGACTACAATACAGAAGAGCAGAATGTGGAAATCTGTTGGAATGAAACAAGCTTTTAGAGGACAAGATTGTCTGTTACAGGAGACTAATATGGAAAAAGGGGGAAGAAAAACCCTTCACCAAACAAACAACAGCAAAATCCTCTGAAATGTCCTCGTTTATTTTCCATTCCAGTGAACAATTCTGCAACGAACAGCAATGCTCTAAACAAAGGCCAGAGCCTGATCGAGCCATCATGCACCTGCATCATTTTGCTGATTAAAGCTCGAGGAGTGCAGGGGGAGTAGGGAAGAGGAAGCAGGGTTTACTCCAGTGATTCTGTGATTCTAGAGCAGATGCTGCCCTGATTTCACCCAGATGGTAGGATGCTATGATACTGGATTAGAAGTCTCAGATGAATTTAGTCCAGTGACATCAAAAGCCCAGTGTCCAATTGGGAAGGAACTGTATTCATAATTTTATGACACCACACAAGTCACTGAAAGAAAGACTGGGTATCTTTATTCCCTTCGTCTCCTCCAAGGACTTCCCATTCAATTTTTCTTCATTCAGTTTCAATTCCCTTCATTTCTCTATCCATTAGAACTATCTTTTTCTTCTTCTTATCTCTTCTTTGGAATTGTGTCACACATTTTAAATTTTTCTCAGGGGATGGAAGGAGAGAAATGTAAAGAAAATGAATGGTGGCCTCAAAGACTTTCAAATGCCTTTACAAAGACTGACCTATATATTAAGATGCTTTGGACACTGAAATAGAGAATGTGTTCTGTGTAGCAACCACTGACATATGGTTGGATTGTATTATGGTGTTTTCAGCTACTGTTCAATTTTTCTTCTAGTCACTGCTATCTTTAATTCCTACATTTCCTCATCTTAGACAAGACAGCATGCTGTAGTGGATAGAGAACAATTCTTAGAGTCTTGGAGAAGATAGAGAATTGGCCTCAAAGTCAGGAAGATCTGAGTTCAAGTCTTGCCTCTATTAGCTCAGTGACCATGAGTAAGTCTCTTAACTCCTCAGTGCTTTAAGCAACACTAAAACTACAAATTCCAGAACAATTAGAATTCTTCATTGGAAGCAGAGATTCCCTTTCTGGGAGCTGCTTCTTAAAAAATTTAAATCATGGGGACAGCCAGGTGGCACAGTAGATAGAGCACTGGCCCTGGATTCAGAAGGACCTGAGTTCAAATCCGGACTCAGACATATAACACTTACTAGCTGTGTGACCCTGGGCAAGTTGCTTAACCCTCATTGACCCGCAAAAAAAAATCATGATCCCATTTGGGTTTATCTGCTTGTTTTTTTGCCAAAGATACTGGAGTGGTTTGCCATTTCCTTCTCTAGCTCATTTTACAGATAAGGAAACTGAGGCAAAAAGGGTTAAGTGACTTGCCCAGGGTCACACAACTAGTAAGTGTCTGAAGCCAGATTTGTACTCACGAAGATGAGTCTTCCCAACCCCAAGCCTGGCACTCTATATATTGTACCACCTATCTGCCCCATACATTTTCATGGCTTCACCTATTGCCTTTTTTAGGATGACTCTTATTTTTATATTTGCAGTCCTAACTTATCTCCTAAACCCCAGTTACATAGTTTTACTGTTTCCTGGATATTTCTACTTAGATTCAATTTAACTTTCTGTGCCTCAGTTTTCTTATACATTTATACATACACACACATATATAAATATATAAAATGAGGTTAATACTTACATTTACCTATCTTACAGTATTATGATGAGGAACAAACAAAATAATATATGGGTAATACTATAACAACAACAAGGACTGCTGGGAAGTATAGTTTGATGAACTTGAAGGAAAGACTAAATTATTGGACATGGAGAAGGCCTGGAGCTATAGAACATCTAGCAAAAGGAGAGTGTCCTACATGTCAGTGATGGGAGCTGATTGTAAGTGAAGGGCATTGCTATGCCAAAAGGAATATAATTGCAATCAGTTAGAGCCTTGTCGGTTATGTGAAGGGAATGACTGCCTGGCAGAGCTTGCCATTTTCTTGTATGTGCCTGCCTCACTGCTGCTGGGACTTGGTGAATCTATCCACTGTCTGCTTCCTCCCTCCTCTTTCCATCTCATTGATGATTCTAAATTATCTTTCCTTTGGTGCTTCCTGCTTTTGGAAAGAAAGAAAAAAACCTTTTTTTATTTATCATTTGTACTTTTATAATGGGTTTTGTTTCTAGATGAAGTTAATCTCACTTTTATTATATTCTGAACCAGTGTTTGTAAAGAAAGAATGAGGGAGAAAGGGGAATGCAATATAATCCGTGTATCAGAGCCTCCAGATCATTTCTTTGGCTTGTCTTCTTACTCTGTCATTCTACAGTTTTCCTCCCCATTGCAGCTAGACTGCCTAAAAATCAATCTTTACTTGGTCTCTCCTCTTTATTTCCACTCACTCTCTTAGAAACACTCTGCAATCTGGTTTGTGACTTCATTATGTAACTGGAACTGCTTTCTCCAAAGTTACCGGTAATTTCTGAATTGCCAAATCTGATGGTCTTTTATCAATATTCATCCTTCTCCACTTCCCTGCAGCATTTGACACTATTGATAACCTTCTTTTCTTCACTCTCCTCTCTTCATTTTGAGCCCCTTGAGGGCAGGGACTGTCTTTTGCCTCTTTTTGTATCCCTCGTGCTTAGCCCAGTGCCTGGTACATGGTAGGTGCTTAATAAATGTTGATCGACTCATCAGTTGTGATACTGGTTTCCTGAGCCTGTATGAATTGTCCTTAGATACTCTTCTCTTTATATATTCTCTCACTTTTCAGCTCCTATGGGAGTGTTTAAGCAGATGACTCTCAGATCTATCCATCCATATTTCCTTCTCTCTCTCTCTCTCTCTCTCTCTCTCTCTCTCTCTCTCTCTCTCTCTCTCTCTCCCTCTCTCTCCCTCCCTCCCTCTCTCTCTCTCTCTCCCTACTTTACTCCCTCTCTCCATCCATCCAATCTATCTTCAACATCATAGCTCAGCTCCAGGTCTGCATCATGAACTGCCTATCAAATATTATAAACTGGATACCATATAGGCACCTCAAATTCAGCATGGCCAGAATAGAACTCCTTATATTTTCCCCAAAATACACCTATCCATGAAACCTTCTTAGAGACCTTTTAGTCTTCCAGTTTTGCAACTTCATTGTTATCTTCAGCTTCTCATTCTCCCTCACCTTATACATTCAGTCAGTTGTAAAAATTTTCATTTCTGTCTCCATAATATCTCTCACATTTGAACTTTATTATGACTCATATGGCTACCTACTTAGATCATGCCCTTCTCACCTTTACCTTTGAATATTACAATAGCCTACTAATATTTGCCATTCTTCAAGTCTTTCCCCCTTCAGCTCTTTTTCCATATAGCTTATAAAATAATTTTCCATCAGTTCCAGTCTGACCATGTCAATACCCCACTCAATAAACTCTAGCGAGTCTCTAATGACTCAAGGAGCAAGTATAAAGTATTTTGCCTGACCTTTAATTACTGCAAAATCTGCAAGCCCAACCTATGTTTCCAACCTTGTTGTGCATTAATCTGGACAATCTATAATCCAGTCAAACTGTATTTCTTGCAATTATTTATGCTTGACACCCCATAGCCCAGTTCTTTGCCCTTGCTTTGGATGTCCTCTATGTCTGGATGTACTCCTTCCTTACCTCTACCTCTCAATTACTTGTTTTTCTTCAAAAGTCAGATTAAGTCCATCCACCTACATGACACCTTTCCCCAAAATGCCTTGTAGAGTGGAATTGGGGGGAGGGGAGAAGGGAGTTTATTAGGATATTTTTTATCAATTGGTTTTCTCCACTTCCAGTCCCGTTGATGCAGTCACAGAAAATAAGAGAAGGTAAAAGAAATCATGTGACATTTAAGTTTTAAATGAAGTATAAGTAAGGGTTTATATTTTTTGTCAACCCTTTACAAACTCGATGGTATTAGAAAGCAGTTTGCTATAGGATGACAAGTAATAGCCAAGCCCCTGGTGGATTTTAAAAAGCAGGCTTGCCAGTTTGGGATTCAATCAAGATAGGACACAGTTTTGAGGATTGTCTTCTTTCTGGCTGACGTGGCTTGGAGCCAGCAAGTGGTGAGTTTGACACTCCTGGCCTAGAGAAGCTTTCTATGATGTTGTAAAAGATTCCAAGGGTAGGCGGCAGCTAGATGGCATAATGGATAAAGCAACGGCCCTGGATTCAGGAGGACCTGAGTTCAAACTGTCTTCAGACACTTGATACTTACTAGCTGTGTGACCCTGGGCAAGTCACTTAACCCTCATTGTCCTGCAAAAACAAAGAAACAATAAAAGATTCCAAGGGTGGAAGATTTCACTTAGATGGAAGAGAAACTGGTACAGTGGAAAGAGCATTAGGTTTGGAGTAATAGGATCTTGGTTCAGATCCCACCCTTCTCACTAAATTTCAATGTGATCTTGTGTAAGTCATTTAACCTCTCTGGGCCTCAGTTATTTCATTTGTAAAATCAGAAGTTTGCACTACTGGGGGCAGTTAGGTGGTAAAGTTTTTAGAGTATGAGGCCTAGAGTCAGAAAAGCCTGAGTTCAAATCTGCCTAAAATAATGGAATTTGGCAGACACCCAGGAGTCTGACCTGGTTGATTTAGTAGTGTTTGAATTGGGTGTGAATGAGAAACTACTAAGTACCCACTTAAAGATGATTAGATTTTAGCCACACCTGGCCGGCCCTGTTAAACCTAGTTTAAACTTGGCCAACCCTGAGAAGGAGTGTCCTCAGAGACTGTGAACTGGGTCATCAACAGGGAACCAGTTTCAGCCACATAACTTGAAGGACCTCCCCTTTGGGGGAGGGAGAAAAAGGTAGAAAAAGGGACCCCAACAGGAAGTAGTGCTTTCTCCCTCTCTCTCTCTCTCTCTCTCTCTCTCTCTCTCTCTCTCTCTCACCTTGGAGGAGCTTTCAGAGTGGACTGGAGACAGGCTGCACAACTGACTTTCATGGAAATTACGGACCCCTGGTGGTAAGTTAATAAAATCCAGCTCTTTGAATTAGCTGAGTTGAAATCAAGTTTGGGTTTTGAGACAGTCTTTGCTAGAGCTAGGGAGATTATCCATTTTCTTCTTTCCCTATTCCCTTGTCATTGGCTTAATTAATTTCACCTTTGCTGTGTATTTTATTCCCATTAATAAAACATGATTAGTTTGTGGAAAACGGGCTGTTAATCTCCTTTCTTATTGGCCTGGGAGAAATAATGAAAAAAGGCAGTTTGGAGGGGAGGAAACTTTGGACCTGGAGGGCCCTCATTATTTTCTGAACCCAAATATTATGGTGAGCCACCCAATTAACTCTCCCCATATTAAATTTGGCCCCTACAAATCCAGTCTCATACATGCTGTATGTCTGTGGGTGAGTCACTTAACCCCTGTTTGCCTCAGTTTCCTTATCTGTAAAATGGGGATAATAATAGCACCTACTTCCCAGGGTCGTTTTGAGGATCAAATGAGAAAATTGCAAAACACTTAGCATAGTTTCTGGCACTTACTAAGTAGTATATAAATGATATTATTATTAATTACATGGCCTTCTGAGGTCCAGTAGAGCACTAAATTTATGATCCTTTGATCTGGGATATTTAATTCTTGGATGTTGGGAGTGAGTGAAACTTCCTTTTAAGGATTTCTAGTTGAATGCGTATTTATTAGATAAATAGGGATGACCTCAGGTGGATTTTTCAGGGAAGATAAAAATATCTAGGTACTTCTGTGGCAATTATAGTGATTAAACTGATAGGGATAGTTCTCTCTTCAAAGGCTGTCCCTGAACTGATTTATAATGTCTGGGATTTAAATAGTTCTCAAAATAAAATTGAGAATAAAAGTTCAAGATTCACATTTTGGATGAAATCTTTCTCTGGAGCAGTTTTTTCCTAATGCTCCACCCTCCCACTCCTACTCTGTTTCTTCCTATTACAGGAAAAGTAGCCAACCACAGATGATGGGACAGATGGAATTTTATGGTACATAAAAACTAGGTCCTAGTAATAAAAGTCATATGTTATACTTGTACGTTCTCCTACGCAATTAAGACTTTGCCTTTTGCAATTAACCAAGAGAGTTAGAAAAAATATGAGACTGCCAGGATTGCTTCATAGAATTTTGACTTTATTCTGTTAAAGCTTTTCCTTTCATTGATGATAATGTAATGAGATGCTTTCTTCTGTTTGAGTCTTTTATGAGAGATGCTGATGATGGAGGCTGCTGAAACTATATAGAGGTACCTCTTTAACCCAATACTGTGATTTTAACCTTAAACCTTAACCATAACTCCACATTTTTTACATTGGGCTCATAATTCATCTCTGAGTTATGAGGTTTCTTTTATCCTAGAAGCCAGGATCTTCTTGAGCAAGAGCCACAAACTTCCAGACAACATAAGGAGATTATATCAAACTAGTCAATCAATCACATAAATCAATCAGCAGGGATGGATTAAGTGTTAACTATGTTCTAGGCACTGGCTGATTTAGAGGACAAAGAGAAAGCAAAATAAACCTTATAGACTCAGGGAGCTTATATGCTAATGGAGTAGATAATATGTATACAAATAAGTTTGTTTTGTTGTTGTTGAATCATTTCAGTTGTGTCCCATTTGGGGTTTTCTTGGCAAAGATACTTTTTCTTCCCTGGCTCACTGTACAGATGAGGAAACGGAGGTAAATGGGGTGAAGTGAGTTGTCCAGGGTCACAGAGTTAGTAAGTGTTTGAAGCTGGATTTGAACTCATGAAGATGAGTCTTTCTGATTCCAAGTACAGTGCTCTATCCGCTGTACCACCTAGTTATCCCAAAATAAGCATATACAAAGTAAATATTTTTTGTTGTCAAGTTGTTACAGTCATGTCTGAATCTCAGTGGTCCCATTTGGGTGTTGGTTTTTTCCTTTTTTTTTGGCAAAGATACAGGAGTAGTTTGCCATTTCCTTCTCCACTTCATTTGACAGATAAGAAAACTGAGGTAAAAAGTGTTAAGTAACTTGCCCAGGGTTACACAACTAGTGTCTGTGGTTGAATCTGAATTCAGTTCTTCCTGACTCCAGGCCAGGCACTCTATCCACTGTACCACTTAGCTTCCAAATATTAGGTAACTTTAGAAGAGAAGGCACTAACATCTGGGAAGTTGTTCATGAGGCAGGAGGCCTTTTGTAGAAGGTCAGGTTTTATCTGTTTTGAAGGAATCCAGGAATCTTAAGGGGCAAAGACAAAGAGAAAAAGAGAGACAGAGAGAGACAGAGAGAGAGACAGTGACAGAGAGAGACAGAGACAGAGAGACAGAGAGACAGAGAGACAGAAACAGCATTTCAGGCATGGAGGACAGCTAGTTCAAAAGGGATGTATCAGAGAAATGTTCTAGAAAAAGAATTAGCAAGATTTGGCCATTGATCTTATGAGTTGGCAACATTTCCTGGCATATGTGGGGTGAATGAGAATGAAATTGCAAATCTGGGTGCCTAGAAGGATGGTGATGCCAATCCATCATCCCAGTTCAGGGTTATTTTCTGAACTGTTATACTCTAAATATTTTCTCAGGCCATTGTTATTTTCTCTGACTACAAATCCATGGAATTCAATTATGGAGTAAGAGAAGTGTTATAGGAAGTCAATATGGTACAGTGAGAGGCAGCTAGCCAGTGGATAGAGTGCTGGTCCTTGAGTCAGGAAGACCTGAGTTCAAATAGCCTCAGACACTTACTAGTTGAAACTAAGCTAATTCAGTATGAATAGGAAGCTCTCAAGACTGAAGTTCTAAAAAGAAGAATAATTCCCATGAACTGGAAAAAGCAGAGTTGTTTAAAGCGATAGAAAAGAGCAGCAAAGCTGGGTAACAAAAGGTGAATATGAAAGCATCTTATGATCCTGTAACAATTGTGTCAGGAAGTCTATAGCTTTTAAAGATAAAACCAAAAAAGACTAATAGGACTCTGATACTCAAGATAAATAAGAAAGCACTAGGAAAGTATCTAGGAGCAGCTAGGTGGTGCAGTGGATAAAGTTCTGGGCCTGAGGTCAGGAAGACTCATCTTCCTGAGTTCAAAACTAGCCTTAGACACTTACTAGCTATATGACTCTGGGAAAATCACTTAAGCCTGTTTGCCTCAGTTTCTGATCTATAAAATGAGCTGGAGAAGGAAATGGCAGACCATTCTAGTATGTTTGCCAAGAAAGCCCCAAATGGAGTCATGAAAAGTTGGACATAACTAAAATTCATCATCATCACCATCGTCTTCCTTCTCATTGTCATCAATAACAACAAGGTGCTCAGAGAAACTGACATTTGTGATTATTGAGTGCTATCAGTGATCTTTGAATGATTATAGAGAGGCTTGGAGAGGTACCACAGAACTGAAAAAAGAATCTACAGATTTTAAGTTGATGATTTTAACTTTAGTCCTAGGTAAAATTCTGGTATATAATATTAAAGGGATATTGAGTTAATATTTATAAAAGGAAGCAGTAATAATAAAGAGTTGGCATAGCTTCATCAAGGCCTGACCATGCCCATTTTACTTATTGATTTTTTTTGGAATGGATTGCTCATTCGTGGAAATGCTATAGACACAGGTACCTACATTTTAGCATAGCAATTAATGAAGTCTCTCATGTTAGACTTATGAATAAGATGGAGAGATGTTGGCTAGGTGAAAAGGTAACTAAGTGGATTTGGACTGTAAGGGGCTAAAATTCTAGCTAGTCTGTCTAAAATAACTAATGAGTGGTCACCAATAAATTATAAACTTTAGCAAGAGTTAGACTTTTAATCATTTATTAAGGAGAATAAGAATTTGGTGAAGAGAAACAGAAAGAGGCCTAGATTCAGCTATCTATCTCGGGGAGCTACAGTTCTCCTGCCCCGTTCTCCATGAGAGTCCTGGAGAAAGAGAGCGAGAGAGCCAGCCTTGCCCCCTCTTCCTCCCCAAAGCAAACATCACTTCCTGATGCCAAAGAAAAGCCGGATGGCTTGCCCTCAGAGGCCTTCTCCTCATGGTGGAGCTTTCCTACAGTAAGTCTCCAGCAGGTAGCGTCATTCTAATCATTACAGTTCCAGACCTAAAGAGTAATGAATCATGAATGGTTTGATGTTCATTTGAAAGAAGGTCTCCAATAAAGTGCTCCTGGGTTCTGTCTTTGGATCTCTCTTGGCTGACATTTTTATCAATGACTTGAATAAAGTCATATATGGAATGTTTATGAAATTTTTAGATGACATAAAGCTGGGAGGAATAACCAACACAATAGAACATTGGCTCTAAGAAAAGGACATTTAATAGTGGAAAAAGTAGAGAATAACACCTTAAAAACAAAATAGTCCAAATGGTAAAAGAGGAACAAAAATCCAATGAAGAGAAGAATGCCTTGAAAAGCACAATTGGCCAAATTGGGGGGAAAAAACAAATAAAATTAAGGGGTGAGATTGAAGGGTAAATTATTTGACATAGAAGAAACCTGAAAGAGTTTTTACAGTGATAGGGAAGATGAGGGAAGGGTGGAGAACCTCACTCTCATTGGGAATTGGCTCAGAGAGGAAATAACATATACACTCAGCTGGGTGTCAAAATCTATTTTAGCATACAGGAATGTAGAAGGAGGAAGCTGATAGAAAATAGGGCATATTGGGGGAGTTAAAGTAGAAAATGAAATACTTTTGAGAATGGACAGGGTAAAAGGAAAGAGAGAGTAGGATAAATAGGAGGAAATAGGATGGAGGGAAATACATGGTTGGTAATCATTACTATGATAAAAAATTTACAGAAAGTTTCTCTGATAAAGACCTCATTTCTCAAATATATAGAAAACAGAGTCAAATCCACAGAAAAAAACCATTCCTCAATTGATAAATGGTCAAGGGATATGAACAGGTAGTTTTTGGACAAAGTTATCAAAGTGGAAGAAATGCTCTAAATCACTAGTGATTAGAGAAATGCAAATTAAAACAACCCAGCTATCACCAAACACCTGTCAGATTGGCTAATGTGACAAAAAATGAAAATGACAAATGTTGGAGGGGATGTGGGAAAATTAAAACTCATGCATTGTTGGTGAAGTTGTATACTGATTCAACCATTCCGTAGAGCAATTTGGAACTATTCCCAAAGGGTTATAAAACCACCCATACCCTTTGACCAAGCAATACCATTACTAGGTCTGTATCCCAACGAGATAAAAAAAGGAAAGGGACCTTCATGTACAAAAATATTTATAGCAGCTCTTTTAGTGGCGGCAAAGAATTGGAAATTGAGGGCAAGTCCATCAATTGGAGAATGGTTGAACAAACCGTTGTATATGATTGTGTTGGAGTACTATTATGCTATAAGAAATCAAAAGCAGGATGCTCTCAGCAAAACCTGGAAAGACTTATATGGACTGAAAACAAAGTGAAATTAACAGATGCAGTAGAACATTAGGGGGATTTTTGTTTTGTTTTGTTTTTTTGGTGAGGCAATTGGGGTTAAGTGACTTGCCTAAGGTCACACAGCTAGTAAGTGTTAAGTGTCTGAGGCTGGATTTGAACTCAGGTACTCCTGACTCCAGGGCCAGTGCTCTATCCACTGTGCCACCTAGCTGCCCCTGCAGTAGAACATTGTACACAGTAACAGCACTATTCTATGATGATCTACTGTGAATAACTTAACTATTTTCAGCAATATGATGATCCAAGATAATTCTGAAGGACTTATAATGAAAGTTTCTGTCCATCTCCAGAGAAAGAACTTGTGGGGTTTGAATGTAGATCAAAGATACTGTTTCTTAACGTTATTTTTCTTGGAGTTTTTTGTCTGTTTTCTTTCATAGCATGACTTACGTGGAAATATGTTTTGTAGGACTACACATATATAACCTACGTGTATAAACTATGTCAAATTGCTTATTTTCTCAATGAGAGGAGAAGGAAGGGAAGAAGATAATTTATTATTATTATTATTATTTTGCAGGGCAATGAAGGTTAAGTGACTTGCCCAGGGTCACACAGCTAGTAAGTATCAAGCATCTGAGACCAGATTTGAACCCAGGTCCTCCTGAATCCAGAGCCCATGCTTTATCCACTGTGCCACCTAGCTTCCCCCAAGAAGAGAATTTAGAACTCAAGATTTGGAAAAAGAATCTTAAAGCTTTTTGCATGTTATTGGGAAAAATAAAATATTAAATTTAAAAAGTGGTAAAATAAAATTTTACACTTGGCTTCAAAAAATCAACTTCATAGGTATAAGAAAGGGATAACTGGAAAGCAATTCATCTGATAAAACAGCTGGGGTTTTCAGTGGATTTGAGTCAAAATGAGTCAAAAATAAGATATGGTAGACAACAAAGTTAATTAATTATGAGAACCACAGTACCTAGAACTAGGAAAGGGATGGTCTCTCTCTCTCTCTCTCTCTCTCTCTCTCTCTCTCTCTCTCTCTCTCTCTCTCTCTCTACTCTGCCTAAGTCAGTCTGTGTCTGAAGTGTGCTCAGGTCTCGGTGCCACAGTTTAAGAATGACGTTGATAAGTTGGAGAATGTGCAGAGGAGGGTAATCAGGATGGTAAAGGAATTAGGGATGTTTACCCTGGAGAAGAGAAGGCTCAGGCAGGACATAATACCTGGTTTCAAGTGTTTGAAAAGTCACATAAGTAAAAGGCATTTGATTTGTTCTTGGCCCTAGAGGACAGGATTAAAATTAAGAGCAATGGGTGGAAATTACCAAGAAGCAAATTTCAAATTTAGGCTTGAGGAAAAGAAAGAAGTTCCTTATATTCCAAAGTGGGATGATCTTTCTTCATTTCTCCTCAGTGAAGGTTTTCAAGGAAAGGATGGTTGACTCCTTCTCAGCATACTACTACTACTACTACTACTACTACTACTACTACTACTACTACTACTAGTAGCAACAGCAGTAGTGGTGGTGATGGTGGTAGTAGTAGTAGTAGTGGTGGTGGTAGCAGTGGTGGTGGTGGTGGTAGTAGTAGTCAGCATTTATGTAGCATTTTAAGATTTGCAAAACACTTTTGTAACTATTCTCTCATTTTATCCTCACAACAACCCTGAGAGGTAGGGGCTATTATGATTTTCATTTTATGGATGAGTAAACTGAGGCTGGCAGAGATTAAGTGACTTGTCCAGCATCACACAGCTAGTTAGTGCTTAAGACAGGATTGAACTCAGGTTTTCCTGACTTTGGGACCAGTAGTTATCCACTACACTACCTAATTTGTAGTAGAGGGGATTCTTGTTCAGGTACAGGTTAGACTATGTAGACCTGAAGACCCTCCCAAATCAAAGATTCTGGACTGATTATAAACTTATCCTCTCCATGCTAAGCCTGATACCCATGGGGCATACTGTAGAACTGACAATTCTGGAACCTAATTCTACCTAAAAAGGATTGAGAGAGACCAGGGCCAGCAATTTATACTAGGTGAGTTTGTGCTATATAAGACATGGTAGGGTGCCCTGCAGATGTCTACCTTAGCTCTCCACATTAGAGCCAAGCCCTGGAAGAGTTAATTGATTACTGGGTTCTGTAGATGAAAGTTAAAAAAATTAGTAGGGTCTTTGAAATTAATCAGTTAATGTCAGAGACTTACAAATAAGACTACCATCCCCAGATATTTATACTGCCTAGAGTTATTTTAAATGGGGCATTTTTTACTATCTCTTCTTGCAGAGTTTTGTTTGTGATATATAGGAATGCCAATGATTTATGTGGATTTACTTTTTACCCTGCTACTTTGCTAACATTATTGTTTCAACTAACTCTTTAGTTATCTTTGGGATTTTCCAAGAATATGATAATTTTCTCTGCAAAAGGAGATAGTTTTATCTCCTTATTACCTATTCTGATTATTTCAATTTCTTTTTCCTCTTTTATTGCTATTGCTAGGATTTCCAGTACTATATTAAATAATACTGGTGACAATGGGCAACCTTGTTTCATAACTAGTCTTACTAGGAAGGCCTCTGGTTTATTCCCATTACAAATAATGCTTGCTGAGGGATTTAGACAAATGCTATTTATAAGTTTAAGGAAAAAATTCATTTATGCCAATACTTGCAAGCGTTTTTAATAAAAATGAGTGTTGAACTTTATCAAAAGCCTTTTCTGCATCTATTGATATAATAATATGATTTAAATTTTTTATTATTGATGCAATTATGTTAATAGTTTTCCTTATGTCAAACAATTCCCACATTCCTGTTATAAATCCCACTTGATCATAATGTATAATCTTTGTAATATGTTATTGTAATCTTATAGCTAGTATTTTATTTAGGAATTTTGCATCCATGTTCATTAATTAGCCTATAATTTTCTTTTTTGGTTTTTACTCTTCCTGAGTTAGGAATTAGTATCATACTTGTTTCATAAAAGGAGTTTATCAGTATCTTTTCTTTATCTATGATTCCAAATTATTTATTTAATAGTGTAATTAGTTGCTCTTTAATTGTTTGATAGAATTCACTTGTAAATCCATCTGGTCTTAGGAAGCTCATATATGGCCTGTTTAATTTCTTTTGCTAAAATAGGACTATTTAGACATTCTATTTCCTCTTCTTCTAATCTAGGAAATTTATATTTTGTAAATATTCTTCCATTTCACTTAAATTGTTAAATTTATTGGCACATAATTGGGCAAAATAACTCCTTAAAATTGCTTTAATTTCATCTTTGTTGGTGATATATTTACCCTTTTCATTTTTAATATTAGTGACTTGTTTTGCTTCTCTCTCTTTTAATCAAGTTAACTAATTGTTTATTTTTTCCATAAACCCAATTCCTAGTTTTATTTATTAACTAAATAGTTTTATTAATCTTACCTTTAATTTTTAGGATTTCCAATGTAGTGTTTAATTAAGGATTTTAAATTTCTTCTTTTTCTAGTTTTTTTAAATTGCATACCCAATTTATTGGTCTGCTCTTTTCTATTTTAACGGATGTAAGCATTTAGAGATAAAAGTTTTCCTCTAATCACTGCTTTTGCCCTATCCTATAGGTTTTGATATGTTATCTCAATATTGTCACTCTTTAATGAAATTATGGTTTCTATGATTTGTTTTTTGACCCCTTCATTCTTTAAGATTAGGTTGTCTACTCTCTGATGAGTTTTTATATATTTCCCTTGGTCCCTAATTAAATATAATTTTTATTGCATTATGATCTGAGAAGGATATTTTAATATTTCTGTTTTTCTGCTTTTGATGGCAAAATTTTTATGTAGTCAATCTTTGTAAAGGTACCATGAACCACTTTGAAAAAGGTGTATTCTTTTCTATTTCCATTCAGTTCTCTCCAGATATCTTTCATATCTAGTTTATCTAAAATCTATTCATTTCCTTAACTTCTTTCTTATTTATTTTTTTATTAGATTTTTCAAGTTCTGATAGGGGAAGATTAAAGTCCCCTATTATTATAATACTACTATTTCTCTCTACCTGTCATTCATTTAATTTTTCTTTTAAAAATTTAGATGTTATAGTATCTGGTGTATATAAGTTCAAATGCAGGCTCAGACAGTTACTAGCTATGTGACCTTGGGCAAATCACTTAACCCTCTTTGCCTCAAGTTCCTCATCTGCAAAATGAGCTAGCGAAGGAAATAGCAAACCAGTCCAGTATCTATTGCTTCATTCTTTATGGTACTTTTTGTCAAAATGTAGTTACTCTGTTTATCATTTTTAATTAAATCTATTTTAGCCATAACTTTGTCTGAGATCATAATTGTTACCCCTGCCTTTTTTACATCAGTTGAAGCATAATAAATTCTACTCCAACCCTCCATTTTAACTTTGTGTGTATCTCTCATTTTAAAATGTGTTTCTTGTAAACAACATATTGTTGGAGTCTGATTTTTATCCATTCTTCTATGTGTTTTTAATGAGTGAGTTCATTCCATTCACATTCAAAGTTACAATTAATATTTATGAATTTCCCTTCATCTTATTTTTATTCACCATTTTCCTTCTCAGGCTTTTTTTTTCACCCTATCCCTGTTACCTTATCTTCTCCCCTTATCCTCTTATTTCTTATTTTACCTACCCCAAAGTTAAGCTAAAATTAAATTTAAGCTCTTTATATAAAATATTTATATGATTGAACTAATTTACCATTCTGATGAACATCATCCATCTATTTGTCTTTGAGCTAAAATTTCCATCAAAGAGATTACTATATTCACTCTACTTAATAATTGGTATTCCAATTTTCATAGAAGCATCTGTCTAAATGTGAATCATTAACGCATGCAATCTGCCAAGACATATAAATGTCAAAAGGTCAAAGAGATTAAGTTCATAAGTGGAGAGATGTGCTGGATTTGTAGTCAGGGGACCTAGGTTCAACTCTCAACTCTGCAACTTACTACCTCTATTACATTTTTTTTTCAAGGCAATGAGGGTTAAATGACTTTCCCAGGGTCACACAGCTAGTAAGTTTTGAACTCAGGTCCTCCTGAATCCAGGACTGGTGCTTTATCTAGCTGCCCTGGAACTTACTACCTATGCACCTTGGAAAATCAGTTTTCTCATCTATAAAATAAGTGTGCTGATCTCTAAATAGACCTCTAAAGTTCTAGATCTGAAATCTCTGTACAAAAGCGTCACTTATCCACAGAGGAGGCTCACTCAATCCTTACTTTAAAAATATACCAACCTAGGGGGCGGCTAGGTGATGCAGTGGATAAAGCACCGGCCCTGGATTCAGGAGTACCTGAGTTCAAATCCGGCCTCAGACACTTGACATTTACCAGCTGTGTGACCCTGGGCAAGTCACTTAACCCTTATTGCCCCGCAAAAACAAAAACAAAACAAAAAACAACAAAAAACAACAACAACAAAAAACCCCACCACCAACAAAAATATACCAACTTAAAAAATGAATTCTTGATGAAAACATGAATTATACCCAAACTCTATGTAAGCTATGTAAATATGCCTTAAGTCAATCAGTTACTTGAGGTGGAGTGAAAAGGAGAGGTTGCCTTGACCAGACACCTGAATAAAGAGGGCTTGCTTGTCATGTCTGATTGTGAACTTCAGTCAGCCCTTCCTTCCCCTGTTTCTAGCTTTATCATTCAGTCATTTCAGTTGTGTCTGACTCTTTGTGACCCCATTTAGGGTTTGCTTTGCAAAGATACTGGACTGGTTTGCCATTTCCTTCTCTAGCTCATTTTGCAGATGAGGAAACTGAGGCAAACAGGGTTAAATGACTTGCCCTGGGTCACACAGCTAGTAAGTGTCTGAGGCTGCATTTGAACTCAGATCTTCCTGATTGCAGGCCTAGTGCTCTATCCACTCTGCTATACAACTAGCAGGCACTGAAAATATACTTTTTATTTTTTAGCAGCAACATGCAGATACTTTAATTATTGTGCCATGAATTTTTAAAATTTACATAGTTCATTCTTTTGATGAGAATAAGTACTAATTAAATATAAGCATGATTTTTAAATGAATGGGAAAAAATACAAGGGGATGTAGCTCACTTTTGTTCTAAAAAATAGCAGTGAGTGAAATGCTTCAGATTTTCCTATGCGGGACAATAAAGATGAAGCATGACTTGATTGTTTGCCTGAATAGAAGAAGAGGTGAGGTTTTGTCCAGAGGTTTGAAGCTGATTGTTTAAAAACTGGGTTAATTGTTTGGCCTGAATCAGTGGAGACTTCGCCAAGACCGAACCGTGTCATTTGGGGAGATGCTTTGTTCAACGACAGCATAAAGAGAAACTGGGAAAGCTTTCTTGCCATTTGAAGACAAAATATCCAGAATTAGAAAATAAAGCAATCATTTTTAAAATGAAAATTCCTTGAAGTGAAATGTCTGAGAGTCTTTTTAAAAAGTGTTTATAATTGCACATGTATAACCTAAATATGACTGCTTACCACCCGAAGGAGGGGGCAGGAGAGGGAGGGATAGAACTTAGGACTCAAAACTTTAAATAATAATGTTTATTAAAATTTTTTTAAAGTGTTTATTAGTTGAAAAGTCACTTGGGAAGGCCTTGAATTGTTTTTGAAAACTGCTTTAGCAAGAAACCAGTTGGACAATAATAAAAGCAAAGCAAAGAGATTGTTTTCTATCTGGCCCTGCTCTATATTTTGAAGTCACATCCTTTTTTCCAAGGATGAAAAATATGCAAAAGAGAAAACAAAAATCACTGTTGATCTTTATCTCCATCTCTCCCATTAGAATGTCAACTTCTTATATTGAGGAATTATTTCATTCTTTGTATGTGTATCTTGAGCACTGAGCCCTGTACCCAGCACATAACAAATTCTTTCTTTTTTGGGGTGGAGGAGGCAATTGGAGTTGACTCACCCAGGATCACAAAGCCTGAAGTGTCTCAAGCCAGATTTGAACTCAGGTCTCCTGTTTCCAGGGCCTATGCCACATAGCTGCCCTATAAAGTCTTCTTTTGTTTGCTTTTGTTTTTGTTTTGGTGGGACAATAAGGGTTAAGTGACTTGCCCAGGGTCACACAGCTAGTAAGTGTCTAAAGTGTCTGAGGCCGGATTTGAACTCATGTCCTCCTGAATCCAGGGCCGATGCTTTATCCACTGCATCACCTAGCTGCCCCCCTCCCGTAAATTCTTTTTTTTTTCTTCCCATAAATTCTTAATAAATACTTGTTGGACCATCCATATCCTCTCTCCTAACTTTCAGGATCCTATTTTTCAACAACAACAACTATTGTATTTCTCAAAGTGGACATCTGGCAGACTCTTCAATTCAATGTATCCAAAAGAATTGACTTTTCCTTCCAAACTCTGTCATCTTCCTAGTTTCCTTGTTACTGTTGAGGAGCATACCACGATTCTCCTAATCACCCAGGCTAGTAAGCTAGGTGTTATCCTTGATTCTCACTCTCATTCCCAATGTCCAATCTGCTACCAAGTTCTGTCGATTCTAACTTCACAATCTCTCTTATACATACCCCCTTCTCTGCCCTTAAGAGGCAGCTAGGTGTTGAAGTGGATCAAATTCTGGGCCTGACAGAATCAGGAAGGCCTGAGCTCAAATCTGAGCTTAGAAACTTACCAGCTGTGTGATCCTGGGGCAAGTCACAACATCTGTCTGCCTCACTTTCCTCATTTGAGGAAGTAGGGGTCATAGTAGCCCCTCCCTCACAGGACCATTATGAGGATCAAATGACATAATATTTATAAAGTGCTTAGCACAGTTCCTACCATATAAAAGGTACAATATAAATGCTTGTTTCCTCCCACAGTGCCCTGCCTCTACCTCAGATACTGCCATCGCTCTGGTGCAGATCCTCATTACTTTACTCCTGAACTATTTGTAACAGCTTGCTGCTTGGTCTCCCTGCTTCAAATCTCTCCCCAGTCTAGTCTATCCTTCACTCATTTGTCAAATGAAGACCTGACCTAAAGCACAGATCTAATCACAGCATCCCCCATTCAGTAAATTTCAGTGGATCCCTATTACCTTTAGGATCAAGTATCAAATCTTCTATTTGGCCTTCAAAATCTTCATAACTTGGCCCTTCCCACTTTTCCAGACTTCTTATATGTTACTCTCCTCCACATCAATCAACATTTGTTAAGTACCTACTGTGTGTCAGGCACTATGCTAAGCACTGGGGACACAAAAGGAGGCAAAAGACTGTTCCTGCCTTCTAGGAGCTTATAATTGAATGGAGGAGGTAGAAGGCAAACAAATACATACAAAGCAAGCTATTATACAGGATAAATATGGAAATCATTAATATAGAGAAGGGACTAGAATTAAGAAGGATTGTGAAAGGCTTCCTGGAAAAGATGGAATTTTAGCATTTTAAAGGAAACTAAGTAAATCAGTAGGCAGAGTTGAGGAGAGAGAAGATTCCAGGCATGGGAGACAGCCAGAGAAAATGCCTGAAGCTGAGAGATGGAACATCTTGTTTGTGGAATAGCAAGGAGGCCAGTGTCACTGGATTGAAGAGTATATAGTGGGGAGTAAGGTATAAGGAGACTGGAAAGGTAGGAGGGGGCTAGGTTAGGGAGGGCTTCTAATGTCAACCAGCATTTTGTATTTTATTCTGAAAACAAGCGAGAGCCAGCGGAGTTGGGGGTTGACATGGTCTAACCTTTGCTTTAGGAAAATCACTTAGGTCGCCCAATGAAGGATCAATGGAAGTGTACAGAGATTTGAGGCAGGCAGACCCACTAGCAAGGCTATTGTAATAATGCAGGCAGGAGGTGATGAAGATCTGCACCAGGGTGGAGGCAATGTGAGGGGAAAGAAGGAAGCATATTTGAGGACTACTGGAAAGATTGGCCTTGGCAACAGATTGAAGATGAGGGTCAGGTGGGGTGGTTAGAAATAGTGAGGAGTTAAGTATTCATACAGTTCAACACAGGGGGGTGTGATGGGTACCTCAGGGAGCAAACACATATAGGCAGGAGGCGAGTTCAAGGAGTTAGTTCGATGGCAGCACAGAAGAGAGCTGAGGTTCACACCAGATCCAGGGATTCCAACTAAGCAATCTGCCTATCAGTGATGTTGTATCTGTGGAGTAGGAGCCGGGTTGGGGAAACAGAATGAAGACTCTGAGATTAGAAAGGACATTGGGGTCCCACAGTACTGGACTCATGAGTTGCTTTGGCCAGA
This sequence comes from Dromiciops gliroides, assembly GCF_019393635.1. Lineage (NCBI taxonomy): Eukaryota > Metazoa > Chordata > Mammalia > Microbiotheria > Microbiotheriidae > Dromiciops > Dromiciops gliroides. The sequence continues at coordinate 253,474,168 of NC_057863.1, read as the reverse complement.
TGTATTCCCTATGTATGTACCTCACTACCAGGGAACTGAGTTTGTACCTACTCTGCTCACCAGTCATCTTGACCTATTTCCTGCCACTGGACTAATGACTCTGGAGGAGAAAGTAAGACTAATGACTGCACAGCCCTGCCTCACTTAAATTCAATTCACTTGCAAGTCAAGACATCACCTACCTGATATCATTGGTCCTCTTTGAGAATGAAGGACAAACAACAATTCTTCTCACTGATGCTATGTGTATTTATGGGAGAATGTGTCCCAAGTTTAAGTTGGGGCATGCTACTGTTCTTAACATATCATCTTGTGGTACTGGGAAAAACTCTTGAGAGTGTCTTAGATAGCAAAGAGATTGAATCAGTCAATATATGAAGAAATTGAGATTTTTCACTGAAAGGTCAACTCCTGAAGCTGAAGCTGAAATACTTTGGCCACATAATGAGAAGACAGGCCTTATTGGAAAATGCCCAGATGTTGGGAAAGATTGAAGGCAAAAGGAAAAGGGGATGGCAGAGAATGAGATGTTATGATAGTGTCATGAAAACAATGAAAATGGTCTTGGACAGACTTCAAGAGCTATGGTGCATAGTGTCACAAGAGTTGGACACAACTGAACAACAACAACAACAAAATAAATGCCTTTCCTTGAGCTAACTGTGTCTATTAGCTGACTTTTAAATTATGCACTCCAATGAGTGCTCATGAGCTATAGGGAAGATCTATATAGGGTACTCAATGAACCCCAGATAGTAATCATGCCCTTGGGTATGAAAACTACAAACCTGTGAGTGCTAAGTTGTGAAGAGGAAAGAGGAAGAAATGGTAAAAAACAAAACAAAACAAAACAAATAAAAAACAACAAGCAACACATTGTTGTTGCTTGTCCTTCATTCACGAACAGGATTATGACATCATGGCATGACTTGCAGTGAATTGGATTTAAGTGAGAGAGGACTGTGCAAGGTCATCAACCTCACTCCTCCAGAGTCATTTGGGTCCAGTGGCAACATATAGATTAGGACAACTGGAGATGGTCCCGGATGTTTTAGGCAATTAAGGTTAAGTGACTTGCTCACAATCACACAGCTCAAGAGTATATGAAGTAAGATTTGAACTCAGGTTCTCCCAACTTTAGGGCCAGTGACCTATCCACTGTACTACCTAGCTGTCCCTGGTAAAAGCACATTATATTATGTTAGAGAGGCCACATAATATAGTTGCTATGGTGTCAAACTTAAATGGAAATGGATCCTTGCAGGCCACATCTTGACTTAGAAAATCATAAATGAACATTATCTATGTTGTATTGCATTTTAATTTATTTTCTTAAACATTTCCCAATTACATTCTAAACTGGTTCCTTTCTTTTCTTTTCTTTTTTTTTAGTGAGGCAATTGGGGTTAAGTGACTTGTCCAGGGTCACACAGCTAGTAAGTGTTAAGTGTCTGAGGCTGGATTTGAACTCAGGTACTCCTGACTCCAGGGCCAGTGCTCTATGCACTGTGCCACCTAGCTGTCCCCTAAATTGGTTCCTTTCACTCAGGATGTTTGCCCCAAATTTCAATCAGGGGCTGAGAGTTTGACACTTCTAGACAGTGGGTGGAAGGCAAGCCTTAAAATGTGGGAAAGACCTGGATTAATGTATTGCTTCTGACATATAATGGCTTTATGACTTCTTTGTTGACACAGAAAAAGAAAGAAGCTAAGTGTGCTGCTAATCTGTTCAGTGCCCCCAGGCAGCACCCTAAAACAAATAAAAGGTAATGATCTGTGACTTTAGAGGGAGTTTCCACACTGAGAAGTCTCCAGCGAATGAAATCACGGTCAGACCAAAAAAAAAAAAGGTATATTATTCCATCTCACATATTATTTGTAAAAATCATATTACCTTACACTATCTTATGTTCCATTATAATTTTAGCCATTGGGCTTAGTTTTTTAAAAATATTTTGCTAGTTCAGTGTAGAAAGGAGAAAAGAACTCTAGGGAACTTCTAAGATCCCTCTCAACTACATTTTATAATTCTATCTATGTCTTCCCTCAGCCAACCAATTAACATGTACTTATTGAACACTGATGACAGGCTTAATTATAGAGATCAGGAAGCCATTTTACCTTTCTAAATAGGGATGGAAGTAATGAAAGTGGTAGTTTAGGAAGATTGAACTGGCAGAGGATGGACAGGGGAGGGGAGAGGCTTTGTCAGGTAAGTGAATCTGGTGATGTAAAAGAAACTTTGTGACATGTTGTTCAATAGTTTGAGCTGATTTAGAAATCACTAGAGGAGAAAGATTCTTACTTGGCTCTTAAAAGATGCTAGACAGAAGTTCCAGAAAAGGGTTCAGCTGTCTTTAGGCCAGACACCAGGAAGGTTAGGCATGCCTAGGCAATCAGAATTTTTCTACTATATTTGCCCATGTCGAGAATTTTCTGTGCCTGGAAACTTTCAAAGACAGGAACTTCCAGCTTTCTAGCTAATTGATACTTGTTTGTGATATCAAAGGTAAAAAAAAAAACAGAGTTCCTGTGATAGACCCTTTTCCTCCCTTACAAAACATTTGGCCTTTTTAAATGGTTAAATGATCCTTTGATGTGCACTAACTACCTTAGTCCTACCCTGAAGTACTGGAGGAATGATGGGGAAAGTTGGCCTAACCTGGATCCCAGGTAAGGTGGATATGTCTCGCCTAGCTCGCTAATCCTCTTCAGCACTTAAGAGCAGATATACCCTGGTAAGATTGTGTCCTGCTTGCTCTAAGATCTCATTGTATTTTGTTATAGGAGTCACAGTGATCCTGATGTATCCTTGGACCTCTCTTCCTCTAACCTTGTTTTCACGTTTATAGTCTCCAGTTAAGTTCCTTCTTTCTTGTGAAGTAAAATGTTCCCATAATAGTAGGTTCATTGCTTTAAGCACTGTTGCACTTTAAGCACCAGACAACTTTTTCTGTGGAAAGCTCTAAGTCGCCTAAGAAGCAGTTTCAATGGACTTAGATAGTCAGTCTTCTAGAAGATGACTTAATCAACTTTTTTTTTTATTTTTGCAAAATTTGATTGCACAATTTTAGAGATGTGGGGGTGCAATTTTAGGCAATCATTAGCAATCATATGTCTGGAATATAACCTCATAGGTAAGTTAAAGTGAAAGGGTCTCTCTGCATATCTGTTCTGGGGCCATTTGGAATTTGCCATTTATTTTTGGTTCCAGCTGTCAGAAAAATGACAAGCTTCTATAATTTGAAGTCATCCTCCTGGGGATAGTCACCTTTGAAATGACCTTAGAGGCTTGCAACTGGAGTAGAGAGGGAGGAGATCAGTGAGTCAACATTGCAAACAACCTGTGCCAAACTTAAATTTACTGGAGAGAAATTTTTTTTCTCCAGATAGAAGTACACTTGAGCAATGGACAGGGAACAGAGTGTGGCCAGTAGCTGGTGTGTAGCAACTGCTAATGGTGTCTCAGTGAAAGCAGATATTCTGCTACAACAGCCCCCTCAATGTGAATATGCACAAGGGAAATCAAATTCAAGAGCTCATTCCACCATTCATACAAATACAAGGAGAAATAATGAGAGCATGGTTATTTGAAAGAGCTTTAGATTGAATCGAGTTATTTTAAAAATTTTTATTTTTATTTTCATTTCCAAATTTTCTCCCTTCCTCCAGCTGCTCCCCCACCCAGTGAGAAGGTAAAAAATATGATGGCCATTACATAAATTTATGCACATGTATATATGTGTATTGTATATGTCAAATATATTTTTGCATTAGCCACATTCTGGTGGGGGGGGGGAAGCAACAAAAATAAAGAAAGGGAAAAATGCTTCAATTTGTGCTCTGAGTTCGTCAGTTCTCTATCTGGAAGTGGATAGCATTTTATTTCATGAGTCTTTTGAAGTTGTGGTGGGTCATTGTATTGATCAGAATAGCTATATCTTTTACAGTTGTTTATCTTTACAATATTGGTGTTTCTATGTGGATTGTTCTCCTGGTTCTCCTCACTTCACTTTGTATCAGTTCATATAAATCTTCCCAGGTTTTTCTGAGACCATCCCCACAGTCATTTCTTATAACACAATGGTATTCCATCACATTCATATACCATAAATTATTTCACCATTTCCTAATTGATAGACATTCCCTCAGTTTCCAGTTCTTTGCCACCACAAAAAGAGCTGCTATGAATATTTTCTGTACATGTGTGTCCTTTTCTTTAAAAACAAAAACAAACTACTTGGGGTATAGACCTCTGTGTTACGAATTAGCCTCATGACCTGATCTTAGATTCAGCCTTGGCTTAGATCTATACCACCAGCATGCATTCAGGTCAGCTCTGACAATTCTTGTCTAAGATAATGTAGGGACAAGTTTTCTGCACTCCCTTGATTACTGAACCACACCTTGAGGCTGGGCTCACCGAATTAGGGATCTGCTTCACCTGAACTCAACCATATTTTCATCTCTCTCCAGCCTGCCTTGCTGATTCATGCACACAGGACTTTCTCTACCATGCCACAGAAACCTCTTCACTTGGGAAACTCACTCCACCTCAGGACTACTTCTCACATAGGAAGTACCTTCTGCCTCTGAATCCTTTATCTGTGGTTGGCTATCTTCTCCCAGAACTCCCAATTTAAGGAGTATGCTCAGGCTAACCATGTCTTTATTCCTCTCTAGGCTTCACTGCTAACTCCATAGGACTTTTTCTACCACACTCTCATCATCCACCTGTTTAGCTCCCTTTTGTGTGTTATCTGCTCCTAGTAGGAGATAGGTCCCTTAATTACAAGGACTTTCATTCTGCTTATATCTGTATTCCCAGAACTTAGAATAATGCTTCCATGTAGTAAGCACTTGATAAGTGTTTATGGGATGGCTGACTGACTCCTTAGTTATTGCTACAATTTCTGGGTTTGACTGAGCACCCAGAGTAGACTGAGTATTCAATCTATGACTGAGTACCTCCTGATATACAACATATACTTTTGTGGACAATCAGTCAATCAGTTAACAAACAATGTTATGTTTGAGGATACAAAGAAAAAGTAAAAATAGTCCCTACTCTCAGGGAGCTTACATTCTAATGGGGGAAATAGGTTGTAGATAAATAGATACACACAAGGCACTTATAGAATAAATGGAAGAAATGTTAGAGAAGATAGGAGGGTAATGGGGGTGGGGCTAGGGGAGAAAAACCCTGCAGAATGTGGCACTTCAACTGAGTCTTGAAGGAATGAAGAGCTTCTAAGAGGTAGCAATAAGGAGGGAGAGAATTCCTGGCATGGAAGACAATCATGAAAATATGGAGATAGGAGATGGAATGTGTGAGAAACAGTGACTAGGTGAGTATGGTTAAACAGTAGAGTTCAGTGGAGGGTTGTAGTGTGTGAAAACATTGGAAGAATAGGAAAGAGGCAAACTTAGCACCCAACACCAGAGCCATTTATATTATATTATAAGGGAATAGGGAGCCAATTGGGGTTTACTTAATAAGGGAGTAACATAATCTGACTCATGCTTCAGAAAAGTCACTTTGGGGGCAGCTAGGTGGCACAGTGGATAGAGCACCGGCCATGGAGTCAGGAGTACCTGAGTTCAAATATGGCCTCAGACAATTGACACTAACTAGCTGTGTGACCCTGGGCAAATCACTTAACCCCAATTGCCTCACCAAAAAAAAAGTCACTTTTGCAGCTGTGGAGGTTCTTACCTGAGAGGGTAGGGGAAGGCAGTGCTATGGAAGTCTTGAAGAGAGAAGAGAAGGTTTGGAACAATGACTGTAGTGACTGGGATAGACAATCAATTTAGGGAGGAACAGAAGAATTGCCTTGCTTCAGTGAGGACCCACTTGAGATTAAGATGACAAATGTAGAGTGGACCAAATCAGTATAGTTTCATCAATTCTTCCAACTCCATTCAGCATCATGTGAATAAGAGTAAAGGAGGCAGGTGGTATGTTTAGTCCAGAGCTGATGTTTGGCAGAAGGTGAATGGTGATAGACCAAAGAAGTAAGAAAACCAACAGTAGATCAATATCAACTTTAGAGTATGGGGAATTCCAAGATTAGAAAGAGTTTCTTTTCTGCTTGGCCTAGTGGGAATAGCAATAAATAATGGATGGAAGTTACAGTGAGACAGATTTATTCTTGCTATAAGGGGGGACTCTTAATTAGATGTCTACTAAAATGAAATCAGGTTGCCTCAAGAAGCAGATTGAAGAACATAAATGGCTTCATCAAGAACAGGTCATGCCAGACTAACTATATTTTATTTTTATGACAGGGTTATTCAAATGATAGATCAAGGGAATGTTACAGATATAGCTTACTTAGATTTTAGCGAAACATTTGTCATAGCTTGTCATGCTATTCTTGTTGCCAAGATGGAGAAATATAGGTTAGACACTACTACAGTTTATTGGACTCAAACTGGTTGAATGCCTGAACACAAAGAGTAATCATTAATGATTCAATACCTACTCCAAAGGACGTCTTCAGTAGTATACATCAGAGAATCTATGCTTTGCTCTGCCGGTTTAATATTTTTATTGATGGTTTAGGAAAAAAAAAGTACACATGGCATATTTATCAAATTTGCAGATGACACAAAGCCAGGAAGCTATCTAGGAAAAATAGCTAACTAACTGAAAGACAAATGAATCCAAAAAGATTTCAACAGGGAATAACTTTGGGATGAATCTGAGGAGATAAAATGTAATAGGGATACAATGAGTGATTGGCCAATGGGACCCAGTCCTCTGAGAACATGCAGTGTGCTCTGCCTGCTGCCAGTCCTTTAGAGGGTTTGGTAAAGCTTCTTCTGGCAGTGCCTAAAGACATGTAATGGGGGCAGCTAGGTGGTACAGTAGATAAAGCACCGGCCTTGGATTCAGGAGGACCTGAGTTCAAATCCGGCCTCAGACACTTGACACTTATTAGCTGTGTGACCCTGGGCAAGTCACTTAACCCTTATTGCCCCACAAAATTAAATTAAATTAAATTAAAAAGACATGTAATGGAGGGGTCCTGTCTCTGATTTGGAGTATACACAGGTATTCAGTGACTATTTCCTGTTCAGTTATTATATGGGTGCAGAAAAAAACCCACAAATTTTAAGCTGGCAGCTGAGTCAGAACTGTGTATACTTACAAGAGGCAAGAATAGGGAAATAGATCTCTCTTTTTTGGTTCTGGATGGGAGAAACCTTAGGCTCTATTCTCCTCAACCAGGGCCAATATATGTCTCTGTACATGTGGTGCCTCTTTATTTTTGCCTCTTTTTGTGTTGGTTCTTAAGTGAAGGGGTATTGAGAAGGAATGAACTAGGAGAGGTATCTGGTTGCTCCTCTCACTTTTGGAAGCTCACAAGGTCACTTGACTAGTGGCTAGTCCCCCTTTAGAGGGATATATGTAAAGTTTTATATTAGGTTATAAAATCAGTTTCACAAATACAAAATAGGAACTACGGGGAGTGATGGGTGGATCCAAGATGGCAGAGTAGAGGAAACACTTAGCTGAGCTATTCCAACATTGCCCTCCAAACAACTTAAAAATAATACCTCAAACTGAGTTCTGAAGTGGCAGAGCCAACAAAGGGTCAAGGAGAGCAACAAGCAAAACCTTTCTTAAAAAAGTGAATTAGACATAAGCCAAGAGCTAAAAGATGGTTTAGCACTTCTCAGAACCTCCCCCATCTTCCCCTCCATTGGATAAGCTTTTTCTAGCTTCTTTTATGTGAGATACTTTACCCCATTCCACTTCTCCCTTTCCCTTTCTCCCAGTGCATTCCTCTTTTACCCCTTAATTTTATTTCTTTATAGATATCATCCCTTCATATTCAACTTGCACCTTGCCCTCTGTCTAAATATACTCCATCCAGCTACCCTAATAGTGAAAAAGATCTGAGTTACAAGTATCATCTTCCCATGTAGGAATGTAAACAGTTTAACCTTTTATTATCCCTTATAATTTCCTTTTCTTTTTCCTGTTTACCTTTTTATACTTTTCTAGAGTCTTGTATTTGAAAGTCTTATTTTCTATTCAGCTCAGGTCTTTTCATCAAGAATGCCTGGAAGTCCTCCTTTTCATTGAATTCTCATTTTTTTTACCCAGAAGTATTATACTCAGTTTTACTTGGTAGGTGATTCTTGGTTGTAATTCCAGTTCCTTTGCCTTCCAGAATATCATATTCCAAGCCCTCTGATCCTTTAATGTAGAAGCTGCTAGATCTTGTGTTATCCTGACTGTGGCTCCACAATACTTGAATTATTTCTGGCTACTTGCAATATTTTATCCTTGACCTGGAAGTTCTGGAATTTGGCTATAATATTACTGGAAGTTTTCACTTTGGGATCTCTTTCAGGAGGTGATCAACGGATTCTTTCAATTTCTATTTTGCCTTCTGGTTCTAAAATATCAGGGCAATTTTCCCTGACAATTTCTTGGAAGTTGATATCTATGCTCTTTTTTTGATTATGACTTTTAGGTAGTCCAATAATTTTCAAATTATCTCCCCTGGATCTATTTTCCAAGTTAGTTGTTTCCCCAAAGAGATATTTCACATTGCCACTTATTTTTTCATTCTTTTGGTTTTGTTCTATTGTTTCTTGATTTCTCATAAAGTCATTAGATTCCATTTGCTCAAGACTAATTTTTTAGGAGTTATTTTCTTTAGAGAGCTTTTGTACCTCCTTTTTCATTTGGCCGATTTGATTTTTCAAGGCATTCTTTTCCTCATTGGCTTTTTGTACCTCTTTTGCCATTTGGCCTTGTCTGGAATTTTTTGTTTGTTTGTTTTTGCAGGGAAATGAGGATTAAGTGACTTGCCCAGGGTCACACAGCTAGTAAGTGTCAAGTGTCTGAGGCCAGATTTGAACTCAGGTACTCCTGAATCCAGGGAGAGTTCTTTATCCATTGTGCCACCTAGCAGCCATCTAATCTTTTTTTAAGGTGTTATTTTCTTGAGAACTTTTTTGTGTCTTCTTTACCTTGGCTATTGATTTTTTTCATGATTTTCTTGCATGACTCTCATGTCTCTTTCCATTTTTTCCTCTACCTCCCTTACTTGATTTTCAAAGTCCTTTTTGAGCACTTCTATGGCCTAAGACCAATTCATATTTTTCTTGAAAGCTTTGGATATAGAAGCTTTAATTTCTTCTGAGGGTATATTTTGATCTTCCTTGTCACAGAGAAACTTTCTATGGTCAGTATTTTTTTCTGGTGTGCTCCTCCCATGCCTGGGACCACCACCCAAGACTGTGACCTGGATCTGAGTATGGGCAAAACAACAAAGTCCTGCCTCAGTGCTAGCAAAGAGATCCCTGTAATCTCCTTATGGCCAATTGTTTGGCCCCCTTACCCTCTGTGTGCTGAGTTCCAGAAGCAGTTGCTGCCACTGCTGCTGCTGATTCAGAGGCTCCCAAAGCCTACTTTTGGTTTGCTGTGGCTGGGTCTGTACTGGTGCAGGCTGCACTGGGTTTTTCTCCACTCTGACCCTGGTACAACAAACCTTTGCTGCTGATCTTCTAAGTTGTCTTTGGCTGGAAAATTATTTCACCCTGTCCTTTTGTGGGTTCTGCTACTCTAGGAATTGTCTTATGGCTTTATTTGAAGGTATTTTGAGGGGCTGTGGGGAGAGCTCAGGCAAGTCACTGCCTTTCCTCAGCCATCTTGACTGCATTCCCAGAGCCTTTTCTTTCTTTCTTTCTTTCTTTCTTTCTTTCTTTCTTTCTTTCTTTCTTTCTTTCTTTCTTTCTTTCTTTCTTTCTTTCTTTCTTTCTTCTTTCTTTCTTTCTTCCTTCCTTCCTTCCTTCCTTCCTTCTTTCTTTCTTCCTTCCTTCCTTCCTTCTTTCTTTCTTCCTTCCTTCTTTCTTTCTTTCTTTCTTCTTTCTTTCTTTCTTTCTTTCTTTCTTTCTTTCTTTCTTTCTTTCTTTCTTTCTTTCTTTCTTTCTTTCTTTCTTTCTTTCTTTCTTTCTTTCTTCCTTCTTTCTTCCTTCCTTCTTTCTTCTTCCTTTCCTTCTTTCTTCTTCCTTTCCTTCTTCCTTTCCTTCTTTCTTCTTCCTTTCCTTCATTCTTCTTCCTTCCCTTCTTCCCTTCTTCCCTTCCTCCCTTCCTCTCTTCCTCCCTTCCTCCCTTCCTCCCTTTCTCCCTTCCTTCCTTCCTTCCTTCCTTCCTTCCTTCCTTCCTTCCTTCCTTCCTTCCTTCCTTTCTTTTTGTAATAAACATTTATTTATAGTTTTGGGTTCCAATTTTTCCCCCTCCCTGAGTCAGAAAACAATCAAATATGGGTTCTACATGTATGATTATGTAAAACATTACCACATTTGTCATTTTGTACAAGAAAACTTGATTAAAAGGAAAAAATGAAAGAAAGTGAAAAATAGCATGCTTCAGTATGTTCAATCAATATCAGTTCTTTCTTTGGAGGTGGATAATATATTTCATCAGTAGTCCTTTGGAATTGTCTTGGATCATTGTATTGTTGAGACTAGTCAAGTCATTCATAGTTCTTCATCAAACAATATTGCCGTCTCTGTGCACAATGTTTCCTCAGTTCTTCTCACTTCACTATAGATAATTTCATACATGTCTTTCCAGGCCTTCCTGCAGTCATCCTGATTGTCATTTCTTATAGCACAATAACATTCCATCACCATTATATACCACAGTTTACTTAGCCATTCCCTAACTGATGAGCATTCCTTTGATTTACAATTCTTAGCCACCACAAAAAGAGCTGCTATAAATATTTTTATACAAATAGGTCTTTTTCTCTTTTGGGGACATCTTTGGGATATAAACCTAACAGTGGTACTGCTGGATCAAAGGGTATCCACAGTTCTATAGTCCTTTGGGCATATTTCCAATTTGCTCTCCAGAATGGTTGGATCTTTTCACAACTCCACCAACAGTGGATTAGTGTCCCAGCTTTTCCATATTCTCTCCAACATCCACTATTATTCAATATTCTAGTTCAAATGCTAGCTGTAGAAAGTCATGAAAAGTCACGAAAAATAAATTAAATGAATGAAAATAAGCAATGAGGAAAGAAACTATTATTATTTGCAGGTATTATAGTATACTTAAAGAACCTCTAGAGAATCAACTAAAAAACTAGTCTAAACAATTAACAATTTTAGCAAAATTGCAGGATTTAAAATAAGCCCACATAAATTATCATCATTTCTGTATACTACCATTTCTGTCTATACTATATTTCTGTATCCTATTTATGTATGTTAGAAAAAACTCAACAAGAAGAGATAGAAAGAGAAATTCCATTTAAAATAACTGCACACAATATAAAATTATTGTTAGTCTATCTACCAAGACAAACCCAGGGACTATATGAGCACCATTACAAAGCACTTTTCACACAAATAAAGAAAGCTAAAAAACTGGAGAACTTTTAATTGCTCGTGGATAGGCCAAGGCAATATAATAAAATGACAATTCCACCTAAGTTAATTTATTTATTCAGTGCCATACAAACCAAATTACCAAAGAATTATTTTATAGAGCTAGAAAAATAATAACAAAATTAATCTGATAGAACATGAGGTCAAGAATATTGAAAGAATCAATGGGGGAAATTTGAAGGAAAGCAGCTTAGCAATACCTGATTTCAAACTATATTACAAAGCAGTAATCATTAAATGATCTGGTACTGGTTAAGAAATTGAGTGTTGGGTCAGTGAAATAGATTAAGTAAATAGTAGTAAATGGACATAGTAATGTAGTATTTGATAAAGCCAAAGATCCAAGCTTTGGGGATAAGAATTCACCATTTGACAAAAAATGCTGGGAAAACTGAAATGCAGTTTGGCAGAAACTAGGTATAGACCACCATCTCACATTGTTTTCCAAGTTCAAAATAGATAATTTAGACATAAAGAGTGATATCATAAGTAAATTAGAAGAGCATGGGAAAACATACCTTTCAGATCTATGGCTAAAGAAAGAGTTTATTACCAAACAAGAGATAGAGAGGATTGTGAGAATTAAATTAAAAAAAAAAAACTTTTGCACAAACAAAACTAATGCAGCCAAAATTAGAAGGAAAATGGGAAATTGAAGGAAAACTTTTGCAGCTAATTTCTCTGATAAAGGCCTCATTTCTCAAATACATAGGGAACTGAAACAAATTTATAAAAATAAGAACCATTCCCCATTTGATGTCAAAGGATATAAATGTCAAAGGATATAAGAAGGTAGTTTTCAGAAAAGAAATTGACTATCAATAGCCACATTAAAAATGCTCTAAATCGTTACTTACTAGAGAAATGCTAATTAAAAGATTTCTGAGATACCATCTCACACCTTTCATATTGACTAACATAACAGAAAAGGAATATGATGAATGTTGGAGGGGATGTGGAAAAATAGAGGCACTAATGCATTGTTGGTAGAGTTGTGAACTAGTCCAATCGTTCAGAAGAACAATTTGTAACTAAGCCCAAAGGGGTATAAAGTTATGCATACCTTTTGACCAGACAATATGACTACTAGGTCTGTATTTCAAAGAGATCAAAGAAAAGGGAAGAGAATGTATTTGTAAAAAAAAAAAATTTTAACAGGGGTGTGTGTGTGTGTGTGTGTGTGTGTGTGTGTGTGTGTGTGTGGTGGCAAAGAATTGGAAATCTAGGGTATTTACCAGAGAAATGGCTGAATAACTTGGGGTACATGATTATGATGGAATACTATTGTGTTACAAAAACTGATGAGTAGTATGGTTCCAGAAAAAAAAACAAAAACTCTGAAGACTTATATGAACTAATGCAAAGTTTAGCAAGCAGAACCAGGAGAACATTGCACACAGTAAGAACAATATTGTAAGGATGACCAACCTTGAAGGACTTAGTTAGTCTGATCAAGACAATGATCCAAGACAATTCCAAAGGGCCCATCGTGAAAAATGCTGTCTACCTCCAGAAAGAGAACTGATGAATTCTTTTTTTCTTTTTCTTTTTTTTTTAGGAAATGGGGGTTAAGTGACTTGCCCACAGTCACACAGCTCGTAAGTGTCAAGTGTCTGAGGCTGGATTTGAACTCAGGTACTTCTGAATCCAGGGCCGGTGCTTTAACCACTGCGCCATCTAGCTGCCCCCTGATGAATTCTTAATGCAAATTGAAGCATAGTTTTAAAACTTTATTCTTTGTCTGTTTTTTTCTTTGACAACATGGCTAACATGAAAATATGTTTTGAATGACTTCTTATGTAAAATTGATATAACATTGCTTGCCTCCTTAAGTGGGGGAGTCGCAGAAGGGAAAGAGAGTTTGGAACTTAACATTAAAAAAAATTAATGTTAAAAACTTTTTACATGTAATTGGGAAATATTTAACAAAATAAGTAAAAATATATCAAGTGCTAAAAAAAACCCCTAATATAAAATAGGGGAGGTTTATCTAGGTAGCCTTTTTTCTTAAAAAAAAAAAAAAGATATTGAGTTGTTCTTTGGAGGGTAGAGAAACTTCAAATTCAATAGGAGTCAAACATTTGATAGGGCAGCTAAAAATCCCCAAAGGTATCTTAGGCTTAATTAAGGGAGTCAGTGTCTAGAAGAAGGAATGTGATAGTCCTGCTTATAAAGCTATTAATCTTTAGTAGCTTAAAACTGAATTTAAGAGTTTTGGGACACCTTGTACCCTGTTCTGATAGGGCCACATATAGAATACTGTATTATATTCTGAAAATCAGATCTTAAAAAGCATATTGATAAATTGGAAAACATTCAGTGAAGGGCGACAAGGATCATGAAGAGTTCAAGATATATCTCATATTGTATCATATTATATCATATTATATGCTGTATTATACAATTTCATATTGCATCACATTACATCATCATCTTACCTCACATCATCATATCACATAACATCACATCATATACATGTACATGCTGTATACACACACACACACACATATATCATTACATATACATGTAATGATTGTTGAAGGAATTGGGGATATTTTGCCTTGAGTGGACTTAAAGAAGGATGTGATTACTGTCTTTAAATATTTGAATATCTTGCAAGAATGAAATCCATGGCTTTGGACCTTAGCTCTCAGCTCACATAAACTGGATTTTTCTTTGTGGTTCCTGAATAATCACTCAGTGATAACACCTCTGCTTCTCCTCCCACGCCCAATATCATCTAGGATTTAAACACTGGAAATATTTGAATTAAGTTCTATGTTCACTACTTACTTGGTATTCCTGTAAGCTGTGATTTACTAAATAAAGAACCAGTTTATTAACAAACAAGACTAAAACAGGTATAACCACTGGGTTTATTGTAGGGATTAGGCTAATCTGCCAATTTTCTCAATGAGGATCCTCAAGGCCTTCTAACTGTCACTTATCCAATGGCTACTCACCTTGAATTAGGTTTTTGGGGGGGTTATGATGTCAGCGTAAGGATTTACAGATGTACCAATCACACCTCTTAGCTTGTGCCCCCACCTACTGGCCACTCCTTCCTTCACAGCTATCAATCAACCAAATGTTTTTATGCCAGTGGCATTATCTTAGTAAGCAGTTTGAGTTACATAAAAGGAAACACAAGCATGAGACTATATATTCCATTCTATTTTTAGAACTAGACCTGCCCCAAAGGAAAAAACCTATTTCAGGTTGGAGTCCATTTCTCTCTTTTCTCTTCCTCTTTCTCTCTTTTATCTTCTAGTCATAGCATGGGATAAATGAAGATAGTTGTTCCAGCTTAGTGTCCATCTACCATTGTTTCCCTCCATTTCCTTTCTTTTTTTCTGTAAAGAACTATATCTGTGGGGACATAGCACATTGCCATCTCCTCACAAATCTATCCATCAAATCCAACTCTATGTTATGGAGGCATCACCAATTGTCCTTTTCCATATTATTTCTATATTTTCCATATTATTCCAACCAGCAATTGTAGCTGCATCCCAGCTACAGAGGAAAAACAATAGGAATCATCAGTTTTCCTCGAGTTTTTCTTCTGTGATTTTGTGATGGTCTCCCAATTTGTTGTCCTGACTTGGTCTCATTCCACTTAAGTGCATCAGGCTGAGAAGTGTTTCATTGCAGTTGCCCAAGGGCTAGAGCACAGGTCCCTTTAGGACTAATTCTCTCTTTTTAGTCTTACTCCACTTACTGGTCATTTTATCAATCTGACTCCACTTACCCCAATCATTCATTTGAACCAGATGGCATTGGATGGTCCACACCATTTGGTCACAAGTTCCAGAGAAAAGTCTTAAGAGCATGAGGCCAAAGATTAAAAACCTGCTAGACCTTGAAGTCTCTAAGAGCAACGAAGGGAAAGGGAAGGGGGAAATCTTTAGCTAAGGAGAACGAACAAGCATAAATATGTCTCACCTGCTATGTGGCAGGTCCTATGCAAAGGGTTTTATAAATATTATCTCATTAGATCTAGCCCCACCAAAGCTGTTCCAGGTTACAGAGAGAGCAAGCACATACCTATCTGTTTCCCTATACCTCTTTTTAACTTGTTTTTTGCCATTCATAGAGAGGAACAATGTACCTTCCTATAGTCATATTTCTTCCACTAACAGCTTGGCAAAGACACTTTTATGCATCATAGGTCCCTGCTGCATATAGGGAAAAAATTTGATTTATTCTACTTGGTCCTAGAATACAGAACTACAAGGAATTGTTAGAAGTTGAATAGAGGCAAATTTAGGCATCATATAAAGAAAAACTTCTTTACAATTAGAGCTTTTGAAAAGTAGAATGGACTACCTTGAGCTGTTGCTTCCTCGTCACTACAAATCTTTTGTCATTCTGAATGAACATTTGTTAGTTATGCTATAGAAGTGATGTTTATGAAGGTGTGGGATAGACTGGACCGCCTCTGAGGTCCCTTCTTTGGTTTTTTTTGGTTTTTTTGGTTTTTTTTTTTTCGGGGCAATGGGGGTTAAGTGACTTGCCCAGGGTCACACAGCTAGTAAGTGTCAAGTGTCTGAGGCCAGATTTGAACTCAGGTACTCCTGAATCCAGGGCCGGTGCTCTATCCACTGCGCCACCTAGCTGCCCCTGAGGTCCCTTCTAAATTTGAGATTTTATGATTTTGTGAAGGCATTTCCCTGTTCTATGCCTCAGTTTCTCCATCTGTAAATTTAGGAAGTTGTACAATATCAGGGGTTCTTAAATTTTTTTGTGTGTCATGGACCCTTTTAGAAGTCTGGTGTGAAATATTTTTGATGACTAGCCTAATTTGGGGGGCTGAAGCTGACTGGAGGACTAATCTGGGGACTGTTGACTATTTGGCTATCTGACTACGTTAATTTAATGTTGGGCCGTTTGTAAAGTTCCACCACACTGCTCCCAAACTGATAGACTAAAAATTAAGAAGGCTCTTAACTAAATAATCAAAGCAGAGTTTATTTATGAGATGCTATTTCAAATTAGGAATACAGGGAAATAAAGTGTACAACCTGACTGCTTTCCTGTGGTCTCTTTCCACTGTCTCTTTTGCAACTGATGCGCTTTGAACTTCTTGAATACAATAAGGGCCTTAGCCGCCTATGGCCACGTTACACTTTCCCTGGTTTGTATTAAGGCCTGTAACCTTGTCAGACCCGTCTCTAGTCTCCAATCTTTGCCATCTCCTCAGCCGCCTCTCGACCTCTTCTTGTCCATCCGAACCCCTGAGTCTTGTCTATCTAGTCCGTCCTCCGCCCGTCCTCTAGTCTGTCCTTTATCTAGTCCGTCTCTCCTAGTCAGCTTCCCTTGCTCTAGTCAGCCTTCCTCTAGTCAGCCCCCTCTTCTCTAACTCCCAGCTCTCTCTATACACCTTTTCTTCTCTCCACTCAAATCTCTGGGCTTCCTTCGCCCCCACAGACCAAGCTAATCCGCCAGCCTGGGCTGCGGCTGGTTTGGGGGGGGGGTGCACTCCCCAGCTTTCACGTGCTTCAGCACAGGCTATCCGGGATCTTAAGATAGCTCCACTCAGGTCAGAGGGAGCTGGGGCTTATTTTTTCCCCCTCCCCCCAGCTGTCTGACCTGGCGTCTTGTATAGCCCACAGGGCTTTTTCACTCTGCTGAAGCTGAGGAGGAGGGGGGAGAGACCCTGAGGGCCTAAGGCTTTCCAATCTCAGCCTAAAGGTAGGGTCCCCAAATCAAAATAAATTTCCACACTGGTAAAGACTAGGAACCCTTTCTCAGAACAATAGTTTTAAATGCACAGAACTACAAAGAAGGCCAAGGACATTGAAATATAATGTTCAAAAATTTTAAATTCTTGTTAAAAACATTTTAGATGTTTTTTAAACATATTTTAAGGGTTGTTGTTTTCTTAAGTTCCAAACTCTCAGGTTAAGAATGCCCCTAATGACAGCTCTCTTTGTTGTGGCAAAGAACTGGAAATTGAGGGGATGCCCATCAATTGGGGAATGGCCGAACAAGTTGTGGTATACGAATATAATGGAATACTATTGTGCTATAAAAATGATGACTAGACAGATTTCAGAAAAACCTGGCAAGACTTAAGTGGGCTGATGCTGAGTGAGGTGAGCAAAACCAGGAGAATATTATTGCACAGTAATAGCAACACTGTGCTATGATCAACTGTGATAGACTTAACTCTTCTCAAAACAATGCCAAAGGACTCATGATGGAAAATGCTCTCCACATCAAGAAAAAAAGAACTGTGGAATCTGAATGCAGATTGAACCATACTGTTTCTACTTTCTTTGTTTTCTGAGGTTTTTGCCTTTTGTTCTGATTATTCTTTCACAATATGACTAATGCAGAAATATGTTTAATGTGATTATACATATATAACCTATATCAGATTGCTTTAGGTCTTGCGAAGGGGGGAGGGAAAGGAGAGAGGGAGAAAAATTTGGAACTCAAAATCTTATAAAAACAAATGTTGAAAACTATCTTTACATGCAACTGGAAAATAATAAAATACTTTTATGGTTAAAAAAAGAACGTTCTTAGATTCTATTAAGTTCTTAGATTCTGTAAGTTCCTGTTTCATGAATAGTAGATACAAAGATCTTTCATACTGAGGCCTTTGACACTTTCTTTTTGTTGTTGTTGTTGTTTTGTTTTGTTTTGTTTTTGCAGGGCAGTGAGGGTTAAGTGACTTGCCCAGTGTCACACAGCTAGTAAGTATCAAGTGTCTGTGTCTGAGGCTGGATTCAAATTCAGGTCCTTCTGAATTCAGGGCCAGTGATGGTGATTTATCCACTGTGTCACCTAGCTTCCCTCCCCCACACACATACTTTTCTAGGCTCTTCTACTTTCCCTTATGGGCTTCTATTTTCAAGTTTCTTTCTTTCCCCCTCTTTGAGCTCCTCTTTTTCCCTTATGAAACTCAGGACCTCCCCTGTTTATTGATTGATTGACCTGTTACTGCTCATCCTGGGCAATAGATAGTCCATGACCCTTTTCTAAAATGCCTCATCTCACCAAGTCGAAAAATTCCTGTGCAGTGTCTGAGCTTAAGATCCTGATGTCTGCTTTGTGACCAAAACCATTTCATCTAATAAAGCATTCTGAGTGAATGGTTAATATGTTATGCACCCTGGTATTTGTAATCTAACCAGCTTCATGGAGACAATGTCTTACCTCAGGGGTTTTTAACCTGAGGTCCATGAACCTCCAAGGTCCATGAGTAATTTTCAGGGTGTTCATAAACTTGGATGGGAAAAATGCAACTTTATTTTCACCAATCTATAACTTAAACTTAACATTTTCTTTAATTATGAACTTTAAAAAAACCCTTTATTCTGAGAAAGGACCTATAAATTCCACAAGATTGCTAAAGGGGTCTATAACATACACATACACATACACATACACACACACACACAAATTCAGAACATCTGCTCTAGCCTAACTCCTCTGCTTCTACCCCCTGTCTGTTTTGATGATAGGAAACTTTAGGAGAACAAAGAACATATACGATGAAAGGATAGGCCTGGTGGAGGTAGAAAACCCTAGGGCAAGGGTTCTTAAATTGGAGTCTGAATATGTGTTTTTGTTTTATTCTGTCTTAATAACTGTATTTCAATAGAATTGGTCTCCTTTGCAATTCTATTTTATTCATTTGTAAACATTATTCCGAAGAAGAATCCCTAGGCTTCAGCAGATTGCCAAAGGGATTATGACACAACAAAATTTAAGAATCCCTGCCTGAGCATAATTAATGGTGAGTATCTTAGACCCTATGAAAGATCTATCCTCTATGGAAATCAACTCCCCTGTTTTAGTATAACTTGGAAATGACAAGTTCTTTGAGGCTGCACCAGTGGTCTGGGTGTTTCTACCAAGCTGATAATGCTTTATGTTTGACCCTGACAAAAGACTATTTGCTGTAAAATGTAAAATACAAAAAATGAAAAAAAGACCAGCCTAACTAATTCTATAGAGGCTCATCAGCAGTAGATTGACCCTAGATGATGAACCTGTTAAACAAAGAAAATTACAAAATAGACATCATACCTATGTGGCCCTTTCTGTTATGATGTTGGCATAATGGAGGGAAAGGGAGCAGAGGAAGCCAAGAATCAATTTTTAGACAATTTATAAACATTAACTCAGCTGCTTCATGAGATCCTTCTGAGATCCTTGTCTAATGACCAACAAGTTGATATATTACTAGAGGTACTGAACCATATAAATGTTAACATTTTTGCTAAAATTGAAAGCAAAACATTTAAGGACTTTGTAGTGAAGTAGAAGAACAGCTCATCCATTTTCCTTGGAGAGGCAAATAAAGAAGTGGAGTCAATACTAAACCAACCAACAAAGGTGTACTCAAAGACAATAAGGAGTGTCATTTCATAGGATAATTGATCATCTTGTCTTGAAGTGCTAATAACGAACATGAGGGGGAGAAACACTGTGAAGATAATTGAAATTTATGTGCTAACATCTGTTGTAGAGAATGAAGAAGTAGAACAATTCTATGAAGAATTTGCCAGTCTTCTGAACCAAAGCAACATGGGTGAATGAATGATGGAATGAGTGAATGAATATTTATTAAGTACTTATCATAGTAAGCACTGCACTAAGTGCTGAGGATACAAACAGAAAAGTAAGATAGTCTCTGCTCTCAAGGAGGTCACATTTTACTAGGGGAAGAAAAGATATATAGGAGGGCACAGCTGCAGGGAAGATGACAAAGCCCGGTGGTACTTAGGCTGCAGAGACAAGGCAGATTGCAAAGTAGCAATCTAATCTCTCTGACCACCATTTATTGCTGCAAGATGGCCCAAATGACTCAGAAACTGCCTCAATGAGAAAACAGGATCTTCTTCCCAAGCAGAGAAAAATGACAGCCAAAGGCAATGCTGATTTAGAATATAAATTCATTGAAACGTGCTATGGAGGAAGAAAGCTGAAATTATGATTAGCATCAGCTCAAAAAGCAATTGAGTGGTAGAGATTGAAGCGGGACTGCAATAAGCTTCATGCTAGGCCAAATCTTACCTGGCATATTTTTTGATGAAACTAGAAGGAGTACTAGGCAGATGAAATGTGGAACAGATTTGTTAACGCTTCTACAACAAAATAATTTCCATCAATAATGACAGTGGAAAACCACATTTGGACCCCAACACCTCAGTGCCAGATGTGCTATATAAGGAAGTGGAAATGGCACTAAAGGAGATGAAGACAGGAAAGAACAGCTGTTCCACACCAAGTATACACAGAAGGAATCTGTGCTGGAGGCAACAACATTGTGAAAACAATGAGCAACTGATTTTTGAGATACCTCAAAGAGAGGAAGATATTGAACAAATGGTAAAAGTTACAGATGCTCTTGTGAGAAACTTATCTCCTTCTCCATGATGCCATCAATCTTTGGGATCAGAGAAGCTCTACTTCTTCCAGAAGGTATTCATTTTTTGAAAGCATGGGAGCTTTTCAGACAGAAAGTCTTCCAAAAGTTCACTCGGAAGAAGATGGAGCCAGGTCAACAACAAACATTTATCAAGCATCTACCATGTGCCAGGCAATGTACTAAATAGGCACTGGAGATATGAATAAAGGTAAACCAAGCAAGTATAAACAGTTCCTGCTCTCAGAGTCTAGTAGAGGCAGGAAAGGAGAAGGAGATGGCTGTTGCTGCTGGTACTTTCTCCCTGTTTTATGCTCTAATGCATTCTTGGAGGTTTGAGAAAAGGATAGCTTTCTATTCCTTAATTTGATGTCTGTATTTTTGATAATTGGGGTAGTAGGCTGGTGTGGCTATTAATCTCTGTTCCATTGCCTCACAAGGAAAGATTTTGTCCCCAGGAAGGTGTACTCTGGCCACATTGAGAAGACCTCACCTCTTTAACATTGGCAGCTGTGGCTGCAATGGTATTATTCCTGTAGGGAGCAGCAATGGTGACCAAAGATCAAGATGCAGAACTTTTTCAAGTCATAAGAAAAGCAGTAAATTCTGCTTTTCTCTTGTGGGTTGGGATAGTAGCATCTTAAAGCTGGACCCAGGGGCTAAGATGCAGCTGCGCTTGGAATTTTATATCTCTAGAGGCTGGGAAATGGTTTGGTTTAGACCATAGGGATGGTGTTGTGGATTTTATTATGCTTTTCTATTTTTAAATTAATTGTCCATGATATAATGGAAAGAGTACTGGATTTCCTGTTTCAATAAACTATGACCTCCTTCAGGGCAGGGACTGTCTTTTTTCTTTTTCCTTCTTTTTTGTATTCCTAGTGTCAGGAACATAATTGGTATTTAATAAATGTTTGTTGAATCAATGAATTTGGAAGTAGAGTGTCTAAATTTGAATTCCTGTATGTCTTTGAGCAACTAACTTTTTTCTCTGCCTCAGTTTCCTATGTAAAGTGATGGGCATACTAGATGCCCTCCAACTGGGGTCTCTTCAAGTTCTAAATCTATGATCTTATGATCCATTTTCAACAGAATCATATGATGTCTCATTATTGACAGGAAATTCACTTGGTATTTTTTTTTATTCTGAATTTAATGAACACCATACATTTCCATATACAGAGTAGGACAGAAGAGGTTGATTATATTTGAAATGATAAATCCCTGTTACATACAGCTTGGTGTTTTTTGTTTTGTTTTGTTTTTCATTTATTTTATTTTTAATTTATGGAATAAAACAAGCATTTCCATAATATGGTACAATAAAAAAGATGCTTGCACATGAAACTGCAAATCTGCTTTGCACAACTTGCTATTCATTTCAAATATACAACAAAATTATCATGCAAATTTCTTTTTTCTTAAAGTATGTAATAAATTCAAAATGAAAGTAATCATTGCTATTAAGGCCTTACATTTTATTAGTATATACATAGATAAGTAAGTGCAAAATATATTCAAAGTAAATTCAAAATAATTTGTATTTGCGGTTGGGGATGGTGCTGTTGGGAAGTTGACACCTGGGAAGTAGACTGAGGAAAGGTCTTGTGTCAGAGGTGGTACTTGAATTTGAATGAAGGTAGGGATTCCAAAAAGTAAAAATGAAAAGGGAGGATATATAGCATGTTGATTTTGTCCTTCATTATTAAAGAGGACCATAACATCAAGGTGATGTCATGAATTGCACTGAATTGGATTTAAGTGAGGGAGAGCTGTGCTGTCACCAGCCTCACTCTTTCCTCCAGAGCCATCTGGGTCCAGTAGCAAGATATACATCAGGATGACTGGAGATGGCCCTGGATGTTTAAGAAAATTGGGATTAAGTGACTTGTCCAGGGTTACACAGCTAGTAAATATCTGAGGTGAGATTTGAACTCAGGTCCTCCCAACTTCAGGGCCAGTGCTCTACCCACTGTGCCACCCACCTGCCCTAGGGTATAGCATGAGTAAAGGTGAGTAAGTAGAGGAGAGAAAATTTTCTATAGGTCAGCCTGGCTAAAGAATGCATGAGAGAGAGAACTGAGAAGTTGAAAACAGAGAAAATCCTTGTGGCTGGGTAGACTTCACTGAGACTATATCATGAGCTTCCTATGGCTTTGTGTTTTGCTGGGCACTGGCTTGATGACTTATTGAATACTTTCGAATGACTTTTTCTTGTTAGCTTTAACCCATCACTTTCTCTCATTCATCGACCTGGCAAAAGGCAGCTGTTATAAGCTTGTCTGTCTATCATCTGGAACTGTACCCAGCCCTGACAAGCCTCCCTCTCAATTACCTTTCCTGAGGATGAGAATCCTCCTCATTGGTTTTTACCTATGTTGGCTTTGCAGGAGGTGCCAAGGAGCGACACAAAGCCTAATTCGAGTTTCAATTCTTTTATTTCCTTCCCCTTGACAGCCTTTTTTTTGGTAGTAATGATAAGCAGTGAACTGGTCAAAAGGGTAAGGAGCTTGGGCCATCTTGGGACTGAGGGGAAAAAAAAGAAAAAGGAAGATAAAACGTTCCCTGGGCTCCTTGACGGGGAGATGTATTTGCAGGCCTTTGTTAGGAAGTAGACTTTGGCCTGGTGTTGAAGATTTGAAAGGAGACTAGCCTGGGAATGTTGATCCAGGGAGCTTGGAAAGATAGATTTTTCTGGTTGTATGTTTTAATAAGATTGATATTGAGTGAGCAAGTATAACTGGGGAATGAGTCTGTAGTGAGAGGATTTCAATTCCACTATAATTTATTGACCATCTGTTATGGGCCAGGCCGCTGCACTAGGTTCTGGAGATACAAAAATGAAAGCTGAAATAATCTTCAAGGAGTTTATATTCTATGAGGGGAAAAAATACAGAGGAGTATAAAGGAAGAAAGAAAACAATAACCTACTATGTGCCACACCTTGGGCAAATGCTTTACAAATATCTCATTTGATCCTCATTTTATGGACAAGGAAACTGAGGCAGAGGTCAAATGACCTGCCCAGAGTCACAGAGCTAGTATCTGAGTCCAGATTTTAACTTAGATCTTCGTAACTATCCACTGTACCACCTGACTGTCTCTATATAGCTACAACTATAGTTATTAATAGCATTTCTAGAGCACTCTAAAGTTTACAAAGCCATTTACAAATATTTCATTTGATCCTCACATTAACCCTGGGAGGTAGGTGCTATTATTATCTCTATTTTTACAGATGAGGAAACTGAGGCAGACAGAACTTAAGTGACTTCCTCAGGGTCACACAGATAGTAATTGCTTGAGACTGGACTTGAAATTAAAAAATGCATTTAAAGTAATTTGAGCAGAGGGTTAGAGACCTAACAATGAGGTAGATGAGGAAAAGTCTTGAAACTTGAAGAAAACAAGAAGCAGAGGTGATGAAGGAGAGCGTTTCAGTCATGTAAGAGAGTAGATGCCAAGGAATGGAGGTGGGAAATGGAATATCATCTATGGATCACGGCAAGTAGACCAGTTTGGTTGTAACATACACTGTGCAAGGGGTAGTAATATGAAATAAGTCTGGAAAGAAAATCAGATTGTGAAAGGCTTAAAATGCCAAATAAGAATTTGCATTTTATCCTAGAGGCAATAGGGAGCCATTAAAATTTCTTGAGCAGGGGAGGCACATGTTCAAACCTGTGTTTTAGCAATATACATTTGGCAGTTATGTGAAGCCTGTTTGGAAAGAGGAGAGCCCAAAGACAGGGAAAGTGATTAGTACATCATTGCAATAATCCTGGTGAAAGACAATGAGGGCATAAATTAGGCTGGTAATTGTATGAGTAGAGGGAAAGGTATTGATGGTAGAAATATTGTGGAGGTGGTATCAACAAAACTTAGAAACCATGTGGATATATGGGATGAGGCAGAGTAAAAAGTAGTATATAGGGGCAGCTAGGTGGCACAGTGGATAGAGCACCGGCCCTGGAGTCAGGAGTACCTGAGTTCAAATCCAGCCTCAGACACTTAACACTTACTAGCTGTGTGACCCTGGGCAAGTCACTTAACCACAATTGCCTCACTAAAAAAAAAAAAAAAAGGTAGTATATGACTTCAGGGTTGTGAACGTGGTTGGAGAGGATGGTAAAAGTAAGGGAACAAGCGTTGATAATTGTCTGCTGTATGCCAAGCACTGTACTAAATTCTTTACAAATATTTTCTCATTTGATCCTCACGTCAACCCTGAGAGGTATGTGCTACTATTATGCTCATTTTATAATTTAGGTAGACAGAGTTGAAGGGACTAGCATAAGGTCACACTGCTAATTAATGTCTGAGGGTGGATTTTAACTCAGACCTGCCTGACTCTGGGTCCAACACTCTATCACAATGCCTGGGACTTGCCTTGTGTGACCGGAAGGATGGTGTTGCCCTCCATAGAAATAGGGAAGTTAGAGAAAGGTTCGGTTTGGGGGTGGGGGTGAAGACAATGAATTCATTATGGGTATGTGGATTTGAAGATGTTTATACCTATCCAGATGTCTAGCAAGCAGTCAGTCAGTATTGTAGGCCTGAGGCTAAGGAGAGAGATGAGGCTTAGATATAGAAGAAATCACCGGAGTAGAGATAATTTAACATCAGAGGGGATTTCAAGGTCTGCATGCAGGGGGGTGAGAGAATAAATGAATCAGATGGTGTCAGGGCAAGAATAGAGCTGGAGGACCCCTGCTTGTACAATGAGATCTGCTTTGAAAGAGACTTCCTATGTAATGCTCCCCCTGCCCTTTTAAAGAGCATCTAGGGAACAGAGATGAAAAACTCTTAAGATCAGACTCTGGTATAGATGAGTTTCTGAACTTTTCCTAGCTCTGTCTTAAGAAAAGATTGGCTGGGGGAGGGGAGAGACATGGGACAAGAAAGACGAGACAGTATAAATTAGGGTATCAGATAGAACTGATAGAATGATAGCAATGTAGCTCTTTTCATAGGTGGGCCCTCCAGAAAAAAACTACCCCTTATTTAAGGGATTCCGTGGAGCAGTATTTACTTGGAACCATTGGTTCCATGTCCCCATTGATGCGATGACTTTTACTAACCAGCCAGATGACACCTTTTTTTGGACACGTTATTGTAAGTGGGGGATGGAGAGATGAGAAACAGTTTATTTTACATAACCTTTTTGACAAAGGGAAAGGAGTAAAGGAGCTCTCCATTGGAGGAGATGGCTTCTTTGTATTTATCTGGAGATGATATGGTGCCAGGGGACATTGGGAGGATAATCTCTCCTATTGTTACTATATATGCTACTAACCTACTTGGCTGAATTTGGAGGAAAAATTAATTTGTATTGGGTTGATTATTTATTTGTTTGGTTAGCCAAAGAAGTGCTCTGATTGGGTTTTTCACTATTTGATAGTTTGTCTAGCTGTATGGGGACCTAGACTGTATCAACATACTTAAAGTAAAGAAATCAGTCTATTCAAATATCATATCAAGAAAAAACCCTGGAAGCTTTCACCGATTTTTTTTTCTTTTGCAGGGCAATGAAGGTTAAGTGACTTGCCCAGGGTCAAACAGCTAGTAAGTGTCAAGTGTCTGAGGCCAAATTTGAACTCAGGTCCTCCTGAATCTAGGACCAGTGCTTTATCCACTGTGGCACCTAGCTGCCCCCAATTTTGTTAATTGTGTTAGTGGTCAACCTGATGATGTGTTGATGGAACCTTACTTGCATCACAGCTTAAGAGATGGAAGAGACCCTAGAAGCCTTCTGGTACAATCCCTTCATTTTATATATGGGATAATGAGGCCCAGATTGTTTAAGTGACTTGCCCAAGGTCATAAAGGTAAGAGGTAGGGCTGGTTTTGAACCCAGGTTTTCTGATTCCAAATACAGACTTTTTTCCTGCATCCTTGCTACTCACTCATAGAAAGGTAAGAATCAAATGTACTATACTTATAGCCCTAAGAGGATGAATGTATTATAGCAACCCATTGTGCCAAGTTGAAAAAAAAATTATTTGACTTCAAAACTTTTTACTAGAAAACTGGGCAGATACCTTCATATGTTTTAAATCACCCATGCCTTGCTTGGTGGATAGAATTCTCTTTGAATTATGCTCGGAGAAAGATTTATAGGACTTATTAAAAACTTGTAAAGCATAAATAGAACAAATGTGACTATTTGTAAGAATCCATTCTACACCAGCTAATGCTCCTAGGAGAGAATATTTACCAAAATTGTCACATAATGTCCTAAGCCTTCAGTTTCAGGATTCATATCATAGCCTTGTCTGTTTTTATCACTCCCCGAGGCAACATAAGCCTGCTGGCCTGTTCTGAGGGTCACTAGTCTGAATGATGTTTCACAAATACCAGTCAGGAAAATGTACAAGTAAGTCCAATTGAAAGTTGAGTTGTTTTTAAAAGTAGGATGGGATCGGGGATGGGTTTTGTGATGGAGATTGCCATATGATGATGGTGTTCTGGGATTATTTGATTTAGAACTACTAAACCAAAATGGAGACTCAATACTTACAATATAAAACAGACAAACAAACACCATACTATAGATTTGGGGGAGGGGCGGGAAATGAAGGTTAAGTGACTTGCCCAGGGTCCTACAGCTAGTAAGTGTCAAGTGTCTGAGGCGGAATTTGACCTCAGGTCCTCCTGATTCCAGGGTCGGTACTTTATCCGCTGCACCACCTAGCTGCCCCAATACTATAGGTTTATATTGAAACTGATCACAACTTTGGGGTTAGGTAGCTGGAGTAGTCATTAGGCACATACTCTGTGCTAGATATTGTGCTATGCACTGAGGGTACAAATAAAAGAAATACGAGGATCTGTACTCTCAAAGGGCTTACCTTATAATGGGGGCTGTCGGCACATAAAGGGGAATGGGAAAAGTGGGTGGGTAAAGAAAGGAAGTCAAGGCAGTTGGTGAGGAGGTGAATGGATCCAGAGAGTGAGTGAAACCAGGAATAAAGAGAGCATGAGGGGTGGCTAGGTGGCACAGTGGATAAAGCACCGGCCCTGGATTCAGGAGTACTTGAGTTCAAATCCGGCCTCAGACACTTAACACTTACTAGCTGTGTGATCCTGGGCAAGTCACTTAACCCCAATTGCCTCACTAAAAAAAAAAAAGAGAGAGAGAGAGAGAGAGAGAGCATGAGCAGGGATCCTCATGAAATTGTGGTCTTTGCTAGTAGAAAAGAAGGTTGGCCGCTTCTGAATTCCACTGTCGACTTAATTTTTTTTTAATGAAAAGTCTCTGGATACAAGCACAAATCATCAATACTCTCCTACATACATATATCCTAATGGTAATTTGAAGTTTTACAAACTGAGACCCACTTGGCCACTGAGAATAATTATATGTACTAGGTGATGGATTAAAAAAAAGAATTTCATTTATTTCAGTACATATGGGCTTCCTCCAGGAGTGTAGACTGATTTTAAAAGTGCTTTGCATTTGTTTATAAGGTTTGTGCTCTTCAAAAAAATACCCTGCTCTGGATTAGCCCTATGTAAAAAATTGGGAAGTAGGTATTATCTTTAGGTCCCTTGGGGTCTCTTTCACTGTCATTTTAATCCAATTAAATTTCACAAATGTGTATTAAATATCATTTGTAAGGTTCTGTGTTAGATGCTGAGGATGCAAAGATGAAAAAACAAAACAGTCCTTGGCTTAGCACCTACTGGAAGTAGGGTAAGGGGATATGACATGTATAGAGATAAATATACTTTTTAAAAGAGAGTGTGTGTATAAGCAGCAAAGGAAAGATCCAAGGAAATGCTTTAGGGAAATCTAAAGAGTGAGATATCTCTTTAAACTTTTCCCAAGTACATCTCTCATTCCTCTTGGGTGCTCTTGTTTTTTCCACTTCCATCTATCTCTCCCCATTGAAGCTTTCTCAGGAAAAGATATGATAGACATTTACATTGAAGTATATAACTGATTAATAAGGCTAATGTATCCTCTTCCCTGCTCCCCGTTGTTGTTGTTGTTTATGAACAGGCAAGAAAACCAAATGACCAATATTCAAATGGGGTGATTTCATAAGTGAGCTGAGATGCAGAGATATCTTTGGGAAACCAGCTTTCTCAGCTCCCCTGAAATCAGCCACCCTCCCTACTTCTTAGACTACCCCAGACCTCACAAATTCAAGACCTCACAATTCAAGCCAAAGAACAATTATGATGACCCATCTGGGATAGCCAGACAGAAGGCTAGATGATATAACATTGGGGTCCCTAATGTGAGGCAATCAAAGTTGCTTATACATACATATATACATACATACATGTATATATGTATATATTCATATATTTCAATATAATTTATTTCCTTTGTAATCCTATATATTTTATACATTTTAAAACATTCTGGAAGTCCATAGGCTTTAGCAGACAGCCAAAGGAGTCCATGACAAAAAAAGATAAGAACATCTGTGATAGAGTGAATCTAATTAAAGCCTTAGTAATGGGGAAGAAAAGGGTATATTTTGTGACAGCTGCCAGGAAGGGTATATCTTCCAAGAAACTTTCCTAGGGGTAATAAACTAGTTTCCTCAGTGATACAAGGGGATATCATTACCATTGTCAAGCATTTTGACAGGTATTGGATTTGGATATGAATTAAATGACTGAACAACAACAACAGAGTATTTACTATATGCCAAGTACTGTGCTAACCACTGAGGATATAAAAGAGGTGAAAGACAATTCTTGCTCTCAAAGAGCTTATAATTAATGGGGGAGAAAACTTGCAAAAAAAAAAAAAAGACAAATCAACCTATGTATAGGATAAACAGGAAATAATTAATAGAGGAAAGTCACTAGAATTAAGAGGGATTGGGGAAGTCTTCTAGTAAAAGATGGAATTTTTAGCTGGGACTCTAATGAAGCCCCAAACTAAACATGTACAAAATGGAATTCATCACCTTCCCCACTAAGCCTCTCTCAATCCCAGACTTCCCCATGCTATTGATCAAGCACCATCTTCTCAATTACGCAGGCTTAAAAATGCAGAATTATCTTTGGTTCCTTCCTCTCCCTCATCCAATTAAATGTTGACTCAATCTCTATGGCTTCTCTTCCATCAATTTCCTTCTTTTTTTTCACATGGGCACCAACACAGGTCAGACTTACATCACCTCTGACCTTAAGTTCTATTCTAAATGATCTCCTTGCCTCAAGATTCTTCCCTCTCCAATACATTCTTTGTACATCCATCAAAATAGTTTTCTTAAGGCATGGGTCTGATCATTCTCAAAATCCCCAAATCTTGGTTGTATGTATAAGCAACTTTGACCGCCTTACGTCAGGGACCTCTATGTTATATCATCTTGCTTTCTGTCTGGCTATCCCAGATGGGTCATCGTAATTGTTCTATGGATCGAATTGTGAGGTCTTGAATTTGTGAGGTCTGGGGTAGTCTAAGAAGTAGGGAGGGTGGATGATTTCAGGGGAGGGGGGAAAACTGGTTTCCCAAAGATATCTCTGCACCTCAGCTCACTTATGAAATCACACCATTTGAATAGCAGTCATTTGGTTTTGTTGCCTGTTCATAAAAAACAAACAAACAAATAAACAACCCCCCCCCCAAAAAACAAGGGGAGCAGGGAAGAGGATACTTTAGCTTTATTAGTCAGTTATATACTTCAATATTTGGGATTTAAAGTCCTTCAAAATTGGGCTCCTACCTATCTTTCTAGGTTTATTTTATATTATTCCCCGTCGTGTGTTCCTTTAAATTGAAGTCGCATGTTCATTTTATGAATGTAGAAGATTATACCCGAAACCACTTTTAAATTTAATTGTCTTTAAAGTCAAATAATTGAATGATCAACACATCTGAAAAACAACAACAACAAAAACAATAACTGAACTAATCAAAACATGTTTCTACTGGCTGAGATACTGTCAAGTTTTAGCCTTGAGCAAATTTTAATAAATGACATTTTTAATAAAATTCTGTAAAGTTTTTGGATGTTTGGAATTTATGCCAGGAAACTTGCCAGGTCCTAACTAGAGAGAAAGAGAGAGGAGGTGGCATTATAATAATAAACTGATAACACATTTATCTCATCTGTCACTTTACATAAATCATCTATGCCTAATGGAATTTGCATTTGCCAGTGTTCTGGTTAAGAATTTTTAGACTCAGGAAAACAGAAATGATAACCAATTACTAAGGAACTGGGAAAACCCACACTTCTTTTTTTTTTTTGGCTTTTACTTCAGCAAGAAATGTCTCTCTATCTTTAATCCTGTCCCTCTTCTGGAGGCTAGTTGTAGAAAGGTCATTTTTGAATTTTCAGAGACTCATACAATGTTAAACATAAAGAGGGGCATGGTAGGCAGGAAATGAGCATTTATAATAGCCTACCATGTACCAGGCACTTCACTAAGTACATTACAATGTTGTCCCATTTGATCCTCACAACTATCCTGGGAGGTAGTTGAGGAAACGGAGGCAGACAGTAAGTCTGTTCACTGTCTTCAAGTGATTTGCTCAGTCACACAGTAAATAAACGTTCAAGACTGTATTTGACCTTAGATCTGTCTTCCTGACTCCTTAACCCAATGCTCTAACTGCTTCTTCACCTAGCATGAAAGGAGAAGGTGCTTAGAAGTCACGTATTCCAATCTACTCATTTTGTAGATGGAGAAATGGAAACCCAGAGAGGCTGAGACAGTCATTCAAGGTTGATCAGCTAGATACACTCCATCATTTATCAGTCTACTAAACATACTTCTCATTGTGATGGTTTGGGTAACATTTATCTGGGCTTTGTTTGACTTCAAAAATTGCTTTTTCTCCCCCCCAAAAAAGGACTAGGAGAACAGAGGAATACTAAGATCATAAGTCTAAAGCTGGAAGTGGCCTTAATGTCTAACCCCCTCA
Organism: Dromiciops gliroides; assembly: GCF_019393635.1. Classification (NCBI taxonomy): domain Eukaryota; kingdom Metazoa; phylum Chordata; class Mammalia; order Microbiotheria; family Microbiotheriidae; genus Dromiciops; species Dromiciops gliroides. The sequence goes on along the minus strand of NC_057863.1, from coordinate 253,442,465 downwards.
TTTTACAAATGAGGAATCCGAGGCCAGAGAGATTAAGTAATTTGTCCAGGGTCACAAAGATAAGTAGAAGAGCTGGGATTGGAACCCAGGGAAGGGGGAAGGGAACAAGCCCAAACTAAGTGCCAAGCACTATACTAAGCACTTTACAGATATTATTTCATTTGCTCCTCCCAACAATCCCAGGAGGTAAGGGCTATTATTATCCCTATTTTAACATTGGGGAAACTGAGGCAAAGAGAGGTCAAGTGACTTGCCCAGGGTCACACAGTTAGCAAGTATCTGAGGTCAGATTTGAATTCAGGTCTCCCTGATTCAGTACTACTCCAAATGTAGCATTCTTTCCATTGTACCATAGTGAAACTCTAGTAAGAAAATCATCTTTGAAACTCAGAGAAGGTGAGTCACAGTTTGATGTTTCCCACCAAAATCTACTTTCTGCAAGCTTGCCTCAATTCCAGGTACTCTTTCCTTTGTGACAGGAGGAAATGAAAGGAAATTGTGCTGTTATTGTTCAGTCATTCCATTGTGTCTGACTCTTAGTGATCCCATTAACCATAGAACACCTTTTAGCCCTCCTTCACTATCTCTCCAAGTCTGTAGCTCAAGATCATAGGCCTGAACTAATGTCAGAGATCATTTATTTATCATGCTCCTGCCTTCAGAAAGCACTTCCTCCACAGTAGAGCCCAGCCACCACTACTGAATGTGGACTGGGGTAGGATATCTTTTTTTTTTTCCCTTGCTGGGCAATGGGGGTTAAGTGACTTGCCCAGGGTCACACAGCTAGTAAGTGTCAAGTGTCTGAGGCCGGATTTGAACTCAGGCCCGCCTGAATCCAGGGCCTGTGCTTTATCCACTGTGCCACCTAGCTGCCCCACTAGGGTAGGATATCTTAAGGTCAAACCAGTCTGATCAGCAAAATCATGGTCAGTGGCAATGAGGAATGAAAGAAAACTGAAACTATCATGGAGAGAGCAATTAAGGCCTGAGGCTATCCAAGCCAGAATCTCGTCCATACAATATGAGGGGAGAGGGTTCAGTGGGATCAGAGGATCAGATAAGGCAAGACTAGGATCAAGGAGTCTCTGAGGTATCAATAGTCAGAGGGGAGACTATGAAGAGGCTCCACTGGAGAAGATGCTGCTTAATAATTGGCTTTATGGGGGCAGTTCCCAAGCCTCTGTATCATGAACCTGTCATAGAGCCTGGTGTTTCCACCATTCTTCATCCCTTTGAATAAAAGTAATGAAAGCCTGGGTTAAAATGCAAATGTTAGGGGGCAGCTAGGTGGCGCAGTGGTTAAAACACCAGCCTTGGAGTCAGGAGGACCTGAGTTCAAATCCAGCCTCAGACACTTAACACTTACTAGCTGTGTGACCCTGGGCAAGTCACTTAACCCCCATTGACCCACAAAAAAAAAAACAAATAAAATGCAAATGTTGCCCAGGAAGTCATTAATGACTATCAACACCTTAGTCTAACTTACTTTATTTATCAGGTTAATTTACCTAAAGGTAACATCATGAGATGACGAACAATAGGTTGGGTATGATTCAAGAGAGGTTAGAGAATGGGAAAAGTTCACAACATGGGGTATTGACTATTTTGAAGAATACCACAGTGGGATTCTTTGGGCACTCAGGGGAGACATTTAGTTTTTGCCTGCCTATGTCACAAAAAGAAAGGACTCTGAAAAGTAGACAAAAGATATCAAGAGTTAAACTTTAACTTTATATCTTGATGGTTATTTGAATGTGCAGGGATTCTTAAACTGGTCTACAAATTTTAAAAAATACATATTTTGATAACTATTTCAATAAATGATTTCCTTTATATCCCTATGTTTTTTTATTTTATGATTCTGAGAATCATGCCTTCATCAGACTGCCAAAGAGGTTCATTACACAAAAGAGGTTAAGAACCCCATGGCTATAGATGAACCATTGTTCTTTTGTGCTCATGAGAGGTAGATAGCAGATGGGACAATTCATGTTCAAGTGTGAAGACACAAAATTATGAACCAGAGCATTTAACATTAGATCTGGGAGGGACCTTAGAACTGAATGAGTATATATCCTTCAGTTCATAGATGAGAGAATAAATGAATGAATGAATACAGCATTTATTAATTGCTTACTATGTACAAAGCACTGTCCTAAGTCTAGAGACACAAAGAGAAAAGTAAGACAGTCTCTGATCTCAAAGCATCCACATTATCATAGGAGAGACAATACATATGGAAGGTTTTAGCCATTGATGCACAGAGATATTTTACCAGGTCATGCTGCTAGTGACAGAGATGGGAAGGAATGCTTCTTGAAGTCTCATCCAATGCGTTTCTCTCTTAGGTGAGGCAGACAGAATTATATTCACTCCCACTCCCCAAACAACAAGTATTTGCTTTAAAAAAGTTACTTCTTATATCACACACACACACAAAAGATCCTCTATATTCTTTTTAGAATTACTAAGAAATGCCTTCATGGAAAAGGCTAAGAGTAGGATTTTAATGATGGAAATGACCATATGCATCTTAGAAAGCTAGGTTTTATTGTCAACTATATCTTTAGTTAATCTAAGCATGCCTCTGTAACTTCTACCCACTTAGGCTGTAACTTCTCCCCACATTGTAACTTTTACCCATTTGTTAAAACACATTAAAAAGGATGAAATCTATGTCCATTTGAAAATTCTGATCGGTCACCATCCTCCATGTTGCTACATATTCTAAACAACCAGATGTTTGAAGACCATGCCCTAGGGAAGCTGATCGACTCAGATTTGGAGCTCTAGAATTGGGACCAAGCCATTATGTTTGATGAGTAAATGAAAACACATATAGCTCTTTGTATCTTGCTGGATTCAAACCATGTTTGCCCATGTTTTACATGAGTATTCACTTCAGCCAAATGCCATAAAATGGAAAAGAAGGTGGAGGGGAATGTGGGTAGCATGGAGAGGGGAGGGGGGGAGTACTATTATCCATACTGATTTCCACTTTTTGTTGTGGCAAATGCAATAATTTCTTCCAGAAAAGATGTTCATCAGTTCTCCTACGGCTCCTTTAACCACTCCTGTGACTTCTCAGATGAAAGCATCATTTCCTGGCTACTCTTTCTCTATGTGTATTGTATCCCCTTATTAGAATATGAGTTCCTCCTGGGCAGAGACTGCCTCACTTTTTGTATCTTTACCCTTAGTGTTAAAGACACTACACTGAACATATTAAGTACTTAATAAATGCTTTTCATTAATTCATTCAAGATGGTGGACTAAATTTTAAATTGAAATTATGATATATCTTGATATTTATAGAACCTCTGATTTGAAATAGATCATAGAGGTCTTCTAGTTGAATCAGTATCTGGCCAGAAATCTCCTCTACAATATCTCTAACAAATGATTATGCAGTCTCTACTTGAACATTTCCCATGATGAGGAACTCATTATCTCCTCAGACAGCCCATTCCGCTTCTGGACAGCCTTAATTGTTAGGAAGCTTTCCTTTCTATTAAGCCTAAATCTGCTTCTCTGAATCTTCTCTCATTAGTACTAGTTCTGTTACCTGGGGCCAAGCAGAACAAGTCTAATCCGTTTTTTTGCATGCCAGCCCTTCAAATACTTGATAGCAGCTCTCATGTTTCCCCTGAACCTTCTCTTCTATAGGCTAAGCTTATGACTAAGAAATTTAATTTAGGCACAGAAATCTAGTCCGTTGTTTTTCTTGTCTGATAAGAAAGCAGAATTTCTACAGGATTTCTGAAGAAAAAGGATAGCGGTAGCATTAAAAAAAATCATAGGCAAAAGAAGTTAGGAATAAGTCTTGACATGTTACTGTTGTAAGAATGACCACTGAGAGGTAAAATTTTATGATCTATGTCTCAGGCACAGCTGGGAGGGCATGGGAGAACTAAGAGAGTATTGTCAAGAATACTCTTGTCCCTGATCTAATGACACAGTGTTATCATTGCCCCAGACCTTTGTTGTTAGGTTTTGTTTTTGTTTTGGGGTGTGTGTGTGTGTGTACCAAAAACCCACATGCCTTAGAGTCCAATCCAGTCCAACCCAGAAATACATACAATATAGGGGAACAAAAACACAGACACAGGAAAAACCACATAAGAAAACTGAGTCTGGAAGCTGCTTTGCTTTCCCACAAAGGGATCTCACTTCACTCTCTTATTCTCCCTTCCGTCAACACATTCAGCTTTGCAACTCCAGTCAAGGGCCAGTTTAGAAACACAATCTGAGAAGCTTGGGCTCACCATGTTTTTTTGTTTATATACATCATACAGGTAGCTTCAAAATAGATGAGAGACTAAAGCTGTTCTTAAGTCTATTGGAAGCTCCTTGTGGCTTCTGGCTCCTACAATTCAATTGCTTTGATTTAATGTACTAACAGTCCATTTGGGGGTAGATGGGAACTTGGGGGAGAGGGGAGGTGGGAAAGTGCTTGCAGCCTTAAAAACCTAGCCTGATGAAGACATTTTTAGGTCCCCAAGAAGCCTTCCCTGATCATCCAATCTCATAGCACTTTATACCCACTCTTTTTATCATTTATATTCAGTTTTATATTAGCTATTTGCGTGTATGGCTTATCTTTCCTAATAGAAGATAAGCCCCTTGACCACAGATGTCAGATGTTATAGATCTTTGTATCTCCCTGGAGCCTAAGACAGTGCATAAGTCATAATAAGTATTTAATAATGGTACACTGAATGCATGCTGACCGAATCCAGAAACCTGATGGGGATAGGCATCAGATGGATGGTGCCACCATGCTCTAGGGAGGGAGATGCTTGTGGGCAAATAATATGAAGCATGACAAAATGTCCTGAAAATATAAGGTAGGTTATCCTTGAATCAAGTGTGTATTATTAACATAAAATATATTGTTAGTACCTACCCATATAATTATTATTATTTTTTTTTTGCAGGGCAATGAGGGTTAAGTGACTTGCCCAGGGTCACACAGCTAGTGTCAAGTGTCTGAGGCTGGATTTGAACTCAGGTACTCCTGAATCCACTGTGCCACCTATCTGCCCCCATGTAATTAATTTTTAATAGTTATATTCAAGGAAGAATTGTAAACATTTCCTCACCCCAAATCAAGGATTATTTGGGAGTGAAAGAGATGGGGAGAGGGAGGAAGAGGTCACATAGGAAGTCACACAAAATATAAAAATGCTTGAATAACCCCTTTTTTTCTTGATTTTGGGATTGATTGTGACCTGTGGGTGACTGCAGTTTGCGGACTCATGGATGTTACAACGTGGTTTCAAGTAGCTGGTCTTTCCTGGGAACTAGTGGAAAAATCTACTCCTAATCACAAAGGGGAAAAACCCAAAAGATTTGACTGTAGAAGCTGAGCAACTTTCAATTGTTATATGGATTGCCCACAAGCAAACCCTCAGTTCCTGGCTGGGCTAATGTCTTCCATTGGCCCAGCTTACTCTACACTTTCTCCCCTCACTTTCAAGTGGTATATGCTCTGCAAATGTAGGGGATGTTAGCAACAATCTAAGTAAGACATCATTAGAAAATTAAATTGACTGTAAAAAAAAAGTATGCATGTCATGTAATATATTGTCCATATACAAAGATGATGCTTCTGACACATTCCTGGTTTTAATGACTACATTTAAATATCACCTTAGGGTAATAATGTACTTTACATAATACTTCATTTTATTCTCATAATAGCCCTATAAGTAATGCAAGTATTATTCTCTCTCTCTCTCTCTCTCTCTCTCTCTCTCTCTCTCTCTCATTCTGTCTCTGCTCCCCCTTCCCCTTCCTCCTTCCCTCTGTCTCTCTCTTTCTCCCTCTGGGCCTAGGTATCCTGACTCTAGGTTCTAAGCTCTTTCTGCTGGACCACACTGGGTCTCTAATATAGAGCATGAGTTATTTTTCTAGTGGTAATGATGATTTATGTGAAGCCACACATTCTTTTTTTTTTCTTTTTCTTTCTTTTTTTTTGGGGGGGGCAATGAGGGTTAAGTGACTTGCCCAGGGTCACACAGCTAGTAAGTGTCAAGTGTCTGAGGCTGGATTTGAACTCAGATCCTCCTGAATCCATGGCCGGTGCTTTATCCACTGTGCCACCTAGCTGCCCGAAGCCACACCCTGGCAAAACCATATCAGCAGACAGACTAAATCAGGGTAAAGGTAACCAATGGGCCTGAAATCTGTTGGTGAGTTAGGGGGATAATTAACCAAAGCTTATGAAGACTTTCCCTGGCAGAAAGGGCAGATGAAAACAATTTGTTCCAGTGGTCATGAAGACAGCTGAAACAGGCTCTGTGGAGTGCTTGGAACCTAACCAGACGCTGAAGATGCCAAAGCCATCCAGTCATCTTGACTTCTGTCTTGCCACTGAACTTCAATGACTAGAAGAGAAAATGAGGCTGATGACTTTGCAACTCTGCCCCTCTTAAATCCAAGTCACAAGTAAGTCAAGTCATTACCCTATGATGTCAATGGTCTTCTTTGGAAATGAAGGATGAACAGCAAGGTTATCCCTTTGGAGAGTTGCGCTGGGAAATATTTGTGGCCAGATCTGAAATGAAGGGATCTCTTTGGGCCTTGAACCCAAAACCCAAGTTTTTTCTGCTGAATTTATTAACAAATACAGGGGCAGCTAGGTGGCGCAGTGGATAAAGCACCGGCCCTGGATTCAGGAGGACCTGAGTTCAAATCTGGCCTCAGACACTTGACACTTACTAGCTGTGTGACCCTGGGCAAGTCACTTAACCCCCATTGCCCTGCAAAACAAAACAAAACAAAAACAAAACAAAACAAATACAATAGTACATCAATATTTTAAAAGCCTGTGATTTCATCAGCTTGGATACTTCCTCTTCCAGTGAAGATCACAACTCCTTCCCAATTAGTGAATAAATAGCCCCTTTAGTTGCATTGACCAAAGATAGTGAAGCATAGGTAGCCACCTCTCCAATGAAGGATCTCCATGATCTTTGCTAGGCTGGGACTTGGATGAAGGACACACAGTAAATCACTAAGCCCACAACTGAAGTCTTTTGAGGTTGACAGGAGCTACCAGAGCTTATCCTTCATTGGCATGACCTTTGAGAGCCCACTGTCACCTCCATGCCATGATGAAACATCTAAGAAGAACTTCAGTGAAAATAAGATGGTATAAGGGGGCAGAGAGACAGTCAGGAGGGTCTGGATTCAAATACATCTCTTCTAGGGGCAGCTAGGTGGTACAGTAGATAGAGCACTGTTCCTGGATTCAAGAGGACCTGAGTTCAAATCCAGCCTCAGGCATTTGACACTTACTAGCTGTGTGACCCTGGGCAAGTCACTTAACCCCAAAGGTCTCACCAAAACAAACAAACAAACAAAACCCAACACATCTCTTCTATCCTGATAACTCTCAGACTCTGGGGTGGCCAGATAGGGGCCAGACTGCAGTGGCAGAGAGCATTTCCTCACTGTACCAACAATGGAATCACAGACCTGGACAAAAAAATAGACAAACATGTCATAGGTTTGTTGTGAGGATAAAATAAGATAATCAATCAATCAATCAATAAACATTTATTAAACACCGAATACCCAGCACTGCGATAAGCTATTTAAGTACTATGTAAATATAAGCTATTATTATAATAATTTTGTGGTTCAGTCATTTCAGTTGTGTCTGACTCTTCATGACCACATTTGGGGTTTTCTTGGCAGAGATACTAGAGTGGTTTGCCATTTTCTTCTCCAGCTCATTTTGCAAATAAGGAAACTGTGGGTTCAAGCCCCCAAAGACACTTGTGCAGCTTAGTAAGTGTCTGAAGCCAGATTTGAACTCAGGAAGATGAATCTTCCAGATTCTACGCCTCTGATTTCATTGATATAGGGAATTCTCAGGTGAGGAAACTTTCTACAAATGGAGGTTGACACCTTCTTTACAACTTTGGGAATTACCTAGAACCCTAAAAGGTGAGGTGACTTACCCAAGGTCACACAGCCAGGATGTGTCAGAGGCTGAAACCCAGGTGTTAAGACCAGCTCTTTAAGCCAAAGCAGCAGCAGTAGAAGCTGCAGCAGCAGCAGCAACAGTAGTAATAGTAGTAGGAATAGGAATAGGAATAATAGTAGTGATAGCAGTAATAATAGTAGCAATAGTAATAGTAGTAGTAGCAGTAATAGCAATAGTTATAGTAATAGAAGTAAGAGTACAGTAATAGTAATAGTAATAGTCAAGATAGCTAGGTGGTACAGTGGATAGAATGCTGGGCCTAGGGTCAGAAAGACTCATCTTTCTGAGTTTGAATCTAGCCTTAGACATAACTTGTGTGACCTTGATCAAGCCACCTTGGTTTGCTCATCTGTAAAATAAACTGGAGAAGGAAATGTCAAACCACTCTAGCTTCTCTGCCAAGAAAACTCTAAATGGGATCACAAAGAGTTGGACATGACTGAAACATGACCAAACAACACCAACAATAGTAATAATAGTAGTAGTAGTAGTAGTAGTAGGAATAGAAGTAGGAATATAGTAATAGTAATAACGGTGGTGGTGATGGTGGTAGTACAGTGGATAGAGAACTGGGCCTGGAGTCAAATCCAGCTTCAGACACTTAGTAGCTATGTGACCCAGTAAAGTACTTAGCCTACAGGGTCATATAGTAGGTCCTTGACAAATGTTTATTTCCTTCCTAATGATAATAGTAGTTAACAATAGTTGAATAACAATTTACTGTTAATAACCCCCTTTAGTTATTGCATATTCATTCATTCATTCATTCATTCATTCATTCATTCATTCGTCAAACACTAGCTCTCAGCTAAAACAAGAAACTCTAATGGTTGGGGAGGCACTTTCTACATTGGCAGCTGTGTCTTGATCCTAAATCCTTTGATTCCACCGCCATGTTTTGAGCCTCTTTGTAGAACTGCATAAATAATCCAGTCCCTTTATGTCAATCAGCTGCTATTCTGCAGAAGTCCCTTTGCTGTCATTGCAGCTCCTTGGGGCCTAGGCAGCCTCAGGGCAAGGCGTTTGGGGGCAGCGAAGAGGAGGCGAATGCCAGATGCCGACTCTCTGGGTCATGAATGGATTGAACTTCCTCTTCTCCACCTGCAGCCCGGATTAGCTGCAGAAAACCTTACCCAACAGCAGCTAGCATTTGTCACACTGAGATTCTCCCCAGGAGGCCAAATTCTCTTCCTAAGGTGGTGTATTGGGACTTGTCAATTTCCTTTCTCTCTTTGAGGGCAACCTTCTGCTCCTGTCTAATTGGAAAGACATCCATGATATATACAATGCCACAGTTGGCACTAGACCAGCTTTCTCTTAACAACAGAGCTGCTTGAACTATGAAGAAATTCGAGTTATGTGAGACGTAAATAGGTAACCTCTCTTGCCAAGACTATTGTGCAATTGTCCTTGGGATTTGAATAAAATTAACAATTGCCAAATGTTTTTGAGTCCTGATTAGTTCTGTCAATGCACTCTGGAGGAAGGACAGTGAAAATTCATGTGAGCATGATTGCATTCCAGTAGGTTTTATTTAGTGTGCAAATCACTTACATATATCTGCCAAGGCCAGCCTGTACCCCTTATTCTTCCCTTGTAATCTTCCCAGAAAGGAAATGTAAAAGCAATGGGGTAGGCAATCCCCCAGAGAAATTGTTTTCATTAATGTGCTAAGACCTTTTAGCTATAATGTAAAATGAATGCAAATGAATGTCAATAACACTGAATTTGTCTACAAACTGGTCCTGACTCCTTGTAGAACATTTTTGTTTAAGACTCTGGCAGCAACCCCTGAGCTCCCCTACTCATACCTGAAGTGCATCCTCAGGAGTCTAACCTAGAAGGCACCCTGACCAACTGCTTCCTGAATGGGATCAATGACAGGAAACAATACCTCACAAGGTGGCTTATTCTGTTTTCAGATGGCGTGTATTTAAATACTTAAAGGTCTATTATATAGAACAGGGATTAGCTTTATCCTGTGTGACTCCAGAGACCATGATTAGGATTAATACCCAGAAGCTATAGGGAGGCAGATTTTAGCTTAATGTAAGGAAGAACTTTCTAAGAATTGGAAATAACCTCAAATGGAATGGACTACTTAGTGATGTAGTGAGTTCTCCATCACTTAGAGGTATTAAACCAAGTTGGACAACCACTTTGGGGGATGTTTTAGATGGAATACAAATATCAGATGGTTAGACTAGAGGATACAGGTCCATTCTACATCTGGGCTTCTGTGACTCTAAAGTGCCTCTCCTTCTCCTTCTTCTCCTTCTTCTCCTTCTCCTCCTCTTTCTCCTTATTCTCCTCCTTCTCCTTTTTTTTCTTCCTCTTTCTTCTCTTTCTCCTCCTCTCCTCCTCCAATGTGGTGTCACCAGCTATCCCTTACAAGCACACAATTCACAAAACTCAAGGAAGTAAAAAAAAAAAAAAGAAAGAAAGAGCTCATGGACAATACAGATGCCTATGTAGATAAGATTACCAAGGGAGAAATTATAGTAAGAGAAGAGAGCCAACAGTAACCTTGTAGAACATCTATATTCTCATGTATGGAAAGAAGAGAAACCAGTAAAAAAAAATTAGAGAAGAAGCAATAAAAGAAATAGAACAACCCAGAATGAATAATAAAGCAGGATTTACCTTTAAAGGGGGAGAAAGGTATTAAGGAAAGAGTGTCAAATGCAGTAAAATCAAGTAGGATGAGAACTCAGAAGGAACCTTTTTGGAGGTTCAATTGAATTAAAAAATATTCAGGCCATTTGTTTTTGGATCACAGTCATTGCCTTTAAGTTCCCTACCTTGGAGTTCCTGCTGTTCTGCTTGGTGAATACTTCACCAAGGACCACTATTTCAGGAAAGCCTGAGTTCAATTTTACTTGACTACCTGTTGCCAGATCATCTTCTCATTAACTACCTTACTGATATGTGTGACATCTTTCTGACATTTTCTTCCTTTTTGGTTTTGTAACTATAATCAAATCAATTCTGCTATTACTCCTGGAAAGGAGGCATAATTGTACTCCTTTAGAGCTCCACTCACAATTCCTACAAATTTCCAAAACAAATATACCTCTCTGGTGCCCATTTCCCTTTATGTAATATCTCCTTCTATTAGAATGAAAGTTCATTGAGGTTAGGGGTTGTGTACAATTTTTCCCCTATTTTTTTAGCTCAATGCCTAGCACAGCATAAGTAAGCCCTTAAGAAATAATTTTTAATTCATTCATGTACACACATATCTCCTGCCCCCACCATTGAACAACAACGAAAAAATTAAGCAAAACCATAGATTCAAGCACCACATCTGATAGGATATTCTACATTCCACATTTGTGGTCCTTTGCCTTTTTCCTGAAATCCTCAGTTAACCAGAAATGAAATGAACCATTATGATTAAAAAACAAGGACCTTTCAACTAAAATCTAGAAATCTTTTTTCATATGAATTGATGCTGTCAAATTTTCTACAACTTATAGTAGAGGAAATGTTATTTTGAACCGAAGTATAGGACTTTATATTCAGATCTAATAGTTTTTACCTTGTTACATTCAGTTTGTCAACTCAACCTATAGTTATCTTTTCTCTCCTCAGACTTATTACATATTGCTCCATTTAAGAAAAGCTTCTGGAAGTCAGATTCATTTAACAACATATGCACATTTTATACCTAGAGTCCCCCATACACACCTCACTCCAATGAATTTAAAGGAATTTTTCCTCATCAGTCATTATCTATGGAATTCTCATTTTTATAGCTCTGTAAAATGGGCAGCTAGGTAGTGCAGTGGATATAGTGCTGGATCTGGAGTCAGAAACACATCATCATAAATTCAAATTTGACTTCAGACACTTACTAGCTTTGTGACCCTGGGCAAGCCACTCAGCCCTGTTTGCCTCAGTTTCCTCATCTATAAAATGAGCTGGAGAGGGAAATAGCAAACCATTCCAGTAGCTTTGCCAGGGAAACTCCAAATTGGGTCATGAATAATCAGACACCACTAAAATGACTGAACAACAAGAAGTTTCAAGTTTTATATTAATAATTCATATTCATATAATACTTTGTGCTTATAAAGATAGCTAATTCAAAGGTTCTTAACCTGAAATCTATTAGGCTTTACCAGACTGCCAGAAAGGTCCATGATATTAAAAAGATTAAGAACCCCTGATCTAATTTAATCTTCACAAGACCCCAGTGATACAAGTAATAATAACTCATACTTCTATAGGGCTTTCAGGAAAACATACACAACAACCTGATGAGGTAGGTGGCAGAAATATTATTAACTCATGACCCTATTGTCCAAGACATTTCAGTGGTTTCCCATTGGTTCTAGGAAAAAAACTGTAGACTCCCTTGTTTGACATTTAAATTTCTTTGTATTCTGTTTGATATTTAAAACCCCTTGTAATCATAACCCAACCTGTCTTTCCAGGCTGATTACACATTATTCCCCTTCATTGACCTGACCTTTTAGCCAAACTGGCTAAAAACAAACTGGTCACCTTGCTGTTCTCTACACATGACGTCTGTCTCCATACTTGAAATATTCTCTTCTTACTTTTGCCTCAATTTAAATGCCACCTCTTTTAAGCTTTTCCTGATTGTCCCACTCTGAACCACTCCCTCTGTAAAATTCCTCTGTATTTATTTTGTATAGGTATTGTTTATCCTACTCTAAGGCTTCCTCCTGGTATAGAGGTTATGTGATTGGAGCAGAAACTCTGGCAAGATCTCCCATGCTGGAAAGACTTCAAGAATGGCCTCAGGAACAGACTGATTCTGTTTTCCAAGGACCAGATTAGCTAATCATAGTGAGGCTCATTGTCTTGGAGCCTCCATTTTTTGGAGAGGTCTAGGTCCACCTTTATTCATCTACTGGCCTTGTTCCTGACAACTGGACTTCCAAACCACTCAGGGTACTTTTCTACCTTTACCTCTCCCATTTTTCAGCTCCCTTTTAGGTGTTACCTTCCCCCTTTAGAGTGTAAGCTCCTTGAGGGCATAGACTGTCCTTATTTTTTATTATATTTGTACTCCTGATACCTAGCACATGTACACTAAATGCTTAATAAGTACTCATTTCTGTCTTCCTTTTTCCTTCACTTCCTCCCTCCTTTCCTCTTTCCTTCCTCCCTCCCTTTCTCTTTCCCACCTTTCCTTCCTTCTTTCTTCCCTCCCTTCCTTCCTCTCCCTCTTTCTCTCTTTCCTTCCTTCCCAACTCTATTTTTAACATTTCAATTCATTGTTTATTTATTTGTTTTAACATCCTTTTCTTTTTAAATTTTTAAGTTCCAAATTCTCTTTCTCCCTCTCATCCCCTTGCCAACCCACTCAGAAGGAAAATAAAATATCAATTATACATATGAAATCATGCAAAATGTATTTCCATGTGAGAAAATTATACTTCAATTTGTACTCAGAGTTCATCAGTTCTCTTTCTGAAGGTGGATAGAATTTTTTTTCATCATGAGTATTGTCTTAGTTCATTGTATTGATCAGAGTAGCCAAGTCCTTCACAATTGTTCATCATTACAACATTGTTATTACTGTTCACGATGATCTCCTGGTTCTTCTCACTTTGCTTTGCAAAAGTTCATATAAATTTTGTCGTATTTTTCTGAAAACACCTCCCTCCTCATTTCTTATAGCATAATAGTACTTCATCACAATCATATGCCACAACTTGTTCAGCCATTCCCCAAATGATGAGCATTCCCCAATTGATGAGAATCTCCAATTCTTAGCTATCACAAAAAGAATTGCAATAAACATTTTTGTACATAGAGACAATAGCTTCCATTTTTCATTTTTAAGGAATTATTTTCTTTAGTGAGCTTTTGTACCTCTTTTTCTATTTGGCTAATTCTGCTTTTAAAGGAGTTCTTTTCTTCAGTGAAGTTTTGTGCCTCTTTTATACCTTTAAGCCAATTCTGTTTTTTAAGGTGTTATTTTCTTCAGCATTTTTGTGCCACTGTTGCCAAGCTGCTAATTCTCTTTTCATAATTTTCTTGCATCACCCTCATTTCTGTCCCCAATTTTCTCCCTATCAATCTTATCTCTTTAACTCTTCCAGTAATTCTTGGGTGTGGCTCTGATTAGCATTTTTATTTGAGGCTTTTTTGGTGCCTGTTTTCTGAGTTTATATCTTGGTCTTCCTTGCCACCATAATAGCTTTTTATAGTCAAATTCTTTTTTTGTAGTTTGCTCACTTTTCTAGCCAATTTCTTGACTTTGAAATTTATGTTAAATTTAGGCTAACTTGGGGGCAGGGAGGAACTATACCAAATTTCAGGGATTTTTTATGCTGTTATTTTCAGAACTAGTTCTGGAGTCTGTAAGTTTTTGGTGTCAACTAGGTGGCAAAGTGGATAGAGCTCTGGGCTTAGAGTCAGGACACCTGAGTTCAAATCTGGCTTCAAATACTTCCTATCTATGTACTCCTGGGCAAGTCACTTAACTCTGGGAGAGAGGGATTCACAAAGAGTCAGACACAACTGAACAACAAGGAATAATTTTTGGTGCTTCCAAGGTGGTGTGATACTTGGAGAGTTATGGTCACTGTCCTCTTGGTCTGTATTCTGCTCTTTAACCAGGAAGGGCCCCTGCTTCCCTGCAGCCATAAGCTCAAGCACTCTTCTTTGCTTTGTAACTGCAAGCAGAGTCTCTGTTCCTTTGTGAGAGACCACCAGTTCTCCTCTTGAACTGTGACCCAGAACTGCATATGGACAAAGATTTGCCAATTTGTGCCAGCTACACCCAATGCCAACAAAGGGTCCCCTGTAATCTCTTTCTGACAAGTTGTCTGGCCTCCTTAATGTCTCTGGACTGAAAGCCTCTGAAGCCACCGCTGCTCCTGTTTCTCCTCCTCCTCACCCTTCTGGGCTTCAGACAGGCTTCTACCGTGGTGTCACACACTTCTCCTGCCAACCTCCTAAGTTCCATTAGGCCAGAAAAATATCTCACCCTAACCTTGTGTCACCTCTGCCATTCTAAATTTGATTTGAGGCATTATTTTAAAGTTGTTTGGAGGGGAATGTTGAGAGAGTTCATTTGGGTAGTGCCCCATTCTGTCATCTTGGCTCTACCTCTCTGTTGGACTTTTAAAGCCCTTCATAACCTGGCCCCTTTGTGCCCTTCCAGCCTTGTTATATATTACTCCCCTCATGTACTCTGTGATTTACTGACATTGGTCTCCTTCCATCTCCCAACTGTAAGCATTTTCACTGGCTGTCACCCAGGCCTAGAATTCTCTCCCTCTTCATTTCTGCCTCTTAGCTTCCCTCAGGTCTCAGCTAAAGTCCAATCTTCTGTAAGAAATTTTTCCCAGTTCTCCTTAATTTTAGTGCCTTCTGTTTAAAAGAACTCCCAATTTATCATGCCTACATCATGTTTGTGCATAGCTTTTTACATGTTGTCTCCCCTATTAGACTGTAAATTCCTTGAAAGCAGAAACTGTTTTTTACCTTTCTTTATATCCCTAACACTTAATACATACAGTACCTGATACATAGGAGGCACTTGATAAATGCTGGTTGGCTGGTGATGAAACTATTTTAGGCATAACATCTAATGAAAGAGGAAAAAAAATTTAAATGGCTCCAATATGGCTCCCTCTTGCTTCCACAGTGATCGTAGCTTTTGTTCAGTCATTTTTCAGTCATTTCTGACACTTTCTGAAGCCATTTGGGGTTTTCTTGGCAAAGATACTAGTGTAGTTTGCTATTCCTTCCCCAGCTCATTTTACATATGACAGACTGAACCAAAGAGGGTTAAGTGACTAGTCCAGAGTCACACAGCTAGTAAGTGTCTACGGCCAGATTTGAACTCAGGAAGATGAGTCTTCCTGACTTCAGGCAAGGCACTCTATCCACTCTGCCACCTAGTAGTGCAGGGGAAAAGGGACAAAGAGTTTAAAGAATCATGATTTGTATATCATCAATGAGCTTTAATTTAATTGTTGAAACACTAAATGTGGTAACTATTCTCAGTGACCAATAAGTAGACATATTGCTGAAGGAACTGAATCACATCAATCTTGCTATAATTGATACCAGATGAATAAAAGATTTTGCAGAAGAATGTTCCACAAGGACTTTTTGGAGAGGCAAAGAAAAGAGTTGGTAGAGTGACATTTATTGTATACTCCAAAACTATAAGAAATATTTCATAAGACATTTGGTCATCATATACAGCAGATAAATATAATATTTGCAAAAAAAAAAAAAACCATTGCTGAGAATGAAATGGTAGAGATCTTTTATGATGAACTTACCTAGACCCTCCAAATCAAATTAATACATGATCTATACTTGGTACCTTCAATACAAAGGTGGAGAAAAGTGAGGATGGGGAGAAATAGATATCATAAACTCTGGAGGGACTTTCACTGTCATGCTGGGTCCTCAGAGGGTCACTGCTACTGTCCCCCTCAGAGTTCTAAGGCACTTTGATGGACTAAGGGAGGTGTCTTTTTAATGCTATAGCTCATAAATCCCTACCAATGTGCTTCTCCATTAATTAACACTTGCCCTCAATTAGTTATCCAGACTTAATTAACTTTTAGAAATGGACGTTTATGAAGACAGCATAGCAAGAACAGTTGTACAACTCTCCTCCCTTCATTCCCCACAAAACCCCTGAAAACTGTATATCCTACAAGTTCCTGAAACTGTTTTGCTCCCTTTATAGGGTCCTTATAAACTTTCCCCTTGGGTATTATATGGCTTTTATCTGGTCTCCTTGTAGATACCTGAAATTACCTTAGCGTGTCTCTGTTTTAATCTACTCCTGATGCAAACATTGCTTTCAGACACTGCTCCTAAGAGGACATTGCTAGGATACCAATGAGAAGTTCAAATCCTCTGACCTTCAAAGTTCATAAAATCATCCTCTGGTTAAGGGGTGGGAGAGACAGAAATTATTTTCCTCTCTACTGCTGGAGTGATTTTTTCCCAGAGGCATGGCTTGGATTTGTTCTCTCTTTTAAGTTCCTTGACACTTGAATAATGTTAGATTCCAAACTGGCCTGCTATTTAGTAGAAGACCCATAGGGTGTGACTGGGAATACATTAATTTATACCTTTGATTGACTGATTCAATAGAGATGATTTCATTTAATAAAGGTGTCTGAGCTAGAGTACCTTGATAGTAAATTGAACTGGGATACAGTAACTGAGTAATTAATTTGATCAGCCTCCACCCTTAGAAATATTTGGAAAAATAAGGTTCAGAAGAAAGAAATGAGATGTACTAAAGACTTATAAATAAAAGAGAAGCCTTATGTCTCTATATCATGAGTACATTCTTCCAAAAAAGAATTGCTAAGTTCTAGAAATAGGAAGCACAAAAACATCATCACAAAGGAAGAAAATTACTATATTAATCTGACAATAAAAGACATTATGGATATTGGAGTTTTCTCTAAATTAATTTTCTGACCATTGACTTGTTAGAGTTAAGACTAGAATTTAAAATAAACAACAAGAATTAATAATAATGAAGGGGGAAAGATAGGGCATATAATTAAGATTTTATCCTGAATTTTAAAACTAGTTATTAAAAATAAAATATAGGAAATGGATTACATAAATGATACTGACACTGATGATAATAACTTCTTCTAAAAGTTAAATCAAAGTAAATTAGATGTTACAGCAAGGACAACAAAAGACCTCAGAAAGTGCCTTAGATAGTACACACCCTATTTTCTTCAAGTGTTACAGGGGTCAGGTCTCTTTGCAATGCCTTAGGTTAACAATTTTGTTTTTATTTTAAATGAAAACTACCTTGAAGTTGACCTAGAAGAAATTTTGCTACTTGTCCCCAGGCACTGAGAAACCAGACAGACCAGTGCAGCCAAACCACGTGTTGTCTAAATGTCTGTAGAATGATCTAGCATGAGTACCCACTTTGCTCCTTCCTTCCCCTAATACATGCAGACCATGTCAAGACAGACATAGACAAGTGTCTGTGGTACAGAGGAAAGAGCACTTGGTGAAGAAGCAGAGTACCTGTTCCCAAATCCCACCTCTGACACCACCTATCACTATAACTCTGGGCAAGTCTAGGTGGCTTCACTTCATCTCATTTCATTCTCTTCTAAACCCTCTGAAGTTTATCTTCAACCTCACCATTTAACTGAAAAAGCCCTATCCAAAGTTAGAAATGATATCTTTGTTGCCAAATGGTCTTTTCTTGTCCTCTGTGTATCATTTGGCACTGTTAATCATGCTCTTCTCTTTTATATTCTTTCCTTTCTAGATTTCTGTGACCTTGGTTTCTCCTGGTTCTTCTACCTGTGTGATGACCTCTTCTTTGTTGACTCTTCATCTATTTCAGAACCATCAACCACTGATATCCATCAAAGCTCTGTCCAAGGTCTCCCTCCCTTCTTCTCTCTCTCTTTCCTCTCCTCTCCTTGCCTCTCCTCACCTCTCCTTCTCCTCCTCCTCTTCCTCTTCCTCCTTGTCTTTGCCTCTCTCTCTCTCTCTCTTACCATCACTTGGTGATCTTATCAGCTCCAATGGATTCCATTAATATTTCCATGCAGATGATTTCCAGATCTATATTTCCTTAGACTCTCTCTCTTAGTCTCTAAGCTCCAGCCCCTCCTGATCAACTGACTTTTAGATATCTTAAATTGTATTACTGTAGCTATTTCAAATTCAGCATGTTCAAAACAGAACTCATTGTTTTTCTTTCCCAAACCTGTCCCTCTTCCCAGCTTCCCTATTGTTGTCAAGGGTAACACTATTTTCCTAATCACCAAGGCTTTCAACCTTTTTGTAATTCTTGATGTAATTTTTATTTACCTCCTATATACAATCCATTATCAAATCTTGTCTTTACCCTCATAATGTTTCTCATATGTCTCCTTCCCCCACTCACAAAACCTCAACCTAAATTCAGGTCTTCATTACCTTTCTCCTTGCCTATTGTATTGGCCTTACAACTGCTTCCCCTGCTCCAAGTCTCCCTTTACTCCAAATCATTTTCTACTTAAGCTGTCAAGGTATTTTTTCTAAAGTGTACATCTGAACAAATAGTGGTATATGATTGTGATGAAATACTACTGTGCTATAAGAAATGATGATCTCAATGATCTTAGAAATAATGAAGGGTGAAATGAGTAGAACCAAAAGAACATTATATACAGTAAAAACAACATTGCTTTAAGGACAACTTTGAGTGACTAAGTTATTTTGTCTATTATTTTTTTTTATTTTTTAGGCAATGGGGGTTAAGTGACTTGCCCAGAGTCACACAGCTAGTAAGTGTCAAGTGTCTGAGGCCGGATTTGAACTCAGGTACTCCTGAATCCAGGGCCGGTGCTTTAACCACTGCGCCATCTAGCTGCCCCCTTATTTTGTCTATTATTAATACTCAAATTAATCACAAAGGACATATGAAGATGTTGTCTTCATTCAGAGAAAAAATTGATAAGTAGAAGCATATATAGAATTATTTTACATATTATATATATATAGATACATACATATATGTCTAATGTGTCTAATGGTAACCATCTATAGGGCAGAGGGAGGGGGAGAGAAAAAAGGAGAAAAAAGAAATTTACATGATAAACTTATTATATATTTAAAAGGACCAGCAAGTTGTATATACTAGATTTGTAGTTTCATGTGCAAAAAAAGAACATTAAAAAGAAAAAAAAAATTAAGTGTAGGTCTGTCCATATTACTCCCCTGCTTAATGAGCTTCAAATTCCTTCCTATTACCTCCAAGATAAAATATGAACTTCTTTGGCATTTAAAGCTTTTCATAACCTGTCCCCTTTCTGATATTTCTAGTCTTGTTATACTTTATTTGCCCCCATGCACTCAACGCTCCAGTTACACTTGCCTTCTTGCAGTTCTCCAAACACAGCACTCTGTCTCTTGTGCCTAGTGTTCTTATGCTAGCTAATCCCCAAGGTCTGTTGTGCTCTTCCCCCTTACCTCTGCCTCTTAGTTTCTTTGATTTGTTTTGAGACTAAGCTCAAATTCATCTACTTCAGGAGGCTTTTTCTGGTCCCCTGGTTGTTACCACCTTCTCACTGATTTCCTTCCATTTACACAGTATATGTCTTGAAAGTAATACACACATGTACACACGTTATTTGAAAGTTGCCTCTCCCATTAGAATGTATTCTTCTTGAAGGCTGGTTTTGTGTTTTTGCCTTCTTTGTATCCCTTGCATTTATCATAGTGCCTGGTACAGTGGATGAAGCACTAGGCTTAGAGTCAGGAAGACTCATCTTTCTGAGTTCAAATCTGGCCTTGACACTTATTAGCTGTACAATCCTGAGAAAGTTACTTCACCCTCTTTGCCTAGTTTTCTCATCTGTAAAATGAGCTGGAAAAGAAAATGGAAAACCATTTCAGTATCTTTGCCCAGAAAATCCCAAATGGGGTCATGAAGAGTCAGACAGGACTAAAACAACGACTAAACAACAACTGGCACATAGTAAACATTTGCTGACTTAGCTTGACAAAGTCTCAACCTCCCTGGGTTTCAGTTTCCTTAACTACAACATAAGGAGTTGGGCAACCAGATGGCTTCATAGGTCCCTTTTAGCTTAAGATCTATGATCCTATGATTCCTTCCTCACAATTCAGTTCTCTGTTCAGAGAAAGACTGTTATGGTTCCAAATTTGTTTCATTTGTCTAGTACACTGGTAATCATAAGATTAATTCTCACTCTCTCTCTCTTATATTCCCTTCAGACTTCTAGAGTCCCCAGTCCCCAATCCCTTTCTTTGAATGAATGTAGAACAAGAGACCTAGATTGTTGGAGATGAATGAGGGGCTAACCCTAAGTACTTCACATCCCATCCCCAAAGGAAAGCTGGTTGACCCAGTTCTTAGTCAGCTTTCTTTTAGCTATACCCAAGTACAAGGCATTCCATAAAATATTCAGTAGCAGGGACCACTTGTTTTAATAATATCTCACTTTATATAGTTCTTTAATGTTTACAAAGCACATTAGTACTGTGGCATTTAAAAAGGTTCAAAAGACATAATTTCTAGGTAATTTGAACATTTTAATAATAATGCTAGCATTTTAATAAAAGGATGGTCATTTGATCATCTCTCTCTTAGACCAAAGGCAATCATGGTGAGCTTGCAGTTTATATGCCCATTGGAAGAGGGGTGTTCCTGAGAGTGGCAATCAACTCTGATTGGTTAACAATTAATGAAGGAATGACTTACAATTACAACAAGGGGCTGGACCTGAACTTTGTTTATGTCATCTACTTCTAAGTTACTTAAAATTTAGTCAAAGAATTTATCCCCACCCAAGGCTAAGTAGAGAACAATGACTGCCCCACCTGGGTGGGGTCTGGATAGAGGAGAAGGTTATCCATACCTTCAGAGACAAGCCTTGAAATGAGGATAAAAATGGGGTGGGGGAGGAATCTGAATCTCCACAGATCATTGGTTATTAATCATCATTTCTCTCAGTACTAAGTACAAGTATTATTAACATGATTTGCTATGTATTACACTGAGGCTTGATCTTTTTCTGCAGAACTAGGTCATGTTCTTCACCTCTGCTATACACCTGTTACAGTAGTTGTTGTTTAGTTGTTCAGTCCTACCTGACTTTTTGTGACCCCCATGGACTATATTGTTCATGGGGTTTTCTTGGCAAAGATACTGGAGTGGTTTGCCACTTCGTTCTCCAGCTCATTTTACAGATGAGAAAACTGAGGCAAACAAAGGTGAAGTGACTTGCCCAGGGTCACACAGCTAGTAAGTGTCTGAAGCAGATAATTTTAACTCAGGTATTCCTGATTCCAGGCCCAGCACTCCATCCACTGAACCATCTAGCTGCCACTGTTGCAGTGGTCTAGAAGTCAATGATTGAGGACTCTAAAGAGCTCTTGTTTATGTGTGTTATATCCATCTATATTTACCAAATAAAGAATCAAAAGTCTTAGCATTATTATGAAAACAGTTTTGATTCATGAACCCCTTGAAAGGGCCTCAGGGACCCTGCTGGGGGCGGGGGGGGGGGGATGGTGGTCCCTGGACCACACTTTGAGAACCACTAGATAGTCTCTGAGGTCTATTTCAGCTCTAACCTCTGCTGAATCTAAATTTCCTGGTAGAGAAAAGGTTTTCTTCAATCACAACCTCCTTCCTTTCTGCTAAAGAAGGAAAGAGGGTGGGGAGAGGGTCTGATTACCTAGGCAGAGAGTCCCACTGACTCCCCAAGGTCAGGTACTCATAGGCTTGAAAAACTGGGTAACACAGAGCTCAGTCTCCACCCAACTGGTTCACAGACAGTGTAAATTACAATGTCGTAGGCGGGAATGGCATTGCATTAAGCTCCCTGCAATTGAAGGCTTAGAGCTAGGCACAATGGAAGCCTTATATATCCCACAATGCTGTACTTTGTAGGAGATTTTCCCATTCAAGCCCCCTTAGGACCTCACCTCCTACACTCTCTGAGCTCCCCACTCTCTTGGGTCAAACCCGAGGGAGGGAGCAGGAATTCAAGCATCCCCTCCTAGAGTCAAAGTTCCTCTCAAGCCAGCATCCTTGGCTTGCTCTGACTCTGGGCATAGAGGAAGGTATGTTATTGGCAAAGTTTCACAGAGAACGTGGAGCTGTCTACATGGGGCCACTTGTGGCCAAGAAAGACTGGCGCTATATTGCAGAATCATTTGGCTCTGGAGATGGGAAGAACCACAATTTCTTTCACTTTTAGGCAGGGCAGTATCTTCCCAAGGGACTTCTGTGACCAGTTTACCAATGCTAGGGATGAGATGGGGCTGGGGGCAGAATACTTATCCTCAGAAATAGGTAGCATTTTGTTAGTATGTGGAAATAGCTGACCTAAGATTCAAAACTCATCCCCATTCCAAAAGAGAATGTGTTTTTCATTGAGTCCCATGGATTCTCAATAGACCAATGGAATCCTTAATGTGGCCAGAGGATTTTTTCATGACATGGTTTGAATTCATTCTAAATGAGATTATGTCAGTCACTGCAAACCTGTGCCCGAATGTCCTGCCATGTTGTTTGCATGTGGCCTGGTTGTAGCCATTGTGTCTTCTTCCTCTTTTTACTAGCTATACCCCTGGCCTGGACTGCTCTCTTTCCTCACTTCCCTTGGTTCTTTAAAGTCAGCTCAGGTCTTACCTTCTGTCTAAGGCCCTTCCAGGTTCCCCTCAATTGTAGTGCCTTCCCTCTGAGGTTACCTCCAATTTTTTGCAAATATCTGTATCTAAGTGCAACACACACACACATATATATGTATCTATACACATAGCTGTATATGTGTGTGTAGCTAGAGATATAGTAAGTAGTTATTTGCATGTTGTCTCCTCTATTAGACTGTGAGCTTCTTGAGGGTAGAGACTGGTTTTGTCTTTCTTTAGATCCCCTTATACTTGGCATCTGTAGGAAGCACTTAGTAAATGCTTGCTATCCTCATACCTTTGATAGCAATGATGAACTTTTCAGTTATAAAGCATATGAACACTACATTGACTAATTGATTCTGAATAACCCAATGGTATATATATTTATTATTATTATTATTATTATTATTGTCTAGTCATGTTTCAGTCATGTCCAAATTCTTTGTGACCCCATTTGGGGTTTTCTTGGCAAAGATACTGGTGTGATTTGCCATTTCCTTCTCTAGCTCTTTTTTACAGATGAGGAAACTGAGGCAAACAGGCTTAAGTGACTTGCTTAGGGTCACATGGCTAGTGTCTGAGGTCAGATTTGAATGTAGGAAAATGAGTCTTACTGAC
Source organism: Dromiciops gliroides (assembly GCF_019393635.1). Taxonomy (NCBI): domain Eukaryota; kingdom Metazoa; phylum Chordata; class Mammalia; order Microbiotheria; family Microbiotheriidae; genus Dromiciops; species Dromiciops gliroides. The sequence goes on along the minus strand of NC_057863.1, from coordinate 253,418,695 downwards.
TTTAGGCCTGACTATCTACTGCACCACCTAGGGATTTAAGTACTTTCCATGCAATAATCCTATAAGGTGGGTACTATGAATATTACCTTTATTTTACAGAGGAAGAAAATTGATCTGAAGTAAAGTTAAAGACCTTACTTGAGGTTATATAGCTAATAAGGGGCAGAACCTGGATTGGATCATATGACTGCTTCCTAATTTTCTTTTAAAGTAACTCCTGTTTCTTTAAACAGAGTTCTCTAGAGTTTATCTAATAATAGCAATATTATTTAGTGGAAAGGTACTTGTTCTGAGTTTGAATTCTGTTTTTTTCCAGTTAATACTTATAATCACTTCATATTTTTCTGGACTCTCTTCATCTATAAAACTAGGGGGATAGATTAGATAATGTTTCTGGTCTTTATAGCTATAAATCCTTAAATTTATCTCCTTTTGAAACTATAAGGTCCATGAAGGCACGAAACAGATTTTACCTAAATTTTGCATCTCTGACAATACTTAGTATAGATCTCTTTATCATTATACATGATGTGTGGGGGATAATTATTGTACTAATGGTTTGTGTGTATACTAAATTTCTACAGCCCCATATCATTAGTGAAGACTTCTTCCTTAATACTAATAAAACTTGATTGACCAAAACCTTGATTAACAAGAGCACAACTCACTTGAACCCTCAACGAACCAAAATATTGTGCTATACTCAGCTTTTAAAAGAAAGAGGATGATCCATAAGCAATGCTTTATTCTTTTGCAACCATCTTCTTTATTGAAATAAAAGAAATTAACCTAAAAAAAAAAAGAAAGAGGATGGGTCAGCTAGGTGGCGCAGTGGATAAAGCATTGGCCCTGGATTCAGGAGGACCTGAGTTCAAATCCAACCTCAGACAATTGACGTTTACTAGCTGTGTGATGCTGGGCAAGTCACTTAACCCTCATTGCCCCGCAAAAAAAAAAAAAAGAAAGAAAGAAAGAAAGAAAAGAAAAAAGAAAAAAAAAGGAAAAGGAAAGTCAAGTCACCAATTTAATTTAACTAGGAAAAAATTTACCATGCTTAGGGCACCTGGATAGGCACTAATTTCATCAAAGATAAGGAAGCCATGGAGTCTTTGCCCTTGAGAAGCCCATAATCTAGTAAACAGGGGATAAGAAAAACAAACAACTCTAATGTAAGTTAACAAAATTGCTGTGAGGAAAACACTTTGTGAAATTTCAATAGGGTATTTATTTAAAATGGCTTCCGGGGGCATGTCCTCAGATCAGTACAGATTCACCCAAATCCTAGACATCTGCTGCAGTTCAGTGAGATAAGAACTGAAGTCCAGAAAGATTATGCTGAGACACACTTACATTCTTAATAACAATAGCCCTACTAACTAAAGGAAGAAAGGGAACATCCATTTTTGAAAGGTTTTCAACAATACACCTGAAACAAAAGGAGGATTCTGCTTAACCTTCCTCCAGAAAAATGAATCTCACACAAATATCCCATTCCCAGATTACCCTAGTGGTTAATGAGATTTTGAAAATCAGACATTAGTTATACCACTACACTGACAATGATAGATACTCCCTTATGTTTATGTAGTCCCCTTAAAGCTTGCAAAGCATTTTTTTCATGTAATGATAATAACTAGCATCTATAAATCTCTTTGAGGTTGACAAAGTGCTTTACGAATATTGTCTCATTTGGTCCTCACAATAATTCTGGGAGGTAGGTGATATCATTATCTCCATTTTACAGATGAAGAAATTGAGCCTTAATGATTTGCCCAGGGCCACATAGCTAGTAAGTTTCTGAGGTATGATTTGAACTCAGACCTTACTGGCTCAATGAGTCAGGTCACTGGACATTCATGTTGCTGGCTTAGAGCTTTGGGGCAAATCAAGTTAAGACAATGAGCATTTTAAGTGCCAACTCTGTACCAGGCACTGGGAATATAAAGAAGAAGAAGAAAAAAACAATCCCTGCTTTCAAGTAGGTCATGGTCGAAGTGGGGAGACAACATGCATACAGCTGTATATAAACAAGATGTATTTGGAGATAATCCACATATAAACAAGATAAATTAGAGAGACTCTGAGGGAGGGCATTAAAGGTGAAGGAGAAATGGGAAAGGCTGCCTGTAGATGGTGGGACTTTGTTATTTGTTGTTGTTGTTCATCTTTCATTCTTGAGGAGGACCAACTGTATCATGAAGGTGAGATTTTTGACTTTCAAGTGAATTGAATTTAAGTGGGACAGAGCTTCCCAAATTCATCAGCCTCACTCTGTCCTCCAGAGTCATTGAAGTCTAGCAGCAAGACAAAAGCCAAGACAACTTATGATGGCTCAGGATGCAGTGGGAGACCTTGGCCTTTCTTTCTTTCTTTCTTTCTTTCTTTCTTTCTTTCTTTCTTTCTTTCTTTCTTTCTTTCTTTCTTTCTTTCTTTCTTTCTTTCTTTCTTTCTTTGTGAGGCAATTGGGGTTAAGTGACTTGCCCAAGGTCACACAGCTAGTAAGTGTCGAGTGTCTGAGGCCAGATTTGAACTCAGGTCCATCCTGACTTCAGGGCCGGTGCTCTATCCACTGTGCCACCTAGCTGCCCCCTTGGTCTTTCTTAATTAAGGTCTTCCCCAGGTCTCAGTTTGTCTCAGGCAATGCCCATTCAAATTTCAAGGGCTAAGTAAGAACTGAAACAAAAAGATGGCGTAATTTCCCATCACAAAGATTTTAATCTGGCAGGGGAAAAGACTCACAGAGATTAGCAGAGTCTTAAAGGAAGTCAGGGAAGCCATGAGGCAGAGATAAGGAAGGAGAGGGTTCTAGGCATGGAAGAAGGCCAGTGAAAATATTAGATTTGGATGATGGAGTGTCATGTGCGAGGAAATGCAAGGAGGCCTGTGTCACTGAATTTTAGTGACTTTTACATTGTCTTACTTGGTTTCTTGCCACATATATGGCACCCTGCCCTCCTAGCACCTTCCACCACCTCTTTCCAATAGCCTGTAAAAATATCCCCAAGTCTTATGAGAAGGGGAGCGTGGAGATCAATGTCATTGGATTGAAGAGTACTTAGAGGGAAAAGACTGGAAAGATAGGGAGGGGTCAGATTATAAAGGGCTTTGAAAATCAAATAGAGGATTTTATAATTGATATTTAAAGTCATAGGGGAAAAAAGAAAAAGAAAAAAAAAGATCATAGGGAGCCACTGGGGTTTATTGAATTAGTGAGAAGAAGGGAGGGGTGTGGCATCACTGTAATGAATAGAATCACACAGGAAAGTGATTCCCGTCAGAAAATGGTCCTAGGCACTTAGCATGTAATTCACCTCTAAGGGGTAGCTAGGATAGAACACTGGCCCTCGAGTCAGGAGGATCCAAGTTCAATTTCAGCCTCAGATACTTGACACTATTGGTTATGTGACCCTGGGCAAGTCACTTAACCCTGATTGCCTCAAACATCTGGGGCCATTTCCAGTTATCCTGATGGATATCTTGCCACTGGACCCAGATGGCTCTGGAGGAGATAGTGAGGCTGTTGACTTTGCATAGCCCAGCCTCACTTAAATCCAATTCACTGCAAGTCATGACATCACCCCAATGTCATGGTCCTCTTCAAAAACGATGGACAAACAACAACATCTCTTAAGTTAACCCACTCATCTCTATAGGCCACCTTACCAGTTGGTCATTTGCTAGGAGTGGTCTCTTCTTTTTCTCCTCCTCCTCCTCCTCCTCCTCCTCCTCCTCCTCCTCCTCCTTCTTCTTCTTCTTCTTCTTCTTCTTCTTCTTCTTCTTCTTCTTCTTCTTCTTCTTCTTCTTCTTCCTCTTCTCCTCATCTTCCTCTTCATCTTCTTCCTCCTGCTTCTCCTTCTCCTTCTCTTCTTCCTTTCTCTTCTTCTTCCTCCTCTTCATCATCATCATCTTCTTCCATGTTGTCTCCCCTCCTCCTGTGATCTTCCAACTACTTGTGCTATTTCATTCCAATAGGGTATAATAACCACAAGACTTCCAATGTTGCTTCAAGCTCTCAACCAGTGCTCATGCTAATGAATCCTCACAAATCAATGTTGTGTTTGTGGCAAATGAGACCTACAGCTGGAAGGCAGCCATTTTCAGAAGGCACTAATGGGAGTTTTCTCTAATAAAGAGGGGAAGGGTCAATATAACAGGCACAAAGATGGTCTCTTGTGAGGAAAAAGCTTTGTACTAGCCCATTCTGGACAAAATTGCTAAGAATAAATAATTGTTTATCTTTGTATGGTACTTTGTACTTATAAGGAACTTTCAAATACATGTTCCCATTTCATTTCTCTAAAAATCTTGATATTAACAGGGCAGATATTATTATCCCCAAGTGACAGTTGAAGAAATAGAGGCTGAGAGAGTTAAGAGAATAAACCCAGAGACACATAGATGCTAAGTGGTCAAGCCATGACTCATACTGAGGTTTTCTGGCTTTATTTCTAGTACTTTTTTGACTTTATAGCATCACATTCAGGTTCCGTTTAATGAGCTCCTTGAGAGTAGGGACTGTCTTTTGCTTATATACCTCCAGGTTTATCCAAGTCCTTGGCACATGGCAGGTGCTTAATAAATGCTAGTTAGATAGAATGTTGGCTCTGGTGTCAGGAAGAACTGAGTTCAAATCTGGTCTCAGATAGTAATTAGCTATATAACCCCAGGCAAATGACTTAACCCTGTTTGCCTCTGTTCTTCATCTCTACAATGAGCTGAAGAAGGAAATGGCAAACCACTCCAGTACCTGTGCCAAGGAAACTCCAAGTGAAGTAACACAGAGTGGGACACAACTGAAACAACTCAACAACAGAATTTTACCTTTATCTCTATTCAATTTTGTCTTGCAAGATTTGGCCCCAAATGAGGTCACGAAGAATTGGAAACAACTAAAATGACTGAACAATCACAACAAAATGTGTCAGGTACTGTGAGAAGTGCTAGGGATAATACATAGTAAGGGTCTACTAAATGCTTTTTATTCATTCATTCATTTATTCATTCATAGATCATATCCTGGTTCTGCTTGCTTTGTTGCATTCGTTTTTATATCTTCTCAGGCTTCCCTATAGTCTTCATATTCATTGTTCCTTATGATGCAATAATATTCATGATACATGCAACTTTTTTAGCCATTCTCTAATCAATGGACAATTTTATTTCTAGTTCTTTGCCACCCCCAAAACTGCTGCTACTTCAAAGTATTTCAGAATATGTGGGACTTACTAACAACTGACTTTTGTGAGACATATGTCTAGCAGGATGATCTCTATTCAACAAGGATGGACAATTTAGCCTTTCTCAGCATAATTATAAATACAGCACCACATGTTAGGAAGGGCATTGACTAACTGGAAGACATGCCGACGAAGGCAAATGGGATAATGGATGACTTGAGAGAATGTCATATAAGAATCCATCCGGGGAATGGTGGATAAGTATTCTGGAGAAGAGAAGACTGGGGATGGGAGTGGGGAAGAGAATATGATAGATGTCTCCAAGTATTTGAAGGGCTATCATATGAAAGAAGTATTGGTCTTGTGTGATGGATATACTCTCGGCTCATTATTTCAGAGCTAGGCAGTTACATCTTTCCCCTCAGAGTTCTAAGGATACCTCTAAAGGGTTGGGATATCTTTTTTCTACTGCCATTGCTTTACTATAAATGTGTTTTCCCCATCACCCTGAGAGCCAGTGACAAGTGCCTCAGTTCCATTTAACCAATTAATATCAATTAGCTTTTACAGTGGAGCATGCACTTAGAAGATATAGAATGGGGGCAGCTAGGTGGCATAGTGGATAGAGCACCGGCCCTGGATTCAGGAGGACCTGAGTTCAAATTTGGCCTCAGACACTTAACACTTACTAGCTGTGTGACCCTGGGCAAGTCACTTAACCCCAATTGCCTCACCAAAAAAAAGAAGATATAGAATGAGCATTAAGTAGCCCCCCTAATATCTCAGGGGCACACTCTCCCCAAATCTCTTTGGAAAGAGTAGAATTCAAGACAACACAGTTTCTACAGAGCACTGATTTCACCGAATTTATGTCCAGAGATGGTATGACTGTTTCAAATCAAGGTGTTAATGAGTGATAATAGTTTAATGTATTATCCTTCTGAGTTATTTTCATTTACTATAACATAGGCCTTTAACCCAAGATATCTTAACCTAAACACATTATACATATGTTGCAAATTTTAGGTATGATGTGGACTGCTGGGCAAGACATGATGAAGGCCTGCATTTAGTATGATTGGCTTTAGGAGAGACAGTATAGATGAAGGCCTAGGTGATGGCTTATGTGGGGGGATTACAGAGCTGTCCTGTCCCAAAATATCTCCTCCACTGGTTTGTTGGTTACTGACTAAGAAGTTGTCATAGGGGAGCAGCTAGGTGGCGCAGTGGATAGAGCACTGGCCCTGGAGTCAGGAGTACCTGAGTTCAAATCCAGCCTCAGACACTTAACACTTACTAGCCGTGTGACCCTGGGCAAGTCACTTAACCCCAATTGCCTCACAAAAAAAAAAAAAAAAGAAGTTGCCATAAGGGATTTATTCTTTTGAATTAATTTAAAATACAAATATTCCATGAGAGAGATGTAATGTTAAACTATTATCCATCATTAATAGCACTGAATGACTGAGTTTATCAGATTTATCAGATTTCTGGGAAAGACACTTTAGGAAAAAGAACATTTCTACTAGGCAGATCCCTAGAGTCTATCGTGCCACTGTGTGATTGTTGATAAATCACATAATAATAGTAATAGCTTACATTTATTGAGTTCTTTCACATAATAACCCTGTAAGGGAGGTAGAGTTTATTATTCTTACTTTTCTGAGGCTCAGAAAGATTAAGTGATGAGCCTCTAGTCAAATAGGCTAGTAAGTGACGGGACCACAATTTTAATTTTCAGCTCTTTTAACTCCAGGTCTAGTAAATCACATGCAAAAAATTCAGATAATTAAGGCCAAAAGATAAGGTAAGACCTTAGTCAGAAATATCTATATATTCAAGGTTAATAACATTGCTATTTTTGCCTCAGTTATCCAGTTCATTTGTATAAGTTGGCCAGGTTCCCCCAATGGTTAACCTTACTCCTAGGCCAACCCTATATATATATATATATTAGCCTTCTTGCCATGGGCCCAGAAAACTGGAGGATTAAACCCTTTTATCTCTGAGACTTCTAGCCTGGGTACTATCCCTCACTGCCCCCACCCCATTCCACCAACTGATGAATGCCTTACCTAGCCTACCATTTGGGGAGGGGGGGGGCAGCTAACCATGCTTCACTTTACTATCCACTTCAAGACCATCTCCTTGCCAGCCACCTCCATGAAAACACTCCAATCTATACATTTTCTAGTTCTGGAATCATAATCAAATCACTGCTACAATTGCTTCTGAAAAGGATGTGACTATCTGGCTCTACTCACTCTCTTTAATTTTCCAAACCAAAATATTCCAGCAATCCCTGGAGTTCCACCTATATTTGTTATCTTCCCTATTAGAATTTTAGTTCCATGAAGATGATGTCAATTTCCCCTTTGTATTGATATCCTTAGCATTAAGCAGAGTGCTTAGCTCATAATATAAGGTTAACAAATGATTTTTTTAATAAATTATTTTTAATCCATCCATCCATTTATATACAGGGTCAACCTTAAACATAATGGCATGTTTTCTACCATTCTGCTTGAATTGCTCACTGTGGCTTTAAATTCATCTGATCCAGGTTCTTTTTTCTCTCTTGTTTTTCCAGATATCACTGCCAGCCAGGGTTCATAGACACACTGAGAAATTTTTCCCCTCTTCTTTCATCTCCCCCCTTCCCCAACTTTGCCCCACAATTCCTGCTTTATACATAGCAAACGCTTAGTAAATTTTTGTGGAAATCAAAGGTTCCGGTGAATACCTGCTGGCAGAGACCACTCACACTCCTATCTCTTCCCTGTCCCTCTCCAAACCCTTGCAATTGGCAACTCATGACAGAGAAAGAAGGGAGGGCCCTTCCTCTTATTTCTCCTGTCATTTCATAGATTTTTAAAGCTGCTCACAGCTACTTGGAACTCTCCCCTTTTTAACTTGCCACAGCTCCATCTGTCATTCTGAGAGAGCCAGGATCTAGGTGAGCTGGGGTTGGCCAAATTGTACTGTCAAGGAATTGTCCCCTCGAGGAAAAAGAATCTGGAGGAACAGCTGGGAGGAATAGCTATTTTCCCCTCTTGATTACTTTAATCAGGCTGGGGAATGGAGGGAGTGAAGAGAGGAATAAGCCAAAGGGAACACCAAGAGTTTGGCTCATGGGCGGACATAATTGTCAGAACATCGACTCCATCCTAGACCCAAGCCACAGGGGCAGGTTTGTTCAGGCATGTTGCTGGAAGGAATCAGCTTTCTCTCCTCCCCTGTGGCCAAATTCATTCCCAAGCCAATTTTCAGTGGGAGCTGAGAGCAACATTTGGGCCTCCCTATCCTGTTCTGGGCTCCCCTGCTTCTGCTTGGCAGCAGCCTGCTTCTCAGGGCAATTTATCTCTCAGCCTTTCTCCTGGCTCCCCTGGCACAAGCTCCAGGTACCCTGCCCCGCCCCAGCAGGGAGTGTCCCTGCAGCTGGTGTCAGTGACAGATTTATGAGATCATTTCATTGCTTTTCAGAACAGGATGACGGAACGGGCGCTTACAATTCCAAACAGACAGTATACATTATTGAGCCTTTGTCGTCCTATTAATGTTGCTTTTATTCCCTGTTTCCTATGAGTCTGAAGGGAATAGAGGATTGTGTTATCATCAGTCCTCAGCTTGGTACACAGGCTGAGGGTGTCATTTTTCACACCAAGCTTAAAGACTTAATTTATCTCAGTGATTTCTCACTTTCCTTTCCTTCCTCAGGAAGTCATCAATATCCGTTCTGGGGTTCTAAGGTGCAGCACAAAGTCAATGCAATTTGGGGGTTGTTATTTGTCAAATGATTAGCAGTTCCTTGAAGCCACATCCTGGTGCCAAAGGATCAGGCAGAGTGGGGGCAGGGAGAAAGGTAAATGATGAAGTGGATCAAGAAAGAGGCTGTGTCACAGAAACTTCATAAGTTTAAGCTAAGCTACCATGCTCGAGTTTTGACTATGGGTCCACTAGAAATCCTTATGTCTATTGTCTGAGGACTAGGCTAGCTAAATTCTGAGAGGCTCATTACCATAGTGACAAGGTGATGAATTACTTCAGCCAGAGATATCCATGAAGATGTTCTTCTAAGGCCACGATTCCCTAAGTGAGACTACTCACAGATCCTGGAAGCATTCATCACATTATTATGATAGGAACACTGTTTTCTTGACTACTTCCTTTGGCCCCAGTTTCCCTGATTCAGCTTCCTCCCCTCATGCAACCTGATTGGCTATAGTCTCTGTGATGTAGCATCTGGGTCTGAGGACATAAAAAATTCTAGCCCCGTATAGTCTGGGCTTCTCAGCCTTGGTAGGTGCTTGGGACCAAATGACTTGCCATGCTCTGATAACTTATTGGCTAGATGTGTTTGGGGCTGCTTCTAGAAAAGTGAAGTGCTGTCTTATTCTAGTCACATAAGGCAAAGTAAATCTCCTTTGTTAAACATTCAGTGACTTAGGAGCATCTCATTCCATCCCAACCTTGAACCTGAACTAAGAGGATACTGGTATTAGAGCCATGCCATCAACATTTATTGTTATTCATTTATTTTGGTGCAATGGAATTTTGCAATTGTATCATGAATCTGATGTCCTGGGTTTAAATCCTGCATCTGAAGCTAGCTGTGGGACCCTGACTAAACAAAACAAAACCAAAACCAAAACCAAACCACTTGATTTATTTTAAGGTTTTGGTGTTATCTGTAAAATGAAAATAGTAATATTTGTATTACTTCCCTCACTCTTGCTGTAAGTATATATATCAGGAGTCAGGCCCCATGTACAGGGATGTTCCCATGGAGGGTGTGCTGAGTTGCCCTGGCTACTTCTAGAGAAAAACGTGCCTTCATCTGAAGGATTTGTAACTTTGGGGTAATGAAGTGACTGAAGATCACTAAACAGTGCATACCCTTTGAGTGATACCATTATTAAGCCTAGACTCCAAGGCAAAGAATAAAAAAAATGAATACATACAAAACTGTTTACAAAAACACTTTCTGCGGTAACAACAATAACAACACAAACAAATAAACAAACCTAGAAGCTAGGTGGGTGTCCACCTATTGACGAATTGCTAATAAATGACAGCCTATGAATGTAATGAAATGTCATTGTGCCACAAGAATTGGTCAAATGGATAATTTCAGGGGGAACTCTGGAGACCTGTATAAACTAATGCAGAGTGAGGTGAGCAGAACTAGGACTTTTTTTTTTATAATGACGGCAACACTATAAAGAAAAACAACCTTTATAGACCTCAGAACTAGGATAATTACAATGCCACACCATGATTTCAGAGGACCAAAGATAAAGCACATTACCAAGCTTCTGTCAGGGAAGTGGAGTCAACAGGCAGTAGGAGACATACACTTCTGGATATGGCCAGAAAAGTAATTTGCTTCATGTGACTTTGCATATTTTTTTTTCTCTCTCTCTCCCTGTCTCTGTCTCTGTGTCTGTGTCTCTGTCTCTCTATCTCTTTCTCCATCTGTCTCTGTCTCTGACTATTTCTCTGTCTCTTCTTTGGTTTAATGATGGTATTGAGGGAGGAATGAGAGGGAGAAAAGTTAAATACTTTTGGGGAAAAATATTAAAATCAATTTTTGAAGGGATGGTATGGTAACACCTCAAGGCTGAGGGGGAGGGAATGCTGATCTAACGTTTTGTCAGAATAAACTGACCACTAAGCCAAGAAGAGTGTGGTCCATTTAAAAAAATGTGAGCCCCATCCTCTGCTCTTTCTTCAACTCTCCCAGGTACCAAATAGCTATCTCTCAATAGACTTGCTATGGAGGGCTGGGGCGTGGTGCTCTTTCCCCTACCCTGGCAGCATTCTTTGTGGCCAACTTGACCCTTAGACTCTAGTGGCCTCTTCTGCCTTGCATTTCTTTGCCTAATTATAGGTGACTGAGCTGCAATCCTGAAGTAAATATTTCTAGCTTTGGAGGCTACTTTATGCATTGTAAAAGTCTGGAAAACCTATATCTTCAGTTGGTTGCAGAGGCCCCTTTTTATATCCCTTGTCATTCTTCTTGGAAGAGAAAACAACCCCTGGAGGTGGGAAAAAAGGGTTTGGGGGGCGGGGGGATGCAGGGAACCAGCCTAAGCCCTGGCCTGGATTGCCAGAAAACATGGATCTGGAGGGAGGGAATTGTCTGGATAGTGCAGGGCTATAGCAAAATGTAAAATGCTTACTTAGCTGTCTTGCAAACTACATTATTTCTTTTTGTTTTTTTGTGTTTTGGGAAGGGCAATGGGGGTTAAGTGACTTGCCCAGGGTCACAAAGCTAGTAACTGTCAAGTGTCTGAGGCCGAATTTGAACTCAGGTCCTCCTCAATCCAGGGCTGGTGCTTTATCCACTGCGCCACCTAGCTGTCCCAAACTACATTATTTCTTGTTTTAAATAACAACTCTCCTGGAGAGTATAATCATAGTTATATTATTGCTGAATGGGACCCTTTGCCCTAATAGCCAAACCTATCTGGTACAACTTTATCCTCCTCTCTCCCCTTCAGCCCTCATGAGGTGGGGGGACCAAAGAACAGTGCAAGATTTGCTACTTTATCCCAAAACATCAAGAGGTTCACAAATGGACAAGTTTCTCTAAATGTGGCTAGGGCATCAAGTCACATGATCATTTGGATAGCTTCTATAGGCTCATCTCCTGCATATTCCATAGGGTTAAATCCCCACTGTAAAAAAAACAACAACACAACAAAAATAAACAAAACCAAAGAACTTGAAAATTTAAAGGACTATGTAAATGTGAGTTATTGTTATTCTCTATAGAATGGAGACAATGATGATGATAATAATAATAGTAACATACCTTGAACTGTAGGTCAATAAAAAGAATTAGTTTTCTTTCATCTCTCTTCTTCATCACCTTCTTTGTCTGTTTTCATTTTTTCTCCCAAAGGTAAAAGTGTTTCTACAGGACCTTGTTGGCAGTCTGAAGCTAATCTAATAAACTAATTTGAGCTGAGGTGTTAGGCTATAAGGTTAATAATGTCTGGATGTGTTTTCTTTTCAAGATAATAGGGACCTTCACTGCTTTCAATGGGTGACTAATGGTGATAATTTCATTTACTGTGGCAGGCCAACAAGGGAAATATTTTGTTCAAGGAGTGAGCCTCTCAGCACCCTTCAAATCACATCATGTGGACAGTTCAGAACATTGCCTTTGTTTAAAGTTGATTCTGGGGGGAAAAAAACCAAAAACTCTTGACTAATGGTCAGAAATCCTTGCTTTCTAGCTTTATAAACTTGGGCAAGTTCCTTAACTTTTCTGAGACAAAATTTCCCCATTTGTAAAATGGGGATAAAGATACTTTTTTCCTTTCCACTCAGAAGATTGTTGAGTATCAAATGGTAAAACAGATGTGAAAACTTGTATGCATGTGTATCCTAAACAAATCTAAGATAATGAGAAACAATGTCTAATGGCAGGGACTAGAAGTATGGGTGTTTCTATCCTAGATACAAGAGAGAATCTGAGAGCTTTTTCCTTCCCTCTTTCCCCCTTTTCCTTCCTTCCTTCCTTTCTTCCTTCCCTCCCTCCTTTCCTTTCTCTTCTTCCTCTTTCCTTCTTCCACCCTCTCTTCCTCCTTTTCTTTCTTCTTTCCTCCTTTCTCCTCATCTCTTGTCCTTCCTTCTACTATAAACATTAGGAGGCAGCAGCTAGGTGGCTCAGTTAGATAGAATACTGGGCCTGGAGTCAGGAAGACGAATTAAAATCCAGCCTCAGACACTAGTTATGTGGCTCTGGACAAATCATTTAATCTTCATTTGCTTTAATCCACTAAACATGAAAATGGCAAACCACTCTAGTATCCTTGTCAAAAAACCATGGGCAGTGTGGCCCACAGGGTCATGAAGAGTCAGATACAACTGAACGACAATAAATATGCAAAGCATTTTGCTATGTACTAGGGATAAAAGGACATCTATAACTCAAACCTTGCCCCCAAAGAGCTTATAAGCTAGTGGCAGAAAAATTAATGTACATAAATATGTGATGTGAGGTGGATGGAGATAAGTGGAATAAGTGGCCCAAGCCATGTACTATGAGAAATCTGAGGAGGCTCACTTTCATCTGGAGAGGGAGTTTGAAGTCAGAGAAATTTCTCAGGGGTAGTCGCCCCCAATTTGGCATTTGAAGAAAGGGAAGAACTTTAATATATAAAGATGGTGGTAAGAGTATCCAGTCCAAAGTTGTCAGGATGGAAGGAATACTTCTCCTTATGGTTGATTAGATTTATCTAATACAGTGGATTATTTCAGCTATAGCAAATGAGGCCAAGATTATAGACTCCACATAGGTACGGATAACTAACTTCTTTATCCTTCATGGCCACATATTGTACTCTTGGTCCTCTTATCTAATTTCTTCTTCTTACATGTGTTGTTTGTCATAAGAGAGACTAAACTGAAGTTAAAAAATGAAATATTGGAAAGCTTGTATAAACAAAAGTTGAGAACTGTTTTTACATGTAACTGGAAAAAAATAAAATACTTTTATCAGGAAAAAAAGAATCAATGTTAAACTTTATTGGAGAAAAGATAGACCATATAAAGATAGATCTGTATATAATGCAACAATATTTTAATGATTTTTATTAAAATATATTTATTTCCCTGGTAATATGTTCATTAATTTACTCATAGAATTGAAAATGACATGACATAATTCTTTTAATAAAAATAAAGTTCATTACATGTAAAAAAATGAAATAAATGATCACTTCCTTGCCATTGTATCACCTAAAGAATACCTCATGAAAACTATAACCTTATAGAATGGATTTGGATCTATATTGGGACCAACACATTTACTTAGTGCCATTGTCCATTACCTCTTATCTCCTTCTTCTAAGGGTCCTCCTAACACACCTGGTTAAGAAAATAACACATATCTGTCCTTGGATGTACCCCCAAAATCATAGATCCAAAGAATATTAGAACTGGAAAGGACATAACAAGATACCCACCCAAATTCCCTAATTTTACAGATGAAGAAATTGAGGCCCAGGAGGTGAAATGACTTGTCCAAGACCACACAGATTTGGACAGTAGCACCAGAGCCTAAACTAGCTTTAGGTCTCCTGAATTCTAGTCGGTTTTTTCTTCCACATTGTGTTACTCAGGATAAAAGGATCATAGATCTAGAATTGGAAGAGACCCAAGAGGCCATGTATTCTAACTCCTTTCTCTTGTCTAGGCTTATTGGATTGTGTCCCTGTACCCTCCACTGACTCCTTAGGGAAGCAAATAATCATTTACTTTTTTAAAACTGTTTTCCCCCCTAGAGTGATAGAAAGATCCTCTCTTCCATTTTGAATAAAGACTGTCATGTTCTATTTTAATAGGATTTTAATTCTGCAAGTGATGAGCCATATCTCATAAAACTAGTTGTTTCTCTGAATGATAGCCTTCACTCAATGTGATCATCTGTTTCTATAAAATCTATCAAAATTTTATAAAAATCCAAAACAAAAGGTTAGAAGATTTGTTTATTTGAAAATTCTTATTGGCTGCCATTTTGCTGAATGGAAAATTGAAATATGGTATATCTTGAAATGCATTCATTGTGTGCCAGATTTCTTCAAAATCAGTAAAGGCCTTTTTAAAAATTCTGGGAAACAATCAGAAAGACTGATAAGCTAATAAAAATTGCTAATTGCTGAAGTAGAACAGATTTTACATAAAATAAAATGGTTTTTTACTTAGCGTACCACTTTAGGGGCTGAGAGAGGGTAAGGAATAAAGTACTCTACTGGAGCAGCTAAACATCCCAAAGAAGCTTAAAACTCCCTGTAAGAGTAATAACAGCGGTCATTGTTCAAAGGTGTTTTGGGAGGAAGGGAAAAGTTTAAATATAGGAGAAGCTAGGTGGAGCAGTGGATAAAGCCCCAGCCCTAGATTCAGGAAGACCTGAGTTCAAATCCAGCCTCAGATACTTGACATTTACTAGCTGTGTGATCCTGGGCAAGTCACTTAACCCTCGTTGTCCAGCCAAAAAAATCCAAAACAAACAAACAAAAATCCTGAAAAGTTAGCCTCCAATTTCCCAGGAGTCTTCCCTCCCCCCCCCCCCATGAATTAACACCAATCCTAAGGTCTACGATCCTTACTCAGTTCCCCTAATGCTTCAAAGCCTGGTCCTTCTAGACTCAGATAAGAATCCTATAAAAACCCACCAGACTTTACTGATTTGGGAGAGAGTGTTCCATTCACTCCAGATCTCCAGTGAAGTATTCAATTTCACCTTAAGGCCCAGCAGCCCTGACCTGTTTCCATCATACTCCCTGGCTGATCTTCATTTTATGAGCTACTCACAAAAGCTCCAAGCTTCCTTATTCTGGGGTTTTGGTATTCTGAACCTTCCTAAGTCTGTATTGAAACAAAGAGTTAATAAAATGTAAATAAGATCTTAATTCAACTCTTGGTTAAGAATTTAAGGACAGAGAGAGCCCAGTTCTTTCTTTCTCCTACTCATTTACCTGAGCTAAATTTGGAATCTCTTCTGTTGGTCACTAGCACAGCTAGCAAAGAATGAGGTCGGGGGAAAGAATAAGAACAGCAAGGGCAATTAGCAGGAACATATTTATTTATAGTAGAAAATGGGAGAAATCAGCAACAAGACATAGCATGTGAGAGTGGATTTTCTAGGGGATGGTTGTGGGCATCAAGCCAACAGAGGAGACTTAGGGGCAGGGTTGGGCACAAAGTTCCTGCAGCTCCGACTTCCCAACCAATAAGTCAGTAATGGAGATAACCTTCAGGCATCCTTGAAGACTTCCCCCATTACCATCTATTTCTCCCCAAACTGAAAGTGATTTCTCCTTCATCTAATTTTATGTTACTTTATACTCATTCCCAATGAACTTAAAACATTCCATTTTGTATCGTGGTTATTTGAATAAGTAAACTTGATTTGAAGCTCCCTGAGGGCAGGGTCTTGGCCTTATGTACTTTTTCTCAGCTCCTGGTTCAGTGCCTTTTCCGTGGCAGCTGATTTTCAAAAATTATTGTGGATGAAATCAACAATAGACATAATTATTTCAATAGAAAGTTATCCCTCCCACATCATGACATTGAGGTTTTGATATATCTTAGGTTAGCATAAGAAATTGAATGGGAATTTGGAAGGAGTTTTGGGGGTTTTTTTTGTTTGTTTGTTTTTTGTGTGGTTTTTTTTGGGGGGGGGGGCAATTGGGATTAAATGACTTGCCCAGGGTCACACAGCTAGTAAGTGTCTGAGGCCAAATTTGAACTCAGGTACTCCTGAATCCAGGGCCGGTGCTCTATTCACTGCGCCATCTAGCTGCCCCTTGGAAGGAGTTTTGTGCAAGCTGCAGACAGCACATGAAGGCCAGCAGACAACACAGAAAAAGTTTAAAAATTCAGAAATGCATAAAATATATGTGCAGTCTTGTATAATATCAGCCCAAATTTTACAATAAGGTACTGTAAACGCCCCATAAAAGAAAGAACAAAAAAGAAACAGACTTCTTTTCTGGTCCAAAGGGGAGGGCCAAAATATTTTACACAGATTTTCCAGATTTGGGGGGGTACTGTCCCCTTAAACCCCCCACCCCACACAATGTGGAAGGGATAACTATACAAAGAAAAGGATGACATATGACACTGTGAACTTCTGTTACATACATTCACCTTGTTTTGAGAAAAAAGTGTACAGGAGTACATAAACAGAATACAGAAAATATAGGAGAAGCTCAAGTGGCTTGTGAAAGCCCATTACCTCTATTACCTCTGAGGTAAAGCCTCCCTGGAGACTTGTAGGAATAATGAACAGATTTCACTTTCACCTCGGCCTACACTGTCTGAACTGCAAATCAGTCAAGGTTGAATTTTATGGCCAGCCAATCATGCATGGCTCATCCTGGCAGTGGCCCAACCTTTTCTAAGAAGGCAGGAGCTTCAGGAAGTAAGTCCACTAGATAAGGAGCATGCAGACTTCTCAGTCACTCTGTAGCTCTTGAGCTCAAGAGGTAGCTATCCAGGCTGGAAACATCCAATCCAGGATTGCTCTTTGGTCACCCGTGCTTAGGGAAAGAAACACACAGTGGAAGAGACAGGTAGGAACTTGAGATCCAGTCTTAGGCTCACCTGGGCAAACATATACACTTGCTTTGTGTTCATGTAGCCCCACAGATGCTGGTGGGGAGGGAGGGAGGGAGAAGAGAGTAAGTCCCATCCTCCACCTTGCTGGAGGTAAAAGGAAAATCTCGAAGTATCCTGAAACGGCAGAGAATGGAGAATGGAAATTTTAAGTCTGCTGAGTGGGAGGTTCTTCCAGCTCAGTCACTAATTCTCTTCACCTCTATCCCCAAAGTTAGGGGTACCAACAATAATCTATAGTCACACACGTACTTTAACAAGGAGCCCACTAGAGGGGGCCAGGGTGAAGTTTCATCCCTGTACCTGCTTTCCAGTCATATCCATGGAAGCCTAGTGGGCTCCAACTTCTTACTCAGATTTAGACTCTGAAACTCTTCCCCTGGTTTCTCATTGGTGAGAATTCACTCTAGCTAATCACTATACCCCTGATTGAGGCCCAGTGCGCTGCTACCTGTAACCTCCATTCGTGTCGCTCCCTTTACCCCATTTTCCATTCCTACTTCTGGGAATGGTAACAATGCTACCATTCCTGGAAAGGATGTGTCAGTCAATGACCCCATGACTACACCCTTTGACTTCTCACACCAAAACATCTTTCCTTCCCTTGCTCCTACTTACAGATTTATGTTGGTTTACCCTATCGGAATGTTACCTCCTTGGGGAAAGAGAGTGTCTTGCCCAACATATCTATATACCCAATTTTTAGAGAACAATGCTTGGCACATCCTAAGCATTTTAATAAATATTTTAATTCACTAATAGGATGGATTCTGTGGGGAGGGGGTCAGATTCGTGGGGGGGGTTTCCATTGTTTATTCTCATTTCGATTCAATTTAACAAAGTAACCACAAAATCACCCCATTTGCTTGTGTTCCTTTCTGAACTTCAGAGCAGATCATTATTGAATGTTTGTCGAATAGGTAAACTCATGACTGAAAACTTAAACACCTGAAAGGGAGGGACGTGAGATGGGCAACACCTCTGTGCTCTCAGGAGGGATATGCTAGTGGACAAATGATATACAGCATGATAAAGAATTTCAAAATGCAGAATACTCCTTTAATCCATCATATATCATTAATATGATATAGCAATGTATATTAATGTGCATTTTAAGAATCTGTTCATGTAACTCGTTTTTACCAACTTCTGTGCTCAAAGATAATCACACTCCTCTTAGTCTCAAACCAAGTATTATATGAGTCAAGAAGTAAGAAGCCACATAAAAAGTTACGTGGCATAAAAATGTTTGCATAACCTTCTCCTTTTCCGTTTCCTGGTTTGATGGTGAGCTGTGTGTGGCTGCAATTTGCAGATTCACGATGGGCACTTATTGCTCTAATGTGGCTCAGAGTGGTTGTTTTATTTTCCCTGACAACTAATAGAAAAGTCTTGGGCTAATTAGAGAAGAAAAACAGAAAAAGGCTTAGGTATTGAATCCAATCAACTCTCAATTATCCAGCAGTGGCTTATTGACAGACAAATCTTTAATCTCTTTAATACCCACCACTCAGTTCAGAGTAGACTGCTGGCCCCCACTTTCACAAGATATATACTCTAGGAATGTAGGTGGAAGTTAATAATAACCTAAAGAAGAAAACATTAGAAAGCCAAATCTGGTCTGTTTTTTTTTTTTTTAATTTTAAAAGAGGGCACAGATGATGCTGTCCTGCTAAAAAGATGATGCTTCTAAAATTGACAGCAACTCTAAAAGCTCCTATTTGCATAGAAGTTTATAGTCACAAATTATCTAATTTGATCCTTAGTAAGACAAGTGTTTTAGGTATTATTATCCTTGTACAGAAGAAGAAAGTGGGGCCCTGGGAAGGACTTTAAATGTGAACTAAAACACTGGGGGGCAATCACAATCTGATTGATGTGAATACTTTTCTAATGATGCAGAATACAACCTAGCCATCCCTGCTCATCTTGTTCAATTCCTTTGTTGATATTTTCCCCTGAGTTCAACATAGGAGATCCACTCAACATGCTAAGACCTTTTCTTGCTTTCTCTTGCTATCACGAGGATATCAATGGAGCACATGGATCATGCATCAGTTATTCCCCGGACATTTCCACAAGATCAACCCATCTCCTTTTTCATGTATACTTTTTAAAAAATGTCCAATCAATTTTTTTTTCTAGTTACATGTAAAGGTAGTTTTCAACATTTTGGGGGGGGGGCTGTATTAATGAGGGTTAAGTGACTTGCCCAGGGTCACATACCTAGTAAATGTCTGAGGTCAGATTTGAACTCAGGTCCTCCTAAATCCAGGGCCAGTGCTTTATCCACCCCACCACCTAGTTGCCCCCCTCAACATTCATATTTATAAGATTTAGAATTCCAAATTTTTCTCCCTCCCTCCCTTTCCTCCCACCTCCACAAGACAGCAACCAATCTGATATAGGTTATATATATATATACGATCCACATGTACTCTTTTTTTTAGTCTGTGTTCAATCAATATTAGTTCTTTTCCTGGAGGTGGATAGCATGCTTCATCATTAGCCCTTTGGGATTGTCTTGGATCATTGTATTACTGAGGGTAGTTAAGTCATTCACAATTGCTCATAGAACAATACTGTCACTGTCCTCCTGGTTCTGCTCAGTTCACTATGCATCAGTTCATATGAGTCTTTCCAGGTTTTTCTGAAATCATCCTGCTTGTCATTTCTTATAGTACAATAATATTCCATTACAATCATATACCACAGCTTGTTCAGTCAATCCCCAATTGATGGGCATTCCTTTGATTTCCAATTCTTAGCCAGCACAGAGTTACTGTAAATATTTTTTTTGTACAATTTTTTTCCCTTTTCTCTTTTTCACAATTACTATTGTTAATTGTTTCCCTCCATCCTATTCCCTCCTCCAAGATATTTACACTGTTATCTATCTTCTTTCACCCTATCCCTCCTCAAAAGGGATTTGCTTCTGACTGTCCCCAATATGCCCTCCCTTCTTTTGCCCCTCCCTCCTTATCCCCTTCCCCTCCTGTTTTCCTGCAGGGTTAGCTAGATTACTCCACCCAACTGAGTGTGTATGTTATTCCCTCTTTGAGCCAATTCTGATGAGATTAAGGTCTTTGGGCCAATTTTGTTGATTGTTAGGCTAGTTTACTCCCAGTTTAAATAGATTACTCCACCCAATTGGGTGTGTACATGCATACATTTCTTTGGTGATATTCTTTATTCCATCATACTAGGTATATATTGTTGTCTGCATTGTTATTGCTGTTGTTCAGTCATTTCTGATACTTTGTGACTCCCCTGCCCTCCCAATTTGGGATTTTCTTGGCAAAGATCTTGGAATGGTTTGCCATTCTTTCTCCAGGTTGTTTTACAGATTAGGAAACTGAGGCAAACAGGGTTAAGTGACTTTCCCAGGATCACACTGCTGGGAAGTGTCTGATGCCAGATTTGAACTCAGAAAGGTGAATCTTCCTGACTCCATACCCAGTGCTCTCTATCCACTGCCCTACCTAGCTGCCCCAGGAAATGAACTAGTGACTATGGAATGCTCTGGCAAAAGTTGGGATCTAATGAATGAATGAATGAATGAATGACAGAGTATTTATTAAGGACTTAATTTAATAAGGATTAATTAAGCACATATGCAAATAGAAGCAAATAAAATAGTCCCTACTCTCAAAGACCTTACATTTTAATAGAGGAAAACAACACAGGTGAGCCATCTCCAGGAAGGAGTGTTTTGAAGAGGGAGGTCACAGAGATTGGTAAATGAATCCTTAAAAAAATTTAAATGAAGAAGTATTTATTTTCTTCTACTTCTTTTTTTTGTTGTTGTTGTTGTTTTTTTTTAGTGAGGCAATTGGGGTTAAGTGACTTGCCCAGGGTCACACAGCTAGTAAGTATTAAGTGTCTGAGGCCGGATTTGAACTCAGGTACTCCTGACTCCAGGGCCGGTGCTCTATCCACTGCGCCATCTAGCTGCCCCTTTCTTCTACTTCTAATGGGGGAAAAACAGAAAAATAAAAGTCTTGTAACAAAAATGCATATTTAAGCAGAACAAATTCTTACATTGGCCTTGTTCAAAAATGTGACATGACCTTTCCAGGAATGGTAGTATTTATTTGCCTACTTATCTCAGAGCTATAATTAGAAAGTAGTCAGTGGGAAGGTGCTAGCTAGGCATAATGCCATATAGGTGGCCAGGAAGGGGGGATGGGGGCCTGAAATTGGGTGAATGTCTCTACAAGGAGGTGGTAACTCTGAGCATTTTTACTTGGCTATCCCCCATGACTGGAATTCCCTTCCCCCTCACCTTTGCTTCCTTGGCTTCTTCAAGCCTTAGCTACAGTTCTACCTTCTGTAAGAAACCTTTCCCTGTCCTTCTTAATTGTAGTGCTTTCCCTCTGAGTTAATCTCAAATCTATTAAATATAAATCGTATATATGTATAATATATGCTACATATGCACATGTGTGTATATTTACATATATATCTATATATGTATGTGTGTGTGTGTGTACACACACACATATCAGTCTTCATGACCCAATTTGGGTTTGTTTATTTGCTTGTTTTTTTTGGCAAAGATACTGAAGTGGTTTGCCATTTCCTTCTTTAGCTCATTTTACAGATAAGGACACTGAGGCAAACAGGGTGAAGTGACTTGCCCAGGGTCACACAACTAGTAAGTGTCTGAGGCCAGATTTGAACTCAGAAAAATGAGTCTTCCCGACTCCAGGCCTGGCATTCTATCCACTGTGCCACCTAACTGCTCCTAAAAGAACATTCATTAGGAAATTTATGTAAGGTTGAATGCGTGTGTGTCTGTTTATTCAGTGACTTTATAAAGCTCTAACAATAACAACTTCTGTCGAACCCAGTGGAATAGGATACTGTCACCTCTCTTTTCATCAATAAAAATAATAGCTAACATTTAAGTTGGTGTTGCTGTTCAGATGTTTCAGTCATGCCTTTCTCTTCATGACCTCACTTGTGTTTTCTTTGCAAAGATACTGGAGTGGTTTGCCATTTCCTTCTCCAGCTCATTTTACAGATGAGAAAACTGAGGCAAACAGGGTGAAGTGACTTGCCTAGGGTCACACAGCCAATAGTTGTCTGAGGCCAGATTTGAATTCAGGTCCTTCTGACTCCAGGCTTAGTGCTCTATCTACTGTGCCACCTACCTGCCTATACATACATAAATACATACATATGTGTGTGCACACACACATATGTATGCATATATGTATACGCATGTATATATGTATATATTTGTACCTAGTTGTTTTCATCTTGTCTCCTCCATCACATCGTATTCCCAGGGCCTTAGTACAGTGCCTAGAATGTAATAATCACTTAATAAATGCTTGTTGACTGACTGACTGCCTGCTGACCAATCAGAGTCCAGGGACACAGAGGTGGGAGTTTGAAAGTAGAGATTAGAAAGCAAGTTCAGTTAAAATGAGTCAAATTTTCATTTGCAAAAGTAGTTGAACCAGGAGTTTGGAACCCTCACCAAAGGATTGCTGTGTGCATGTGTCCGAGGGGGCTTTGATATTTCTATCATATTGGAGTAGAGGGAATTGGGAGAAGTCCATTAAAAAAAGATACCGTATCTGATGATGGGAACACCATGCTATGAGGCACTAGTCACAGAGACCAAATGAAGGTTGGTGCCATCTGTTATCAGCTCAGAGAGATGTTCAGTAGGTAACTTTGAAAATCTTTTCTTTGTGATGGAAAGAGAGGGCCCATCTGTTTTTGGGGATTTCTGGAGGAGGCCCTGCTCCCTCTGATCTTCCTTTCTCATTGTGCAGCACCCAAAATAATGCCCACAGCTCTATTTATGAGGCTGCAAGTAGGATCGTTCTTGCTGCAAAGCATGCTTTTGCATCTGTTTAATTTTAACTTAAGCTCCATCCTGAAAAGCAATCACATTTACTGATGATCTAGACAGAAGGCTTCCAGAGTCTTAACACCTTGCTAATTGGCTACTTAAAATCTCATGGAAGAGCAGGAGGCATCTTTGCATTTTTCTGTCTTTCTATTTCAGGCGATTCTTTCCTTTTTTTTTATCCTACTGTCCTAATTGGAAGAATTTTTTTTTTTTGGTCTTTCCATTTTGTTGCAGTCTGTTTACTTCCAGTAACTGTCCCAACAACTTGGCACCTGGCCGTGGCTGGGCTCCCAAAACAGTCAGATTTGGTTAGAAGAAAATACCTAGTTCTTTAGCAGCTTGGGGGTCACCAGCATATCTCATCAAGGGTTCTGTGTCTCACTGGGCCTACACACCTCTCCCATTTATTAGGAGCATAGGGTAATTACTAGAGAGTAGGAAGGGATCTTAGAGACCCTGTAATCCAACTCCTTCTTTATAGAAGATGAAATTGAAGCCCATTGAAGTTAAGTGCTTTATTCCAAGTAGTAAGACAGTCTGAGGCTTTCTCTTGAACCTGTTACATGGTAGAGGAAAGATGTCCTGCTCTGGACCCATTTCTTCCTCCAACTCCTCTCAAAACTGGCTTGCTCTGCCCCGTTCTTCACTTTGTCTATGATCTGTACCAAGTATAAAGGCATACATAGGAAATGATAATGCAGTAGAAAAACTTTAGACCTTATTTCCCAAGATCTAGGCTTAATTTAATTCAATTTTACAAACATTTAACTAAGGATACAGAGATTGATATGACAAAGACCTTGCTCTCATGGACCTCAGAGTCTAACAACATGTAAGCAAAGAACCATGCCACAAGGAAGAGTAGGATCAATCATTGAAATGGAAAGATCTTATCAAAGGGTCATGAGAAATTCGAGATGTGGGAGAGACTCCTTGTAGCTCAGTGGGACCCATGTAGAGCTTTATGGAAGAGGTACTGGTTGATTTGGTATTTGATGGGTAAGAACAGATAGAATTGGGAAGTGACTCCATTGCAGGAATGGAGACTGGTATTAGCAAAAGAATAAGACACTAGAGCCCATAATGAGAAATGGGGAATGAAAACAGTCCAGCAGATCTAGGATGTAGAAGACATATATGTATCTGGATAAAATAATGCTTTAAAGGTAGGTGGATGGGGGGCAGCTAGGTGGCGCAGTGGATAAAGCATTGGCCCTGGATTCAGGAGGACCTGAGTTCAAATCCAGCCTCAGACTCTTGACACTTACTAGTTGTGTGACCCTAGACAAGTCACTTAACCCTCACTGCCCCATCAAAAAAAAATAAAGAATAAAAAAATAAAAAGGTAGGTAGATGCCAGATCATGGAAGGTCTTGAATGCTAGGATCCAGAAGTATAAATGTTTGCCGGGCAATAGAGGACACCTGAATGAAGAATAAACTTGAGAATCTGGAGCCAGGAGACCAGTTAAGAGGCTCTTCTAATGTTGCAATAGTCAGGCAAAAGGAAATGAAACCCTAACCTGGGGTTATTTGCAATAAGAACAGAAGAAGACATAACCTCATAGTTTTGAGATTTTCATAGTACATGCTTATTAAGTGCAGATTGAGATTTATTTTAAAGAAAAATAGAAATAAATTTGAGAGATATTGTCTTGGTATAATTAATAAGACTTGGCAACTGATTGGGTGCCTCAGGAATGAGTGGAAGACCCCCAAACAGAACAATAACTAGGAATTTTTTCACCTGGGGCAAAAACAATTAGTGCAAGGGTATTGGCTAGGCTTTGAGGAGAGTCTGATCACAAATGCAGACACACTGGGAGAAGAAGTGACCTGACTTTCACTCACGCAAATTTTAGGAGGAAAAGAGTGGTGGCTTGAGGCTAATTTTACTGCATAGTAATGTGTGGTTGCAAAATCATGGGGGCAAGATGTGGGAATGAAATGAACCCTTTTAGATATCTGAACCCTGAGGCAAGGCATATGTAGCTTAATAAATTAGTTAATCAATCAACAAGCTTGTTTTAAGTGTTTACCTTGAGAACCTTGTGCCCAGCACTCTGTTAGCCACTAGACATGCAAAAGTGAAAGGAACCCTGCTCTCAAGGAGCATATGTTCTAATTATAATTCTAGTCAAGAAGTGAATCAATAAACATTTATTAAGCACCTACTATGTGCCAGGGGCTGTGCTACAAAGAAAGGCAAAAGAGAACCCTTGAACTTAAGTCATTTGCCCAGTGTAAAGGAGAGAGAACATGCATTTGACGGTGTGCAAACAAGCTTTATACAGGATAAATTGGAGATAATTAATAGAGGGAAGGTTCTAGAATTAAAGCAGATTGGGAAAGACTTCCTGTAAATGATAAGTTTTTAGCTGGGACTTCAGGAAAGCCAGGAGGTGGAGAGGAAGGGGGAGAGCATTCCAAGCATGGGCAACAGTCAGTGAAAATGCCTGGATTTAAAGAAGAATAATCAGAAATGACTTTGTCAAAGAGGACCAAAGACTTATAAACCTCATAAGGTGTAAAAGTTCAAGAATAACACACATTTATATCATGATTTAAGATTTACAAATCTTTTTTCCTTACAATTTCACTGAGGAAGCTAAATGGTACAGTGACTGACTATCATGAAGGACTCAGAGCTAGGAAGACATGAGTTAAAATCTGACCTCAGATATTTATTGGCTGTGTAACCCTGAGCAAGTCACTTAACCTTTGTTTGCTTCAGTTTTTTAATTTGTAAAACGTGGATGATAATAATAGCACCTATTTCACAGACACAGGGTCGTTGTGAAGGTCAAATGAGTTAACATATATAAAGTGCTTTAGATACCATAGACCTCTGTGTGAATGCTATTACTGTATGGCAAGTGAGATAAATATTATTATTCCCATTTTCAGATGAGGAAACTAAATGCAACAAGGTTAAGTGACATGCCCCATGTTAACACAACTAGTAAGCATCAGAGCTGCGATTTTAACCCAGGTTTCTCCTGACTGCTTTGTTCTTTCTTTTATGTCATACAGCTTGTCACCAAGCCTAAGTGCCTGGGAAATCAGAAACTACATCAATAGACCTAGAAAAAGTAAACAAACAGACAAGTTTGAGAGAGGGAACCTGAAGAGCAGTTTTAGAAATATTTGAGCTAAATAGCTAGCATTTATATAGTGCTTTAAGGTTTGCAAAGTGCTTTACAAATATGTCATTTGATCTTCTCAATCAATAATCCTGGGAGGTAAGTGCTACCATTATCCTCACCTTACAGATGAGGAAACCGAGGTAGACAGAGGTTAAGTGACTTGTCCAGTGTCACACAGTAAGTATTTAAAGTTGGATTGGATCTCAAGTCTTTCAATCCCCAGGTCTAGTACTCTATCCATTGCACTACCTATTTGCCATCTTGTTATGGCAGAGACATCAAGTGGTCAGGTAGAAATATGGTAATGGAATTTTGGAGAAAGGTTAGGAATACACATTCAATTTGTAAAATGTATAGCAGTGAATGTTGACAGCATGGGAATCAATGATACTCCATACCATCACTAATATTTATTTACATAGCTCTCTAAAGTTTATTAAAGCATTTAAATACATTATTTCATTTGATTTTCTTAATAACCCTTTGGGGTAGGTGTTATTACTATATCCATTTTTTATAGATGAGGAAACTCAGGCTCAGCAAGATTAAATTATGAACTTTCTTTTACCTTCCTTTGTAGCCCCCAGCACATAGCATAGTGCCTGACACATGTAATTAATCGCTTAATAAATGTTGGTTGACAGGCTGGCTGACCTAGTCACACAGCCAGTAGTCCCTGAGGTTGGAGTCCAGTATTCCTGACTTTAGGTCTATTATTATATGTACTTGGCCACACTGGTTTCTCAGTAACACTTGCATTGTCTACCTTAGAGCATTGTTGTAAATAAGGGTCCTTTTTACTAGTAACCTCAGTTGCCAAGGGCATTTTATATGATCATGCTGAGTCATAATTCAGGACTGGTGGAGAAAATGATTACTCCCTGCAAGCCTGGGTGTGGAATGAAGTCGGTGCAAGAGCTGGAGAAGAGAAAGATAATTTTCTAGTCCTGTTTTGAAGGAGGATACACATGATGCCAGATTCTCTTCAGGAGAAGAACAATGGAGAGAGGGGAAAGTTTTTGAAGGTAGACACATAGGGGAAAGCTGGCTCTTTAACATATCTCTGATTTTCAATTTGTTCCCCCACCCCCACCCCGAGACTTCTAGGGACTTCCCCTTGGGTAGGAATAAGTCCTCTCTCTTGGTTGAGCTGAAATATATTGCTCTCATTCGCGTGGAATATTTTGAGGTATAGTCTAATCTGTATAATTTCTCTGATTTCTATTTGCTACTTGCTTGGATAAATGGGTTTACTCACTATTCACTACCCGTGATGGTCCTTTGTGTAACTAGCATTTGATAGGAGGGAATCAAACTTGGAGATCTAACAAGCAGTTCTTCTTCTTGAAGGGATATTAACCAAGAAAATTATTTGAATCTTAAAAAAATCATTCCCCATGACCAGCAATTTGGGAGGGCATATGTTGATAA
The DNA here is from genome assembly GCF_019393635.1 of Dromiciops gliroides. Classification (NCBI taxonomy): domain Eukaryota; kingdom Metazoa; phylum Chordata; class Mammalia; order Microbiotheria; family Microbiotheriidae; genus Dromiciops; species Dromiciops gliroides. The sequence continues at coordinate 253,390,941 of NC_057863.1, read as the reverse complement.
AATTCTAGTCCAGTATCTCTCCCTCTTGGAGGAGAACAGCTTGGCCAGCCTCATGGTCCCTCTTTCTTTTTCCCTTTAGATAGTCATCAAAATCTTCCTTGTAGAGAGATGGACAAGAAGCCAAAGATATCTCTTCATGCCTCCCTATAAGCCAAGTTTAGACAACCATATAGGCATACACACAACTACATAAGCAACACACACACTTTATATTGTCATTATCCTTATGTATACATTTTGCAACTCCCAACAGAATGTTGCCTGTTAAATTTTTTTATATCTGTATTTATTTTCCCACCACCTTGCACAGTATAGACAGCTATTGAATGCTTGTTGAATTGTTAACTGAGTTTGTTCCTTAATCCATTCTTCCATGTTTTTATTGGCTCTACAATATCTGAGAACTGTATAATTTTCAGTATCTTTCTCCCTTTTTTTTCTTTCCTCTTCAAATAAACACTCAGAGTGATCATAGATATGTGTGTATATGTGGGCAACTAGGTGGTGCAGTTGATAGAACACCAGGCCTGGAGTCAGGAAAACCTGAAGTCAGGAAGACCTGAAGTGTCTGAGAACACTTCCTAGCTGTGTGATCCTGGACAAGTCACTTAATCTTGTTTGCTTCAGTTTCCTCATTTGTAAAATGAGCTGGAAGAAGAAATAGCAAATCACTTTGCCAAGAGAACCCCAAATTAGATCATAAAGAGTCAGATATGACTGAACAATAATATATTTATATATTACACACACACACACACACATACACATATATATATGTATAATTATATTTTATTTTGGTATCTTAAGATCATCTACCTTCTCCTTGAAATCTTATCTCTTTCTTCCCCCAATGAGTATTTCTTTTCTTCTTTTTTCTTTTTTTTTTCTCCCCCCCCTTTTTTTCTTCAAACTTGTTTTCAAATGCATGACAACTCTTGAGAAAAAGATTTCTCTCTCTTTAGAAGGGGTCATTTCTTTTCCAGATGACATAAATTGACTAACCAACTTAGAACATCAAACTACCAGGGCTTTGTCAGTGATATCATACCCAGGTATCTCTGAATACCACTGCTGGAGTGGTTCCAATCAGGAAATGTATTGTTTAACATGATCGAAGGGCATTATTGAAGAGAGGCAGCATGGTATAATAGAGAATTAGTCTGGGAGTCTGGAAGGTCTGGATTAAGCCTTACCTCTGACACATACTGGCTGATGCATGATGGACTTACCATTCACTTAGCCTCTCAATGCCTCAAGAAACTCTATAACATTTTAAATTGCAGAGCATATTTTAATCTACATTGGTAGAAAGGGTCTACTCTCTGGGAGTTCCCAATGAAATCATAGGTCTGATCCAAAATACACTCACACACACACACACACACACACACACACACACAGAGTGCATTATGTGATCTTGACTAATAAAAGAAAATTATTGGGGGCAGCTAGATGGTGCAGTGGATAAAGCACTGGCCCTGGATTCAGGAGGAACTGAGTTCAAATCTGGCCTCAGACACTTGACACTTACTAGCTGTGTGACCCTGGGCAAGTCATTTAACCCTCATTGCCCAGCAAAACAAAACAAAAAAATAAAGTACATTTTGTGAAACTATGAATGCACTAAAATTTTTTTGAAAAAAATAATCATGTGGGCTGTTTCTGCCCAATAAAACCAAAGAGAACAATACATTCCATAGAATGACTGATCATCTTTGTCTCAGAATTTTGTGTAATGGTTATTAACCTCTTTTGTCTCATATACCCATTTGGCAATCTGGTGAAGAAGTCTTTTCAGCCCTTCTTAGACTTGCCTGAAATAATGAAGAGTGGAATGAGCAGAACCAATAGAACGTTGTATACAGTAATGGTAATATTATTTGAAGAGTAAATGTGAATGACTAAGCTATTCAGTTATATGAATATTCAGATCAATTACAAAGGACCTATGAAGAAAAATGCTATTCACTTTCAGAGAAAGAACTGATATATGGAAGTATATATTGTATAGTAATATATATTCATATATATAAATATATATTAAAATATTTGTCTTTTTATATATGTGTGTATGTATGTATAATCTGTGTCAAAGGTTGGCTTTCTCTAGTACAAGCTTCGTAAACTGTGCGTCTTGACTCCATATGGGGTTGAGTAACTAAATGTGGGGGTTGCAAAAAAGTTAGCAGTAAATGTTTGATTTGTATACCTTTTTTATAAGCCTATATACCTGGGGTTGCATAAAAATTTCTTGGGTGAAAAGGGATTGCGAGTGGAAAATTTTTAAGAAGCCCAGCTCTAGTGTGGGGGTTGAGAGAGACAGAGGGAAACAATTGAAAACTCAAATGTAACAATATACATTTTTTTTTTGCGGGTCAATGAGGGTTAAGTGACTTGCCCAGAGCCACACAGCTAGTAAGTGTCAAGTGTCTCAGCCAATGTAACAACAACAATAATAATATAAAATAAAAGAAACCAATATGGTTTGTATTAATGGAAAGAAGAGCCATTGCCATCTTCTTGGCTACTACAAAGCACCATAAAGACCATGGGACTTTCCATCTAACTTGTGGCTGAAACCTCCTGTTGCCTCCCTCATCAGAGTGTGAACTCCTTGAGAACAGGGAATGTCTTACTTTTCTATTTTCAGCATTTACTAAATTGTTTTTCATTTATTCATTCACTGTGCTGTGAAAGGAAGTTACAGCAGACAGGCCCATTTCTAGGAGTTAGTATAAATCACACTGTATGGCCCTCTCCTTTCTTCACCTTTCTCTGCCAATTTAAAAAAAATACTGTTGAAAAAAAAGGTTTTCAAAAGCATCAAGGAGAGCTCTGATGAGAAATGTGTTAGAAACCCATCAGGGAGCCTGAGGGGTATTCTCTTTCAGCCAAAGGGGACAGGGCTTTATAGCACAGCAGTTCAACCTGATGGACACTCTCTCTGCAAGATAGCCTGAACTGCCTCATTAGCTGTGGTCAGTATTACCAAGGATTAAGCCCAAACAGGAAGTCGCATTGGACACTATGTCATCTGAAGCAACTGTGACTGGGGGAGGGGGTGGGGCTGGAAATAAACCTAGATCTGAGGCAAAGGTCCATAGATTTACAGTTGGAAGGTACTTTGTCCAGTCCTTTCATTTTACAGATGAGGAAATTGAGACAGAGAGAAATTAAGTGACTCGCCCAAGCTTACAAGTCACTAAGTGGTAGAGTCAGAATTAAGACCCAGCTCCATTGACTCCAGGGCTTGTTCCATTTTACCACATTGCCTCTGTGATTATGACAAGTGGGCAATTAAAACAAAATAGATTGGCTGGTGGGTTAAGACCTGGGCCAGCAAAGGAGTAAGCAAAGAGAATCAGGGAGAAGTTAGGTATAGTTGAGACAATTCACAGCCTGCTGCTGAGCAGAGATGCTCTTTTTTTTTTTTTAAATATATTCAGTGGCCCTGGGCCAATAGAACCTCCCCTCTCAGAAACCCAGCCCCATAATACTTTGTTCTACACCTCTATTGCACCCATACAATATCATATATTGTAGTTATTCCATTGCCATCTCATCTCTCTTTTCGACTGAAAACTACAGGGGCAGCTTAGATGATTTGGTGGATAGAACACTGGGCCTGAGTAAGGGAGATCTGAGTGCAAATTCTTCATCAAACATATATTAGCTGCATGGCCCTGGGAAAATCATTTAACCTCTGTTTCCTTATATGTAAAATGGAGCTAGTAACAGCACCTATATCCCAGGGTTGTTGTGAGGATCAAATAATTTGTAAGGTGCTTAGCACAGTAAATATCATATAAATGTTAGCTATTATAATTGGAAGGAAGGGGCTCTATTTTTTTAAGATAAATTTTGCATTTTCCCCAGTGCCTTGTACAGTACTTTGCATTCAGTAAGTATTTAATATTTTTTTAATTCAAGTGAATTGAGGAAAGTGTGGCTTGGCAGCTTCCCCCATCCTCCCCCACACACCTCTGCTCCTTACCCTTTGACAACCTGTAATTGCAGTCTCCTAGTTCTAACAAGGGGTTTGTAAATGTTATATCTGTTTGTATGTTGATAAGACACAGACTTTTTAAATTTTATTTTTTATAACATTACCAAGGGGGAATCACTTCCTTCTCCCCAGCAGGTATTGTCCTTAAGCTACATCCCAACTAGTTGCCTCCTAAAACAGAGAAGGGGTCCTCCCCACCCCCCATTGCTCTGATCTCAGTGCTTCACCTCAATCTGTCATATCTTCAGTATAGCTTTGATAGCAGGTGAGATGACCCTGCTTCAGACTAATCATGTGCAGTGGCAGGTCTATTTTTCACATCAACTTACAAGAAATGGCTATTTTCCCCTGGCGTGCCTCCTCTTTAGCTTTATCTGAACAGGATCCTGGTGTGAAGGGATGATTCAAACTCTCCTACTTCACAGATCTGAAGATACTTCTAAAAGCTGAGTGTTCATTCAGGAGATGAGAGAGTGGGAAATGTATAAAGCCATCAGCTCCCTTTGGCTCCAATGATGGAAACAGTCAGTTATCCAGACAAAGAGACTTTAATGACAGTGCTCTTCATAACCACCACTATCTATCATCTACCCACGCTCACATCACCCTATTCTTCCAGGAAAGTAGATCCTCTTCCCTTCTCAATTCTAAGCTCCTCCACATTTTGGGGGTCTACTTTGCTTTACTTTATTAGGATCATAGTATCCTAGATTTAAATCTGGAAGGGGCCTTAGTGAGAAACTGAATCCACTCACCTTCATCTTACAGGTAGGGAAAATGAGGTATATAGACATTAAGTGACTTACCCAAGGTCACACAACGGTTTCCTATCCACTTCACTGACTGTTCCCCAAGTCTTCTTCTTCTTTTTTCTTTTTGTGAGGCAATTGGGGTTAAGTGACTTGCCCAGGGTCACACAGCTAGTAAGTGTCATGTGTCTGAGGCTAGATTTGAACTCAGGTCCTCCTGACTCCAGGGCCGGAGCTCTATTCACTGCACCACCTAGCTGTGTCCCCCCCACCCCCAAGTCTTCTTAAAGTAAAGATATATCTGGGGCACTTTATGCCTGAGGACTCACATATGGAATCGTGTTTTGTTCTTATAATAAAAACAGCACATATATATGTGTGTATATATATATGCATAAAATTAAAACAACTCTGAGGGGTCACTCACACCTATCAGAGTGGCAAATATAACAAAAGAAGAAAGTATTGGATGTTGGAGGGGATGTGGGAAAACTGGGGTGCTAATCTACTGTTGGTGGAGTTGTGAAAAGATCCAACCATTCTGGAGAGCAAATTGGAGATATGCCCAAAGGGCTATAGAACTGTGTATACCCTTTGATCCAGCAATACCACTGCTAGGTTTCTATCCCAAAGACATCCCCCAAAAGAGAAAAAGACCTATTTGTACAAAAATATTTATACCAAAATCAAAAGAATACCCATCAATGGATAAACAAGCTATGGTATATGATGGTGATGGAATATTATTGTGCTATAAGAAATGACAAGCAGGATGATTTCAGAAAGGACTGGAAAGACTTGTATGAACTGATGTATAGTGAAGTGAGCAGAACCAAGAGAAAATTGTACACAGAGACAGCAATATTGTTTGGTGATGAACTGTGAAGGACAACTATCCTCAGCAATACAATGATCCAAGATAATCCCAAAGGACTAATGATGAACACACCATCCGCCTTCAAAGAAAGAATTGATATGGATTGAACACAGACTGAAGCATGCTATTTTTCATTTTCTTTCATTTTTTTCTTTTATTCAAGTTTTCTTGTACAAAATGCCTAATATGGTAATGTTTTACATAATTGCACATGTATAACCATATCTAATCTCTTACCAACTCAGGGAGGGGTTAGGGGAAGGAGGGAAGGAGGGATAACATTTAGAACCCAAAACTATAAATAAAAATGTTTATTATTTAAGAATAAAATAAAATGAATGGAATCAGAAAAAATATGTGCCTGCTGGTTTTATTTTTTGTTTATTGTTTCATTTTATT